>NC_090267.1:443025557-443657223 GCF_040414725.1 Anabrus simplex | reverse complement strand
TCTGTGATGTGATTAGTGTGTTTAGCTGCCACCCCTGGAGGTTCGGGTTCGATTTCCCAACTCTGTCACAAAATTTGAAACGTAGTATGAGGACTGGAACGGGGTCCACTCAGCCTCGGGAGGTCAACTGAATAAAGGGGATTCGATTTCCACCTCAGCAATCCTCGAAGTGGTTTTCCGTGGTTTCCCACTTCTCCCCAAGGTAAATGCCGGGATGGTACCTAACTTAAGGCCACAACCGCTTCCTTTCCTCTTCCTCGTGCATCATTCCCAATCTTCTCATCGCCCCACAAGACCCCTGTTCAACATAGCAGGTGAGGCCACCTGGGCGAGGTTCTGGCCTCCTGCCCAGCTGTATCCCCGACCCAAAGTCTCACGCTCCAGGATATTGCCCTTGAGGCGGTAGAGATGGGATCCCTCGTAGAGTCCGAGGGAAAAGCCAACCCTGGAGGCTAAACGGATTAAGAAAGTAAGAAAGAGATATAGCATTGTCTGCTTCATTGATTTGATGTTATTCTAGGCTGACGCAGTAAGTGCACACACACAATTGCAGTCAGTCATAAATGACTACATTCCACTAACTGTTGTCTATTTACAAAGCCGGGCTGAGTGGCTCACACGGTTGAGGCGCTGGCCTTCTCACTCCAACTTGGCAGGTTCTATCCTGGCTCAGTCCAGTTGTATCTGAATATGCTCAAATACGTCAGCCTCGTGTCGGTAGAATTGCTGACACGTGGAAGAACTCCTGTAGGACTAAATTCCGGCACTAAGGCGTCCTCGAAAACCGTAAAATTAGTTAGTGGAACGTAAAAACCAATAATATTATTCTATTTACGAAGTCTGTATCCTTCTCACGGCTTGCTGGTATTACCTGGAAGGCGGTAATCCTGTTTGACAACCCACTTTACTTCCATTTCCGCTCGCAAATCCAGTCACCTCGCACAGCAGCTGCAGGCGGACAGATACGAACACAGAGAGCTGCCACGTAACAATATTAAATACATTAATTCTGGTAAAATAAGTAAACGATGTATCTCTAGATACAAGCTAGGGCAAGACAGTATTCTGTTCCACTTCTTATTGTCTGCACTGTAATCTCCTTGACAGCCATCTAGAATTTATTTGCACCTTCACACTACACACAATGACTTTGTCTATGTTATCTTAAGAGGATCCGGAATGCCCTATCCCTACTATGCTCAATTATCAATGTTTGATGTAACTTTTCTCAACAACTGTCCATGACAGACGTACGAAATTTTTCTGTGTTTAGAATATGTGCCTTGACTAGCTTCT
Organism: Anabrus simplex; assembly: GCF_040414725.1. Taxonomy (NCBI): domain Eukaryota; kingdom Metazoa; phylum Arthropoda; class Insecta; order Orthoptera; family Tettigoniidae; genus Anabrus; species Anabrus simplex. The sequence goes on along the minus strand of NC_090267.1, from coordinate 443,655,927 downwards.
GAAACGTATATAGTGTAATTAAAATTGTGGCTCAGATTTATTACATATATTTTTAAAGTGTCAAAATATGCACTTCACAGACCACAATTTTCATTAAGGTGAGTAGATATTTGAAAATAGGCAAGAAGAGGCCTTAAAGTATACGAAATACACTTAAATAAACAAACTGTGAAATTTTCAAGCTCCTACGTCTAGTAGAAGCTGAGAAAATTTACATTAAGTACTAAAAAAGTAAACTTACGGGAAATCAGTCTCCAAAGTTAGAATGTCGAAATAAACCTGACCCATTACTTAGCTCATCCTCCTCCTCTTCAAACTGATCCAGCAGTTTTCTTTTGGCAGTTCTATGTCGTTTTTTTTTTTGCCTCCCTTGGTTAAATTATAGAACTTTCGGTCACCATTTCGAAGTCTTTCCTTGTCTTATCGTAGCATTGTCTCAACAGTTCCACACCCTACACCCAATACCAGCTTTTCCAAAACCTTACACCTTGTTACATTTCCTTAATTGAATGTTGCCACTGCATCAAATACTCCGAAGTGTACGGTATAAACGCCCACAAACACTGTCCTGGGAATCGGACTCCAGATTGACATTGTTTACATTCTCGTTTGGATTTTGTGTCCGTCCGTGCAAACATTTTTTTCAGCAGGTCAGGGTGTGTTCAGTCTCTAAGAACTGGCTTTATTATTTCCATCACATCAACAAGTATACTGTGTGGATGCTTGTACATTTTTCCCAGTTTTCAACCCACCTAGTTCATTACTGAAGTGCTACATTTGAAATACTCACAGTGAAACTTTAGAGATTACTCCGTCCGCAATGATAGCTACTACATGATTACTTTTCATGCATAAGCAATTTTAAATCTATAAAAGAGTTTACAAAAAGCAGCTTTAGCAAATCCGTCCGTCCGTTCTTCTGGACCGATTTGCTTTATTATTGCTTTACTCTCTCCGGAATTACCTGCCGGTGAATCACGAGACATTGATAGGTCTCTAAATTCAGCCAATTTTGAGTAATCATAAAATCAATAATTCAATAATTGAAGGCGAAGGCTTACCATAACCCGCAATGCATTCTGTACTTAGCAGGTTGCTAAGCGACTAACACTTTCATATTCTGATACTGTATATGATTTTTATCCTTAGTAATGTCATTGCACGCAGCCATGTTTGATTACTATCTGTCAAGCCAGAGAGTATACACTTCCTCTGATCACGGAAGAATACTATTCTCTGCTAGTTACTCTTTGATTCTCTAACCTTTCCCAGCTACAGATGGCAGAGCGTTCCTAACAAGTTACATGCTGCTAAGAGAAAAAAGTCTTCGTACAAACAGGCCTCAACATGGCATACGCCTTAGACATTATCTATCGATAGATACCTAGCTACACTATAAAGATGAAGGCCACGTATCCTATAAAAGTTCACTGCCTGGCTAAAAACTCTCCTTCGAGACTAACGTATGAGCTCACAAGACAACCGTTCTACTGAATATAGAAGAGCTGCGATTAAATATACCGAGCTTTACATCAAGAACTGCAGAATGAAAAAGCGAATATATGCATAGATTGTTACCAAACAGACGGCATGATGACGTCAAAATGGATGTATTCTGACTACGAACTCCGCAATACCATAATGGGCTTCTTATTAAATGTCATTGAAAAGGGCAGGCACGACTACGACAGGCATATCTGACCTACCTATTTATAACGAATGTTGCGGTGCAGCACTGGTCCTCCAGTATTAAAAAAAAAACACTTCCACGTATCATACAAAAGTGACTTAGGTACCATTTTAAGGCCGAGATTCAAAAAAAAAAATGATTTTGTGACCACAATCTCCATTCCGAGTTTTCTTAACCTCCTAAACTTATCTATGAAAAGTTTCTTCTACTGTAAAATGGAACTGGGCTCTAATATTCACTTTAATTTTTGCACCGACTAGGGTGTCCGGCTCCATGGCTAAATGGTTAGCGTGCTGGCCTTTCGTCACAGGGGTCCCGGGTTCGATTCCTGACAGGGTCGGGAATTTTAACCATAATTGGTTAATTTCTCTGGCACTGGGGCTGGGTGTATGTGTCGTCTTCATCATTATTTTCACCCTCATCACGACGCGCAGGTCGCCTACGGGAGTCAAATCAAAAGACCTGCATCTGGCGAGCCGAACTTGTCCTTGGACACTCCCGGCACTAAAAGCCATACGCCATTTCTTTCTACCGACTACGGTAGATCATTGCAGTAAACTGCTAGTAAATGTGACGGGAACACGTGGATTCAGGGTTATTATTTCTCATTCGACTATCGTTGAAATAATCATTCCATGGTTTTCCCATTTAAATGTGCTGAGATCCCCTTGTGGGGGTAAGCATAGACCTATCGAGTTTAGAGCCTGGCTTGGTGACCACTGGGCTGAGTCCGGTATTGCTTCCATTTGTCGAGATAAACTTTCAATGTATTAGGTCGTGTTCGGTACATATAATACGTATGGAAGAGATGGGTTCGGATTCCACTGGTGTCCAGTTGGCCATTTTTGTTCTCTACTTAACATCTCTTCAATATGCACTTTATGTACTGAACAGACCTAATACGTTGAACGTTTATTTCGAGTACAATAAAAGCAAAGTCATCTCCGTACAGGCCATGGAGGCCCTTGGAGGGGTGGAAGGTAAATGCTTCCACTATTCGTAACCTCGGCACTTGATGGGGTAGAGTGGTTAGCTCTACTCCCGGCCGCCTTTGCCCCCAGGAATTAACCTGGCACTCATTTTGGTGTAGGTTGAGGGAATCTCAAGGCCATGTGCACCTCAGGAAATGGAAATCTCGTTTCTTAATCCTGACGATGATTCGAACCCATGTCCTTCCGCGCGAACCGAGCACGCCTTTACCGCCTCGACCAAGTAGCCCCTATTTCGAGTGCAATGCGGTCCTGAAAATTAAATCTCCATTGCTTCCATTTATTTGCACCAGGTTCCTCACTTTAATCTTTCCTATTTGACTTCCTTCGCCAACACTTGTTCCCTTACTATCCGGATGATATCAGATTTGCGAGGTCTGGGGAGTCTTCATTTTCACACTTCATGGATCTTCATCTTTTTGAGTGGAGCTTGTGAAAGTAGGAAAGATCAGAATATGAAGATAAATTTGGAATTCAAGGGGACAAATTCGGGCAAATATTAGTTTATAACACCAAGAGTACGGGATTGGAATAATTTATCAAGGGAAATCTTTTATAAATTCCCAATTTCTTTGAAAATAATTAAGAAAAGACTAGAGAAACAATTGATAGGGAATCTGTCACCTGGGTGACTGCCCTAAATACAGATCATTGACGAGTAATTGAATGAGTCAATGCCATAATTGCCGGGCTGAGTGGCTCAGACGGTTAAGGCGCTGGTCTTCTAACCCCAACTTGGCAGGTTCGATCCTGGCTCAGTCCGGTGGTATTTGAAGGTGCTCAAATACGACAGCCCCGTGTCGGTAGATTTACTGGCACGTAAAAGAACTCCTGCGGGACTAAATTCCGGCACCTCGGCTTCTCCGAAGACCTTAAAAAGTAGTTAGTGGGACGTAAAGCAAATAACATTATAAAAAATGCCATAATTCTGTAAATGATAGGACCTCTTCTTTTTTTCCACTTCTGATCATGTTAATTATAATATTAATAGTTCTAACTCTCACTAACTATGCTTACGGTTTTCGAAGATACCGGGATACCAGAATTTTGCCCAGTAGACTTTCGCGTGTTAAGATTACACCACCAAATTTAGTTGAGAAAGCCTGGGCTCTGCTGTCTATGCCACTCAGGCTGGCTGTTTAGAGTTAAGAGAGGATGGTTATCTAGTTCAGTTCCCCTTCTAACAGGCATGTCAAGGTCACGAGGTGATTGCCAGTTCTGCGTGGATGAGAAATAGTTGTTCCGAACACAACCCCAGTACGTTCTCAGACAGCGCTAGCCTGGAGGGGTGAATATTACACGTTCATAATTAGGATATTCCCTACAATACATGTATATATCAATCAATCAATCAATCAATCAATCAATCAATCAATCAATCAATCAATCAATCAATCAATCAATCAATCAATCAATCAATCAATCAATCAATCAATACTGATCTGCATTTAGGGCAGTCGCCCAGGTGGCAGATTCCCTATCTGTTGCTTTCCTAGCCTTTTCCTAAATGATTTCAAAGAAATTGGAAATTTATTGAACATCTCCCTTGGTAAGTTATTCCAATCCCTAACTCCCCTTCCTATAAATGAATATTTACCCCAGTTTGTCCTCTTGAATTCCAACTTTATCTTCATATTGTGATCTTTCCTACTTTTATAAACGCCATTCAAACTTATTCGTCTACTAATGTCATTCCACGCCATCTCTCCGCTGACAGCTCGGAACATACCACTTAGTCGAGCAGCTCTTCTTCTTTCTCTCAATTCTTCCCAACCCAAACATTGCAACATTTTTGTAACGCTACTCTTTTGTCGGAAATCACCCAGAACAAATCGAGCTGCTTTTCTTTGGATTTTTTCCAGTTCTTGAATCAGGTAATCCTGGTGAGGGCCCCATACACTGGAACCATACTCTAGTTGGGGTCTTACCAGAGACTTATATGCACTCTCCTTTACATCCTTACTACAACCCCTAAACACCCTCATAACCATGTGCAGAGATCTGTACCCTTTATTACCCCAATGAAGATCTTTCCTTATATTAACACCTAGATACTTACAATGATCCCCAAAAGGAACTTTCACCCCATCAACGCAGTAATTAAAACTGAGAGGACTTTTCCCATTTGTGAAACTCACAACCTGACTTTTAACCCCGTTTATCAACATACCATTGCCTGCTGTCCATCTCACAACATTTTCGAGATCACGTTGCAGTTGCTCACAATCTTGTAACTTATTTATCACTCTATAGAGAATAACATCATCCGCAAAAAGCCTTACCTCCGATTCTACTCCTTTACTCATATCATTTATATATATAAGAAAACATAAAGGTCCAATAATACTGCCTTGAGGAATTCCCCTCTTAATTATTACAGGGTCAGATAAAGCTTTGCCTACTCTAATTCTCTGAGATCTATTTTCTAGAAACATAGCAACCCATTCAGTCACTCTTTTGTCTAGTCCAATTGCACTCATTTTTGCCAGTAGTCTCCCATGATCCACCCTATCAAATGCTTTAGACAGGTCAATCACGATACAGTCCATTTGACCTCCAGAATCCAATATATCTGCTATATCTTGCTGGAATCCTACAAGTTGAGCTTCAGTGGAATAACCTTTCCTAAAACCGAATTGCCTTCTATCGAACCAGTTATTAATTTCACAAACATGTCTAAGATAATCAGAAAGAATGCCTTCCCAAAGCTTACATACAATGCATGTCAAACTTACTGGCCTGTAATTTTCAGCTTTATGTCTATCACCCTTTCCTTTATACATAGGGGCTACTATAGCAACTCTCCATTCATCTGCTATAGCTCCTCCGACCAAACAATAATCAAATAAGTACTTCAGATATGGTACTATATCCCAACCCATTGCCTTTAGTATATCCCCAGAAATCTGATCAATTCCAGCCGCTTTTCTAGTTTTCAACGTTTGTATCTTATTGTAAATGTTATTGTTATCATACGTAAATTTTATTACTTCTTTGGCCTTAGTCTCCTCCTCTATCTCGACATCATCCTTGTAACCAACAATCTTTACATACTGCTGACTGAATACTTCTGCCTTTTGAAGATCATCACATACACACTCCCCTTGTTCATTAATTATTCCTGGAATGTCGTTCTTGGAACCTGTTTCTGCCTTAAAATACCTATACATACCCTTCCATTTTTCACTAAAATTCGTATGACTGCCAATTATGCTTGCCATCATGTTATCCTTAGCTGCCTTCTTTGCTAGATTCAATTTTCTAGTAAGTTCCTTCAATTTCTCCTTACTTCCACAGCCATTTCTAACTCTATTTCTTTCCAGTCTGCACCTCCTTCTTAGTCTCTTTATTTCTCTATTATAATAAGGTGGGTCTTTACCATTCCTTACCACCCTTAATGGTACAAAACCTGTTTTCGCATTCCTCAACAATTTCTCTAAACCCATCCCAGAGTCTGTTTACATTTTTATTTACCGTTTTCCACCGATCATAGCTACTTTTTAGAAACTGCCTCATGCCTGCTTTATCAGCCATATGGTACTGCCTAACAGTCCTACTTTTAAGACTTTCCTTTCTATCACATTTATTTTTAACTACCACAAAAACAGCTTCATGATCACTAATACCATCTATTACTTCAGTTTTCCTATAGAGCTCATCTATTAATATAATAATATTTCATATAAGAATATACATAATTAAATGTGTTCAGCACGGCATTTGCATAAAATGCGCTAAACAACGTGCTCTGCAATCGGCGTGTAGAGTCACTAAGGAAAGAGAAACTTGCAAACCCCAAAACACTGGATATATTTTAGAATTCAGGTGCATAGTCTAGTAAGTTTATGGAGATAATAACTGCAATATCCAAAACCTCTACTAAAAAAAAGAAAACTATTGAAACAAAGTCCTCTTCACATGCCAATTTCCTTCTGAATGTTTGTTAAACTGCCCCAAAATGAGTTTTGGAAGTCTGTCTCTTATGCATTAGTAGTCTGTGAAAGTTAACTAATATTTTTTTAGTAATACAACAGTTATTGACCTAAATGTTAATATCCCTTGGAGATTTAACTCGGGCTCATTCTCTTCTCCAGTCTCATATCGCCGTTCTGAGGGGGAAGTACAGGTTCCGAGCCGTGGTACGGATGGTGATCAACAATCTGCAATGGCTGTCAGACAGCGGGGATCAGCAATTATCACAAAGCATGGAGCGCAATGTCTTTGTTTTACGGCAACGTCGCAAGATACAAACTTCTTTGACATTCCAGGTGAGATTTCTCTCTCTCTCTCTCTCTCTCTTTTACTTTTATTTGTTAAGAATAGAATGGCAAACACTCTGCGGGCTGCTAACAGCCAAGATGACGATGTAACTTAAGCCAACCAAACTAGGGTTCGCATACCAGTCTCGGTACTCGGATTTTGGGTTATCGGTACGTGAACTTGCCAGAAAGATCCAGAAAATGGGATTACAAATCTACACACCAAAATAAATTCTTAAATTGCATTTATTTTCTACCTAGTTTAACCCTTTTATTCCCAAGTTTAGTTCATCCCTGTACTTGTTATCATCCCAGATCTCTCTGAATGGTTTGACAGAGGAAGAAATACAATACAATACAATACAATACAATACAATGTACATACATACATTATCATTATAGACTGTTATGCCTTTCAGCGTTTAGTCTGCAAAGCCTCTGTGAATTTACTAAACGTCGCCACAATCCTCGATTTGCAACTAGTGTTGTGACCTCATTTAGTTCTATACCTCAAAATCGTTAGAAACCGAGTCTAATATAATACACTGACTGACAGAGCAAATGCAACACCAAGAAGGAGTGGTTCGAAAGGGATGAAAGTTGGGGAAAAAACAGGGACGGCACGGACGAATAATTGATGTTTATTTCAAACCGATATGCAGGTTACACAATGCGCACGGCATCGACTCAGTAGGATGTAGGACCACCGCGAGCGGCGATGCACGCAGAAACACGTCGAGGTACAGAGTCAATAAGAGTGCGGATGGTGTCCTGAGGGATGGTTCCCCATTCTCTGTCAACCATTTGCCACAGTTGGTCGTCCGTACGAGGCTGGGGCAGAGTTTGCAAACGGCGTCCAATGAGATCCCACACGTGTTCGATTGGTGAGAGATCCGGAGAGTACGCTGGCCACGGAAGCATCTGTACACCTCGTAGAGCCTGTTGGGAGATGCGAGCAGTGTGTGGGCGGGCATTATCCTGCTGAAACAGAGCATTGGGCAGCCCCTGAAGGTACGGGAGTGCCACCGGCCGCAGCACATGCTGCACGTAGCGGTGGGCATTTAACGTGCCTTGAATACGCACTAGAGGTGACGTGGAATCATACGCAATAGCGCCCCAAACCATGATGCCGCGTTGTCTAGCGGTAGGGCGCTCCACAGTTACTGCCGGATTTGACCTTTCTCCACGCCGACGCCACACTCGTCTGCGGTGACTATCACTGACAGAACAGAAGCGTGACTCATCGGAGAACACGACGTTCCGCCATTCCCTCATCCAAGTCGCTCTAGCCCGGCACCATGCCAGGCGTGCACGTCTATGCTGTGGTGTCAATGGTAGTCTTCTGAGCGGACGCCGGGAGTGCAGGCCTCCTTCAACCAATCGACGGGAAATTGTTCTGGTCGATATTGGAACCGCCACATGCTGAAGAATGGCGGTTGACGTGGCGTGCGGGGCTGCCACCGCTTGGCGGCGGATGCGCCGATCCTCGCGTGCTGACGTCACTCGGGCTGCGCCTGGACCCCTCGCACGTGCCACATGTCCCTGCGCCAACCATCTTCGCCACAGGCGCTGCACCGTGGACACATCCCTATGGGTATCGGCTGCCTGCGATTTGACGAAGCGACCAACCTGCCCTTCTCAGCCCGATCACCATACCCCTCGTAAAGTCGTCTGTCTGCTGGAAATGCCTCCGTTGACGGCGGCCTGGCATTCTTAGCTATACACGTGTCCTGTGGCACACGACAACACGTTCTACAATGACTGTCGGCTGAGAAATCACGGTACGAAGTGGGCCATTCGCCAACGCCGTGTCCCATTTATCGTTCACTACGTGCTCAGCACAGCGGCGCATTTCACATCATGAGCATACCTCAGTGACGTCAGTCTACCCTGCAATTGGCATAAAGTTCTGACCACTCCTTCTTGGTGTTGCATTTGCTCTGTCAGTCAGTGTATAATATAATATAATATAATATAATATAATATAATATAATATAATATAATATAATATAATATAATATAATATAATATAATCTATATAAATAAAATTGTTTCTGTTTGTCTGTTTGTCTGTCTGTTTGTCTGTTCCACCATCACGTCGAAACGGCTGGATAGATCTCAACCAAACTTCATATTTAGAGTATACTGACCCCGGGGAAGGTTTCGATATGCATATCATTTTAAAATCTTTGAAAAGACGGGGGTTTTATAGGAAAAACGGTTTTCCTCCATTTTCTCTTATACTATTATAGGCAAAATATCGAATTTGTCGTATAAGGACGAGACAAAGCTCAATTTAATCCTCTTGACGCAAAGAACAAAACTCGGTAAGCCCTACGGGCCCGAAAACCATGTTTTAAGGCCCTAAAACCAACCGTTACGGAGATATTGGCACCACACTACCCCTGCTCTAGGAATCGGATAAAGAAATGAACTGCCGTAACCATGGCAACGTCAGCTCCAGGATTCTAGAGCAGTGAGATTATGCATGTACGTTTGGGCATAGCTGTCAACCAAAATAGGTACAAATAAGACTTAATATCTGGGAAAAAAATATACTGTTGTGTAAGGCACTCATAGGACTCCTTTGGGCGGGGATGGAAAGGGGGTGAAGAACGAGTGTAAAAATCTATATAAATAAAATTGTTTCTGTTTGTCTGTCTGTTTGTCTGTTCCACCATCACGTCGAAACGGTTGGATAGATCTCAACCAAACTTCATATTTAGGGTATACTCATCCCGGAGAAGGTTTTGATATGCATATCATTTTAAAATCCTTGAATAGACAGGGGGTTTATAGGAAAACCAGAATGGTTTTTCCACCATCACGTCGAAACGGCTGGATAGATCTCAACCAAACTTCATATTTAGAGGATACTCATCGCGGGGAAGTTTTCCATATGCATATCATTTTAAAATATTTGAATATATGGGGGGTTTATAGGAAAATCAGAATGGTTTTTCCACCATCACGTCGAAACGGCTGGATGGATCTCAACCAAACATTGTATTTAGAGTATACTAATCCCGGGGAAGGTTTATATATGCATATCATTTTAAAATCCTTGAATAGACGGGGGGTTTATAGGAAAACCAGAGTGGTTTTCCCACCATCACGTCGAAACGGCTGGATAGATCTCAGCCAAACTTCATATTTAGAGTATACTCATCCCAGGAAAGGTTCCGATATGCATATAATTTTAAAATCTTTGAATAGACGGGGTGTTTATAGGAAAACCACAGTGGTTTTCCTCTATTTTCTCTTATACTATTGATTTTCTGTAAACTTCGTTTACCGTACGTGAAACGTCTCTTCATTATAAACAACTTTCGTTATGTTCATAATTTACCTTACTCTTCACATGACGGAGAAATTTACAATTTTCTGCTGGTATCATGCTCTGCATTTAGTGACCGACAGACCGACAACGAACCTACAGGTTACCATGGCAACGTCTCTGACTGCATGCCAGTAGGGAAGTAACGTATTGCCATTTTCCTCATCATGCTTTTAAATTCGTGGTTGTTCCTTGGGTAGATGGCAAGAGAGGCATCAATCGGCTCATCTGCGGGATATTGGCGGAATATCGTTGGAGGTTATAACCGCCCTCGAATAGATTAAGTAATAACACCATTAGTCATCTTCATATTTGTTTACCTAAGAATCACTGAACCTAAATTTCTCCTCTGTTAGCGCTTTATTATATCCATAACTCACGGCATTTATTTATTTGTCGTTATCCGGCTGTCCTCAGTTATAATCCATTTTCTATTAGTTTCAACATTCTTAACTGTATTATTTTCTTCCTTAATTACGCCGTATGTACGTGAATGCTAGAAACTACTGGATGCATTTCCACCAAGATTCGTATTTAGAATACACCTGTCCTTGATAGGTTTCAGGGCAAATATTGTTTCTAAATCCCTGAACTAACTGGGGGTTTATACGAAACCGAAACAGTGATTTTGCACTTCCAAAAAATATACACAACAAAAGTTTATGGAAGTCTACCTACCTTGGTAGAAATTAATGTCTAAACCTTTTTTTCTCATGTGCATCATTTCGATACGAGGATCAATAAGGGAGATATCATTAAAGGACCGTTTTTCTGTACAAGTCCCATCGGACTTAACTCACGAGCGGGTGCGTGTAAAGCGTATTCCTTACAACTTGAAAACTACTGAAGACATTCGAAACAAAATTTATATTTAGCATCCACCTGTCCAAAGGTAGGTTTTAAACGTAAATAACATTTCATGTTCCGGAATGGACTGGCGGTTTATAAGGAACCGAAATGGTGATTTTACTCTTCCACAATATATACAGAACAAGACCAACCTGACTGGAAATCGACCAAACCTGATGGAATTCCACCTCTAAACCTTTTTTTTCATGTGCATTTTTTCGTCAGGAGGATTAATAAGGGAGATATCATGAATGGTCACTTTTGCAGGTTAAGTCCAGCGGACATAGCCCAAAAGGTGTTTTACATGGAGCAGATTCCTTATCTATATAAATCAAATCGTAACGACTGTGTACCTCTACACTGACTATTTTGGCGAAATTTTCGTACAGCTTTCCGTTTAAGGGGTAATAATAACAATCTCCATAATTTTTGATTTCCTGAAAGTCCTAATTTTTACCCGCCTCGCCCAAAATCCACATTGTGGCATAATCTGCCAGAAGAATAAGAAGATAATTGAAATTTGACAAAATTATACGTTTTAGCCTGTAACGAATGAAAAATCCTATATCATTAAATTTTTCATTTTTTATCCCCGAAGAATATCGAAATATGCAGGCAATTTTAATGATGGTGCAGACCTTCGGAAATTCCTATCACGTAACGGATTGCACAATCTCCGTTCAATTTGGAATGATCTACAACCTTGGTCTTATGACTTTATGCCGTATCTGTATCCCTTTTACGTTTGATTTTTCTCTATTAATCGATGTTAAGTCAATTTGGAATTTTCACATGCATTATTCATACTTTCAATTACTTATATGAAATACAGAATCATCAAACTCTTCACGAAAATTGGCCCACTCAGTAGCCATATGTGAGCCAAATGCTACGTATGTAGCTGTCACATTATTATCCGAAAAGTAATGTAATGTGAGATGATTTTACAAAACCTTTACCCTGTTCCACGTTTCTAAATCTGACCCAAGAATAGATGACATATCATTGGACCAGCCATTTAGGCCACTAAATCCGGCGTGTCTTATGGTATAATCCTTTGTCGATATGACGTACGTTTAGTAGCAGTTAATCTGTAAATGAAGGTCTTCAATATTGTAAACACGCATATACTTTCGTATGTCGATCTATATATATTCACTGATGTCGATTTAGCGATCGAGAATGGGTCGGTCTGCTATTGTAATCAGTACTCCCCACACCGACTTTGACTGGCAGTAGGAAAGGGTTCCTTCTCCAACTCCTGTGTAACTGTCATTAGTAAGGAAGGCCTACAATTGTAATGAATAGTTCCCTTCTCGATTTGACTTGCAGAAGGTAAGTGAGCATGCAGTTTTGTTTAAAACTCCCCTACCCGATTGTGTTTGGCAGTAGGCAAGGGTGCCCGCCATTATAAAGAAATGTACTCATCTAAAATGTGACTGGCATTAGGCATAGTGGCCTGCTATTTTGATGGAAACTCACCAACTTGGTGTGACTGGCAGTACGCTGGCTGGCAGTAGGAAAAGGGGCCTGTCATTATAATGATAACTGCACAACTCAATTTCGAGTGATAGTAGGGTAATTGCCTGCCATTATAATAAAAACTGTAATCTGTCTGGAGGTAGGAAAGGGGGGCTGCCATTTTAACGAAAACTCCCCAAATCGATTCTGTCCGCATAGTAGGCAATGGGGCCTGCAATTATAATGTAAACTTCCCAACCTGATTGTGAATGCCAGTAGGCAAGTGAGCCTGCCGTTATATCACAAATCCGTAACAAACACTTTACATTGGAAACGTACGGGGACCTCCCCATGCTCTTTCTCGGATAACGCTAAGAGACATGCAATTTTAAAACTATCTTATTTACTGCATGTACACTATTTACTTCGATATTCGAATACAATGTAGAATACCGTAGCGAAGCACGGGTACATTCGCTAGTATAATATAATATAATATAATATAATATAATATAATATAATATAATATAATATAATATAAAATGAAGATTTCGAAATCAAACGGAATGCAATACACTTGTTATTCTACATCAGAAGACTCAAGACGATTCCTCCTTGGTTGGTGGATATCGATAAAGACCTTTTGAAGTATGGAATCACAGACACGGACATTCAACTCCGAGCGCCACTCAAACACAAACTTAGGATAATCTAGAAGTAGTCTCAACTCGACTGAGGCACGTCCACCATGTTCAATGCAATCCAGTGCCATGTACAAAATTTACATGTTACTACTACTACTACTACTACCACCGGGCGAGTTGGCCGTGCGGTTAGGGGCACGCATCTGTGAGCTTGCATCCGGGAGATAGTGGATTCGAACCACACTGTCGGCAGCCCTAAAGATAGTTTTCCGTGGTTTCCCATTTTCACACCAGACAAATGCTGGGGCTGTACCTTAATTAAGGCCACGGCCACTTCCTTCCCACTCCTAGGAGTTTCCTATCCTATCGTCGCAAAAAAGACCTACCTGTGTCGGTGCGACGTAAAACCAATTGTTAAAATAATTTTTTTTTTTTTTTTTTGCTAGTGGTTTTACGTCGCGCCGACACAGATAGGTCTTACGGCGACGATGGAACAGGGAAGGGCTAGGAGTGGGAAGGAAGCGGCCGTGGCCTTAATTAAGGTACAGCCCCAGCATTTGCCTGGTGTGAAAATGGAAAACCACGGAAAACCATTTTCAGGGCTGCCGACAGTGGGGTTCGAACCTACTATCTCCCGAATACTGGATACTGGCCGCACTTAAGCGACTGCAGCTATCGAGCTCGGTGTTAAAATAATAATAATAATCATCTTAATAATACTTTTAACCCATTACCTACCAACATTAATTCGAATTGTATTCTACCCTGTAATTGACTTGAATTAAATGTATGGGGCAAGAATAAGCGACAAAATGGGATTTTATTATATAATGATGCAGTATCCTAAAATTAAGGGGCGCCCCAATTTTGGGACATTGGCAACTTATGATAGCAGAAATTTAAACTATTTCATGTATGCAAAATAACAGTTACTGTGCATTCATATTCACTCATTTATTGCTTCTAAACATATGTACAAATTTGATGACTTTACATCCATTCACTGACGAATTTTATAACCATAGGGTGTACAAAAAGCTGGATAGGCTTTTCACACCATCGCAGAAAATTAGTCACAAAGCGGAATTATGCCACAAGAAATAAACCTTCGGATCCAATTAAATGTGCAACATGTGTTAGGCACTCAAATTTATGGCAGCTAACGTTCATCGGGTGTGGAATGGAACAAAGCATTTAACGTGCAGTGGCACATCGCAACGTATACCAACCCTTGCCGTCTTTTTGCAATGTCCGCATCATCTGTGAGTTGCAATCGGTGTAATGAAATGATTTCCTGAATCGAACCTGACTTCAGTGCTTACTCTGCGTCCTAGGAGTTTGCTGCTTTGAGGGCCTCTGAGTTTGGATTTTGAACCTGAAGTTTTAGAAAGATACGCTAGCGCTATCTTCCTTCGTACATCTAGCAGAGATAAATTATCATCTTCATTGGCAGTCGAGTGTGCTCTCCAAATACACTGACTGACAGAGCAAATGCAACACCAAGGAGGAGTGGTTCGAAAGGGATGAAAGTTGGGGAAAAAACAGAGACGGCACGGAAGAATAATTGATGTTTATTTCAAACCGATATGCAGGTTACACAATGCGCACGGCATCGACTCAGTAGGATGTAGGACCACCGCGAGCGGCGATGCACGCAGAAACACGTCGAGGTACAGAGTCCATAAGAGTGCGGATGGTGTCCTGAGAGATGGTTCTCCATTCTCTGTCAACCATTTGCCACAGTTGGTCGTCCGTACGAGGCTGGGGCAGAGTTTGCAAACGGCGTCCAATGAGATCCCACACGTGTTCAATTGGTGAGAGATCCGGAGAGTACGCTGGCCACGGAAGCATCTGTACACCTCGTAGAGCCTGTTGGGAGATGCGAGCAGTGTGTGGGCGGGCATTATCCTGCTGAAACAGAGCATTGGGCAGCCCCTGAAGGTACGGGAGTGCCACCGGCCGCAGCACATGCTGCACGTAGCGGTGGGCATTTAACGTGCCTTGAATACGCACTAGAGGTGACGTGGAATCATACGCAATAGCGCCCCAAACCATGATGCCGCGTTGTCTAGCGGCACGGCGCTCCACAGTTACTGCCGGATTTGACCTTTCTCCACGCCGACGCCACACTCGTCTACGGTGACTATCACTGACAGAACAGAAGCGTGACTCATCGGAGAACACGACGTTCCGCCATTCCCTCATCCAAGTCGCTCTAGCCCGGCACCATGCCAGGCGTGCACGTCTATGCTGTGGAGTCAATGGTAGTCTTCTGAGCGGACGCCGGGAGTGCAGGCCTCCTTCAACCAATCGACGGGAAATTGTTCTGGTCGATATTGGAACCGCCACATGCTGAAGAATGGCGGTTGACGTGGCGTGCGGGGCTGCCACCGCTTGGCGGCGGATGCGCCGATCCTCGCGTGCTGACGTCACTCGGGCTGCGCCTGGACCCCTCGCACGTGCCACATGTCCCTGCGCCAACCATCTTCGCCACAGGCGCTGCACCGTGGACACATCCCTATGGGTATCGGCTGCGATTTGACGAAGCGACCAACCTGCCCTTCTCAGCCCGATCACCATACCCCTCGTAAAGTCGTCTGTCTGCTGGAAATGCCTCCGTTGACGGCGGCCTGGCATTCTTAGCTATACACGTGTCCTGTGGCACACGACAACACGTTTTACAATGACTGTCGGCTGAGAAATCACGGTACGAAGTGGGCCATTCGCCAACGCCGTGTCCCATTTATCGTTCGCTACGTGCGCAGCAGAGCGGCACATTTCACATCATGAGCATACCTCAGTGACGTCAGTCTACCCTGCAATTGGCATAAAGTTCTGACCACTCCTTCTTGGTGTTGCATTTGCTCTGTCAGTCAGTGTATTTTCTACTGTAACATCCAACATCTGGGTAAAAATTGGCCACCACCACTTTTTGGAGCGAATTCTTGTTTCATACAATGAAACTTGTTCATCAAGGAGATCATCTCCACCCGTGTGTAAATTATACTCCTGGACAAGTCTGAATGTGCTTCTAATCCTTTTGTTGAGAATACCATCGAATGTTTGACTTAGGTTCAATAGAGCTGAACTTGGTACCGAGTACCGACAGTTACCACTTTATTGTCTTTCCATTTTGCGATAAGAATCTCATTTGATTTTGTCAAAACGATAATCACAAAATCCTCTTTCTTGCTTTTTATCGATTTCTTTTGTGTCCATGAGTGGGCACTGTTTGGTACGATTTTCTCTCATAGTGCCGGTAGCTTTGAGGTTTCTTTTCTTCAGCATTGTGAGTAGGCCCCTACTCCTATGCCAGTAAAGAAGTTATCAAAGAACACCTTGAATTTACATACCTCTGAAACTGGGATAGCATTAGTCAGTTAAGAAACCACACTAAATCCTAGAGGCCCCTCTTTGTCAGTTTTACCGCAGTATGGCGAGAAATTATACATATAGCCGTTTGAACTTCAAAGGCACCATATTTTGTACCCAAACTTGATCGGCTTTCCCCGCATAAACATGTTTGCGGAGTGCTTACCATAATAACGCACCATTATTTCATCTAAGAACAATTCTGCGACAAAGAACCCGAACTTCAGAAACTGTTTCTCCAATGTGTCGAAATAGAGTCTCAGTTTATACATTTTACCAGATTTATCAATTTTGGAATTGTCATTTAGGTGATGATAATTCTTTATTTCCTTGAAGCGCTTTTTGGGCATTGCTTTGTAGACCAATGGAAAACCACCATCAGGACTTGTTCCCTGTCCACATCCTCCTGCGGTAGCCTGTGATAACCTGAAATCAGCAAGATGCCTATAAAAATTTAGCTCTTCCTTGGTCAGAGAAAAGTTAGGACAGTTTTTCTGATTAGCATAGAGTATACTTTAGTTCACGCGATTACATCAAATACTTCATCAGAGAAAATTTCTTCAAATACATCAACAACAGACTTTCCACGTAAATTGTCAACGATATGACCAACTTCTATTGGTGATCAGCTTTCTATGGATTATTGTGGTTGACATATTTCTCACCTGGGTGTAGTTACACTTTGAGTAAGTTCTGTTTGATCTGTGGGCTTACAGTTGGATGTCATCTCTGATAAACGGCATGTTCTCTGCCTTTTAGGCTGCTTTATTGCTGCAGAAGACGATGGTGGATCATCTAACTGTACTTCCGTTTCCTTTGTATTCGCATTGGTACGAAATATTTCTAATGTCCCTGCTACATCACGTATTTCAGTGTCCAAAAGTTCATTCTCTAGCACACCCTCCTCATCAGTTACCTTGTCAGGATCAGGCGGTAATATTATTACTTCGACATCATCCACTTCCTGAGAATCATTTTCCAGCTCTTCGAGATAGCTTCTTATCTGTGGAACTGTGAGGCGTGTAGTATATGACATTGTATTTGCCCAAAACACAAAAAGTACACAAGTTGTACTGTAAAAGCAAGAATACATTTCTTGAATATATATTCTCTAACTATGCTAATATAATGTACTAGAGTCAGAGAAATGCAGCATTGTAGGTGATGAAGCAGTCAGCAATGAACCAATGTAAATGCTACTGCTTTATACCAATGTCCCAAAAATGGGACGTCATAAAGAAACACACGTGGTTCTTACCTATATAATAATAACGGGTAGCTGATGCACCATTTGCACTCTGGAAACTTACAACTATGTCGTAGATACCAGAATGAGCTTCAGAAATTCACTCTAAGACAATATGCTCAGCTTCAATGATCAGTTGCAGAACCTAACAAGAACACATGTAGATAGAAGACTCGCGGTGGAAGAGTATGAAACTAAACATAATGCTCTTTTGTTTTCTAGTGCAACTGCATACAGTTTGACCAATATGACAGAAAAAATACCCCCTAACTTTGTAAGCAGTGTTTAAAAAATAATAAAATACTTGCGTCCCATAAATGGGACAATGGCTGATAATGGGTTAAAAAGTAAGAGTAAATTCGTGTCCTCATCCCTAGTTGGTGCAGCTCTTTTCAGGCACACCCTCATTGGAGGTGAGCTGCATGTACCATTTCAACCACATACCAGCCCTCCTGCCATTCTTAAATTTCTGGCAGAACTGGGAATCGAACCCAGCCCCCCGAGGACGGCAGCTAATTACACTAACCGTTACGCTACGGAGGCGGAAATATATTAATAATAATAATAATAATAATAATAATAATAATAATAATAATAATAATAATAATAATAATAATAATAAATTATAAAAAATAAATTTTTAAATTAATAATAATAATAATAATAATAATAATAATAATAATAATAATAATAATAATAATCGTATGGCCTCAGCTACCGTTTGCAGACATTTCGATTTGACGCCATCTGGCTGTCTGCTCGTCAATTTCGACGTTCCGGTTTACTCTGTCTGCCATCTAGCGGACCTACAGTAAACCGGATCTCTCTTGGGCGTCTATGGCTGAGATTTAATTAATTTTGTCGGGTAAATACCAAATGTATCACCAGAGATCTTTTACATGCCGACATCGTACGACATGGAGTGTCGAATGGACTTTTTTCCGCCCTTCAAAAATCCGACTACCTCTGCCGGGTTTGAACCCACTATCTTGGGATTATTATTATTATTATTATTATTATTATTATTATTATTATTATTATTATTATTATTCCGGGGTATCTGTGGAACAGCAGAGGTGAAAGAAGGTGCCGGGGTGAATTGGTCTAGCTACCAAATCAAAGTTAATATAAAACTTTAACAAGATTATATTTTCTAAGTTTTAACAAACAAGAATAACAAAACTTTAACAACAATAACAACGGTATGGCGATTTAGAACCAAGACTTAAAAGGATCCGAGATTTCAACCTTTAAACATTCTTGGGGTAGCAAGCTCTAATTTTACAATTCTGAGCTCCTAGTTCAACTTTAACCAAGCAACAATTTGTTCGAAAGGGCAGAAAACCCCTAATACATGGAGCACTTGCTCACAATTAGAATATCAAGCCTCTCTGAGGCACTTTTGCAACACAAGAAAAGAGCTGACACGTTCTCAGTTTTCCACGCCTATTCAAGTCAACACCAAAAATGTCTTATACTTTCTGGCCTTCCATGGCCTAGCTTACAAATAGAAACAGGGGTATCTCGTACCCAACCTACAGGGCCTTCGAGTAAAAGAAATAACCGTTATATAAATGGCCCAAACAAAAGGAAGGAGGCGGATTCTTGCACTCCTCTATGTAGCTCCTTAAAACCTAAAAGGCACTAGGCTGATGAAACAGGGGGTATTCCCAAACTATGGAGGTGACTCGTATAAGAAGTATTTAAGACATTAAGGAAGAGAAAAAAATCATTTACCAAAACGTAGTCACCTCAAACCAAAATGAAGGGGAGCTCGAGAGGGTAAAGCACTCTCTATCCCCGATTTACAATTGAAGATATTTACATAAGCCGGCAGAAATTTACATTACAGAAAGGTAGGTTACATGGCAAAAGTTTCGGACCTTTCCCGCGGGTTAAACTGCTTAGCTAGCAAAAAATAAGGATGTTAAATGGCCATTACCTTACTGAAGACCTGCTGCCTGATGAAAGAGGCGCCTCCCGCCACCTGCTTTACAACCACACACTTAGACGTAGATTAAGTTGCCAAGAGATGTGAAAATCAGGAGTTTATAAACCCTCGGGGAAGGTTCGAGACCTTTCATGAATAATTAAGCCACACCCTCTCAATTTTATTGGATACCTTACAGATACACACCATATCGAAGAAGAAGCCGGTGATTGGCTGTAAATTAATTACAGAAATTGTGGATTGGCTAAATTCGAAACTGGTGGGAAAAAAGATAAATATTGCCAACCCACAAATGAATGAATTACATTTAGTAAAGAACAAACTTATGAATACAAAATTTCTTCAAATAAAGTTTTTTCACTTCGCACCAGAGTGCATGATCATAGTTTTTCGGCAGTGACATCTATGAGAGAATGTCCAAACTTCTTGATAAATAGTAAACAAAAACAAGTCGAAATTCACACAGTGACATCTTCAGAGGAAAGGTTTAAGTAGGTCCCGTTTAAGTTCAGTGTTCCTCCAGTAGAGGAGTTCCAATTGGCGCAAGATTTAAACTGGGATAATAATAATAATAATAATAATAATAATAATATAATAATAATAATAATAATAATAATAATAATAATAATAATAATAATAATAATAATAATAATAATAATTTAAGAATCTAATTGGAATTTAATATGGTGGAACCAGACTCATTTCCTTTCTAGGTTATTATATGATACTGGTGTCAATAGTCTACATGACAGAGAATTTTAGAATTATAAAAGGGCTGAAATAGGCTAATTAATTAATTATTAATTATTTATATTTACAAATATTTATAACGTAATTGGACATTCATCGGAAGAAGACATTTTATCTTGCTCCTTTACAGGACAATGGTGTGATAAATTTCCACTGACTCATTCACTGCAAACACATCTTAACTATCCTCATTGAAAATCAGCGTCATCATCATTCCTTAAAAGCATTTAATATATCATCTTCCGCTATGCTTTCCTTATACCTGGACGGAACTATGACGGAAGACAGTGCAAAGCACAAGACAGAGAACTGCCGTAAAATAGGTGAAAGCAATGAATCGAATCTACTGTCTTCACAAGGAACTGTCAAATGATACTTCGTTGTGTTGAACTACAAAACTGCAGTATCAGACTAAACATTCCTCCTGTGGCTGGAGGTGGTAGAATAACACCCACGGTATCCCCTGCCTGTTCTAAGAGGTGACTAATAGGGCCCCCAGGGACTCTGTACTTGGGAGCGTGGGTTGGTGACTATGGGGCTTTTAGCTGAGTCCTGGCATTGCTTCTACTTACTTGTGCCAGGATCCTCACTTTCATATATACTATACGACCTCCCTTGATCAACGCTTGTTCTTTTCCGACCCCCACAGTATTAGGTATCGAGGCCTGGAGAGTCTTTCATTTTCACGTCCTTCGTGGGCGTTGCCTTTCTTTGGCTATCTTCATTTTTCGAAGTGTCGGATCCCTCCATTATTTCTCTCTGATTAGTGTTACATAGAGGATGGTTGCCCGGTTGTACTTCCTGTTAAAACAATAATCACCACCACCACCTCAGGTTAAACTCGGAACTGAGAGAGAGCGCGGTATTTGAAATTCGATTAACTCGTGGTTGAGACAGAGGAAGACGTGTATTGACTTCCCGGGTTTAACTCGGGCGTGAGGAGGAAAATATATTTTTTTAAATGTAAAAAAAGAAACCACTTCTCCCTTTGCGAAAAGCAAATGATCATAAATACATCTCCCGGTCAGGCCCATCCATCAACGGCTGCTAATTTCAGATGGCAACCAGCCATAAGACATAGCCTGCACGGTTGCTAGGTAACATCTATACCTTACACTGTTGCTATGGTTACATTTCCGTTACACATTTTGTCGCGTTACGTTACATAAATTTTTGGTTGACCCTCAGGCATAAGACATATTTATGTCAAAAAGACGCGTGTCATTCCGTCCAATTTTAACATTGTTTCTTTACAGGTAACCGTCATTTATGAACTTTGGCTTCTTCCATATTTGGCAGACGTCCTGTATTATTAATTAATTCATTAATAATGCATTATTTATTTATTTATTTATTTATTTATTTATTTATTTATTTATTTATTTATTTATTTATTTATTTATTTATTTATTTATTTATTTATTTATTTATTTATTTATTTATTTGTCCTGAGCATGTAAATATAAATGAGTTCAGTTTCGTTTAGTTCTATAGGCGTAATGATGCCGCTTCTTTGAGACGACTATGCCCGCTCGCTATTGCGAGCACTGTGCTCGCTGTCACCGCTCCTCTGCGCTCTATGTCTCAGTACTCCGCTGTGCACTCTTAAAATATACTCCCAGTACTGTGTGGGCTTGCATTCACGAAGTGTTAGGTTCGAATCTCACCGCCGGCAACCCTGAAGATGGTTTTCCGTGGTTTCCTAATTTTACACCCGTCAAATGCTGCGTCTGTACCTTCATTAATGCTACGGCCACTGCCTTCTCAGTCCTAGCCTTTTCCCATCCTTACGTCGCCGAAAACCTTCGATGTGTCAGTGCGACGTTAAACCGCTAAGAAAAAGCACTTCAGAATAATGCGTTTTTCCGCAACATTTCACTTAAACTTCCCAAACGTTATTTATCGCTTTTTTTTTTTTTTCGCGGAAGGCCAGGAATAACAAGATTCGGTCCTTGATAGCAAATTCCCTAAGAAAGGAATGGTATAGGGTCGTCGAAAGGCTATCCGGACTTGCCGATATCGGTAGCAATAGGAGAAGTGACATCATAGCCTACAATAAATCAGAGGGTGTGGGATATATAATAATAGACCGCACAGTTCATTTTGAAAATCTCCACAGACCAGCTAGAAGACGTTGATAGGGAACAGACGCTGAGCTACATTTGAATTGAAGGGCATTAAAATGATAGGATTAATGGTAGGAGCTCGAGGGACTATTCCTCTATTCATTGTAAATGTTTGGAAGCAGTTTAATTTCAAAGTTCCAGAACTGCAAACTATTTGTTTATTAACTTTACGAGGTTCCATTTCATTGCTCAGAAATCATTGCTACGTGCCATATCTCTCGTAATTTAAGAACTTTATAAGAATAATGTAATCAACAACATTGTCATTGTAAGCCAAAATTATACATTTCTTCGTTTCGTTATGCTTTGTTCATTGTGGCAATCTTCAACTGAGGGAAGTTCGGTAAATAAATAAATAAATAAATAAATAAATAAATAAATATGAAATAAATATAAAAATTGTCAGTACATAAATACACAAAGAAAGAAAGAAAGAAAGAAAGAAAGAAGGAAGGAAAGACTTACGAATAGAGAAGTGAGAGGTATAGCTGATGACTATCTACAAGAATAAGGGTCAAAAAGAGAAAAATAAAGAGAATTGATGTTTGTTATGTGGAGAAATAATGGAAGATGCACATCTGCTTGGAGTATATAGGGAGATTAGGGCTAAATACCTGGGTAGTGATTCCAAAGCAAAAATTAGAAAAGGAGAAATAATTTTACACAACTATTAAACAAAGAGTGGATTACAGCACGTAGGGCAGCAAAATACTTTTGTATATTAAAAGATATGTTGCAAAATAAAGTAAGCTCTAATTTAACTAATGAAAGGTAGGATGCATGTTTCCCTAGATTATATAACATTGTTGAAATGAAATGGCGTATGGCTTTTAGTGCCGGGAGGTGTCCGAGGACTTCGGCTCGCCAGGTGCAGGGCTTTTTGAGTTGACACCCGTAGGCGATCTGCGCGTCGTGATGAGGATGAAATGATGATGAAGACGACACATACACCCAGTCCCCGTGCCAGCGGAGTTAACCAATTACGGTTCAAATTTCCGACCCTGCCAGGAATCGAACCCGGGACCCCGGTGAACAAAAGCCAGCATGCTAACAATTTAGTCATGGAGCCGGACATAACATTGTTTAATATCAGGACAAAAAAATAAATTGAAAAATTACAATTTGGTGAATAGGTGTAAACTTAATTATAATGTTTAATGTAGAACTAGACAAAGTTGCTGAAAAAACAAAAGTCATGCATGTATCAAAAGAAAGTTTATAGTGAATGAATAATTACTCCCTCCCCAGTTCCAGGCGATCTGGAAGTAGAGGATGGGAGTATTCTATTATTCAATTCTACTGAGTGTTATATTTTGTTTCAGGATAAATGTTTGCTGAAGACGCCACCGATATATCGTACTGCTGAGGAGAAAAACCAAATTACTCGCATAATAAAAAACATCAAGTGTTTTAAACAGTTCCCTGAGGTACCTACTCTTTTATTTATTTAATATGCAGTAGTTATTATTGACTGGCAGCAAGTAGTTCTGAGGGCATATTTTACTTAATATACAGTAGTTATTATTGACTGGCAGCAAGTAGTTCTGAGGGCATATTTTACTTAATATACAGTAGTTATTATTGACTGGCAGCAAGTAGTTCTGAGGGCATATTTTACTTAATATACAGTAGTTATTATTGACTGGCAGAAAGTAGTTCTGAGGGCATATTTTACTTAATATACAGTAGTTATTATTGACTGGCAGCAAGTAGTTCTGAGGGCATATTTTAAACTATCTGCAGCCTAAAGCCGCCGGTAGTTGAAAGGGGAGCTATGAGGTTATTCACATATTAACCCGTGTGAATAAAAGAATTGAGTTTCTTGGCGGGAAGTTTCTCTTTAGTTTATGCTAATGGGGACCCGAAGTCGCACGGATAATCTCAACCATACACAATTTTAGCCTAAATTATGTGAACTTCCACCAAAGTAAATGCGGGCCAGATCGGTCCGCAAACCGGATAATCCACACATGCATAATCGAGAGTTTACACAATTAGTAAACTCCTACAATCACCGGGCGAGTTGGCCGTGCAGTTAGGGTTGCGCAGCCATGAGCTTGCATCCGGGAGATAGTGGGTTCGAACCCCACTGTCGGCAGCCCTGAAGATGGTTTTCCGTGGTTTCCCATTTTCACACCAGGCAAATGCTGGGACTGCACCTTAATTAAGGCCACTGCCGCTTCCTTCCCACTCCTAGGCCTTTCCTATCCCATCGTCTCCATAAGACCTATCTGTGTCGGTGTGACGTAAAGCAAATAGCAAAAAAAAAAAAAACTCCTACAATCAAGATATTTGTGTTTGGATTTTTTCCCTTATCAAAAATTAATTTCATCGATTACAAATTTTAAATACATGCAAGGTCTTTAGGCCATTTGAATTGTGAAATTACCACCAACCTAATGTAAACAAATTCTTTGGAGTGAGGATAAAATGGGTATTCATAATATACACTGACTGAGCAAATGTCATGGGATAGCGGAGCACTGATGCGCAGGTGTGTTGTCTGCGCACCACACGCCCCCTATGCCAGCGGCATTTGTATAGGAGACCTTGTGAGCAGTGGCTGTGCATGTGACAGGTGTAACATGGAACGTCGTCGTGAGCTGACACCGTTCGAACGTGGTATGGTGGTCGGTGCCCGGCGGATGGGAAGTGCGTTTCCGGAAGTGGTGCGGGAATTTGGCTTCACACGATCAACCGTGTCCAGGGTGTATCGTGAGTGGTTGAATGCGGGTGTCACCACCCACAACAGACGAACGATCGGCCGTCCAGCCACCCTCGATGACCGTGACCGGCGATATCTAAGACGGATTGCCAAGTGACAGATGGGCAACCGTGCAACAAATCACGGCTCAATTCAACACAGGCCGTGCTAGACACGTCTCCCAACGGACAATCCGTAGGAACATGAGTCCTATGAGGTATGGTAGCTGGCGCCACACACGGGTGCCACTGTTAACCCAACGTCATCGGGCACAACGACGCGCATTTGTCGCCAGTCACCAGGAATGGACACTAGAACAATGGCGTAACGTGATATGGTCGGACGAATCACGATTTCAACTGCACCATGTCGATGGGAGGCACTGTGTATGGCGCAGACCACATGAAGCGATGGATCCTGCCTGCCTCGAAGGTGTGGTCCAGGGCGCTGGTGTCTCTGTTATGGTCTGGGGTGCATTTTGCTGGTATGTAATGGGCCCCCTAGTTGTTCTGGAAGAGACTTTGAATGGTACGCGGTATGTTCAGCTGCTCGGAAACCATCTCCACCCATTTTTGGCCTTCCAGCGCCCAGACGGTTCTGCGGTGTTTCAAGATGATAACGCGCCGCCATATCGCTCCCACGTCGCCCAGGAATGGTTCCAGGAACATGCAGCGGAGGTCCAACGACTGCCATGGCCCCCACAGGAGCCCCGATATGAACCCTATCGAGCATATCTGGGATGTCCTGGAACGCAGGCTCCGTGCCATGGATCCTGCACCCACGAACACACCAGCATTGGCGGCAGCTCTGGAAACGATTTGGTGTCATCTGCGTCCAGAGGACTACCAGGGACTTGTCGACTCACTTCCACGGCGTCTCACTGCAGTTCGAAGGGCTAGAGGAGTCCCCACACGCTATTAGGTGACTATCCCATGGCAGTGTACCGTAGATTAGGCTATACAAATTTGGGTGCGCATTCGCAATCACTTTACAAGGCCTAGGTTTTATATAATGATAGTTTTATTACCGTTTTCTACAGTGCTAGGAAAGTTTTGTTGTTTTTCGAAGAAATGTTTCGTCGTGGTTTGGAATGTTTGTGTTTACAAGGATTCATATTCGCCTTATTGACTACTTCGGCAAAAGTTTAGCATCATTGCCATCGCTCAAGTATTGCTACGTTTAATTTGACAGCAAAGTTCCTGTTCGCAGCGCCGGATTACCATATAGGCAGAGTAGGCTGCCTCCCATGACCCCGCGCTGTTAGGGTCCTTAAGACAGCGGATTAAATTTGGGCTCCATTTACTGTAGTACATCGATTATGTGGTTGTGTGAACTGCGGATAAGTTTACGAACAAATTTATGAGTAGTTCCTGAATTACAGTGGAGAGCTGAGTTTCTTCAAACGGTAACCGATACACCTGGATCCTGGAGACCCGAGGGAAAGTTCTTATTTCCAGTGCCGGAAGGTGCACCTCCCTGTACTATCCTAGCTATCAGTTAGATATCATCCCACAGTGTCTCTCGTTAGTTTTGTAATGTACAGAGGCTATCATTTCCCAAGGATCCAGGAGTAACGTTAGTAAAAGTATTTTTGTCTTAACACCACTATAAATATTTCACATTTGTTCCGCTAGAAAAATGAAAAAGGGGGAGATTATAGACGTTCTGAATCTATGGCACGCCGCAAAATATACTAACATATTTTAATTTTTTTAACATCTTAATAAATAGGCCGAAAATCTATCAACATAGCACATTTTAACTTTACACTCCAACAAATAATTATGTCACTCTTAAATTATATGGCCATATTTTTTACAAATTTTATTAGGTTAAAACAGAATAATTTCTTATTCTTAAAATGTACCTGTTATTGAATATAAGTTTTTAGAGCAAAACAAAATCATGAAACTTCCAGCCGAATGGATTTATATGTAATGCGATCTACTATCTAAATGAAGTCAACTGAGGGCTTTCATGTTGATTTTAAAGGAAAATAACTGGTGGCACACTAGACAGTAAAAGTTAATAAAAAAGACCTTAATTGGCATGTTAGACGGAAAAGGTTTGCCGTCCCTGCTCTAGATAAATCAATGGGCAGTGATATCGATGGTATGTATGCAAGTCAATAAGTATCTGCAATTTTGCTCTAATTGTCTTTAGGTTGGCTCTATAGCGTTGTGTGCATACCAGCCCCTAGATGGCACCGTTCTCTACGTCTATGGCAGGTTTCAGCGTTTTCAGATCAGTACATCTTGCGCTGTTGCGACGTAAAAATGGCCGCACCGCTCTCTGTTTGCACCAAGGAAGAACAACGTTCCATGATCTTTTTTTTTTCCTGTGGTTTGAGATGTACCAAGAGTGGAAATTCACTCAAGACTTTCAGCACAATACGTGGACAATATTTTGCCACAGCGAAGTATTTACCAGTGGACTGAACAGTTCAAAAGGGATTGCACGAGCGTGAAAGAAGAGGAAAGATCGGGGCGTCCTTTTGCAACCGGAAGTGATGCAAATTTTGAACAAGCGCGTGATATGATCCTGAATAACAGACGAGTGACGTGGAAACTCTTACGCACATTAGCCATGGTTCTTCATATGAAATCATGCATAATAGGCTTAACTTTCACAAGGTCTGTTAGAGATGGGTTTCAAAACAACTCAATGAAGAGCAGAAGCGTAATCGTGTGAGAATCTGTCAGCACCTACTGGATCGTCATGCTAACGAAGGTGAGACGTTTCTGAAACGGATCATCACTAGAGATGAAACATGGGTTCACCTCTTCGAACCAGACAGCAAACGTCAGAGCATGGAATGGAAGCATCCCGGATCCCAAGTCAAAAAGAAATTCAAGAGTCAACCTCCTGGAGGAAAAGTGCTGCTCACAGTGTTTTGGGACTCTCAGGGGCCAATCCTGGAACATTACCAGGAAAATGGGGAAACATTAAACAGTGAACGTTTACAGTGATATGCTGGTAAACATGCTGAAACCTGCAATTCGCAACACACGCAAAGGTCGATTGTTGGAAGGAGTTCTTTTGTTGCATGAAAATGCGCATCCACATACCGCAGCCCACACTGCTCAAACTCTTCAGATGCTGCGTTTCGGGGTGTTGGAGCATCCTGCGTACGGTCCTGATCTCGCCCCGTCGGATTACCATCTGTTTGATTCACTTAAAAATGCTCTAAGAGGCCGTCGATTCAGCTCCGATCAACAGGTGAAGGAAGCGGTGCATACATGGCTTTCTGCGCAACCAAAAGCCTGTTATGCAGAGGGTATCAGAACGCTTGTGAAACGGTGGACCATATGCATTGAAAAGGTGGGTGACTATGTTGAAAAATGATGATGATGATGATGATGATGTTTGTTGTTTAAAGGGGTCTAACAGCTAAGTCATCGGCCCCTAATGAAAATTTATATCAATAAAAGTGTGTGTACTCTTTCTTTAATAAATTATGAAAGTTGATTGCAGATGCTTATTGGCTTGCCCGTGTATATGCGGAAGTGACAACGACTGTGACAACAATGAACAGGATCAGAATTTCGATACGGTATGTGATATTCTTGGAATGAATCCCTGAGACTCCAGGAACATCCTAAGTTCACAAGGATACTTCCGCTACAAAATCAAAGAGGAAAAGGTGCTTAGTGTGCCCATGTAAGGACAGGAAAGCATCACGAGACGTCGAGAACCCTTGTATTTGCTGTGTGTCCAAAGTGTTTCGGTGGTTTGGATGAGTAAAAATACACAACTGGGCTGATAAAGACACTAAAAGATAGAAAACTGAGGTTTTGTCCCAATTTCTGCTATTTTTTTACTATTTTCATAATTGATGTAGGCCTACGTTATTAGGCTGAAAATGTTGCAACAGAATCTCGTATAGGACATTTCTGCAGAATTGTGTATACTGAAGTTTAATTCCTGTTTTGGTTTTCAGCTCTAAAGGACCACCTATTTTGTGTTTAAATGTATTCAATTCTAAAGTTAATTTTACAGGTGCTGAAAAGGAATTTTTAAGTATATATTTTTCACACAGTATGTTTTACGTACTTTGCTATATTTTTACATAACTTTTTTAACAGATAAACAGCGGTAATCAATGTATTTTTAAAGTAGTAATAATAATAACTCCTTATTAGGTATTTAAAGTCTTCTACCAAAATATGTTGAAAATCCACTGAGTCCTGAGGACCCAGGCGTATCTTTTGTATTACAATTTCTAGGTGTACTAGTTAAGGATTAAGGTAATGATTGACATGCGAATATCACTTGTCTTACGCACAGTTCATGAAGTGTAGATATGATAGTTTGATAAGGATGTCCTTAGCGATCAGTTTTACTGTCCAGATGACAGCATTGAAGAGTCTCATGATAACAAATGCTTCTGAAGAACGTCATTTTTCAATTAAAACTACCCTTCAGTTTTTTCATCGAACTTCAGTGCCACAAGAACGACTAAATTCTCTTTTAACCATTTCTGCTGAACATGACATATTGAAGAAAAAAAGAATTTCGAGATAATCTCAATGAAAAAATGAAATGGCGTATGGCTTTTAGTACCAGGAGTGTCCGAGGACAAGTTCAGCTCGCCAGGTGCAGTTCTTTTGATTTGACTCCCGTAGGCGACCTGCACGTCGTGATGGGGATGAAATGATGATGAAGACGACACACACACCCCCAGCCCCCATGCCAGAAAATTAACCAATGGTGGTTAAAATTTCCGACCCTGCCGGGAATCGAATCCGGGACCCCTGTGACCAAAGGCCAGCACGCTAACCATTTAGCCATGGAGCCGGACATCTCAATGATTTCATTTCAGAAAAGGAAAGGAAATAGAATGATTAAAGTGATGTTAGTTTATTTATATTTTAACCTCTTTTATTTCTGTTTTGTAGTTCTGTATTAATTTGCTTAACGATGTTAATATTATGTAACATTGTTTTCCTATGAAGTAACTGGAATGTTAATACATTCTTAATGAATTGGTAATTTTTTGGTTTGTTAGCTCTTTTATTAAAATTTGGGAATGAAATTAAATACTTGTTAGGAAGTATTTGTCAGAAATTAGCAAAAAAACTGTGCGTAAAGAAAGACTTACGAATAGAGAAATAAGAGCTACACTATGTTGGCTGTTGGTTATATATAAGAATAAGGGTCTAAGAGAGCAAAATGAAGAAAATTGCTGTTTATTATGTGGAGAATGAATGGAAGAGGCACAGTTGTTGAGAGTATGTAGGGAAACAGAATCAATTAGGATCAACTACCTGGGTAGTGATTGTAAAGCAAAACTAGAAAGAGAGAAAGAACGTTATACAATTATGCAATTGTTAAACAAAGAATGGATCGTGCCGGGTAGGACAGCAAAATTTTTCGAGATACTAAAGTATATGCGGCAAGAGGGAATCAAAGAAACCAAGCACAAAGGTAACTTTTAGTCGTATGGTTGTGTTGTTGATATCATTTCATTAAGGTAACTAGGCCTATGTGTCGATTGCAAGTGAAATTGCTTAGGTTACAATCGATTAAATGTTATTTCGTCAGCTGCTGGATTTCCGTAGCTGTAGGTTGAGAGCATTCATTCATTCACTCATTCATTCAATTCATTTACTAATCCAATAATAAAAGCTCCCTCCCCAGTTAGTGGTTATCCGTGACGGGGAGAGGCACTTTTTTCATGCACGCATCAATTCAGTTCATCCATATGGAATGATCTCACCTTATCTGCTGGAGTTCCGTAGGTGTATGCTGAAAGCATTCAACTCATTCAATAATCCAGTGCCTGATTTGTTTATTCATTCATATGTTGTCCCTTATGGAATGTTCTCACTGTATCTGCTGTAGTGCCGTAGATGTAGGCTGAGAGCATTAAATTCATTCGGTCATTCAATTGGGCAATTCATTCATTCAGCCAGCCACTCATTCATTCATTCACTGATTGAATAATGAAAGCTCTCTCCTGAGTTGGTGGTTATCCGTAACTGGGAGAGAGGGCTATTTTCATGCATGCATGAATCCAGGGTATTCATTCATTCATTCATTCATTCATTCATTCATTCATTCATTCATTCGTTCGTTCATTCATGCATTAATAATTAATTTATTCAAACAGTCATGCATATGTCCATGTGGAATGTTCTCACCCTATCTCCTGGAGTTCCTTAGATGTCGGTGGATAGCATTCATTCATTCATTCATTCATTCATTCATTCATTCATTCATTCATTCATTCATTCATTCATTCATTCATTCATACAGCCATTCATTCTATTATTAGTACATTAATAATAAATTCATTCAATCAGTCATGCATTCGTCCATGTGGAATGTTCCCACCCTAACTTCTGGAATTCCATAGACGTCGGCGGATAGCATTCAAATCATTCAATCATTCAATCACTGATTCATTCATTCATTATATCATACATACAGCCATTCATTCATTTATTCATGCATTCATAATTAATTCATTCAATCAGTCACGCATTCGTCCATGTGGAATTTTCTCACCCTATCTCCTGGAGTTCCATAGATGTCGGCGGATAGCATTCAAAACATTCAATTATTCAATCACTCATTCATTCATTCAGTTAATTGATGTATATATTAGCTAAGGATAACCTTGTTCAAACTAGTGACACAAATAAATACTTTCACTAACTACGAATGAATAGGGGAAACATACATGTTGTCCTAGACTATACCCATGCAAACGTCTAGAACAAAAAAAAAAATCTTAGGAAGTGCAATTTAGAGATCGGGTATAATTATTGACTAGGCGTAACTGTAATATTTAAGGTAGTGATAGATATATTTATTAAATTGATTGTAACAAAATCATGCATGTATCAAAATAATTTGGATTGCAATACATGATTACTCTCTCCTCAGTTCCTAGCGATCAAGAACTAGGGGATGGGAGTATTCTATATTCGTCTGTCAAAGAGCGCCGGTTTTAATTCGTTCACAGCTCTCCAAGCGTCCGTCTTCCAAATAGGAATACGGTACGTAATATAGCGAAGAATTTCCACACCACCGAGTACGTGCTTATTATTATTATTATTATTATTATTATTATTATTATTATTATTATTATTATTATTATTATCCAATACAAATGAACCCTATTTTACAAAGTACTTTAAGGTTATAGTTGAAACATACAATTATAAGTTAAACATATTGCTGGTGATTTACAAAACCAGTTCACGAAAGATGCGATGAAAGAAAATTAGGAAATGTCTGTAACAGCATTTCTGTACGTAAATATGGTATAGTGGTGGTGAAAGCTGAATATTACAGCAGTTCAAATCAGAGTCCAAATCAAATCTTGCTCTTGTAAACACAGGACAGTCAAATATTCAATGATCAACTGTTTAAGTAGATCCACAAAAGCAGTAAAGCAGTCACCTGTCAAAATCAATTTAAAACGTTCGAAATATGATTTGAAATTTCCATGGCCTGACATAACTTGTGTTAACTCAAAATTCGGCACCAAAAGTTTGCACTGAGGTCGGTTGTAACCAAGAGAAAATTAGGAGACGAACGGGGTTAAAGGGAAAGCTTAATGAAATGGAAGGTCTCGTGAATAAAAACTACAAACCGATGTCGCCTGCTGGATACCCCAATTTAAATCCCTGCGGTTATTACCCGAGGGGTATGGTGATAAGAAAAATCTAACAACACCCAACACAAGAGGAGAACTTACAGAAGAACATTCGTCAAGTTATATCTCACAGGATGAGACTTGCCGTGTCTGCAAACCTGTTTACAGCCCCCCACGGTGTGTAGCCTACTTGTGGCGGTCATATAACCGTTGTACACATCTTGGCCGATATTCACCGTAGTCTGAAACTTCTGAGTACCATCTCCCTCATTCTACCAGGTGACAAGCAGTCAGCAGACCACGCCATCCGTTTTATGAGGGATAGTTGCCTGTTTTGTCGTGTTCAAGAGTATTTCTTTCTATTTGTTTGTAATTTTTAATTTATTGTTAACTACGTTTTTATTCTATTGAATCTGTTTTAGTCTGTTTTGTATTTTTAATGTATGTTAAACTTTTAATTTTCATGAAATATATGATTTCACTTTAACGGCGATGCCTATTTCATTTGATTACATTTAAATCTACAGTATTTTAAATCGATTTCATAAGTAAATAAGGCAATACGAATGAGATGCACTGATTATTCTACATTCACATTCGGTTTTCATCACTGTTTTCTTAATTCAGTCAGTAGGAGTTGGTTTTTCCCTCGGACTCAGCGAGGGATCCCACCTCTACCGCCTCAAGGGCAGTCTCCTGGAGCATGAGACATTGCATCGGGGGATACGACTGGGGAGAATGACCAGTACCTCGCCCCGGCGGCCTCACCTGCTATGCTAAACAGGGGCCTTGTGAGGGAATGGGGAGATTGGAAGGGATGGACAAGGAAGAGGGAAGGAAGCGGCCGTGTCCTTAAGTTAGGTACCATCCCGGCAGTTGCCTGGAGGAGAATTGGGAAACCACAGAAATCCACTTCCAGGATGGCTGAGGTGGGAATCGAACCCACCTCTACTCATTTCACCTCCCGACGCTGAGTGGACCCAGTTCCAACCCTCGTACCACTTTTTAAATTTTCGTGGCAGAGCCGGGAATCGAACCCGGACCTCCGGGGGTGGAAGCTAATCACACTAACCACTACACCACAGAGGCGGATAGATAAATGTTAAAATTTTAATTATCATTACATTTCATCTCGTACCATTGGGGGCCGATTACCTTTATATTAGGCCTATTTAAAGAGCAATCATCGTCATCATCATGTCCGGCTCCATGGCTAAATGGTTAGCGTGCTGGCCTTTGGTCACAGGGGTCCCGGGTTCGATTCCCGGCAGGCTCGGGAATTTTAACCATAATTGGTTAATTTCGCTGGCACTGGGCTGGGTGTATGTGTCATCTTCATCATCATTTCATCCTCATCACGACGAGCAGGTCGCCTACAGGAGTCAAATCTAAAGACCTGCACCTGGCGAGCCGAACATGTCTTCGGACACTCCCGGCACTAAAATCCACACGCCATTTCATTTAAGTTCATCATTATCATCATCATCATCATCATTATCATCAAACCTGTTTAGAAGGTGTCGAACGTATTTGAGAGGCGAGGGACTTCGCTTTTGCCAGGTAAATATTTACTCTCTTAGTTCCACAAAAATAGTCTTCTGTGACTTGTTCGACGCTGAGTAGCGCAAATATACGGTGCGCACTTTACCAGACAAGGGATGAGTGTCATCGCGACAGCTTGCAGTGGCTTGGGTTGTGCACCGAGTTTCAGCTTAATAGCGACTATAGTCCAAATACTTATACTGCTAATAATAAGAGTTGCTGTCTGACATTTCTTAGAGGGAGGTCCGTTTACTGCCTGCCGGGGCGAGATAAAGGGAGTGGCTGTGTGGTTGCCATGGAAACGGGGGTGGGGCGACTGCGGTTGCCATGGAGATAAAACTTCAGGGCAGCTCGTCTTGCTGGGAGTTGTCAAACCTGTCACTGTCACTGATAAGAACTTGATTGTTTGTATAAGAATGATCGCAAATGGGAGACACCGCCTGGCCAGGTAGTGTACAACAGATCACAGCGGTTAGAATGAAGAAGGGAACAAGTGAGCCGGAAGCGAGGGGTAAGAGCATGTAGAAAGGATTGCTGGAATGTGGCAACATCGTGAAATGGCACGTGCAGTGCTCCTCCCTCCAACCTTACCTGTCAGACGCCAACTTTAATTAAGTCTAGTATAGTAAAACTTCTTCTGGATGACCTTTGGGGCGTGTTCATGTAGGTAATGTGGGAGGTCTTAGCACGTGCTCTCCCTCTCGCTTCCCGGTTCGCTTGTTGACACTTGTTGACGCGTAATGTTCAGCCAATGCGTACAGTGCTTAGCACGATGTGTAGACGAAGACCTGGCGGCGAGAGGTGTGGGAGACGAGGCAGCCCCCTTCGATTGCCGCTCCACACATGCGCGGCCGATTCCCGAGCAGGACGTTTACAAATTATTTTGGACTATACATTTGACTATCCTGTCAGCCCTGCATTCAGGATTCCTGAGAATGGTTTTGCATGGCTTTCCATTCTCCTGCACTAAGGCAAATGCCGGGACAGATCATTTTATAGATCACGGCCACCGTCCCATCACATTCTCCGCACCACGAATCTGCTGGTATGAGAGAGGGCGTTACCTTTCAGGGTAAAAGAAAAAAGCAACGCAAAGCAAAGTCACCTCCGTACAGGCCATGAAGGCCCTTCGAGGGGTGGCAAGTAAAGGCTTGCACTATCCGTAACCTCGGCACTTGGTTGGGTAGAGTGGTTAGCTCTACGCCCGACCGCCTTTGCCCCCAGGAATTAACCTGTTACTTAATTTTGGTGCAGGCTGAGCGAACCTCAGGGCCATGTGCACCTCTGGAAGTGGAAATCTCGTTTCTTAAATTTTCGACTTGTTGACGGGGAATCGAACCCACGTCCTTCTGGCTGAACCGAGCACGCCTTTATCGCCTCGACCAGGCAGCCCTAACCTTCAGTGTACGGAAAGAAAACTTTTGTAGTTGTGGTTTGTTGAGTTGTACTATAAAATGAAAGGTCTGTATTTCTTTGTCTAGTGATTTAATCTGAACTGTCCTTTCGTATTACAGGACGTTCAGCAGAAGTTAGCTGGCCACATGACTTTCGAGTTCTACGGCCCTAACCGTGTAATCGTTCGCCAAGGTCACGAAGCACGTGGCATGTACTTTCTTCTCAGCGGTGAAGTGAAGATCTCGGTGACCGTGGTGGACCCCTACTCGAAAGTGACATTAACGTCAGACGTTGGTACCATGGGTGCAGGGGACAAGTTTGGGGAGGTTTCTCTTCTCTACAACATCCCTCGTACAGCTACTGTCACAACAATTTGTAAGTAGAGATATAAATGTTACAACACGGCCTCCTGTGGGTGGGGACGTAGAATAGATCCATGGAGTACCCTATCTGCGGCCCATACACCATCGATAAGTTTGTTCAAACTGTTGTTTTCCAACGCGGAGTTGTAT
This sequence comes from Anabrus simplex, assembly GCF_040414725.1. NCBI lineage: Eukaryota > Metazoa > Arthropoda > Insecta > Orthoptera > Tettigoniidae > Anabrus > Anabrus simplex. The sequence goes on along the minus strand of NC_090267.1, from coordinate 443,619,494 downwards.
AGTACTTGGCACGTAAGGCAATACACTAAAAAGCAAATATCGCCACCCTATTATCTTTTCTCTACACTGCTACCAACTTGACTAGTTACATATTGAAATCACGAAACATAACCATCAACAAACTAACCTCAGTGTAAGTATCCTTAATGGGGGTTCCTTTACCCAAGTAAAAGATCAATCAAGATATTCATAATTAAGTAGGTTTTCTAGCTCAGTGAAAAACTAAGGAGATAAACTCTCTCTCTCTCTCTCTCTCTCTCTCTCTCTCTCTCTCTCTCTCTCTCTCTCTCTCTCTCACCCTCACTCAATTTAATCTATATTAATAAAGAGCCAACGGCCGTAGCCGTGTTGAAACACCGGATCCCGTGAGATCTCCGAAGTTAAGCAACATTGGGCGTGGTCGAGAAGTGGATGGGTTGCCACGCGCTGTTGGTGGGGGTAAGGGAATGGAGGAGCGGAAAGGAACTGGCCACCCTACCGTACGTGAACTCCGGCTCAGGCAAACCTCTGCGGAGGTTCGGACCTACCTTCGCGCAGAACACACCCTCACCTCACCTCACCTAATAAAATAAAGAGGTAAAGTTTGTTTGTATGTAATGGCTAATCTCAGGAACTACTGGACCGCTTCAAAAAATTATTTTACTAACGTAAATATTCGTTATCCCTGAGGGACATGGGCTGTATTTTATTTTGCAAACAATTTCAGGGGTGATCACGGGATGGGGAGATAAAAAAGTAATAGGCTAATACAGGCAAAATAACGAATTTGTCGTACAAGGACGAGATAAAGCTCAATTTAAGCCCCTTGACGCAATGAACAAAACTCGGCAAGCCCTACGGACTCGAAAACCGTGTTTTAAAGCCCTAAAACCAAGCGTTACGGAGATATTGGCACCACACTACCCCTGCTCTAGGAATCGGATAAAGAAATGAGCTGCCGTAACCGTGGCAACGTCAGCTCCAGTATTCTTATAGCAGCGAGATTATCTACAATATATCACCAAAAACTAACATGTTACAGACATGAAAATTGGTATTTGGAATCTCCTTTAAAAATAAAAGAACAAAAATTTTGTTTTCAGAAAATCCGCTTAAGTGATGAGGGGTGAAGGGGAGGGGAGTGGTTGAATTCTTTATATGAGGATACACATATCTCAAAAACTGAAGATGTTACAGACGTTAAAATTGGTACTTGGAATCTCCTTTAAAAATAAATCAACACACTTTTTTGGAAAATCAGCTTAAGGGGATAAAAAGAATAAAAAAGCGAGTGAATGTTTAAAATGAGTCTCTTCTTCTTCTACCGCTTTTCCCACACCTGTGGGGTTGCGGGTGCGAACTTTGTCGCACATGTGGATTTGACCCTGTTTTATGGCTGGATGCCCTTCCTGACGACAACCCAATGTGTAGGGATGTAATTACTATTGCGTGTTCCTTTTGTGGTTGGTAATGTGGTGTGCTGAATGAATATGAAGAGGAGAGTGTTGGGACAAACACAAACAACCTGTCCCCGAGCCAGAAGAATTAATCACACGGGATTAAAAACCCCGACGAACCCTGTGAACCGAAGACCTCAATACTAACCACTCAGCCAAGGAGAGGGGGAGCTTTTAAATTGTGTATATCTACAGTATATTTCGTAAACTTAACATGTTACAGTCGTAATTTTTTTTTTTTTTTTTTTTTTTTTTTTTACAAGTTGCTTTATGTCGCCCAGGACACAGATAGGTCTAATGGCGACGACGGGACAGGAAGGGGCTAGGAGTGGGAAGGAAGTGGCCGTGGCCTTAATTAAGGTACAGCCCCAGCATTTGCCTGGTGTGAAAATCGGAAACGACGGAAAACCATTTTCACGGCTGCCGACAGTGGGATTCGAACCCACTATCTCCCGGATGCAAGCTCACAGCCACGCGCCCCTAACCGCACGGCCAACTCGCCCGGTGGAGGAGTTTTAGTAAATTATATTTTATCTTTATTTTTTTATTTTTTTGCTTCTTATACACCCTATACATACGATTTGAACAAAATAAGACCGTGTTAATAAGGTGGTGCGCTCGTCATTTCACACCAACTACGTTATTAAATATGTACCGGGAGATACACCTCGATCCCGCATATTTAAAAGAAGCGCCTTAAGGAACGCTCTCTCTCCTACTAAACGTGAAACAGCTACTGCATGAAGTTGGGACATTGACCAGAAGATGTCACCATTGAATTATAGAGTAATGTGTAATTTTGAAGTTGCCTAAACTGACTGAATTTAATTGTTTTGTTTTGGTTTATGTCAAGAAGTTTGAACTTTCCTCCACAGATGTCATCACAAAAAAACTGAGGTTATGCACTCTAGTGCAAGGTAGAAGAATTAGTGATTTAAGACAGTTTTGTATAAGTTTTCACAACTAAACTAACCTTCATTTACTTCTATATTTCAAGGTTTGTAACACTTCCTTCTCATTCCGCCAGCTTTTGAAGCTGGCCAATCACAAATGTTCTATATTTATTTTTCAGCCAATAATAGGCTTCTTGTACCTTTTTATTCGGCCAATAAAAATGAGAGGGTGGGTCTGGATTTAGTCCAGAACTCTCTCGAATTATCCCCCCAGGTATATAAGCTGCGGTTTTTCCAGCTACGTGGTCTTATTGATCGTCGTCTTACTGAGTGTGTGTGTTAAGACAGGAGGCGAGGTGCCTCATTCTTCGCCAGGCAGTTCAGCATTGGATGCATTGTAAAGTTGTCAATTAGGGACTTGAAGCCCAAATGTCTTAAATTCCCTATTCTGGGGTCTTCTATTCTGGTATCTGAATTGTCATTGTATCTGATACATTGGTTTTCCTTCACTAAGTGAAGACTTTGTTAAGTTTTGAGATTTTACAATAAATATCACCTTTATTTTAAAGTTTTATATGAATTTTGATATTGTAGATAGACCCATTCAAGCCCGCACCTTTTTTCACCTCTCTGTGATCCACAAAAACACGGTAACAAAATACATCATTCGAACATGTCAGAGTTCTACTTACAGATTTACAATCCTACACAAAAAGAAAATATGCTTTACTTTAATCGCAAATCTAACACTAGTGATTTTCATAATACGACAGTGGCAGGGCGTAATATCTCGCAAGTCACGAAAAACATCATGACTAGCTACATATTGCCAACCTGTAACTGTAATACTTCGTATCGGCAAGTAGGGTCCTTAATCCGTACGGTTAGCGAGACTGAATCGAACACAACAGTTTGAAAATAATTATAAATCACGACCATCAGTACCATCTCTTCTTTTTTTTTATTCGCTTTACTTCGCACCGACACAGATGAATCGTATGTTGACGATGGGACAGGAAAGGGCTAGGAGTGGGAAGGAAGGTACCAGCATTTGCCTGGTGTAAAAATGGGAATTCACGGCTTCCGACAATGGGGCTCGAACCCCTTATCTCCCGAATGCAAGCTCACAGCTGCGCGCCCTTAATCGCACGGCTAACTCACTCGGTGCCTTCAATATTAACAGGGGAGAAAGAGTAAGGTTGTGGCCTTATGGCAAGGACTATACAACATGTACGGCCATCAGTGGCAGCGGGTTCTCAAGAGCACATTAGCATGTGAACACCCAGTTCTAATGCACATTTACGCATTCATGTATTCAGAATTGTTTCCTTTGTTTCAACCTGATTTCAGCAATCGATCGAAATCATTCTACATATATCGAAGTTCCATTACACTGACACTTTGTTTGTTTTGACTGACAAAGCAGGGAGCACACTGGATTTTGTGCTACGAACCGGAAGACTACGCATGCGCAAGTAGATGACGTCATGGTTCATGCACAGAAGTAGATAAAGTCACGGGTTCGGCCGCCACCACCACCACCGGCTCTCCGCAGAGGCCTCCTCCACCACCACCGCCACACGCTCTCGGGAGAGCTCTCCTCCACCTCCACCGCCACACGCTCTCGGGAGAGGCCTCCTCCACACGCTGGCTAAGAGCGCGACCCTACCCTCATATGCACTATCTTGGAGGGGCTTAACCTAACTTGTATGCGTAAGAGATGTAGCCTAACCAAACGGAAGGGCCTAACCTCAGTTTTACGGCCGGATGCTCTTCCCGACGCCTAAGAGAGTGAGCTTAAGCTTACATCTGCTATCTTGGAGGGGCTTAACCTAACTTTTGACGCACAAGACTGCAAGCCTAACCTCATGGAAGGGCCTAACCTCAGTTTTACGGCAGGATGCCCTTCCCGACGCCAATTGCACAAGATGGCGACTATACATGGCTCCTTTTGAGACACCGCCTAACCATACTTCCGCCATCTTCGAGGGGCTTAACCTAACTTTTAACGCACAAGACAGCAAGTCTAACCTCATAGAAGGGCCTAACCTCAGATTTACGGCCGGATGCCCTTCTCGATACTAATTGCCTAAGATTGCGGCTATACATAGCTCCTTATGAGAGGTCTTAAGGGCGCTTGCGCAAGATGGGGCTGCAAAATGGCTGCTGTTCTTATGAGACACCCTAGGGATACTTGCGCAAGATGGCGGACACAAGATGTCGGCTATGCACAGCCCCATATGAGACGCCTTAAGGGCGCTTGCGCAAGATGGTGGCTGCTCTTATGAGACGGCTTACGGCTGTTTGCACAAGATGGCTTGAGACGCCCTAAGGATGCTTGCGCAAGATGGCGGACACAAGATGGCGGCTTTACACAGTTCCTTATGAGACGCCTTAAGGGTGCTTGTGCAAGATGTCTGCTTCTCTTATCAATAAAGCTAGCTTAGAGGCTTACGTGCCGTGCTAGTTCGATTCATTAAATTTGGGGCTTAAATGCAAAATGTGAAATATCTCGAAAACAGTGCGTCGTAGAGCAAAACGGACAAACCTTTTCTGCCGTATACCGAGGTTCGCAGTATCATGAACATGATAGCATAAGAAAAAGTAGTCGAATGATGAGATCAACGGTTCGGTTCCTACTTAGGCCCTTTGGCGTTGAAAGCTGTCTAATTCTACAAGATGGCGGCTATACATAGCTTCTTATGAGACTGCTTAAGGGTGCTTGCACAAGAAGGCTGCTGCTTTTATGAGACACCCTAGGGATGCTTGCGCAAGATGGCGGACACAAAATGACGGCTATACATAGCTTCTTATGAGACTGCTTAAGGGTGCTTACACAAGATGACTGCTGCTCTTATAAGACTCCCTAGGGATGCTTGCGCAATATAGCAACAAGATGGTGACTATACACAGCTCCTTATCAGACGGCCTAGGGGTGCTCCCACAAGATGGCGGTTATACACAGGCTCTTATGAAGAAAGCTAGCTTAGAGGCTACTGCACAAGATGGGCGGCTGCTGTTATGCATGCGGTAGAGGGCAATTTGAAATTCCACGTACTCTTCAAAGCTACGTTCTGTTTGACAGTGGTCATCTTTAATCAACAGAGCACCGTGCTGCCATCTTTAGCTACTACCTTTGAAACGTGATGGCGGTAATGTCCATGTGACAGCTGTCATCCGCCATCTTTAATCAACAGAGCACCGTGCTACCATCTTTAGCAACTACCTTTGTAATGTGGTGACAGCAATTTGAAAAATTATCTATGTGGTTTTGATAGCTGTCGACCACCATCTTTAAACAACAACACATCGTGCTGCTATCTTTACGACACTAAACCTCATCCTTATACATGTGGTGGTAGGTAATTTAAATTCCATGTGCTTTTATGACAGCTCCCATCTTTAATCAAGAGAGCATAGTGCTGCTATCTTTACAGCACTAAACCTCATTCTTTGAAATGTGGTGGCGGGTAATTAAAAAATTTACACGTGCTTTTTTGACAGCTGTCATCTTTAAACAATGGCGGCTATACATAGGTTGTTAAGGCTTCATCCGTGTCCTCCTCCTCCATCTCCTCCTCCGCCTTCTATGTCAAGGCATAGCTTTATATCTCTATCGAACAAGTTTAAACCTGCATCGCGAAGGCAAGAGTGTGCAGCGATAACATCATTGTGCATGTTTAGACTTCCAGATCACAAAAGAAACATAACAAGACTAGAATTAAACACTGTACTCGATGTCGTTAATTCAACATGCGTTCAGAACATTGTTTGATGTTATCAGATCACTACAAAAGTGATCAAGACTAGAATCGAACACTGTACTCGATACAATATGTGTTCAGAACATGTCAGGGGATACCTTTGTTCTAAGAAGATCAGATCACAAAAGAAGTGATTAAGACTAGAATTGAACACTGTACTCGATGTCGTTAACTTCAACATGTGATCAGAACATTGATTGATGAGTTCAGAACACTAAATAAGTGATTAAAACAAAAAAGACTGTACTCGATACAAGATGTGTTCATAACATGTACGGGGATACCTTTGTTCTAAGAAGATGTATTTGAACAGAGAAAAAATTAATAAGAATTTTGTACAGCTTATGCAAGATTGCGGCTGTTATAACGTCCTCCTCCTCTTCTCGCTCGGTTAAGGCATAGCTTTATCGAACATACAACGCGATCTTATGCATAAGGCAGTGCACATACTGCGTAGCCAACTCGCTCGGTAAACGATAATATTAATACAACAAAAGTACAACTTCAAATGATTTACCTTCTATCATTTGTCTTCTGCGAAAATAAAAAACTACAGAAAAACTATACTGCGTAGCCAACTCGCTCGGTAAACGATAATCTGATTTAGTCACAATAGAAGAAACATAGATCCAAACCCTGTTCTGTTATCGCAAAGACGGAAAGTGAAATTAAACAGAACTATTTGTGCTATAAGAAATACATTGGTTCATTTAAGCCCCTAGCAGTCGAACAAGTTATCGCATAAACATGTAACATGAAATATCAGTCAATCTGTTGGCATGGGTTACAAGCATGTAGCTCATGCGGAAAGTAAAATTCAACAGAACGCTAGTGCTATAAGAAATACACTGCTTACATTTAAGTCCCTAGCTGTTGAACAAATTTTCACATAAACATATAACATGAAATATCGGGTCGGAAACATATTGTTTCAATCTGTTGGCATGGGTTACAAGCATGTAACTTATGCGGAAAGAAAAATTAAACAGAACGCCTAGTGCTATAAGAAATACGCTGCTTATATTTAACAAGTTATCGCATGAACGTGCGACATGAAATATCGGTTCGGAAACATATTATTTCAATCTCTTGGCATGGGTTACAAGCATGTAGCTTGTGCAGGAGAGGACTACTATGCAAGATGATTGCAAAATGCTGAACCGAAAAAAATAATCGTGCTACACACATGTTAGGGAATGGAACCCAGGGGTTACGTCTTATCATAAGGGCAAAAGGATGAAAGGACTCTTCCTCCACCTCCTCCTCTTAATTGCGTCCTCCTCCTCCTCCCCTTCCTAGGGCTAACGGGGTAAAGGGCTAATGGGCTAATGGGATAAAGGGCTAAAGAGCTTATAGGCTAAAGGGCTAAAGGGCCAAAGGGCTCCTCCACCACCTCACCACGCCCTCCTCCTCCCGGAAGGAGTTAGCTGAAGTGGGTACATTTTTAATAGCAGCAACACACTCATCAATTGTTATCAGCAAGAACGCTTCTACTTTGTCATGTGGTGGCGGAGGAGGGCTCTCCCGAGAGCGTGTGGAGGAGGTGCTGGAGGAGGCCTCTGCGGAGAATCGGTGGCGGTGGTGGCGGCCGAACCCGTGACTTTATCTACTCACGGATATCCTCATAAGCGAGGAGCAGGGTAAGGTATGTGCCTACATAGTATCATAGTTGACCACAAGGGTCCGCCACCTCTACATGTTAGTCACATCCTCCCAGAAGTTACTATTGCATTTCTATGCCGAAAGATTTCACTTCTTATTCTGGGCAGGTGATCGTAATCACAGGAAGAACTTTGCTTTACGCTGTGGTTGATGAATCGTTTCAAGTTAAATTAATTCCAGTACCGGTAAATGCGGCACACGAAATGTTTTATGCTTGTTGCAATACCTAGATGAAATTCGAAAGTGGGTCTCGGCCCACAAGTAGTCACGGCTGGTCCATGGTCCGACGGCTCTGCACTCCGACCGGCCAACCGAGCAGAGGTGGGGTGAATACGGCTCTACCGTGGCTCTACGCCTCTGTATTCGGGAGACGGAGAGGGGCTGGTCCCCACCGTCGACTGTCCTGAGATTGATTTTCCGTGGTTTTCCATTCTCCTGCACTAAAGCGAATGCCGGGACAGTTCCTAGTACACGCAAGGGCCACCAACCCTCTCACCTTCTCCGATACAAATCTCCTGGCCTGAGAGACGGCGTCACCGTCTAAGAGGCCCGCTTCCTCCTTCAGGGGATGAATGAAAACAATTTACTAGTAGTAGTTTGTTAAAACCAATAGTACCGAGCGATTTGGCCGTGCGGTTAGGGGCGTGCTGCTGTGAGCCTGCATTCGCAAGATAGTGGGTTCGAACCGCACTGTCGGCAGCCCTGAAGAAGGTTTTCTGTGATTCCCCATTTTCACAACAGGCAAATGCTGGGTATGTACCTTAATTAAGGCCATGGCCACTTCCTGTCCCCTCCGCGCATTTTCCTACCCCATCGTTGGTGCGACGTAAAGCAATTTTTAAAAAATTGGTGCTCGCATCCTTTAATATTCGCTACAGTACAACATTGTACCAAAATTAGTTTTATTTATTTATTTATTTATTTGTTTATTTATTTATTTATTTATTTATTTATTTATTTATTTATTTATTTATTTATTTATTTATTTATTTATTTATTTGTATAGCACAAATCATACCGATTTTATGGATGGGCAGATTCGGTTAACAGTGGCCACGGCTTTTCAGCTCCGTATTCGGTATGCGGTAGGCTGGTTCCACTATCGGCTGTCTTGAGAATGGTTTTCCGTGGTCCTCCTTTCTCCTCAATAAGAAGAACGTCGGAACAGTTCCTTTTTATAGGCCACGGCCATTCTCCTCTCACGTTCACCGCAACACATCTCCTGGCGTGACAGAAGACTCCACCCTCTAGGAAGCTCGCCTAACCCCACCAGCGTACGGAATGAAAACATTTTAGTTTTGTTGTACACTCACAGATTTGTCTCGGATAAAATGGATCCTCGGTTTTAAGGCATCTACGATAGCATATTATGAGTGGAAAAGGAACCGTAAAAAGAACTTTTTCTTTGCTATTTGCTTTTCGTCGCACAAATATGTCTTATGGCGACGATGGGATAGGAAAGGCCTAGGAATGGGAAGGAAGCGGCCGTGACCTTAATTAAAGTACAGCCCCAGCATTTGCCTGGTGTGAAAATGGGAAACCACGGAAAACCATCTTCAGGGCTGCCGACAGTGGGGTTCGAACCCATGATCTCCCGATTACTGGATATTGGCCGCACTTAAGCGACTACAGCTATCGAGCTCGGTCAAATAACTTTTAGTGAAATGATTTAAGTTACTTTTTATTGACTTGCGTTATGCTTTGGTACGTTTGAGACGTAAACAAAAATGTTGTGAACCTCCTGAAAATGTTGTCACGTACCGCCACTGACAGCCATACACGTTGCAATAGACCTTCTCACACATCAGTTGCTCGATGTGAATGTGCCGAAGCACCTTTCTCAATTGCTTGTGTTGTGTCGGAAAGAAACTAGTAAACGGGGAAGGAGACATGGGGTCTTGATGAAGAACTGGTTAAGAAAGAGAGCTGATTTTAGCCACGAAAATTTCCTGAAAGGACTACAAGTTGCTGAGATGCTTGGCCATAAGAAATATTTACGTAAGTGTCCATCTTCCTTGGATGAATTATAAGATATGGTCACCGTTTAATTCGGATAAAAAAAACCATGGTGATGAGAGACCCCATGTCCCCCAGTCTACAGCAACCTTGCGTTTTCTTTCTACTGCGCTCACGTTTGAAGACCTGAATTTCGAAACTACAATTACTGTTCAATCACTTAGCAAAATTGGCCTAAACTGGTTCTTTCGAACCATTTCTCAATAGTGTTTATGTGAAGTTCTTTTAATTTCTCAACACGGATATCGTCGTTGTTGTTGTTATTTGAGCCATCAGTCCAAAGACTAGTTTGATGCATTCCTGTTTTTTAGCCCGTAACTACACTTTTCGTTATTTTACCTCGATTTAGGGAGAGGGACCGATGTATTTCAGAATTGTCCTAAACACGATGGGTTGCATAAAACGAAATCGCAAGGGGCTAGTAATGCACCCGATATTGTAATGTAGATGTATCTATCGTATTTTATAACATAGCTAGCTGTTACCCACGGCTTCGCTCGCGAGGATATCGTAATTTTATAAAATTAATCGTTCATCGATACTGCACTAAGATATTATCTGAAAATCCCTAAAGTATAAAAACTCACCGAAAAATCACGTTTCATTTTTACACGTTCCTTTTTGATTTGTTAGTAATTTTTCGGCCTAATTCAATATTTGTTTGTTTTATTTTGTACTGCACTTCCAAATTCCTTCGTTGAATAAATAATTTTATTTTATTTTAAATTTCTTTTGCACTAATTTGTTCAGAGAGGATGATTACCTAGTTGTACTTCCTCTTAAAAAACAAATCGCCACCACTACCCCCCAGAACCTCTTTGTAAACCACGTTTGTGGTATTGAATTTTTGGGCTAAGATGACCAGGGTTCTGGCAGAGCTAACTTTGGAACATGCGACACGGAACTCTACGTATGAAAAACAGTCCTTTCTCAAGTCGAAAACAAAAAAATACGTGTTTCTTTATTAATAAAGGAGATTCCAAATACTTATTTCCTCGTTTGTAACATTTTCACTTTTTGAGATATAAGTATCCCCATAAAAATATTCAACTCATTCTTCACTTATTTTCACCCCCCTTAAGTGGATTTTCCAAAAACAAAAATTTGTGTCCTTTTATTTTTAAAGGAGATTCCAAATACCAATTTTCACGTCTGTAACGTGTTAGGTTTTTGAGATATATTCATTTTAAACAATGACCCACCCTTTAAATTCTTTTCACTCCTTAAATGGATTTTCCAGAAACAAGAAATGCGTGTTTCTTTATTTTTAAAGGAGATCACAAATACAAATTTTCACATCTGTAGCATCTTCGGTTTTGAAATATATGTATCCTCATAAAAGAATTCAACCCATTTTCGGTCCTTTTCAACCCCTTAAATGGATTTTTGAAAACAAAAATCTATTTGCTTCTTTATTTTTAAGGATATTCCAATTACCAACATTCACGTCTCTAAGATATTCAGTTTCTGTGATATGTATCACAATGAAAGGATTTAACCCCATTTTCAGTTCTTTTCACCCCCAAGCACCTTAGTGAAGTTTTCGAAAACCAAAACATACGTGTTTCTTTATTTTAAAAGGATTCCAAATAACAATTTTTACGTCTGTAACATGGTGAGTTTTTGAGATATACTGATTTAAACAATTCAACCCATTTTCACTTCTTTTAACCCGCTTAAGTGGATTTTCCCAAAACAAAACATGTTTGTTTCTTTATTTTTAAAAGAAATTCCAAATAACAATTTTTAAATCTGTACCATGTTAATTTTATGAGATCCTACTAATTTGAAAAATTCACCTTTTTCACTTATTTTAAGTGGATTTCCCGAAAACAAAAATGCACGTGTTTCTTTATTTTAAAGGGAGATTCCATGCACCACTTTTTACGTCTGTAACATCTTCAGACTTTGAGATAATCATCCTCATAGAAAGGATTCAACCCCCTTTCCACTTATTTTCCCCCTCTTGAGTGAAATTTCCGAAAAAAAAAAAATACGTGATTCGTTGTTTCTAAGGAAGATTCCAAATACTAATATTCATGTCTTTAAACTGTTTAGTTTATGAGATATACACATTTAAAAAATTCTCCCCCTCTTTTCATCCCCTTAGTGATGGGGATATCCAAAAATCCTACCTTGGTGAGCATCTAACTAAAATATAAATGTATCTTTAGAATTTCATTTCTTTATGTCTAGCAGTTTTGGTTCGACGATGATGAATCAGTCAGTCGGTCAGTCAGTCAGTCAGTCATTCAGTCATATTATTTTAATATAGATCTTGTACTTTTAGAGTTCAAACGTCATATGTCTTTCCTCATCATTACATGTGCCATTTGAAGACATTCCGTTATCACCCACTAACTTCCTAATTTGTAGCATCTATGGCTGAAAGAGTAACTAAGTGGTAAATGACAGACTTGGGAAGAGTACTGGGTATAGATAGAATCGTCCTAATAAGATAAAGCCATAATCATAGGTTAATTGCAAGGATCTGCTACCGTTGTTAGGAAGGTATTGATCAAACACGGAAACAGTCACTCCTCAGCTACGGCCGGCTACCACATGCCTACAAGTAGTGGAACTTCTACAATGAACTCACAAGTAAGAAGCCAGACATTTGAAGGAGCTGCAGTTATGAATAAATCCAGCCGTTATCATCGGTTCGGCAGAAGAGCTTTGTGCACCAAATATGCTGTTGAAGGAGTGCATACCATCAATGACATTCTGTTGCAAGATCTCATTCAACGTGATGCTGAATCTGTACTTCAAGATGAAGATCAGGAGGTAAAAGTAACAGTTATCCTCCAGGATGAAGGATCTGAAGAAAAATCGGGGGAGAGTTCGCCTCGGGATCAAGAGGGGAGACGTGGGAGTAAAAGAACTCTGAAAGAAGGTAAACTGATCATGTAGTTTGTTTATAGGGTATCATTATTCTCGTCATTTAGTCCCCTAGCCCCTTTTGCATCTTCAACAATCACTTTTGAATATTGAAATGTGTCTCCAAATCATTGTATCTTGCTTTATACTGTGGCGAAGCGTGGGAATTTTCTTTAGGTAAGTTGAAAGGAACTCAACCCTTCATGCCATAATACTAATAATAATATCTGCATACGGTACATAACGTAATATTATTTTATGAGTTTAGGGGTGAAATTTACATCTTTTCTATAAATGTTGTATTTTCAATCAAAAGATGTCATAAAATTGTTTTTCTTTTAATTGCATATTTTAAGTGCACATTCACGGGAATTTTACTGCATCATTTCATGCATATATGAACATTTTTAGAATGTAACTATCCAAAGCCTACATATTATACACGAAAATTGAAGCCTACAGTTGAAATCTTTTATTGCGACATCGCTTTTAACGGCGTGTTGGATGTAACGGCGAAGTCTGACGGTCCCGTCTAAATATTATATAAACACTGCATTTAAAAATATCGCTTAGTACGGCATATCGTATAAAATGGCGTAAATTTATCACATTATCGAAGAAATGTATCGACTACAACGTTCAAAGTTGATTTTTGTTTTTTACGCATTTTAGAATTGCTGATAACAATGTAAAGCGTATTTTCAAACTCTTGTTTTCAGTACATTGTAGATTTCAAATCAGTCTGTTAAATAGTCAAGGCAAGCATCGCCGTGGAGAGTCGCGAAATAAAGAGAAAATATTTAATATTGAAGAAGAGTCACACATAATTATCGCGATTAAAACATTGGGGACACAATCGTCAGCATCGCATTATACACAACGTTTTCTGAAATTTGGAAGGACGCAAACAACATCTCAACTTTATTAGCCAAGACCGTGAGCGACATTATTGATCAATGTTGGTTGTTCCTACTTCTTTCCTCCACTTCACATTTTGATGCTATAGTATTGCTGTACGTACTGTGTAAACATTAGAAGAAAAATTGCTCTCAGTCCCCCTCCACAAGTACTCTATCGCAAATAAAGTATTTATTTCACATGTATTTTTTGAAGATTTAGCTTTATTCTGTAAATTAACCATGCAAGTGTTCAGTCTAAAAATTACAGATCACCTTTTTATCACAAAAAAAATAGACCAGTTTGTGCAATTATAAGTTATAACGGTCGTTAATTGGCGGTAACTTCTCAGTAGTTATAACCGGTTTCAACTCTATTTGTAGATAGACAAAATAGTAATGTTGATAATCATAAAACAAAATAATGTACACTGACTGACAGAGCAAATGCAACACCAAGAAGGAGTGGTCAGAACTTTATGCCAACTGCAGGGTAGACTGACGTCACTGAGGTATGCTCATGATGTGAAATGCGCCGCTGTGCTGCGCACGTAGCGAACGATAAATGGGACACGGCGTTGGCGAATGGCCCACTTCGTACCGTGATTTCTCAGCCGACAGTCATTGTAGAACGTGTTGTCGTGTGCCACAGGACACGTGTATAGCTAAGAATGCCAGGCCGCCGTCAACGGAGGCATTTCCAGCAGACAGACGACTTTACGAGGGGTATGGTGATCGGGCTGAGAAGGGCAGGTTGGTCGCTTCGTCAAATCGCAGCCGATACCCATAGGGATGTGTCCACGGTGCAGCGCCTGTGGCGAAGATGGTTGGCGCAGGGACATGTGGCACGTGCGAGGGGTCCAGGCGCAGCCCGAGTGACGTCAGCACGCGAGGATCGGCGCATCCGCCGCCAAGCGGTGGCAGCCCCGCACGCCACGTCAACCGCCATTCTTCAGCATGTGCAAGACACCCTGGCTGTTCCAATATCGACCAGAACAATTTCCCGTCAATTGGTTGAAGGAGGCCTGCACTCCCGGCGTCCGCTCAGAAGACTACCATTGACTCCACAGCATAGACGTGCACGCCTGGCATGGTGCCGGGCTAGAGCGACTTGGATGAGGGAATGGCGGAACGTCGTGTTCTCCGATGAGTCACGCTTCTGTTCTGTCAGTGATAGTCACCGCAGACGAGTGTGGCGTCGGCGTGGAGAAAGGTCAAATCCGGCAGTAACTGTGGAGCGCCCTACCGCTAGACAACGCGGCATCATGGTTTGGGGCGCTATTGCGTATGATTCCACGTCACCTCTAGTGCGTATTCAAGGCACGTTAAATCCCCACCGCTACGTGCAGCATGTGCTGCGGCCGGTGGCACTCCCGTACCTTCAGGGGCTGCCCAATGCTCTGTTTCAGCAGGATAATGCCCGCCCACACACTGCTCGCATCTCCCAACAGGCTCTACGAGGTGTACAGATGCTTCCGTGGCCAGCGTACTCTCCGGATCTCTCACCAATCGAACACGTGTGGGATCTCATTGGACGCCGTTTGCAAACTCTGCCCCAGCCTCGTACGGACGACCAACTGTGGCAAATGGTTGACATAAAATGGAGAACCATCCCTCAGGACACCATCCGCACTCTTATTGACTCAGTACCTCGACGTGTTTCTGCATGCATCGCCGCTCGCGGTGGTCCTACATCCTACTGAGTCGATGCCGTGCGCATTGTGTAACCTGCATATCGGTTTGAAATAAACATCAATTTTTCGTCCGTGCCGTCTCTGTTTTTTCCCCAACTTTCATCCCTTTCGAACCACTCCTCCTTGGTGTTGCATTTGCTCTGTCAGTCAGTGTAAATACAGTGCAAATCAGTAATTTAGTTAGTGCAAGTCTGTCATCAATATTAGGTAAGTTATCTGAAGTTCCATGCCCTTCGTTTGGGAAACATGGGACCCGAAAATCGCTGATTCGGCTCTGAAATCTCTTTAATAGTGCATGTAGTTTCTTTATTTTCACAATTTTTTTGTGTCCTTTTACATCTTTCATTCAGTTTATTTTCATCTCCTCTGTCATGTTTAACAGATCGTTACCTTTAACTGAACATGTTGTATGCAATTTAAATCATATTTTTGTCTCCAGAAGTGATGTTCAAAATGCAAGACACCTATTTTGAGCTTTAAGAATAATAATAATAATAATAATAATAATAATAATAATAATAATAATAATAATAACACATTTCAGTAATTAACATTGGGAATGACATGATGAATATTGCTACAGAGAGATTTGCCTATGCAGTACGGGTCCTATAACTGTAAACTTACATTCAGGAGATGAGGATTCGAATCCCGCAATTGGTAGCCCTAAATATAGTTTTCCGAGGACGGAGCGAGTTGGTTGCGCGAAGCAGTGTACTTGCATTCGGGACATAGCGGATTCGAATTGCGTAGTCAGCGGCCCTGAAGAAGGTTTTTCATGTTTCTGTATTTCCACACTAGGCAAATGCTGGGGGCTGTATCTTAATTAATGCCACTGCCGCTACATTTCAATCCCTAGCTCTTCCTATCCTTACGTCGTAATTTGATATATCTCTATATATAAACAGCCAAAACAATGCGACATAAGGAAATGAAATTTTTGGAATAAATTCATATTACAGTGTAGGTGTTCACTAAGGGAGAATTTTTTGATATTCCGCCGCTAACGGGGTGAAAGGAGGGATGAACTGTTTAAATGAATACATCTATATGTCAGAAAAACAGTTTACAGACGTAAAAATGAGTATTTGGAATCTATTTTTAAAATAAAGGAACACGTATTTTTTTCGTTTTCCGAAAATTTCCTCAATGGGGGGTGAAAATGGTGAAAAGGGGGTTGAATAACTTTTATGAGGATACTTATATTTCAAAAACTGAAGATGTTACATACATAAAAATTGGTATTTGGAATCTCCTCTAAATAAGTTATAAGGAAGAGCTTTAGATAATCTTAAAGAATTTTATTTCCTAAACTATAAAACTGTCTGAATGAGTGATGTACGGTTTCGTGAAAAATTTGTTATATTTGTTCTTAATCTAGGCTAATAGTTATACTTAATTTAAAATAATTAAGTCGTGTTTGTAATGTAATGAGGAAAGGAACGGGAGACTACCTCACTCCTCATTTCCCCAGTGCGCCTTTTCAGTGATGCCTAGGCCATCTATGAGAGCTGATAGCGGAGCTGTTGAGGTTCAACCAGCCTTAGGGCTGATGACTAAACATACATACATACATACATACATACATACATACATACATACATACATACATACATACATACATACATACATGCATGCATGCATGCATACATACATACATACATACATACATACATACATACATACATACATACATACATGTAATGTAAGTTTATCGTAGTTAGCTTAACAAATTTGTTTGTAACAAATTACGATCACATTTTTCCATTATGAAATGAAATGGCGTATTGCTTTTAGTGCCGGGAGCCGAGGACATGTTCGGCTCGCCAGGTGCAGGTCTTTTGATTCGACGCCCATAGGCGACCTGCGCGTCATGATGAGGAACAAATGTTGGTGCAGACGACAAATACACTCAGCGCCTGTACCAGCGAAATTAACCAATGATGGTTAAAAATCCCCGACCCTGCCGGGAATCGAACCCGAAACCCCTGCGACCAAAGGCCAGCACACTAACCATTTAGCCATGGAGCAGGACTCTATTATGTTTAACTGTAATAAATAGAAGCCCTAACTTCGCCATTAATAATGACTGTAATAATAATAAAGACCGAGCAACTGGCTGCACGGTTTGGGTCACATAGCTATCAGCTTGCATTCGGGTGATAGTGAGTTCGATCCCCGCTGTCGGCATCCCTGAAAGGGTTTTCGTGGATTTCCATTTTCACATCAGGGAAATGCTCGGACTGTGCCTTAATTAAGACCACGGCCACTTCCTTCACACTCCTAGCCCTTTCCTATCCCATCGTCGCCATTAGCAGATCGTAATAATAATAATAATAATAATAATAATAATAATAATAATAATAATAATAATAATGCCGGTCTGAGTGGCTCAGGTGGTTGAGGCGCTGGCCTTCTGAACCCAACTTGGCAGGTTCGATCCTGGTTCAGTCTGGGCATATTTGAAAGTGCTCAAATACGTCTGCCTCGTGTCAGTATATTTACTTGCACTTAAAAGATCTCCTGCGGGTCTAAATTCCGGCACCTCAGCGTCTCCAAACACCGTAAAAATAGTTAGTAGGATTTAAAGTAAATTAATAATAAGAATAAGAATAAGAATACGAATAAGAATAAGAATAAGAATAAGCCTCTGTGGCTCAGACGGCAGCGCGTCGGCCTCTCACCGCTGGATACCGTGGTTCAAATCCAGGTCACTCCATTTGAGATTTGTGCTGGACAAAGCGGAGGCGGGACAGGTTTTTCTCCGGGTACTCCGGTTTTCCCAGTCATCTTTCATTCCAGCAACACTCTCCATTCTCATTTCATAGCGTCTATCAGTCATTAATAAATCACTTTGGCAGTGGCGACCCCATCGTACTAATAGCCTATATCTGCATCATTCATTCCATCCCTGACCCGGTCAATGACTGGAAAACAGGTTGTAGGTTTTCATTTTCATTAATAATAATAATAATAATAATAATAATAATAATAATAATAATAATATAGGTTGTTCTGCCTTTCGACAGGTCCAGTCATGACTGTAATCCAATCATGATATTCTGGGAAAAATTAATTGAGGTTGTTTCCCGTTGCCTTCCTCAATGCTACTTACGCTATTCATCAGCCGTCCTTAGCATAGGAGACAGTCACTGTTGTAGCCATCTCTCTGAGGAACAGACACTGCGACTCATATCTGCTACCAACTTGGACACAGATACCTTTTACTCAAATAACCCGAGCTCTGAGTTGCCTCTTCTGCCACCGACATCATAATGAAGCACTAATTTTACAGTAATTATCGTGAATCATTTTATCTCTGCTTTTCATTGTTTGGAAGGCATTTTTATTTCACTCAGTATATCAAATCCGTACCTGTAAGTAGGCATTGTGCAAATTTTCACAGTGAGAAATGTTGCTACATTATTTACAGTATCACTTTCGAAAATGAATAATCAATTGTGGATTTGCTAGATATTCTATCGTTAAAATTACAATGTGTCCCTTTCCAGCTGTGTGTGAAATGCTGATGCTCAAGAAGGAAGATTTTGCCCACGTACTCCAGCAGACACTTCAGAAGCAGTGGGATCTACACAAGGCTGCTCTGTCGAGGTTCTCCTACTTCGATATCCTGAACAACATGCAGTTGCGGGAAGCTTGTATTTACTCCAAGATAGTCACGTTTGCCCCGGAAGACACTGTGTACGGTGATGGTACAGAGAGAAGCAACTTCACTTACTTCATGCTCCAGGGCCAGTGCCGGTTGGTGGAGACTCTTAGGGTGAGCACTCAGTAGCAACAAGTGTTATTTAACAGTGAACAACCAGAGCGAGATGGCAAGGATCACTTGTGGGCTCAGCTCGAGTCACGAAGTCATGGCATTCTAGAAATCCACTCCTGAAGTGGCACATGGTCATGAGGTTCCACCAACCTACAACAAAAATGAATTCCGGTGTAATTCCAGCCAATCTATACGTAACAAGTAGACCCCGGATATTTAGGCAGTCATAGGGTAGAATGCAAACGTACAGAAGCAAATAAGAAGTATACTCTAGTCCGCTCAACTGTTCTTCTATGAAATTTGCATAAACATTAGGGGTAACGCCTATCAGAACTAGTGGCGTGCATTGTTCGTACTTGAGACGGGTAACCAAGACGGAAAAAGGTGGACCTTGCTGCATATGCAACCACCATCATGCATGAGTGGAGCGTGTAATCTAAAATGCCCGAGTTTGCTCCAATTCGTTCAACAGCGTATGTTCGAAGCATAGTTTGCTGACTAAGGAGGGATGACCTTGCTTGCTTTACTGACGTGGTTCATCCAGAGATGAGTAAGCCCTTGTTTACGGAGAGCAAAGGCCGGGAACTGGAAGGTATAAAAGGATGGTGGAATGACTGAGTTAACCATTAGTTATGAGCTGAAGTTCACCATACCACGTGAATCGACGGACAGTATTGCCGGAGAAGGCTTTAAGGAAAATTTAACTAAGTTCCTCAGCCGCATGGAGAAGCATAGAAACATGGATTGTTTATTTCCTGCCCTATTTCATTGTATACATAGATGGCGAACAATGGTTGCCATGGTTACCGTGATGTCGGAAAATGTGGATGCAAAACTGTCCACGTTAATTTTAGATAGACCACCAGTCCAAAAACACTTGTATGTTAATTAGGACACGAACTGATTAATATCGACACTAATTTAGGCAATTCAGAACAATGAATATAAACTAATAAGGAGAGATGGGCTCATTTCTGATGTTTGGAAGAAATTCCTGCTTGCGGTCACTGCAGACAGTCAGCAGACAGGGTGTGTTACCTGTGAAACGTGCCATGCACAGTTGATATACGTATAAATCCGGTGCAACTCATATTTTTAAAAAAGCACGTTTGCAGATTTAATGTTAGTACTTCTCGCCAAGCATTGCCCGGCAATACAAACCCAACCGTAACCAGCGCATGTGTTTTCATGCATGCCAAATTTCTCCGACCATTCAACACTGTTGCCGGAGAAGGCTTTAAGGAAAATTTAACTAAGTTCCTCCGCCTCATGGAGAAGCATAGAAACATGGTTTGTTTATTTCCTGCCCTATTTCATTGTATACATAGATGGCGAACAATGGTTGCCATGGTTACCGTGATGTCGGAAAATATGGATGCAAAACCTGTCCACGTTAATTTTAGATAGACCACCAGTCCAAAAACACTTCTATGTTCATTAGGGCACGAACTGATTAATATCGACACTAATTTAGGCAATTGTTGATGTGTTACCACATCCTTCCACCATTAGTAGAAACAAGGACAGAGAGAGAGGGTAACACTTCTACCTGTGACTGATATAGCGCGTGAAGGAGCGAGTATCAAGAGGCAAGGTCGAACGAACATAGCTCGCCTCACCTCGCCTTTGAGAAGCAAACTTCGGTCATTGCCATGCTCCACACATACACTGACTGACAGAGCAAATGCAACACCAAGAAGGAGTGGTTCGAAAGGGATGAAAGTTGGGGAAAAAACACAGACGGCACGGACGAATAATTGATGTTTATTTCAAACCGATATGCAGGTTACACAATGCGCACGGCATCGACTCAGTAGGATGTAAGACCACCGCGAGCGGCGATGCACGCAGAAACACGTCGAGGTACAGAGTCAATAAGAGTGCGGATGGTGTCCTGAGAGATGGTTCTCCATTCTCTGTCAACCATTTGCCACAGTTGGTCGTCCGTCCGAGGCTGGGGCAGAGTTTGCAAACGGCGTCCAATGAGATCCCACACGTGTTCGATTGGTGAGAGATCCGGAGAGTACGCTGGCCACGGAAGCATCTGTACACCTCGTAGAGCCTGTTGGGAGATGCGAGCAGTGTGTGGGTGGGCATTATCCTGCTGAAACAGAGCATTGGGCAGCCCCTGAAGGTACGGGAGTGCCACCGGCCGCAGCATATGCTGCACGTAGCGGTGGGCATTTAACATGCCTTGAATACGCACTAGAGGTGACGTGGAATCATACGCAATAGCGCCCCAAGCCATGATGCCGCGTTGTCTAGCGGTAGGGCGCTCCACAGTTACTGCCGGATTTGACCTTTCTCCACGCCGACGCCACACTCGTCTGCGGTGACTATCACTGACAGAACAGAAGCGTGACTCATCGGAGAACACGACGTTCCGCCATTCCCTCATCCAAGTCGCTCTAGCCCGGCACCATGCCAGGCGTGTACGTCTATGCTGTTTAATCAATGGTAGTCTTCTGAGCGGACGCCGGGAGTGCAGGCCTCCTTCAACCAATCGACGGGAAATTGTTCTGGTCGATATTGGAACAGCCAGGGTGTCTTGCACATGCTGAAGAATGGCGGTTGACGTGGCGTGCGGGGCTGCCACCGCTTGGCGGCGGATGCGCCGATCCTCGCGTGCTGACGTCACTCGGGCTGCGCCTGGACCCCTCGCACGTGCCACATGTCCCTGCGCCAACCATCTTCGCCACAGGCGCTGCACCGTGGACACATCCCTATGGGTATCGGCTGCGATTTGACGAAGCGACCAACCTGCCCTTCTCAGCCCGATCACCATACCCCTCGTAAAGTCGTCTGTCTGCTGGAAATGCCTCCGTTGACGGCGGCCTGGCATTCTTAGCTATACACGTGTCCTGTGGCACACGACAACACGTTCTACAATGACTCGGCTGAGAAATCACGGTACGAAGTGGGCCATTCGCCAACGCCGTGTCCCATTTATCGTTCGCTACGTGCGCAGCACAGCGGCGCATTTCACATCATGAGCATACCTCAGTGACGTCAGTCTACCCTGCAAATGGCATAAAGTTCTGACCACTCCTTCTTGGTGTTGCATTTGCTCTGTCAGTCAGTGTATAAAACCGAGCATGGAGCGTGTTTTGCATGACACTAATTAGAACCCCTAGAAATGTCGCTGCATTTCGGAAGAGCGGTCTAGATATAACTTCCTACTTGCTAAATGAGTTTGTATTCTAACCTATAGCTATCTGAACATCCGAGTTCTAGTGATTTTTCAAATTTTCGTATTAATTGGATAATTATGTAGTCAATTTTAATAATGTGAAAGTACAGTATTATTTACATATACATTGAAATAGTAAAAAAAAGAACAGCAGTACAATAACAATATTTCAAATGTAGGTGAATGGATGATCGGATAGAACAACAAGCTTCGTAGCCCGAGTCTCGCTTTGCAGAATGATAGATTTAAGAAGAATAAAAATAAGAAGATAGTATTCCGAATACAGAAATGGCCTCAAAATTATAGGGGTATTTAGCTTAAAATGGGATCACTACAATAAACGACTTATGTCACGTAATGCTAAACTGAAACATTAAAAAGCACCTGTCCTACCGGAAACTTTAACTTAAGAGATCAGTCTAAAGTTGCAGATACTGAAAAACAAGTACGTAAAATTCTTAGGAAAATATTCGGTCCCACACAGAAACAGTGATTTCATGAAGAGATTTTGAAAGAATAGGAAGGCGAAAGTCATCCACTCAATGAACAAGTTCCAACGGGATCTATGAATAGGCAAAACGAAATAATAATAATAATAATAATAATAATCATAATCATAATCATCATCATAATAATAATAATAATAATAATAATAATAATAATAATAATAATAATAATAATAATAATAATAATAATAATAATAATAATAATAATAATAATAATTCAGTAAAATTCCTCTTATTCGACGTAAACGGAACAGCAGGACGTCGGATTAGCGGGAAATGTCGGTTAATACGGAAATAGAAAAAGAATATGGTAATTTTTTTTTACAGGTGTTTTCTTGATACTTATATTTGCTGTACAATACAATTAAAATTTTGAGCATAAAAGTATTGATACAGATTTAAATTTATTATAAAAAGATTGTAGTAGACTTTTGCTTGCCTGCCCACTGTATTTGTCTTGCCTCCACGTCGTGCGTTACACACTTCAGTGCTGGACATTCTTCATGTAGTTCCGCGGTATATCAATGCTATTTCTGGGATTTTGAATACTTCGTTGCGTTATTTCGGCGTGACCACCATCAACCACGTCTCCTTCCTTTTCTGTTTCGTTTTCACCGCTGTTAACAATGCCGACAATGTCTTCATCAGCCTTTTCAAAATGGTCATCAAGGGAAAACCACACTCATCGAGGTCTTCATCAGTTGCATAAGTCCTGTTATAGCTCGCTCAAGAGAGATATAGTTTACTCTGCCATTTGGTACAGTAAAATAGAACGTCTAAATTGAAACGCAGGCAGCCTAAATGGCTTCAAGTCAAAATGCCTGTGCACGGTAGCTGAGGCATACGTTCATTATTATTATTATTATTATTATTATTATTATTATTATTATTATTATTATTATTATTATTATTATTATTATTATTATTATTTACTTATTTATTTTAATTTTTTAGCCAACATAGGACTACTTTAGTCAGGTTTATGGAAGTTTCCTTATTTTTGTCAGCCCAATACTGATTCATCCTTTCTGAACGTAATTTTCTCTCTGCTTCTGGAATCACTCTTCCTATTCTTTGCTTGTTGATTTTCGTCTGTAGTCTAGTGTGTTTATCTTTGAATATCTTGAGTGTATTTGTTTTGTATTTTAAATCATCTATTATAATATGTAACTCTCTCATGTCTTGTTTAAGTTCTGTGAACCATCTAATATTATTCTTACTCTTAATCTTCCATAATTTTTTCTATTTTTTTTCTACTGATTCTATTTTCTGGTGACCGAATTAGATGCCCCAAGAATGATATTCGTTTCTTTTTCATTGTGCTAGTCACAGGTTCTATTTCTTTATAAACTATCTCATTGGACGCTAGTCTCCAGACCCCTTTTAATTGATATTTTATTTTATTTAAACAGGTTCTCACTATTCTCTATTGCAACTGTGCTTGTTGTTTTGAATAATGTTTCACATTTATATGCAATTTTTGTCGTGGTGACTGTTTTGTAGTGTTTCAATTTATTTATTTATATATTTTTAATTAATTTATTTATTTATTTATTTCATTTTATTTATTTATTTATTTATTTATTTATTTATTTATTTATTTATTTATTTATTTATTATTTGCTAATCGGCCAACTAGCGACCACGATAAGTTTCATTCTTCATTCTGGCGTTTACTCGGTTTTTGAATGATCCAGTAGGTTTTCATGAGTTCGCTATGTCGTGCACGACGTTCATCCGACGACTTTGAACCAGTTGTCCAGTTCATATCCCGGAAAGTCCCAAAAGTCACGATGATTATTCTGAAAAAGGTCTCGTTTGTACGCGTCTTCTGGGCGTAGACCCATTTCCTTGAGGTCTTCCTTGACGTTAACGTACCAGGGAACTGGTCTTTTTTAGTCTAAATTGTTAAAAATGCGTTTTGTTAATCGAGAGTCGTCCATGCGTCGTAGGTGACCGTAGAAGCGAGCACTGCGTTTACGCATTGTGTGCGTGTTCTTCTCAATCTTAGAGTAGATTTCTTGTCTGGATTTTCTTATGTACATACCGTTTTTGTAGTTTGGGCCAAGAATGTTGTGGAGAAAATTTCTCTCATTTTGCTCTAACTTAGAGATCTCACATTTCTGAGAGAGGATCATGCATTCTGATGCATACAGGGATACCGGCTTAACGACAATGTTATAATGGTGAATTTTGATATTTATAGAAAAGCACCTTTTGTTATGTGTGTTTCAGGTGGTTTGGAAAGCTACCTCCATTATATTATTTTATTTTTGATCTGCTCTGGCTGCTAAGGCTTCTGTATCTAGTCCGTTTGACAGAATCTACTTAAACTTATGCACACGGTTTATTATTCCATATTTGGTGGTTCAATTGGGTAGTGTTGTCTTTGTTGTTTGACATCACTTCCGTCTTTTCAAAAGATATTTGCAAGCCTGTTTGTTTTGCTACCTCTTTCAGCACATTAATTTCTTCTGTTGCAGTTTCAAAATTTTCTCTCATTATTGCTATATCATCCGCAAATCTAATCAGTCAATTTCTACTCCATTCTTCTTTGCCCAAATCCATGATAGTCTGAACAAGTTTCTACGTTGTAGCATCTGACGCCATTCCTGTATTACCTTCTCCAGTACGCAGTTGAACAAGAGTGGTGAGAGTCCATCTCCCTGCCTAACACCCATTTTATTTTTTTATTTTTTTAAATTTTTTTTTGCTAGGGGCTTTACGTCGCACCGACACAGATAGGTCTTATGGCGACGATGGGGTAGGAAAGGCCTAGGAGTTGGAAGGAAGCGGCCGTGGCCTTAATTAAGGTACAGCCCCAGCATTTGCCTGGTGTGAAAATGGGAAACCACGGAAAACCATTTTCAGGGCTGCCGATAGTGGGATTCGAACCTACTATCTCCCGGATGCAAGCTCACAGCCGCGCGCCTCTACGCGCACGGCCAACTCGCCCGGTCATTTTAGTTTTAAAGGATGTGGAGTAGCATCCTTGGAATTTTACTTTGGAGATCGTATTAGTGAGGATTGCTCGTATTACCGCTAGTAGTTTTTAGTCGACTCCAATTTCTGAAATTATTTGAAGCAACACATAATGGTAGAATCTTGAATGCTACTGAGATTAACGAGATACCACGATAAATATTTACATCTTTGATATTTCCTTTCTTATGTAAAGGATGGATTAAAGCTACCTTCTCCAAAATGCCAATGCTGGTCTTAAGCAAGACATCTACTATCATGGCATTTGATCTCATCGCGATCCTGGGGGAGAATACGGCAGATTTTGGGGTGTTGATTTGTCGGTTCTGATGGATTTAACTGGTTTTTCGCAATTTAGAAGTTTCTCGAAGTATTCGGCAAGGACCTCGCGTCTTCCTTCGTTTGATGTTGCTAAAGTTCCATCTTTCTATTGAAAGCAGAGAGAGGGAGACTTGTACCGCTAGATGAGGGCTCCATTCATTCTATTCCTGTCCCAGTCGAATGACTAGAAACAGGCTGTGGATTTTCATTATTATTAGTCACATTTGCTTGGGATTAATTTCAGCAAAGGCGCCCAACAGTACATTCTGAGCTAGATGTGAGTTGCGCTGGGAAGGAATCTACAGTTTGTGCCTATTTTTGTGTGTAATATTAGCCGATTATTTGACGAACGTGTGTCGGATAAGCGAAGGTGGGAAAACAGCGACTCCAAACCTCCTAAGATTGTACGGTCTAGGGGACCTGCCTACGAATTTCGACATTCTGATAACAGTATGGAGTACCATAACCGCCCGCCAAAAATCGTCTGACGCAGCTGGGATCGAACCCTGAAACTTGTGATCGTGAGTCAAACACTCCCCACTGATCTACCAAGGTAGCTTAATAACAGCATTGATAGTTTAGATTCTAAAAAAAAATCAAGTTTATAGTTTTTCATGACTATTAATGTTGTGATCACTGCCAAGGACCTAATTTGCCGTGAAATTCGAATCACAGTGGAACGTGATTCTCCAGTTTGTAATATTTATTTTATATCTTCTATTAATTTTATTAGTTATTAATAGAGCCCGGATTTTTACGCAAATGCATGTTTTTAAATAAGCTGGTTACATTACTCAAACTTTGCAAATATTCGTTTTATGACTCAACGATTCCAAATAACCGTTCCTTTTACGTGCATGTTTGCATGTTCTGGCCTTTTTAGAAGAAAATTCATGCATAATGTATATTTTTATGATGTTGGATTTAATACAGAATATGTGGAATATTGCATAACATGACTTCTCTTCTGACTTTGCCGATATATAATGTTATAGTTGCATGATAGTGTCTTTTAGTTTGCAGAATTTGGGACCGTTTTTCCACGTTATAAGTATTATTGAGAGATGGAGAGAGAATGTATTCCTGGCATCCTACCTGACAACCAAAGTTAGTACATACGGTATAGTGATGGTATATTCGATCGTTATACTGGATCGATTCATTTGATTCCGTTCACGTTATTGAATTGATACAGTGATTCGATACACTGCTCTCATACACATCCACCCTTCAGATTTCTGCTGCAGCCATTAAGTAAATATACAAAATTAGATGTACAGATATCTGTTCGCGTGCACCTTATCACTTAATTGAATTGCCTGCTGTGATACCAAAATTAGAAGTTACAGGTCTACCCCTTGTTGAATCGTTAGCAGTTATTGAAGACATTAAAATGTCTGCAATTATCGCACAGAAAGTAGATGTGGCAGCTAGAGATATGCTGAACAAAGTGATCCGTTAAAATAATGATTTTGAATTCTTCAAGCGAATAAAAAGGACGTATTATGTGGTGAAAATGCAAAAGACGTACAATTTGATCTCACTTTGTCCCAAATGTGACTAAGAATCAAAGCAATTTGGAGAAATTAGTTCTTGTGCAATGTTTCAAAAAAGGCTGAAAATGTAACCATGTTGAACTGAATTTTGATAGTGCATATTTCCTTTTTTTTTCTTTTTGCTTTGCGTCGCACCGACACAGATAGGTCTTATGGCGGCGATGGGATAGGAAAGGGCTAGGAGTGGGAAGGAAGCTGACGTGGCCTTAATTAAGGTACAGCCCCATCATTTGCCTGGTGTGAAAATTGGAAACCACGGAAAACCATCTTCAGGGCTGCCGCCAGTGGGGTTCGAATCCACTATCTTCCGGATACAAGCTCACAGCTGCGCGACCCTAACCGCATGGCCAACTCGCCCGGTATTTTCCAGTTTATTGTATATGTTTTGCCATATGATAGTACATGAATGCATGCATACTTTCAGATTGGATAGTGCATGGAAGTCCGGGCTCTAGTTATTAGGCTCACAGTTGGGTGTCAATTGAAATTACTTGATTCTAATTTATACACTTCATATGAATGACAAAAAACCATAATTTTCCGAAAATGCACCTAACAGTGCACCGGAAATCACTAAAGGATCCCTCAAATTTTGATAATTATGATGACAGTAATTTTGGTAATAATGGCAGTAGAAGAACATTGAACTGTTATCTCATGTCGCATTTAAATGTTAGAAATATGATATTATGTTGACGTGATATAGCCTATACTGAAAACGATCAAAAATTGATAGGATCATTTAATCAGGCGTCAATAAAAGAATGTAAGTGTTTGGTTGATTATATTATATTATATTATATTATATTATATTATATTATATTATATTATATTATATTATATTATATTATACGAGGTGTGTTCAAAAAAAAGACCGAACTGTGGCTAGAAAACTTGATTATGTAGCTTACATCATTTCACAGACTGTCCCCTTCAAAATAGTCCCCTGCACTATCAACAGCGTGTTGCCAACGTTTCTTCCACTTTTGAAATGCTTCCTGGAATGCACTTTCTTTGATGGCGCGAAGTTGCCTCGTCGCATTCTCCTTGATCTCTTCAATGTCTTGGAAACGATGTCCTTTCAGGGTGGTTTTCAATTTGGGGAATAAGAAAAAGTCTGCTGGAGCCAAGTCGACCGAGAGAGAGGCATGTGCTGGCGCATTGTCATGGTGCAACATCCAGGATTTGTTTTCCCACAGTTCAGGCCTCTTCCTGCGCACAGCATCTCTCAAATGCGTTAAAACATTCTGGTACAGTTCTTTGTTCACTGTCTGGCCTCGGGGTACAAACTCGTGATGGACAATGCCTTTCCAATCAAAAAGCACAATCAGCATCACCTTGATGTTTGAACGACTCATTCGTGCTTTTTTCGGTCGAGGAGAACCTTTCCCCACCCACTGTGATGATTGCCTTTTGGTTTCGACATCGTAACCGTACACCCACGTCTCATCTGCAGTGTTTCTACAAACGTTTTCCCAACTTTGAAGCAGAACTTCATGCACACGCGTTGTTCCTCAAGCTGTTTCATTATAGAATTCGACGAACATGTGACACACGCAATCACTTCAGAGGCTCTAACTCAACTGATAATGCAGGCAATTGAATGCGGAAAGCAGCGGTCTGTTGTCATAAGTTGCCGCTAGGCGCCGCCACAGTCACAACTCGCTCAATGTTGCGGTTTGCGCGCAATTTACAAAGTTCGGTCTTTTTTTGAACACACCTCGTATATATTATTAATATTTGTATTAAAATAAAATAACACAATAATATTGAAATACTGCAATCAGGACAGCCTTGTTTTAACCTTGAAAGTAATAAGTAATAAAAGTAATAAAAAGTAATAAAAGTAATAAAATAACACAATAATATTGAAATACTGTAATCAGGACAGCCTTGTTTTAACCTTGAAAGTAATTTCCTTATTGTATTAAAAACTTACTGTCATTTCTTGTAATATCTGTTAACGAGCAAGAGTTAATGATTTGGTCTCATGGATTTCCTCTCTTGGATGTCGTTCTGCGATCATTCAATCATGACGTAGAAGCGAAGGGTGCCTTAAACATAATTGGGACACATGATGATCACAAGAAACTATTGAACACCGTTTAAATATTAAAGGGCAATGACCATAGTCATGAAAAGCGTCCACTCACAGCTGATATGTGTGACCATCGACGAAGTATTAAGAAACACATCAAGAATTCACTTCCTTGTTCACACGCATTTATTTACCCTCCTCAGACTCTAAACTTTTCTTCTACCGACCGAGATGACCGTGCGGATAGGGGTGCGCAACTGTGAGTTTTCATCTGGGGGATAGGGGATTCGAATTCTACTGTCGACAGTCCTGAAAATGTTTTTTCATTGGTTTCGCATTTTCACACCAGGCTGTACCTTAATTAAAGGCACGGCCGCTTCCTTCTCACTCGTAGCCCTTTTCTGTCCCATCGTCGCCTTAAGACCTCTCTGTGTCGGTGCGACGTAAAGCAAATTCTAAATATAAAAAATAAAAATGCTTCTTCTGAACTATTCTCGGAGTAACGACTAAATTAATATAGCAATTATCTGGAAGAGAATGATACATGCATTTGACGGCGTACACTGTGTATGCCCTACCCTTACCCCTCCTCTCTGCGGGGTCGAGTATCAAGTGAGATGAATCTGCATAGCTAGTTTTTACGTCCGGATACGCTTCCTGACATCTGAAGAGACCTGGTGCAGGTCTTTCGAGTTGACGCCGTAAAGGTGGCCTACGCCAAATGAAGACGGCACACATACCTAACCCCTAAGCCATTGGAATCAACCAATGGAGTTTAAAATCACCGACCCGGCTGGAAATCGAACCCACGATCCCCTGACCATTTGGCCATTGAGTCGCACAGACGAGTTACTGAGATGAACTGAATGACATGATATATGATAGTAGGAAGGGATAGGGTGAAACCCAGTGCCGGAACATAGCCTACTCCTGTTCGGTTCAAGGCTTAACGTCTCCATCCGACGGATGAATCAGCATCAACAGCGTCATGTGCCCTCTCACTACATGGACGCTGCGGAAAAGTTTGGAATTGAATCCCGGCTTTTGGCACGCAATCTGGTGATTAGAAATTGTATACCACCACCCTGCCGGGATGGTGAAAATTTTGTTCGACCAACGGGGCTCGAACCAGCTAACCATGATATCAGACCAAAGAAACTTGATGCCTTAACGATCACGGACATCAGACGGGCTATGCTGTAATCTTACTTAATGGGAGAAAAATGACATGTCTCAGTGATATTTCAGGTGAAAACTTCAACACCCCCTGTGGGTGGGGGACTTAGACGAGGATTACACCCACGGAATCCCCTGCCGGTCGTAAGAAGCGACAACAAGGGGCGACCAAGGGGTGTTTAAATTAGAAACATGAAACTACTTGTGATTAGTACCGTCACGCGGCGAACACCATGGGTTGCTTTTACTTGCGAGTAGTAGCAGTATCTTAGGTACACTCTAAATTTGTGATTAGTACCACTATATGCGGAACACCATGGGCTTACGTTGCCTGTGATTAATATCACTATATGAGAGACACCGTGGGTCTGCGTTGCCTGTGATTAGTACCCACTATGTGAGGAACACCACGGGAATACCGGCGCCCGTGATTAGTACACCTAGATTAGGAACACCATGGGTTTGCGTTGCCTTTGAGTGGCGCCATTATGTGAGAAGCACCATAGGTCTGCGTTACCTGTGCGACGTACAATACTTGTGAGTAGTGCCATAATGTGCGGAACACCGCGAGTCTACGCTACTTTTGATGTGTACCGCAACATGAGAAATACCACGGTTCTACTTTAGTAGCGATAAGTACCATTATGAGGAACCGTTGACCTGGATTTTGGACCCCTTTAGACAACAAGCATAATCGATTCAGAATTGTGCTTTAGAAGCAGTCGCTTGGAGAGTAATACTATTGTTAGAAGATAGTTTCTAGAGAGGTGGGGCATTGTGGGTTGGATCCATTGATTGTTTTATGTTCATAATCATTGTTCATCGCCATATTTTTGAATTCTAGTCAGTGGTTCGATTTTGGAATTATTTTTAACTTTCAGTATTGTGAGTTGGGTCCGCTGATTATATTTTAAATTCATATTCATCCATTTATTCATCAACACGTCTTGAATTCTGATCAGTGGATGAATATTTGGACTTTTAAACTGTCATAACATTTCGTACCATTAGGGCAGACGGCCTAGATGTTAGGCTCCTTTAAATAACAATCACCATCATCATCATCATCATCATCATCGAAAACTTCAGTCCCTGGGTCGACCGGAGTTTATCTCCACACTGTCCCCTTAAGGTAAGTGTTCACAGTTACGTCCATTCTATTGTACTGTATATCATAATACTAATACGGGTACCTACAGCTAGTATATCTAAGACACGTTTGTGGCACAATTACAATAGATATGACTTCCCTGCCCCTAGTCTGCTATATGGGTTGGTAATTATGGTTCCCCTAAGCTGAGTCTGGCATAGTTTAAACTTAATTCTATCGGGCTTCTCACTTTCATTTCTTCTCTTGTTTTCTCCGACCCCGACGGTATCAGGTTTTCGAGAACTAGGGAGTCTTTCATTTGTACGTCCATTGTGGCCCTTCCCTTTCTTTAGCCGATACCTCCATATTTTGAAATTATCTTTAGTGTTAAGAAAGGATTATTGCCCAGTTGTACTTCACCACCTGCAGAAATGTATAAGAACTCATTCGCCTAAATAAGATTACCATTTAAGACGACGACCTGTATGGTCGAGTTGAGCCACTTATGTGAGTCCAATTTCACCGCATCTATCTATCTATCTATCTATCTATCTATCTATCTATGTATCTATCTATCTATCTATCTATCTATTATATCTATCTGTCTATCTATCCATCTACACAAGTTTTAATTTCATCCCTGAAGGAGACGGCAGGCCCCTTTCACGGTGACGCCGTCTCTCAGGTCAGGAGATTTGTTACGGTGAAAAAGATGCTCGGGGGTGAGGGGGTTGGTGGCCGTGGCCTATTCTAGGACCTGTAGCGGCATTCGCCTTAGTGCAAGAGAATTTAAAACTTTGGAAAACCATTCTGAGAACAGCCGATGGTGGGTACCAAGTCCTCTTCGTCTCCCAAATGCAGGTGGCCACCGCACCTCTCCTCGGTTGGTCGGACGTAATTCGGAGCTGTCGGATCACGGACCAGCCGTGGCCACTTGTAGGCCAAAGCCTATCTACACCCACCAACCTTTTTCACCGTATCTGACACCACCCGATTTCAATTTTTCGCGTTTGATTAATGAAGTTGACTTACCGATATTGAAAATCTCGGAGGATGCCCAAATTTTCGAAAAATGATACTTTTACCTTAGCAGAAGTTTTATTATTCGACCAAAGTGACATTGATACTAACATTTAAACATTTACACAACGATTCTGTACTTTACGTTCTCACACGTTTAAGTGTCTAATTCAAGAAGATTTTCTTCACTTTTAAAAATTCTCCGGCTCCCTGGCTAAAAGGTTAGCCTGCTGGCCTTTGGTCACATGGCTCCCGGGTTCGATTTCCGGCAGGGTCGGGAATTTTAACCATAATTGGTTAATTCCGTTGGCATGGGGGCTGGGTGTATGTGTCGTCTCATCATCATCTCATCCTCATCGCGACGCGCGGGTCGTGTACAGGTGTCTGCTGAGCCAAACTTGTCCTCGGACACTCCCGCCATACGCCATTTCATTTAATTTTCAAATTCAGTATGTCCTTCATCCATTGTATGATAGTGTGATCATGTTGACAAATTATTAATGCTGACAGGGGATGTCATCAGGTGCTGGCCACTCGCGTGGGACGTAAGATCATCTACAGACGTCTTGGCGAGAACGAGAAAAGGCAGTCAATCTCAAGAGACGCTCACATTGAAACTCACTTCATGCAAGTCTGCCTGTTCAACCCACTGCAGTGTTTCGGCCTAGGTAAGAAATTCATCATTCATTTTGTCAGAATAAGTTTGGTATTTTTTGGTATATTTTTGAATTAACGATGGGTCTCCTCAATACTCTAATAGTAAGTGGCTCCGTAGCCTCGTTCAATGCTGCAACTCCTCCTTTTAAATTGAAAAAGGAGTCTAACCATAGTCAACTTGATCCCCTATGCTTCTCTTACCCTCCATTATCCTAGGTAACCTAACCTCCTCCACCCTCCTCACATGACCCCACCACCGAAGTCGGTTTATACGCAGAACTTAGTCTCGTCGATTGCGGCAACCCGTAATAGCGGGAAGTCGTTGATTCGTTCAATATATATTGCGCCTTTCCTGCGTCCAGGGCGGGTCGCGAAGAAATCCACACTAGCGTACTCAGGGTTAATTGCCTATCAAAGTTTCCTTTTTAACATTGATTCGTGAAAATTGCGAAAGCTTTCTATCTTACGGATAAGTCATCCGCTGCAAACACTGATGGACGTCTCCATCCTACCAATTATCGATTATAGCGAGAGATAATTATATACCAGGTGGCTCACGGACGCCGTACTTTCTACCTATAAATGTCCTGCATGCATAAGTGATATGTGGGGTGTCTACAAACTGATTTTAACAGGGGAACTACTGCCAACGGGCAGGTTACGTCAGAATATGAAGAGATAAGAAACAGAGTCATACTCGCAGCATGTTACTCAGCGCGGCTGGTCGAATGCACCCCGTGCATTAGTAAACATCGTTTTCGACCGCATAGTTCTAGGCTGGTGTATGCTACAGCCGCACTATATTTGCTGTCTGCATATCGGCAGTAGCTAGTGTGATCAGCAGCGGTGAATAAATAGACATTATTTTAATCTGGACAATCTGGTCGGAATGCAACCGAAGCTCCAAACAGACGTATGCCTTCTACACAAGTATTTCACCGAACAGTATCGTTTTTGTTTCACACAAGCAACTCTTTTATCGCGTGGAATGTCTACACATGTATAAATTAACAAGTGATTAAATTTCATTTTCTGCATCTTTGGCGTGTTAACAAACAGTAGCGGCGATTAGGGAGTGGGGCGTGAAGGGAAAGTCGCCCCCGCCCCTCGCCACTTTGTGGAGTAAACATTACATATTCACTTTAGCCACCTGGAACTAGGAAATATTATTATTTGTTTTGCTAATTGCTTTAGGTCGCAACGACACAGATAGGTCTTATGGCGACGATAGGATAGGAAAGGCCTAGGAGTTGGAAGGAAGCGGCCGTGTCCTTAATTAAGGTACAGCAACAGCATTTGCGTGGTGTAAAAATGGCAAACCGCGGAAAACCATCTTCAGGGCTGCCCACAGTGGGATTCGAACCCACGATCTCCCGGATGCAAGCTCACAGCGAATTATTTGTAAAAGAAACGTTATCTGTACAAGCCTTTGTGTCTTATCTGCTAATTCTTTCCTTTATTTTCCTTAATTATTAACATAATTTTTGGCGGAAAAAAGCACCAAATGCCGTTCGTCGCGGCTAACCGATTTGTATAGCGCTACGGCAAGCAGTGGAGACTTTGCATGTGCTGTGGGGAAGGGTAGTAGGGGTATAATGTTTTTGCCAAGGTCGTGGACACTGAGTTATAATTCACCGGTATGCCGCACGCATTCGTCAGTCTGGCAGCCTCTTCAGTGTCTGTTAGTTCCTTAGTGTGTATTAAAATACTAAATAACTTTTAATTGCATGATCATGCCGTACTTCTATTTAATTGTACCGGCTGAGCTAGCCGTGGAGTTAGGGCCGCGCAGCTGCGAGCTCGCACCCGGGAGATAGTGGTGTCGAATCCCACTGTCGGCAGCTCTGAAGACGGTTTTCCGTAGTTCCCCATTTTCACACCAGGCAAATGCTGGGGCTGTACCTTAATTAAGGCCACGGCCGCTTCCATCTCATTCCTAGGTCTTTCCCGTCCCATCTTCGCCATAAGACCTATCTGTGTCGGTGCGACGTAAAGCAAAATAGTAGAATATTTTTTTACAATTGGTTTTACGTCGCACCGACACAGATAGGAATTATGGGTACGATGAGACAGCGAAGGGCTACGCGTGGAAAGGAAGCGGCCATGGCCTTAAATACGGTACAGCCCCAGCACTTGCCTGGTGTGAAAATGGGAAACCACGGATAACCATCTTCTGGGCTGCCCACAGTGGGATTCGAAACCCTCCTCGCCCCATCGCATAATCGCCGCTACTCTGTGTAGGCACACCAAAGATTCAGAAAAGATAATTTAATAACTTATTAATGTATACAGGTGCAGACACTCTTTCTTATAAAAACATGTTTGTATGAAACAAAAACTATACATATTATTATAGCTTCAAATGTGAGAAAATTAAGAAGTAACACTTGTATCTACCAAATCATTTCCTTCTACAACTACGCATAATAGATATGTTCAAAAACATGTCCCTGACGGTGCAGGCAGTGATGAACACGTCTCGCAGTGTCTGTATGGACACGTCTCAACATTTCAGGTGTCACTGCTGCACAAACGTCACGAATTCGTTGTTTTAATTGTTCAGCATTTTATGGCTCAGTTTCGTATACTTTCGATTTGATATATCCCCATAGAAAAAAATCCAGAGGGGTGAGATCAGGCGATCGTGGTGGCCACTGCCAGGGTCCACCACGACCTATCCACCGTTCAGGATATCGTGCATCCAGATGTTCCCTCAAGGCTCGATAGTAGTGAGGTGGTGCACCATCATGCTGAAACCAATGTCGTAGTACTAGCTGCAGTGGAATATCTTCTAGAAGGTTTTCTAGAGACAATTCGGTCTCTAGAAGTTCCAAATAACGCCTACCAGTGAGCCTCGGGGCTATAAAAACAGGCCCAATGATGTAGTCTCCTAGAATACCGCACCACACATTAACCCCCCACTGGAGTTGCAAATGCTGTGCTCGAACCCAGTGGGGGTTTGCTGGAGCCCAATAATGGAGATTGTGAGTGTTGACGATGGAATCATTCGAAAAGTAACATTCATCGCTCCACAGGATATTCCTGATAAAATGTGGATCTTGCTGTGATGCCGCCGCCATTCTTCTGCAATATGTTACCCTGCGATCAAAATCATCTCCATATAGTTGCTGATGTAGGTGCGCCTTGTATGGGTGCCATTTTCTCTCCTTCAGGATCCTTTGTATTGACGCTCGGGATACTCCTAGCTCGTCCGCAGCTCGTCTTTGTCCTAAGTAACATTAAACATGTGCACGTTTGTAACAATGATGGCTTGTATATTATTACTATTATTATTATTAGTAGTAGTAGTAGTATCACTTTTTTTTTGCTAGTTGCTTTACGTCGCACCGACACAGATAGGTCTTATGGCGAAGATGGGACGGGAAAGGGCTAGGAGTTGGAAGGAAGCGGCCGTGGCATTAATTAAGGTACAACCCCACTGGTGTGAAAATGGGAAACCACGGAAAACCATTTTCAGGGCTGCCGACAGTGGGGTTCGAACCTACTATCTCTCGAATACTGGATACTGGCCGCACTTAAGCGACTGCAGCTATCGAGCTCGGTATTATTATTATTATTATTATTATTATTATTATTATTATTATTATTATTATTATTATTATTATTATTATTATTGTTACCGTGTTTTAGCGGTAGGTAGAGGTGTAAGAAGGTGCGGGCGTGAATGGGTTTTCAAACTACGGAATCAAAGTTAATGTAAAATTTAACGAGGTTATATTTTCTTTTCAATATTAAGTAATAACAAAGAACAGGTACTTAGTAGCCAAAACACAATTTGAAATGTACAATTACAGGGGTTACAGAGTTTGGGCTTCGAGCCCAGAGTTCACAATTCTTGAGCAACTAGCCCAACTTTCCGATATACAAATTTTAACAAAGGGGCAGAAGACCCCAATCAAACCCTGGAGCACTTGCTCCAAATTACACAGTTAAGCCTCCTCGAGGCACACAACACTCCGTTTCCAAAAGAGCCACCCGCTCTTTAATTTAAGCCTCTCCCAGGCCACACCAAACTCCACCTTCAAGTTGTCCACAACGGACACAAACCCAGGGGTAAAATACCCAATCTACTGAGGTCTATTAAATGAAAAGCAGGTTAATTAAATGACCTCTAAAACAATTTGAGAGGAGGCGAACTTGCACTCCTAATACACTTTGATTTTAAAACCTACCTTGGCACTAGGCCGTTATTACAAGGGCTAATCCTATACTACAGAGGTGACTTAATAGCAATTTACATTACATTACGGAAGAATAGGTTGAGAAACAATAAGTTCACCTCAAAACATTATGAGTGGGAGCTCGAGAGGGTTAGCACTCTCTATCCCAGTATGTAGCTTTTCAAGAGAATAGAAGAAAAGACTAGTTACATTTTAGGAAAAGGTTACATGGTGGAACGCTTCGCACCCGCCCCGAGAGTTAAACTGCTGAGCAAGAAAAGAAAGAATTTATTAATCGGCCATTACCTTATTGTTGACCGCTGCCGAAGAAAGAGGCGCCTCCCGCCTCCTGCTAGGTACTTAACACACTGAAAGATGGAACAGAAGTGGCCCAGAGACCCAAAAATCAGCAGTTTAAATACTCTCGCGGAAGTTTCTAGGCGTAAGGGGGAAGAAAACACCCGCCCACAATGTTTTTATTGGATAGGACCCCGCAACAGATACAAGTTGGGGGAAAATACACCAGATTGGTCAGAAATTACTAAAAGAAATTCGGGATTGGATAAATCTAAAACAAGGGGAAAAAGAGGGGTAAACAGCCAACTTAAACCATAACAGAAAGAAATTTAACAAGAAACAAACTTTTGAAATAAAAATTTCTCCAACAAAATAGTTTTTTGACTCCGCACTAGGGTGCACTATTGTTGATCTTCAGTAGTGTCCTCTAGAAGAGAAAGTTCACACTTCTTACTTCAAGCGAAACAAAAACACATCAAAAGTGACACAGTTCAAAAACTCAAAATTTTCCACGTGGTGACATCTTCTGAGAAAGTAGAGAATTAATAGAGTAGATAAAGTTCAACCTTCATCCAGAAGAGGAGTTTCAACTGGCGCAACTTTTAAATAAACGGTGTAGAGGTGTACCGCCCGGTACAGACCTCCCCCCCCCAAAAGTTCCTCCAAGGGGTAACACAGAAGAACATAAACTTTTGTTTGAAAATAAGTTCCAAGTTTTGATGTTGAGATTAAGATAACTTGCAGAAGTATTTGAGAAATTTCTTAAGTCGGTTCCAAAATTTTGTTGTTGCAGGTGAAGTAAAGTCTTTATGTTTATAGAAGTTGAATTTCTGAAGATAAGCTTTTAATACTTAAAAGTGAAGGAAAAATTTGCAATGTCCACCAAATATTGCTGTTGAATTCCCAAGTGTAGTTATCTCTTATAGTAACTGTCCATGTAGTTGATGTTGATGAAGTTGGATGGCCGGACCGGCCGTTGCAGCTTGCGTCCAAAAGGAGGCCGCTCGGACCCCTTAAGTACCCTGAGATACCACTCGCCCGCACTATGAGGGGAGCAGAGGTGTTGAAATACGCCGCGTCCGCGGTGAACATATACAGGCTGCGGGCCAGTAGCAGGTCGTGCGCCGCACATCAGCCTTGGCCGGGAGGAGAGCTCCGGCTCGCCGTACACATGTCGTCCTCGCTGGAGAGGAGGGGGCCCATCCCCCTCCCCAGTTGCTGCACGGCGCTGCGCGGCTGCGGGGGCACTGAAACATTAAAGCTAGGCGGCAGAATTGTGTTGGACCATCATGTTTCTTTTAAGGGCACAGGCATGTAAAGAGATTGAGGGGCCAGCGGCGTGAAGATATCCATGGCATTTCATCTAAGCCAGCCACTGAGTGTAGTGGAGCAGGAGACGGGAGCGTGGTAATGGCCGTGGAAAGGACAGAATGGCAGTTTAACGGGTCGGGACAGGTTTTACAAAAATGCTTACATCTGAAACAAAATATTATAGGTAGTGCAAAATGCCTTAAAAATGAAACTCAAAAAAATATAACCTTCATATCCTTTCAAAATAATATAAAGCAAGTTAACACAGAAATTACACCGGCTTCACCTGGGACAGGTGAACTCTAAATATCCTCTCGGTGGCTGGATTACTTAACAATAAGGTAACCGGCGTAAGAAAATCGAGAATGATACAAGGCCCCTGAAATCTGGGGGCAAGCTTGCCCGCGGGAACAAAATTTTTGACCATTACTTGGTCACCTACCTTTAAAGGGGTGGGTCTCCGTCCACGATCATACCTTTCCCTAACCTTTTCATGAGATACCTTAAGATTGGCTTTAGCCTTCTTCCAAAGATCTTTAATATTATCCGGATCTATTGTCTCGGGCAGAATGTCACTCAGAGACCAGAGGTTAGAGAGCGGCGTGTTGGGAACAAACTTAAACATCAAGGAAGCTGGAGTAAACTTGTGTGATTCATGAACCGCCGAATTCAAAGCAAAAGCTAACCAATGCAGGGACGTGTCCCACCTAGAATGATCTTCATGATGATAGGCAATAAGTGCGGACCTGAGATTACGGTTAACCCGTTCAGCCAGAGATGGTTGAGGGTAATAAGCAGAAGTGGTTACATGAGAGATGGACAAGTCAAAACAGAATTTACGAAAAAGATTTGATGTGAACGCCTTAGCATTATCAGATACAATATATTGGCACGGACCAAAAGAAGCAAAAATAGAATTTAGACAGGTAATGGTGGACTGAGCGGTAGCCAGCTTAGTCGGAAATAACCAAGAAAATCTGGTAAAACCATCTACACATACAAAGATGAATTTGTTGGCATTTCCCTTCGACTGGGGGAAGGGTCCTACATAATCAATATACAGGCGTTCCATGGGGCGCGACGCTTGATGAGAAGACAAAAGGCCTACTTTAGTGGACATGGTGGGTTTACTGATCAAACAAGATTTACAAGCTTTTACAAGTTCCCGAATTTCACCGTCCATACCTTTCCATATGAACATTTCACGAATCTTTTCACGAGTTTTAAAGATACCCAGATGCCCTCCTAATGGGGTCTCATGATAATACTTGAAGATCATTGGTACAAGAACTGCTGGAACAACAACTTTCATCATCTTATCATGCCTCGAAGGGCAACATAAAACACCATTCCTCAGAACATAAGGGACAACATGTTCCCCAGAAGAAAGGGTTTCCATTATCGGAGCCAGCGTCGGATCTTCACACTGGTATTTCTCGATATCCCTAAAAAGCATGGGAGCATCTGTTAGGATGGCATTAACCTCAGATAGCATGGACTCGGAAGGTGATGAACTGTCGACCGGTTCGTGGGTCTCGACGTCGTTATGAAACATACGGCTGAGTCCATCAGCAACAACATTTTCGGTACCTCTGATATGTCTAACATCAAACTGGAAGGCGGAAATACGAATAGCCCAGCGGGCTATACGACCAGTACGACGCGGCCTACCTAAGACCCAGCTTAAGGCTTGATTATCTGTCTCCAGGTCGAATTTGACATGTTCCAGATAGAGACGGAACTTTTCTAAGGCAAATAAGACTGCCAAACCTTCGAGCTCATAGATGGAATACTTGGCTTCTTGAGCCGACAATGTCCTAGACGCATAGGCGATGGGTCGCCTCCCTAGTTCAGTCTCTTGAAGAAGGACTGCCGCTACTGCTGACGACGATGCATCGGTTTGGACAATGAATTTCTTCGAGAAATCAGGCATAGCAAGGACAGGGGCATTACAGAGAGCTAATTTCAGATCTTCAAAAGCGGCTTGTTGAGAAGGTCCCCACTCGAATTTGATGCCTTTCCTACGAAGAAGGTTTAAGGGCGCCGCTCTATTAGCAAAGTTAGGAATGAACTTTCTGAAGAAATTCACCATACCAATGAACCTGGCGATACCTTTAATGTCCTTGGGAGGTTTAAAATCACGGATGGCCTGTGTTCTAGAATGATCGACTGCTACACCATCGGGTGACACAATATGCCCTAGGAATGACATAGAGGGCTTAGCAAAGGCAACCTTGGACAACTTAACAGTTAACCCAGCCTTACTAAGGCGATCAAGAACTTCTCGCAGATGATCTAGATGTTCTTCAAAAGTCTCTGAAAATACTACGACATCATCTAAGTAGTGATATAAGTACTCGAATTTGATGTCGGAGAAGACCCTATCTAGCAGCCTAGTGAGCACAGCTGCTCCCGTGGGGAGCCCGAAAGGCACGCGGTTGTATTCATATAAATTCCAGTCCGTGGCGAACGCTGTAAGGTGTTTAGACTCTTCGGCAAGGGGAATTTGATTATAGGCCTGATTTAAGTCCAAGATGGTGAAGAACTTGGCCTTACGAAACCATGAAAAACAAGAATGAAGGTCGGGAAGGGGCACAGATTGTAACACCACCTTCCGATTGAGAGCCCTGTAATCAATGACAGGCCTGAAGCCTCCTTGGGGTTTCGGTACTAGAAAA
This sequence comes from Anabrus simplex, assembly GCF_040414725.1. Classification (NCBI taxonomy): domain Eukaryota; kingdom Metazoa; phylum Arthropoda; class Insecta; order Orthoptera; family Tettigoniidae; genus Anabrus; species Anabrus simplex. The sequence goes on along the minus strand of NC_090267.1, from coordinate 443,577,472 downwards.
ATAGGCGAAGAATACGCTGACTTAGAGGGCCTAATAATACCGTCCTTCAACATCTGATCGATGATTTCCTTCAGAGCCTTCATTTTAGGTGGAGATAGCCTATACGGTGGAAAACGGACAGGAATCGAATCCGTAACCTCAATTTTGTATTCAATAAGGTCAGTAACACCAAGAGTATCAGAGAAGGGGAAACGACTGACACAGTTTGCGAATACTATCAGCCTGCTCCTCAGGTAGATGTCTAAGGTCTAACAACATCTCATCCTGGGTAGGCGAAATAGAAGAACATGACACAGAATTACACTTTAATAGTGGTATTTTACAACTAGAAGCAAATTTGAATGTGCACGACCTAGACTTGAGATCGAGCACAAGACCAGTGTGAGAGATAAAGTCAGCTCCCAATATAATGGGGCAAGACAATTGCTTGGCCACAAACAATTTAATTTTCCATGTAAACTTAAAAACACGAATTTTGACCAGTAAGGAACCTAGAATTTCTAATGGAGATGAATTAGCCGAAACGTATTGAACAGGAGAAGAGACATAGTCAGGAAGTTTACAAACCGATTTCAATTTAGAATACCATTCAGCCGCAATAATCGAACAAACACTACCTGAATCTAAGAGAGCTGTTATAGGCTCGTTATTTAACTCAATCTTAAGAAAAGGAACAGGTGCGGGGGTATCCGCCGCAATCCTAAGACATTCTTTAGGGCATTCAAAAGATGAATTTGAAGGCTGATCGTTCTCTGCATTTACAATCTGTTTACTAGGGGCTGAGTCTCGGGAAGATGGATTAGTCGACTCAACCGAAGCCACTAGTCACTTTTTATTATTGGCATAGGTGGAATTTGCACCAGAAGTTGAGCAGGAGGGGGTGCTATTTGAGTTCGGACAATTCTTGGCGATATGTGAGAAGGCCCCACATTTAAAACAGCCTTGTGCTGAACCAGCTCCATTATTTGCCCTACTACTTTTGACCAATGGACATTTATTGCGAAGATGGTCAGGCGACCCGCAAGCATAACATTTACGGGGTGTGACTGGTCGGCGAGGTGGAGGCCGAGTGTTACTAAAGGAAGGCGGGGGTTCTTTCGCTACACGCAAAGAATCGGCGTATCTAACTCCTTCCGCTGAGACGGCCAACGCTTCAAGTTCAGAAAAAGTTTGCGGGCACGCCGCAAAACACAAGTATGACCTATAAGATGGTGAAATGCCTTCCACAATAGCTTGTACAATTTGGTCCTCAGGGAAGTGAAGAGCAAACACCCTGGTATAAAACTTAATGTCTTGTATGAAATCAGCCAAGTTTTCATCCAACCTCTGTACTCGATAATAATATTTCTGAATCAGAGATGACCTTGCGCGGGCAGGAATAAAATTAGCAAGTAGATGTGCATGAAAATCTTCGATGGATGACTGTTCAGCTATGGCTCTTACTATTTTGTCGGAGAGAATACCAATAGCATACGGATAGATAATTTGCAAGATTTGACATGGAGACAGAGAAAAAACAAGGGCATGATCCTGAAATTCCACTAGAAATCTTAAAAATGAAATTACGTCACTGGTGGTATTAACAGAAAACTTGGATATACCTCTGAGCAACATTGCCAATGGATGAGGCAAGCTACTAAATCCGGGTGACATAGTAGGTAAAGGTTTCAATGGCAAGGAAGTCAATTCAGAACGGATGTTACTCAATGATGCACGACGTTCAGATTCGTTGTCCAATGGGGCAGGGATAGTTTGAGCAGCAACGGTTATCCTATTAACTTCTCCCTTGGGAGGCGCTTCCTCACTACCTGCATTCACTATGGTGGGTTGATCAGATTTGGGAGGAACCTCCCCAGTTAACAATTGAGTGACCTTACTAGATAATTCAGAAATATTTTCCAGGAGCGTACTAGCTTCCTTCCTCTGAACGTCATTCAGTTTTAGAGACAACAGATCGTTAACCCTATTCGAAAAATGATATAGCCTGCCTTGCACACGCTTAATTTGATTAGGAGACGGATCATTTTCATCAAAAAACTAACTACAGAAGCTAGCCCAGTAATATTCTCCGTGATCGTGGAAAGAGAGTCGTCAATTTCTTTCTCTCCCAAATTGGGGATGGAAATGGGCAAATCAAGAGACTCTCTAAGCTTGTTAGTGTCGATAGCAACCGTGCCTCCAGATTGCACGTTTCTAATAGTTAATTCGTAGATCAACTCCTCTTTGCGCAAATAGTTAAGGAGGAGAACATCGCGAGGGCCGGGCATGATGACGGAAAAATTTTGAACAACCTCAATAAAAATTTGCCAGCAACTGAGAAAATGGTTAGAGTTCGGATCAAAACAGTGTTTAGCCGTCAAAAGGGGCTAAATTGAGACCCATTCAACCACGCTCTGCTACCACTTGTTACCGTGTTTTAGCGGTAGGTAGAGGTGTAAGAAGGTGCGGGCGTGAATGGGTTTTCAAACTACGGAATCAAAGTTAATGTAAAATTTAACGAGGTTATATTTTCTTTTCAATATTAAGTAATAACAAAGAACAGGTACTTAGTAGCCAAAACACAATTTGAAATGTACAATTACAGGGGTTACAGAGTTTGGGCTTCGAGCCCAGAGTTCACAATTCTTGAGCAACTAGCCCAACTTTCCGATATACAAATTTTAACAAAGGGGCAGAAGACCCCAATCAAACCCTGGAGCACTTGCTCCAAATTACACAGTTAAGCCTCCTCGAGGCACACAACACTCCGTTTCCAAAAGAGCCACCCGCTCTTTAATTTAAGCCTCTCCCAGGCCACACCAAACTCCACCTTCAAGTTGTCCACAACGGACACAAACCCAGGGGTAAAATACCCAATCTACTGAGGTCTATTAAATGAAAAGCAGGTTAATTAAATGACCTCTAAAACAATTTGAGAGGAGGCGAACTTGCACTCCTAATACACTTTGATTTTAAAACCTACCTTGGCACTAGGCCGTTATTACAAGGGCTAATCCCATACTACAGAGGTGACTTAATAGCAATTTACATTACATTACGGAAGAATAGGTTGAGAAACAATAAGTTCACCTCAAAACATTATGAGTGGGAGCTCGAGAGGGTTAGCACTCTCTATCCCAGTATGTAGCTTTTCAAGAGAATAGAAGAAAAGACTAGTTACATTTTAGGAAAAGGTTACATGGTGGAACGCTTCGCACCCGCCCCGAGAGTTAAACTGCTGAGCAAGAAAAGAAAGAATTTATTAATCGGCCATTACCTTATTGTTGACCGCTGCCGAAGAAAGAGGCGCCTCCCGCCTCCTGCTAGGTACTTAACACACTGAAAGATGGAACAGAAGTGGCCCAGAGACCCAAAAATCAGCAGTTTAAATACTCTCGCGGAAGTTTCTAGGCGTAAGGGGGAAGAAAACACCCGCCCACAATGTTTTTATTGGATAGGACCCCGCAACAGATACAAGTTGGGGGAAAATACACCAGATTGGTCAGAAATTACTAAAAGAAATTCGGGATTGGATAAATCTAAAACAAGGGGAAAAAGAGGGGTAAACAGCCAACTTAAACCATAACAGAAAGAAATTTAACAAGAAACAAACTTTTGAAATAAAAATTTCTCCAACAAAATAGTTTTTTGACTCCGCACTAGGGTGCACTATTGTTGATCTTCAGTAGTGTCCTCTAGAAGAGAAAGTTCACACTTCTTACTTCAAGCGAAACAAAAACACATCAAAAGTGACACAGTTCAAAAACTCAAAATTTTCCACGTGGTGACATCTTCTGAGAAAGTAGAGAATTAATAGAGTAGATAAAGTTCAACCTTCCTCCAGAAGAGGAGTTTCAACTGGCGCAACTTTTAAATAAACGGTGTAGAGGTGTACCGCCCGGTACAATTATTATTATTATTATTATTATATCACCAGAGTAAGGTGCAGTTCAACTTACCGTGTGAAGGATTGCGTTCAAAGTATTGTAGTACATTCTGCACAACGCCAGCATTACCGCAGACGGGTCTGTCGCTGCTCCTATGTACCTTGAACGATCCATGAGTTCTTAACTGCAACTCTGTTCGGCGAAATACATGTATAGAAGGCAGACGTCTGTTTGGAAACTGTTGTGCATTCCGTCTGCGAGCTTCGGCTGCATTCCGACCAGATTCTCCGTAGATCAAAATGATGTCTGTGTATTCCTCGCTGCTGAACACACTAGCCATTGTCGACATGCAGACAGTAAACATATTGCGGCTGTACCATACACCAGCCTAGAACTATGCGGTCGAAAACGATGTTTATTAATGCAAGGGGTGCATTCGACCGCCAGCGCTGAGTAACATGCTGCGAGTGTGACTCTGTTTCTTATCTCTTCATATTCTGACGTAACCTACCCGCTGGCAGTAGTTCCCCTGTTAAAATCAGTTGGTAGACACCCCACACATCACTTATGCATGCGGGACATTTATAAGTAGAAAGTACGGCGTCCGTGAGCCACCTGGTATAATGTTTACGCTAGAGTATAAATATAAATACCAATATATCTTTAGAAGCATAATTCTGAACTTCAGCGGCATAGGAGTATAACATCAAATAATTTTCTTCAGAATTGTTATGTTAGTTATGTGTCTTTAATGAGAATCCTTGGAAAACTCTACGTAAATAAAGAATATTTATTCAATCTCACAAAAAGGTTTTTTCATAAGAGGAAACGATAAGTTTAAAATTCAGTGTAATTTTATTATTAAAGTAAAATGAAAATTCGTTTAGATAGGAGTTCTCAATAAATAATAAAATTGTACAAAGACAATATACACAGACTTTATTCATAAACAGGTAGTTATCTCCCTAGAAATGGTGTACTTAGTTAATCTCCTTTTAAACTCAAACCTCTTTATTATCTCTATTTTTTGTTTATATCTTCATTGCAGCATGAAGGTGGTGATGATTATTGTTTTAAGTGAAAATACAACTGGGGACTACATTCGGCTACGGTCGGAAAACTTCGGGAGTACAGTGGTGCGACAGGCTTTGGCAGCCAGCACAATTCTTATCCAAGCCGCTAGATGGGGGTTTCATTCATTCCATTCCTGACCCGGTGGAATGACTGGAAACAGGCTGAGGATTTTCATTTATCGCTTACATCCTCTTACTCGTCTTGAGTTAACGAGAGACTACTGTATTTCTATAAAACATCATTGGAGTTCTACAGAGCTACCGTAAACTAATTAAATTCTTTCCGGGATTTTCACAGGTGAGAAAATGTACGGGCGGCGAATAATGGCGGTGAACGCAGTGGAATGTCTCCTTCTGCCCACTCACTGGCTCATGCAGAACAGTCCTGCCGACTTGTGGAATAGAGTGCGCCTCTTCCTGCAGAAAAACATCCCCACTCCAGAAGACGTGTTCCACAAGTTCGTGGAGCAGCGTGAATGGCTTCGGTACCGCCAAGAGCTGGTGAAGTCTATACGGGCAGGCCGTACTGTGATCGACACCGGGAACTCAGAGTACAACGTCCCCTTTTCCATTCGGCTTCACGAGAACTATCACTACTACAGGTAGGACATTATCATGATCCTTGTAGACTGTCATTTAAAAAGAAAATACAAATGGCGTTCAGCCTCAGAAGACCAGTATTTACACAGTGAGAGAGCATACATTTACAGATATCTGTGGCGGAAAAAGCGTCGCGACTTATAACTTAAGGATACCGGGAAGTGTGATAGACTCAAAACTGTCAATTTTCGCTTTTTAGCTTTAAAAATCTCCAATCTTTTCTGAAGAAATTGGCGCATTAATGATTGTGCTGAATTTATATTTGAGGCAATAAAATTAGGTTTAAACATAACACTGCATGCAGAATATCATTATATGCTAGCTACCAGTCAAACCTGGCTGCTGTCATTTCTTGATGGATACAGTACTTTTGCATCCATCTCTTGGCACAGGCCAGAGTAAAGTGTAGCTTCCACCGAAGTCCCAGTCAACATCCATGGCTGTGACAATATGGAAGTTGCTGGGGTATGGGTAGTGCTGAGTAATGACATTCAGAGCATGACTAGTGCATCTGGGTGTTACGAAAGGTGCTGCTCACAGGGTCAATCGTGCTGCAATGGTACTTTCTGACCCAGTGAGCGGCGTAAGCTCCGAGTTCACAAAGCTGTTGCCTCGTCACATTTCGGAACGTCGCACTAACGCAAGAAAGCTGTATGAGGGTTATTGGCAGGGGACAGATGGAGAAATGTGGTGACATTAGACGAAGCATATGTGTACCTAGTAACTGCAACAAAACCCGCCCTAGAGACAAGAAAATCATTGTATAAAAATGTCAGGAAAGTTTTCTAAGTGGTTTCATGATCATCGCCGGACACTGCTACAGTGGCAATTCAACCATTCACTGTGTCGCTAATAATGTGAAGATGAAGTCTACATACCATAAGCAAGAGGTTTTAACACCCATTTAAAACACAGATATCCCAGAACTGTATGGGAGGGTAAAAAAACAGATATGGGCACGTCAAGATCAAGCATCCAGCCACACCTCTCGTTCGACTCATCTGTTCTTAGAGAGAATGGAGATGGAAATTGGAATCCGTGCAATTCCTTTCGCAGCATTCCGATGTAGGAACTCGATAGTTTACCCATAGACTTCTGTACATTTGGACTCCTAAAAACGGCCTTAGGTAATAGACGTCCACGCACTATCAATGTCCTCTGGAAAGCCTGTCAGGAAGAGTGGGATAAGCCAGACATGCTAGCTCTGCGAAAAAGTCTGCTGCAATGGAAATTACGTTGTCGATCCCGAACGACCTTCTGTATACCAGCGTGGCCTGCTTTTGCTTTCTGGGTGGTATAGAGAAAGTTCAAAATTTCTAATACATATTGATGAGTAGAAAGGCACCAATGAGAATTTTGTAGCGTTTAAAGGGCACATTGTGAGTCAGAAAGTACTAGAATCTGACAGATTCCATAGTTAATGACTGAGTAGATAGCTAAAATTTCTGCAGTAACGATGGACATCTCTTGAGGTAAGGGCTACTTTATGAGATGCAGCACAGAAGAATGCATAACCCACGCCTGTTGAAGTGTTGGATGCGTCATTCCGCACACTTGCCTACGCGCCACAATGGTTCTGGTCACATTCTCAACAATGACAATGGCAGCAGATGTAATTTACCGCCAAGTAGTGGTCTTGCATCTTGCTGTGGGGTCCAGAACATATAATAATAATAATAATAATAATAATAATAATAATAATAATAATAATAATAATAATAATAATAATAATAATAATAATAATAATAATAATAATAATAACGTTCTGGACCGTCGTCAAATGTGCGGAACGCACTGGAAACGGGTCCTGGACGGGTAATGACTAAGAATGCAGTCCGGCCACGGGTTCAGTATCGCCAAGGCACCCAAGACGACACCACGCTGGATCTCCTTCAGGATTTGCTCCATATTAAAAATGCTTATAGGAAAAGATGGCAAAGATTTAGGGACCCAACTGACCGGGTGGAATACCTGGACCTAGCCCGGGAAGTACGAAATCGATTGCTGGAAAGAAAGGTTGAAAAATGGGAGGAAACTTGCCGTAATCTATTAGAAAACGAGTCAGATCGCAAATTTCGGCTGATTATATATAAAAAAAATTAGCATTCAATTCTAAATTTCAGTATAATGCCGTAGCGAAGCACGGGTATCTTGCTAGTTATAAATATGAACAAAATTGGGCCATGTGGTTTTGAGAAAAGCTGATGAACTTTCATGGATGGAAACGCTGTTAGTAATGAAGCATGGTAAGAAGAGTATGGGAGGTGTGAATATAAAAAGTTCGTACTTTTGTTGAAATTCAGGGAGTCTTTCAGACTGGAGTGTGAGGGTTATCATGTGTTGCAAATTCTTCAAGCTTTCGTATAATAATGTAGACCGATGTTTTGGACCTATGTTACTTCTGTCGATTGTCATTTGTAGTAGCCTTAATTTGCCATTTGTAGCAGTCTTAATCTGTCTTCATTTTATTGGTCTCCAGTGTTGACCGGTGAATAAAGAAGGTATTCGCCAGATATTGTCTTCTTATCGTGAGAGGCATCTCCTTGGCTTCCACTAGTAGTGCGTTCGTAGGAGTATAATTTATTGCCCCCAGGCATATTCGGATAGCACGATAATGTACTATATTAAATTTCTGAAGAACGTATTGAGGTGCATTTTCATTAAAAAAATCTGCCGTAGTCTGATATGGGACGTATTAATGCTCAATATAGTACTAACAATGTCGTAATATCCCCACCCCACCAGATTCTAGAAACAACTCGTAAGACATTAAAAACCCGATCAACTTGTGTTACTAGGCGATCTACGTGACTTCTCCATGTAAGCTTACTGTCTAGATGAAGTAGTTTGGCTGATGATTTTAGTGGGAAAGAGACTGGACAGATGCGTATCGTGTGTGAAGTATATCGAATCATTTTTCGACTAAAAATAAGAGCAGTTGATTTCTCAGCGGATAAGGTGAGTCCTGTTTGCGTTGTCCATAAGCAGACTGTCATAGCTTCCTGTGCGTCGACAAATCTCTGTGAGTCGCGGTACATCACTGGATACGTTTTAAGATACCGTAAATTTCTGTACATGTCCATCTTTACATGTTTCAAAATGTTGCGTCTTCTGATCCTACCGGAGTTCTCCCCTCTCAGAAAATTGGCGACCACCTTGGAGTATCCCCCCTCCCTATTTTGTGTTTTCCATATCACAGTTGCCTTATACGGTAGGGCCTATAATAAAGTATACCAAATACATGTATTTGATTTTACACAGCAGTTATCAATAACAGTACAATACCATAACACAAGAGCACAACAAATCTAAATAGGAACCAGCCAACTCAAGACATCTTTCACACCTGTGCTCCAGGTTGTCTATCATTTCTGGTATTGAGCCTCTGGAAATGGAATGAATTACGCGTCTGATGCTGTCTTCGGCTGTCCATATCACGAGGCACTGGATCTCCGTACAATTTTTCTTTTATTATTATTATTTATCATCATACATAATATTTCAGTAGTCTCCCTTTTGCGGCGCTCACAAGTAACCGATCGTGACAAATGAGTATTCAAAAGAAAGAGAATAGGCATTACCAGTGACGAATTTCACTCTAATTTCATAAATATCGATAATTTCGTACGAAGTGTGCGATTTGCAAATACTGCTGCTGTCGGAAAGTACGCGTCATCATTGCTGTTCACTTCACATTTTGGCCGCTGGTACGCCTGTTTTATGTCATTATGACATGCTGTAATTATCAGTTGTCGTCTATTCCTTTAAAATATTACACGTTAATTCTTTTACTGGTTTTTCTTCTGTCATTTCGCATGGACCCGCGTGAGAAATCTCGCATGTTCATAAGCCACACTTTCCCAAATAAGTTTATAATTGAGGGATAAGTAAGGATTATGAGGCACAATCCAGCGCGATTATCTACGTCATGGGAGCCTACAATAATTAAAAGTCAATTTTCTCTCCTTCAATACATGGGGTAACCTTGAATATTAACATTTTTTTCATTGAGAAAGTCTTTTGCTTAGACTTTGGTACATTTACCATCTTGCGTACAAGGACTGTTAGTGCTGAACGTCCCGTATGGTCCATGTACCATGCATTGCTGTATAATATTGTATAACCGAGGACTTTGTTCAGACAAGTTGTACTGGAAGACTGCATTGTCACTTCCAATGTTGTATTTATGGAGGGACTGTAAATATAGACAAAAAATTGTAAATAGTGTTCTGTAATCATTTGCTTGAAATAAAAACACAACAACCTTTCTCCTTAAGTCTCTAATTATAAACCTATTCTGGAAATTATGGTTTATGAGCATGCGAGGTTTTTCGCAGGCGTCCGCTAGTTTATTATTTATTCTCCAAGGAAGGTAGCTCTATTTTACCTAAAAGTATGTGGCTATCCTTTATAACAATACAATATTAAAGGTTATTAACATATTAGTTGAACAAAATACTGCAGAAGAATACTACAAAGAGTTAAAAAAAAACATTGTCTAAGAAGCGGGTAAAAGCTAAAGTGTATATCTCTTCAGAAATATGTCATAAACTGGCCGGAAAACTTGACATTGCGGTAACTGAGGTGTCCTAACAAATTGTTGCTTTTGATAGTGTGTATTTACCAGTATGAAATTAAATGACCTACTGTTTTTTTCTGATTGGCACTTACAAAGGTGTCCATCTGGTGATGACATTTTAAACCGTTGAAAAGAACTTTTGAATCTACCATATCCAGTCATAAAATGTGTAAGCATTAAAGTGGGTTCGAAGAATTTGAGGTTAAATGTAGATGAACGGTTGGAAAGAACAACTCTCGCGTCACATGCCGTTCATGCTATTTATCCATATAAAGTTCCAACTCTCTTCCATTTCACTTCTAAATATCTTCTTCACATGAGATACGGGATACGTGGAGAAGCTGAACTCTGTTTCCCATCTAGCTGAGGATCTTACTAACATGTCCACGCTCTCATTTTCAACACTTTCAGCATGACCTTTTACCCAACTAAAGCAGCTATGGAAGTTGCTGATTAAGATTAAATTCGTAATGTTTGAGGCCAGTTGAGAGTAGATTATGTTTATCTTTTATGGCGGTGATGGAAGATATAGTATCACTAAATAATTGAATATCATCATCATATCATTACCACAATAACAATCATCATCATATTCTAAAGTGCTAAGCCTTGCCGCCGTAACTATAGATGTCCATCTTGAGCGAGAATTTTCAACTCAGTGTAGGTCTTGCTGTTCATCCTCAGAAGCAGGTTCTTGAAATAAGACACTCTGGGTCGTCAATTATTCCTTCAGTGATGTTACAAGGGAACACTTCATGCCTCGAATATGACCAATAAATTTTATTTTCCGTTTTTCAATTTCAGTTACTAGATTCCGTTTTTCCCCTCTCTCTAACAATTTCCGTATTGGTCTTCATTTTAGTCCAACTTATCCTATACATTCTACTTCATATCCACATTTCAATTGCCTCTAGTCTTTTCATTTCCTGCTCTCCTAATTTCCAGCTTCCGCAACCGTACAGAAGCACACTCTATATAAATATTTTTGCAAAGTACTTCCGAGTTTGAATATTTATATGTTTGTTGGCCATCAGATGCTTTTTTTTTTATCTTGGAAGGCTCTCTTTGCAATTGCTAACCTTTTCGTGACTTCTGATATGCTCCGATTATCATTCTTGATTAGGGTTCCTAGGTAGCAAAACTGTTTCACTTGCTCAATTTTATCAGGTCCAGTTTTAATGTGTGTTATAGTTGTTTTCTTGGAATTACATGTGGTCATGGATTTTGTTTCTCTTACGTTAATTTTGAGGTTCCATTTGCCGGAAGTTTTTACTAGTATGTTGATCATTCTCTGCATACTTTTGCTAGTATGGCAATATCCTCAGCAAATATCATAGAATATACTTGTTTACCATTATTTTTATCCCTGCTGTTTCCTCTTTCATAACTGGATTTTTTGATGGACATATTGAAGAGATAAATAGAGAGTGAACATCCTTGCATAACTCCTCTTCTTATATTGGCATTTATCTTTGTCCCATTGATTTCAAAATCAGTGTTCTGAATTCTGTATAAATTTAGTATGACGTGTCTATTCTTCCCATCAATTCCTCTTGTTTTTCCTGGTAAGGGAAAGCTGTTTCCAGTCGACTCGCTCGAAAGCCAAGTCAATGAAGGTCACATATATTTTCGTAAACAGGAGGTTTTTCCATTTTGTCTTTGACTATGGAGCTTCTGGATAATTGAAAACTACAATTATTTTGTAAGCACCATCTTACTGTCTCTCTTATAGCAAAGACCTCCACTTAAAACAACCATACAAATATGCATCTGGAGGTGTAAAGTCAGGAGAATTTGGCGGAAATAGTTAACAACCAGTTCGTAAGGAGGTGATACGGTTTATGCAAATATGAATGCGCGTTTTCTACTGGAATGATCTTCTTGTTTGTTCAAATAGGATCAGGTACGTCTATTTTTTATTTCATTTTTTCACCAGCTGTGGCACTGTTTACTTCGTAGGAGACGGTTTATTGAATTCCTCTTAAAAGTATTGTATCACACTCCGTACACTCCGTTCCGCTAATCGACCATATTCCTATGATCGGAAATAATGCTTCACAACAAAATATGCCTTTTTTCTAGCACACTTAGACTCGTATTCACCAACGTCAGTTATGTGTGCTGTTATCTTAGATTTCCAAAACCTGGATAATGTCACTTCTGTATTCACCACAGAAGTTATTATCTCGGTTTACCAAAATTAACTTTTCGTTTCAATCTGCATTTGAACTTTAAATTTTTAATAGTGACGCACGAAACCAAATTACTACGCACTGCCGCCATTATCGAAATGTAAACAAGTTTTAATTATGTTCGGCGATAGTAATTAATGTACCATAAATTACGTCCGCTATTGACAAATGACGTTCCAGGAGAAGGAAATATTACAATTGGTGGGGGAAAACATTATCATAGAGAATAAGAAAACAAATTATAGCTTAAAAATTGTATATTGTACTCAAAAATAAGGTAATATTTCTTAGTTCTTCATTAATCAATCATACCCAATCGTGTACCATACAAGATATAATCGAGAATTCATCTTAGGCCTACTTATGTGTTGGGGATTCGAGGTTATGTTCGATCACGGATTAGACAGAGAGTTTCGAAGATTAGAGAATTTAAAATGTGTTCCAAAATCAATGCTCGTAATCCTCAAAGTAGGCCTGTGTAGCGCGTTCTTGTTATCCACCTAGGATGCTTTATTGCATAATATTAGCCATATTTTTCGTCGCTGTGATTTTCTCTTTCAGTTAAATATTCCAGTCGTCTACGAGTTGCCATCTTGAAAGGCTGCTATCTTAGACTTCCTATTTTACCTCCCAACCTTTCTCCGGTAAAATTTTAAACCGAGATAATGCTGTTCGTGAATTCTCAAGTTTCGGTGTAGTTTATTCTGGGCCATGCTGTAGTAGATTTCGAATCACTGTCTGGAGCTTTGTGCCGAAATGACCTCCTATCACGTCCACATTTCTCAGGTGAAGCGGTGAAAATACAATTAGACCAACTCCACTCTCGGTTTATTTTAATTCAAGTTCACAGACAAGTAGCTCATTGCTTTACTTTTCATGGTAATACAATAATAGACCATGTCCGTTTGAAGTGGTTTCCTGTCATACCGCTATATGGTGATGAGTAGATTCCTTATGTTTAGGTTTTTCTTGTGTGCTTTTCTTTTTACAAGTCGCTTTACGTTGGCGACCGCAGCCTTAATTAAAGTACAGCCCGACATTTGCCTGGTGTGAAAATGCTCCTCGGTGCTTCTTATACACGGTGTATTATTACAATTATATCATAGGCCAAACGCCTCCTATCTCCTTATTTCCACACATCCCTTACCCGCTTCTTAAATCCCTCACTTCAGCTTTAACCCGACTGAATCTCCTAGCCACAGAGAAGGCGTTACCTTATAGGGTGGCCCGCCTCTCCCCTCAGGGGAGGAATGAAAACATGGTAAAATACCCAAAAAATCACGGATGCTCTTAGTGTTATATTAAGAAAGATGGTGCTATCGGATTGGCGGAGAAAATGTTTCTTTTTCAGAAAATAGGTTACTTTCTTACTTCCGAGTGCGTGATTCAAATTAAAGAACTTGCCGTATTTGCTATGTCAGAGAGCCAGCTGCTGCCTGTTGCTGTGCGTCAGAGAAGGGAAGGGAGGGGAAGTGGGAAGTGGGAGACAGAGGTAATGCGCGACACACCACACATTCCGAACACAGTAGAAAGGTCACTACTACACTGTTGTGCTGCGAATGAGAAGGGGGGCATATTGAACATCTACTGCAATCAAACCATTGGGCGTATTGTTTCCTTCTTTCAGTAATTCATTAGCTGCCTCTGTGGATCCGTGGTAGAGTGTCGGCCTCCGGATCCCAAGATAGCGGGTTCAAACCCGGCAGAGGTAGTCGGATTTTTAAAGGGCGGAAAAAAGTCCAATCGACACTCCATGTCGTACGATGTCGGCATGTAAAAGATCTCTGGTGATACATTTGGTATTTACCCGACAAAATTAATTAAAATCTCAGCCATAGACGCCCAAGAGAGATCCGGTTTACTCTAGGTCCGCTAGATGGCAGACGGAGTAAACCGGAACGTCCAAATTGACGAGCAGACAGCCAGATGGCGTCAAATCGAAATGTCTGCAAACGGTAGCTGAGGCCATACGATTATTATTATTATTATTATTAGTAATTCATTCCATTTGCAATGTTGTGAGTCAAGGAATACACAATCGTGGGGCTGCAGCGTTGCATCTTCGAGCATGTTAAATAATAAAGAACGTTACTGAGACTAACAGACGAGAGGAGAAATGATCTGGTGTATTCCTTGACTGACAAGTGTGTCTTAATTACAGTGTGTTCTTGGACTGTGTGAGCAGTTACAGCTGTTTAATAAACAAACTGTGGATATTGCCTGTAAGAGACAAGGACAGTCCTGTGCGAGTCGAATGAGGACACTTGTGCATACGCGCGGAACATTATCTCTGTCTTCATCATGCACTCCACTTCCCCTCCCTCTCCCTCTCCAGCGGCTTGTGGTCTGGCATAGCAAATACGGCGAATTCGTTAATTTGAATCACGCACCTGGAAGTAACAAATTAACCCCATTTTGTCGAAAAGAAACATTTTCTCCGCTAATTAATTAAAGTACATCCCGACATTTGCCTGGTGTGAAAATGCTCCTCGATGCTTCTTATACACGGTGTATTATTACAATTATATCATAGGCCAAACGCCTCCTATCTCCTTATTTCCACACATCCCTTACCCGCCTCTTAAATCCCTCACTTCAGCTTTAACCCGACTGAATCTCCTAGCCACAGAGAAGGCGTTACCTTATAGGGTGGCCCGCCTCTCCCCTCAGGGGAGGAATGAAAACATGGTAAAATACCCAAAAAATCACGTTCTTAGCAAAACACGAAGAGCATCCCTGATTTTTTTTGTCGGTATATTTCTGATACACCCTGTATAAATGACCTCCCGCTACTAAGCATGACTTATACGTGTGGAGCTGGCAATCCGCCCACGTGTGAGCTGCTACATAGAGGATGGGTGGGGATGCTAGCGTTGTCATCTTAAGGTGTCTACGAGGGCTCGGTTTCCGGCCTCATGAGACATGTCTGGTCGCGGCATCCCAGAGAAGTGTGGTCGGAGTTCCTCACCAAGGGGTGATGTCGCGGCCAGACATACTGAGTCATATATTTAGTTGTAGTTAAATAGTTAGTCCAGTCATGTGCTACCTTTATTTCCTTATACCGATGGTTTGTAACTATGATGGGGTAATAAAGCTGTAATATAATGTGATGTACTAAGCGTGACTTCACATCATTCTGTTATAGAAAGGACCACAGATCGTTGGATGCGAGTCGTAGTGAATTATAGTCCACACATGTACAGGACTGTTAATTGAACTGTTAGTCCCGAATATAGCCTACTGTATAACTGAATGATTTTTTTTCAATTATTGATGATCTGAAAAATTCTCTTCGATTTCAATTCAGTATATTTTTCTTCTTTTCCGGATGAATTCACGCGCTTTCACTGCCTACGCATTTTGCAGGCCCGTCACAAAGGTTAGACATGTTCCCGATAATCTTCTACCTCTACGTCTGACAGTGGTGAAGTATCCGCGAGTGCATCTTATAGTTTCAATGAAAAAGAAAAAAAATGATACGTTCAAACGACCATTACCGAGCAGGTAGGCTGCGCGGTTTGCGACGCGTAACTTGAACCACACCGTCTGTAGTCTTCCACATTGTCCCATTTTCAAACCAGAAAAATGAAGGGGCTTTCTGGCCCTTTCCACTCACATCGTCTCCGGAAATGTGAAATGTTAGTGTGACGTTACACGTCTAGCGAAAAATAAATTGGAGAATTTGAGATATTTCATTATTTTGGTTACCGTAAAAGAAAAACCTTCATGAGCATATTTAAATGCAGATTATTTAGAAAATACGGTAACTTTTCAAGCATACCCAAAGTGATTTGCTTTATTTTAGTTCAAGCATGTATTCCTAAAACCACTGATCGATCTACGGCTGTCTGTTTGTTCAGTAATCATCCCGGAGGTTGGTTGAATCCTCAGAAGGCATCACCAGATATTATCAGGAAACCGATAAAACCGACGGGGGGCGCTAAAATAAGGCGTGCTAACCTTTCCATGTTACGAAAACAGTATTGCTCTTATGGAAATACACGGAGTGAAGTCGCCCCCTCTTAGACATCCATAATTCCTCGTGATTAAGAAATATTATAATGCAATTAATTGAAAGAAAGAAAGAAGAAGGTTGAGGCTTATTTTTTTTAATTTTTTTTTTTTGCCAGTGAGTTATTAAAATAAGTACATCATATTTTCAATTTCACAAATACATTCGCAGGGAGGAAGCACAATTGCGGAAACAGCCATCGACTTCTTGTTGCCTTCCTCCCTCTGCAACCCCACGTACCCTAGATTTCATAAAAATAATTTCAAGCTTAGCTTTTTCCCTCTTTTATCTTGATATTAAACATTGAGTTTTACAAATGTTTGTGCCGCCATTTTCTTGTTATGCTGTGAGAATTTAAATTACCCCCCCCCCCTTTAAAATCGCAGTCCCCTTGAATTCCTAAATATAATTTGCAGCATTGTTTCTTCCTCTCTTGAAATTAAATGATAGAGTTGCCAATAAACGTGCCGCCGTTTTCCCGTGATGCTGTTGAATTCAGATCCCTGAAGATGGTTTTCCGTGTTTTCCCATTTTCACACCAGGAAAATGCTGCGGCTGTACCTTAATTAAGGTCACGGCCGCTTCCTTCCAACTCCTAACCCTATCCTATCCCATCGTCGCCATAAGACCTATTTTGCCGGTGCGACGTAAAGCAGCTAGCAAGAAAAATCCCAATTCTTTGCAGTTATTTAAGAAAAGACTAGGTAAACAACAGATAGGGAATCTGCCACCTGGGTGACTGCCCTAAATGCAGATCTGTGGCGATTGATTGATTGATTGATTGATTGATTGATTGATTGATTGATTGATTGATTGATTGATTGATTGATTGATTGATTGATTGATTGATTGATTGATTGATTGATTGATTGATTGATTGATTGATTGATTGATTGATTGATTGATTGATTGATTGATTGATTGATTGATTGATTGATTGATTGATTGATTGATTGATTGATTGATTGATTGATTGATTGATTGATTGATTGATTGATTGATTGATTGATTGATTGATTGATTGATTGATTGATTGATTGATTGATTGATTGATTGATTGATTGATTGATTGATTGATTGATTGATTGATTGATTGATTGATTGATTGATTGATTGATTGATTGATTGATTGATTGATTGATTGATTGATTGATTGATTGATTGATTGATTGATTGATTGATTGATTGATTGATTGATTGATTGATTGATTGATTGATTGATTGATTGATTGATTGATTGATT
This sequence comes from Anabrus simplex, assembly GCF_040414725.1. Taxonomy (NCBI): domain Eukaryota; kingdom Metazoa; phylum Arthropoda; class Insecta; order Orthoptera; family Tettigoniidae; genus Anabrus; species Anabrus simplex. The sequence goes on along the minus strand of NC_090267.1, from coordinate 443,559,907 downwards.
GATTGATTGATTGATTGATTGATTGATTGATTGATTGATTGATTGATTGATTGATTGATTGATTGATTGATTGATTGATCTCGTCATTCGCTTTATGGGCGAAAATGGATTAATCAAGGTCCCATAAATTTTCAAGTGTTCTGTTACTCAGGGAACTTTCCCTTTTTATGCGTTAGTGACTTTTCGGCTTTATGAAATAATTTTTGTTTTGTTAGTTAATTAATTTTCAAATTCCTTCCTCTAATTAAAATGTACTATATTTTTAATTTTTGTCTCCATTTAATTTTTTCAGATAGGATGATTACCTCCTTGTAGTTCATCTTAAAACAAAAGTCACCACCACCACACAGGTAGTCTGGTTTTTGAAGGGTTAAAAGAATTCCATTCAACCCAATGTCGTACGATCCGACCTCCCTTGGTCAACTCTCGTTCTTTTCCGACCCCGGCTGTATTAGAGGACTCGAGCCCTAGGGAGTCTTTTATTTTCACGCCCTTTGTGGCCCTTGTCTTTCTTTGGCCGATACCTTCATTTTTCCAAGTGTCGGATCCCTGTCATTTTCTTTCTGATTAGTGGTATGTAGAGGATAGTTGCCCACTTGAACTTCTTCTTAAAACAATGACCACCACCACGATGTCGGTATGTAAAGAATCTCTAGTGACACGTCTGGTGTTTTCCCCACAACATTCAACAGTCATAGCTCACTCGAAATATGTTCTCATTTCTCTACCATCTGGTATCAGAAAACCGAATGTAGAAATTGACGCGCGGGCAGCCTAAATGGCTTCTTATAAAAATTCCTCCACTTAGTAACCGGGGCCATACAAACTTTTTTATCGAAAAAGTGAATATACTATATCGTCATTGCGTCTCGAAATACCGTTTTGTGACAATGTTGAGGGGATAAATACTGACCCGCAGCACATGTGTCAGAATGAAAATTCGTGGATATAGTTCATTCAGAGCCTCCGTGGCTCAGACGGCAGCGCGTCGGCCTCTCACCGCTGGATACCGTGGTTGAAATCCCGGTTACTCCATGTGAGATTTATGCTGGACAAAGCGGAGGTGGGACAGGTTTTTCTCGGGGTACTCCGGTTTTCCCTGTCGTCTTTCATTCCAGCAACACTCTCCAATATCATTTCATAACATTTATCACTCATTAATAAATCACCTTGGGAGTGGCGACCCCATTGTAATAACAGCCTATATATGTTTCATTCATTACATTCCTGACCCGGTCAATGACTGGAAAACAGGTTGTAGGTTTTCATTTTCATAGTTCATTCACTAATGGACCTTAGATGACAGAACCTTTCTAGTCAGAGTTCTGAGCTGGAATATTATCACAAAGTGGTTATTCCAGGTGCAAAGCCGATATGCAAGATTCCATAGCTTTAATCAACATTACTTCATATTACATTACAAACTCCGCATTTCCAAGAATAATCCTAAATTACGCTACGGAATTCATTGTCATAAAAATCTAATCCTGTGTAAACGAATGCGTCTCTTTTCGAGCGAGCCTTCACTTTAAAAGCACGTTACTTTCCTGACGTCCCACAGCAGATGTCAGGGTTGTAATTGGTACTCTCGCGCCACCCTTCAGCGCAGTCCTCTCAAAAACACACATTACACGCACAATGGCGTGGAATGCTGTGTCACACGATACAGCACCTCCCATCGGGAGGGGAGCGTTCTCTTCACCGCCGTAGAAGGGGGACCTACTCGTCAGTATGGCAACATATAACAAATATTGTATATACCGTGTAGCTTATCATGAATCTCGTTTGATGAGCACTCTGGTTGCCACATAAAACCTGTAGGACATGTGTAAATAAACCAACAGCTTTACCTACAGACATTTAAGACTGAAAACCTCGTATACCCTATTTAAGTGATTTCATAGTCGAAGTAAAAAACGGTTCTCCTTTCAACCTCTCAGTAGATTTATTGATAATTACGTTACATGACGTCTTAGAAACATGCGTATATTGACAACTTACAAAGTCTATATATTAAAAAAGTGAACTTAACAGATTTGTTCAGTCAGTTCGACTGTTCTACTCGATCTATTTGCTTCATTTTTTGTTTTATTATCTCTGGAATTACCTGCCGCGGGATCATCAGGAATTGATAGGTCTCTAAGTTCAGTGTATTTTGAGTAATCCTAAAACCAAATCACTAAATGAGCACTCCAATAATTGCAGGCGAAGGCTTACTCTAGCCCGCAATACATTCTGTTCATAGCGGGTTGCATACAGTTAAGGACCAATATCTTTACGTAGAGATATCGACGAAGCTAAACGATTAAAATCATGGCGACTATAAGCAAACCTGCAATTTCAACTAATCTTGGTACACATATGACTTAATACTATCTGAAGCGAAAAATATTATGGTTTAAGACATACCTATCACTGCTAGCCTCCGTGGCTCAGGTGGCAGCGCGCTGGCCTCTCACCGCTGGGTTCCATGGTTCAAGTCCCGGTCACTTCATGTGAGATTTGTTCTGGACAAAATTGGAGGCGGGACAGGTTTCTCTCCGGGTACTCAGATATTATCTGTCATGTTTCATTCCAGCAACACTCTCCAATACAATTTCATCTATCATTCATTAATCACTGCCCCAGATGAGAGCGACAGACTTCGGCAGTCGGCACAATTCCTATCCTCGGCGCTAGATGGGGGCTTTATTCATTCCATTCCTGACCTGGTCGAATGACTGGAAACAGGCTGTGGATTTTCATTATGGTGGAATAAATAGTTTTCGGGATCACTGAGATGAATATTGACACCCCGGATGACACTTAAGTCCAAGTTCAGCCACCATCTGCAAGGGCGGAGCGGGAGGGGGGCGGGGAGTGCGGCGGGGTGTGAGAAGTGGTGAAAAAGAAAATTTACAAAATGATCGAGATTAGTGTTGAATCTCCAGTTTCTGTATTCGCTAGGCTGATTGGTGACAGTCCCAATGACATTTGGAATCATGTGCATCATATCTCTAGCGCGTGTACATACAGTTATATTTGAAAGGATCAATTATTTTCCACCGAGCTCGATAGCTGCACTCGCTTAAGTGCGGCCAGTGTCCAGTATTCGGGAGATAGTGGGTTCGAACCTCACTATCGGCAGCCCTGAAGATGGTTTTCTGTCGTTTCCCATTTTCACACCAGGCAAATGTACCTCAATTAAGGCCACGCTGCTTCTTTCCCTTTCCTAGCCCTTTCCTAACCCATCGTCGCGTAAGACCTATCTGTGTCAGTGCGACGTAAAGCAACTTTTAAAGAAAGTTTTATTAGAAACAGATTGAAACCACCCTTTAAATTCCGCTAAAGATACCCACTCTTTTCTAAACTGTTGCGTACACTTAGGAGGCATTTTCACTATTTATTAAAACTACACTACTTACTATCACTTTTAGTCGTATAATTAACTAATTTAGCAACCACACTTGTTTAAAGGTTGTCTGAATCTGAATATGAGACTCTCAGCCAACCGGGAAGCTGACCGGTTGAAATGAGGAATTTACGGATTGATGTACTAGTTGATAGCCTGTAATGATGCAATGTGGTCCTGAAACCAGAGTGTAGTGAGTGATGTCATTAATAACCGTGCTTCATTTCGTCAAAAGTCGCCTATAAGTTGAACATGCACTACGACTCGTGTGTCATCATTTGCCGTGAATATTTACAAATATCCATTAATTACTAAAGAAGGGCATTGAAAATGGAGATAGCCAAATTAGCTCACGTAGCGAAAATTTATAGCTAAAAATATAGCTAATAGCTAAACTCAAAATGTTGTAGCAAATGACTTTACAAAATAGCTAGAACTAGCTATAAAATGGCTAAATTGGCAAGACTGATTCCTGCTGCTGTAATGGAGTAGACCGTACATCCAGCAACTCCACGCCGAGTGTTGAGCGGTGGTAAATAACTGGGCTCTATAAAGGGACCAACGGTTTCTGGCGGAGGTGGAGTGATGGTCCCCTGGGTGGTTGAAGTGCCCACAGAATCCATAAAGCAGCATCTGTACCCCAGGATAGGGGCGGCTGCGGCTCCTATACTGGGCAGCAGCGGTTAGGAGAATGTCTGCGTCGGATGATCACTGATACGACAACGGCAAAAACTCCACCGCGAACGAGAGAAGGAAATGGTAAACCACTGACGTAGATTACAGTATTACCAAGAAAACGGTATGGAATATGACTGAAGTGAGTTATGAAGACGAGACCCTCAGGTTGGAAGGCACTCAATATGCTACTGAAGAAGAGCCTCGAATCCTTCAGAGTACTGGTGATGCTAATGACGTAGCTAATACCGCTGATGCTGCTATTCAGGAAAAAAGAATCCGAAGTTCTAAGGGCAGATTTAATTGTGGGCACATGGAATGTGGGGAGTATGTATCAAGGTAAATTAGAAATTGTGAAAAATGAGATCTCTCGATTGAATATTGATATCTTAGGAATTACCGAGTAACGATGAAATGGAATTGGTCGTTTCAGATCAGGAGAACACACAATAATAACATTGATGCTTTCAGGGCTCGTACTTGTTGACTTTTGGCTTATTCCATGTCAAGAAAACAAAGTGAAACTCTTTTACGTTTCCCAGAGAACTTCGCTTCACGTCTTCAGAGGTAACTCCCGCCTGTTCAGAAGGAAGACTTCTACAATAATGAGGGTTCGAATTTAATAATGCATTACCGTTGGTACGCTTATTCGTCACTGTATGCTGGCACAGCGCTAGCATGCCAAGTGGGAGATGACGACACCATTTTCCATCTCTGGTTTCCTCCGCGCACTTTCTTTCCATTCTTCTGCTCTGTTTTATTCTATCCTGGGCTTCTTTCGTTGCATTTTATTTTCTATTGATTTATTTTACCACTTTTGCCCCTGATCGTCTGATGTCCTCCCTGCTTCCACTCATGCACACACGGTGTGATGGAACATTTTAATTGGAGCTTAATAATGTCTATGAAAAAAATGAAATTAAATGTCGTATGGCTTTTAGTGCCGGGATATCCCAGGACGGGTTCGGCTCGCCAGGTGCAGGTGTTTCTATTTGATTCCCGTAGGCGACCTGCGCGTCGTGATGAGGATGAAATGATGATGAAGACAACACATACACCCAGCCCCCAAGCCATTGGAATTAACCAATTAAGGTTAAAATCCCCGACCCAGCCGGGAATCGAACCCGGGACCCTCTGAACCGAAGGCCAGTACGCTGACCGTTCAGCCAACGAGTCGGACATAGTGTCTATGAAAAACGTAAAAAGTTTCACCAAAATCCTATATAATGTCAACACATGATATATTACTCAGGACATGAGGAAAAGAGAGATGATGGTATGCCTTTTGTAATCAACCTGCAAACTGCTAGAAATCTTCTCAGTAATGATGTCATAAATGATCGAGTGATGTCCATAAGGTTGTAGGGGCAACCGCGACCATAATACTGGCGTACGTCCCAACAAGTGAGGCTGGCGATGGCGATGGTTATATATTTTATGATCAAGTGCAAGTAGCTGTGGATAAGACATGCAGACAAGATGTGTTACTTCTAATTGGAGATGTGAATGCCAAAGTTGGGAAAGGTAAACAGCGAAATGTTGTGGGTCTCTATGGCTTAGGTAATTGAAACGAAGCTGGAAAGTGGCTTAACTCCGAGAATCTAATAACCTTTTCATTGCCAACACATCTTTCAGGCAACCAAACCGTCGGCTGTACACCTGGGCATCACCTGATGGTAAATACATTAATCAGATCGACTACACAATTGGGTCTAGAAGGTGGCGAAGTTCCATGACAGCAGCAAAAACTTGGCACTGGTGCAGACTGTGGATATTAAATCTTTGACGATATAACTACCTCTACGATCCACCCGAGTGCTTCATGAGTTCTGTTGCAAATTTTGGTACTGATCAATGGGGGCGTGTAGATTTGTACAACGAACAAACAAACAAACATACTTTTTAGATTTACAGATGTAGAATACTGTATGTGTTAAGGTGACACTCCGGAGTTAAATATCGATATTCTGGTCATTTTCATGAATTTGTTAATGTCTGAAATTGAAAGGATTGAGTTTCTTTTTTCTTGTCACGAAGTTATTCCTCTGAATTCAAACAATTTATCACGGTAATAATGCATTGTTTGCCAATTGTAATTTTACATTTAAATCCCAGTTTTCTCCCATTATATTCTGCCAAATGTAACAAAATTTGTATGGTATATATATCACAGCTATATTAAGAAACCTGCATATGGAATTTTTGTTTGCAGAATTCTTTCAAGTAGTAGGGATTAAGTCCAAAATTTTAGAACGTAAATATTGCACAAACTGTAGAACGATATATCTCCTTATATAAATTATGTACAGAAAAATCGATACGTTTTGCTTTTAAAAGAAGTACTATCTATCTAATTACGAATTTACATTAACATGTTAATTAAAATTCATGAAAAAATGGAATTAAAAACTTTCATGTAAGTGACATTTCCACAAAGTTTCGTGAAAATCTATGCATTAGGTAAAGATACATTTTTATCTCCGGAGTGTCGCCTTAATGGAATCTAGTTTTTTGTTATTGGTTTTACGTCCCACCGACACAGATAGGTCTTATTGCGACGATGGGGCAGGAAAGGACTAGGACTGGGAAGGAAGCGGCCGTGGCCTTAATTAAGGTGCAGCCCCAGCGTTTGCCTGGTGTGAAAATGGGGAACCACGGAGAACCATCTTCAGGGCTGCCGATAGTGGGGTTCGAACCTACTATCTCCCGAATACTGGATACTGGCCGCACTTAAGCGACTGCAGCTATCGAGCTCGGTAACGAAATCATTCACAGGAGTTATGTGTAAATTTATATAGTACTGCTACGGAGTAAAATTGTATATGTACTGAACCCTTGAACTTACCATTCCATCGTTGGTCGGCCACAGCTGCTGCAGTAGAGCAATATCGAACTCTTAAATCTTGTGGCCGTAGCGGTAATATTTCGGTCACGGTCTTAACCAAACGATGGGGTTCAAAAGAGAGCCTAACTACTTGAAATGAGAAGTGAATATGTGCTTATTGAATTATCAAAATGCAAAACAAAAATTATGTTATAAAATCATTCATCAACAAAAATTTTAATCTTTTAACGTTTCAACGCAGACATATTTCATTGCGTGAGTTTTATCAGTTACATTCATCGAAGAACTTTCTTCGGAGAAAAGTAGAAATATCACAGATTAGTGGACAGCGAAAACTAGAAAAACGAAAATAACATCTGAAAATCGGGCACCTTTAGATCCAAACGATAACTGAGAATTAAGACACACGATCCGTGAAAAATCTGACCGTCAACAAGTATAATTCCAGATTTACATTTAATTAAGGTTATCCACCAGTCAAATACCTTGTCGGATATGGGAACATCCGCCGAATGGACCCTTAATGGAACCAATTTGACTATCAGTTGCTTTGGATAGGTTGCGAAATACTACTGGAAAGCATGGTGTTCACTACAAGTTAACAGCAGCAGTCATGACTAAAAATAAAATTCCACCATGTATTGTCATCTCGTGACACCCTTAAGTTATGGAATAATCCCGATGCTGAAACATGCATCACCCAAACAGCTGTTCAGAAAGAACCAACAACAACTCGATCCGAGAAGATCTTACGTTACGTCGTTCTGAAGGAACAAAACTGCGAAATGCAGGAAACACTCTTTCCTCATGCATTTAGAAGAAATGCTAAACACTAAAGTTAAAGAAAAAGTGGTAAATCACTTGAAAAATATTTTTATAAAACCAACTTTCAGTTTATAAACGGTTACGTTAAGTTTAATAAACATACAAGTCCACATGATAAAAATAAAATCCAAAATACCAAAACATTCTAAGGAAGTCTTTCCAATTTACAACTGATGACCACCATTACAGATCCATCTACTTATGTTTGTCCCAATAAACTAACTACAAGTTATTGCTAGACCACAGTCTCACCTATTTTAAAATGAAAGAATGAAAATTGAAAATAATATATATTCCCGGCTGACGAATCGAAACCGCATTCGTAACTCAAGTCTCACACAAATAAGCTAAGTGTCAACACGCACACTATCAAAGCAATCGGACGCCTGAACGACAAAATAATTCAGTCCAGAAATAAAATTAAAATACTAAAGTTCAGTGAACTCAAACGTTCGTGGCAAACAACAGTAAATAATCAATCGCCGTTAGCTCAGTATCCAATGCTGGACAACCCTCACGTTCATGCCACTAGTGGTTCCATAATCTTATGTAAACACCTTCCAGCTGGCAAGGGCTGTGTCGAAACATGGCTTTAATATTACTTTGCTAACACTCTTCGCATTGCATACACTACTACAGACACTACCATCGCTTCAAGTCACTTCGCAAAAGCACCTAACCTAAGACTTAAATATATACAGACGACACCCTAAATCTATCGTCAAGCTACATAGGTCTACACACCCTAACAATAACATCTATATACACACACACGCATCCTAAACCTATCGTTGAGCGTAAATCGGGATGCCTACTCATCAGTATACTCCTATAATAAGCGTAACGTCCTAAATCTATTGTCGAGTGGAAACTGGGATGTCTACTCATCCTCTAAAATGCCAGGCGAAATCGTAACTTCAAACACACTCTCTGATATTTAGCTGAAAACCTTGTCGGAACTATAGCACACAATGAACCAAATATTGCCACAGAATGAACGCAAGTCTGGAAATGCAACTAAGTCCCTATCTTGTCAATAAAACGCAAAAATTGAAAATAAAAAACGCGCGGCTACACAATCCACAACTCAAAAACGATCTCGACATACGCAGTGAAGTTTGGAAAAATAACAATGAATTTCAGCACACGTTTAACTTTACGTGAACATCGCCAAAACAGTAATCATCACCATCGCAAAAATCAACACTTTAATTGTAGGGTGAGGACCAAAATCGCCTACCATCTAACTGTTCCAAACATTCAAATTCACGAAATATCCAGTGAAGCGAAATTCAATGAATCTACACAGCCAAATGATCACTTTAATAACGTCCAATATCTCATCCCACAATGTTTCCTATTTAATGATAATCTCGTCTCGTAATAAATGAAATTTACTGAATGGAAATCAACAGTTAAATAACACCAACCATATTTTCAGAATGCCCTTCTATTCTTGAGGTCGCGTACTATAACCTTGACTATCGTCATTGGACTTAACTGCCAAGAGCTACAATCTTCTACAGAAATTGTTTTTCACGAGGCTTGACTTGGAATTATAGTGTGCATCACAAGGTACTCACTTCGACTTTGGCCACCATTCAGCCAGTCAGCTGTTCCGGATTGCTAACGGAATCTCAATACAGCCTCCCTCAGAAATATCACATTTAATATATCGCTTGTCTCAAAAATTCTTCGCTATCGACAAATATAGCCTGTCTTAAAAATTCATCTTCATCGCCTATCATCACGGCGGCATTACTCATAAAATACAGGCTTCCTATGCCTTCAACATCTACACAACTATTCTCTCAACATATCATTCCGACACAATCCATTTCTTCCTGTTTCAAAACCTTTCAAACCTCGATACTCCCGTGACGAACAACTTTTTATAAAAATCTTCTCATTCATTTTATTACAACTTTCGGACCTCAAGAACAAAATAACACGCAAAAATCAACTTCCCACAAATAAATATAACTTTATCAGACTTCACTGGATTTCGATACGAACGAAAATCTATTCGACATTACTGTTAAATACATGTTTAACATCGAAAAATTTTATCCGGCTGTAAATATTATTATTATTATTATTATTATTATTATTATTATTATTATTATTATTATTATTATTATTATTATTATTATTATTATTATTATTATTTCGACTAAAAAAATTCTGAACTCAAGGATATTCGAAATTATGGCATTCACCGCGACTACATGATCGTTATCACCTTCCTAAATTTACTCAGTTTGAACAATATCTCAAAGAATTTTACACATTATTTAAACTTCGTATTTTACAGTTTCTCAGCGTAAATTTTACTGCCCTGAAGAATTCCACACGACGACCAGAAATATAACACTTTCGCCTGATCATTATTAAATACTAATTCGATACACACACTGAAAAATGTTATTGGGACAAACAAATTATATTCTACAACATTAATACAAATATAGACAGACCTGTAAAAGTAGTCATCTTGGAGATTCCGGCTACATTTAGCCAGCTGACCTCGGATTTTAGCCCCTCATGGCTACAGGATACATCATCTTCTTATACATAACTTTAAAATACACAGATTTTACACTCGCTATCGATTAACAACGCAAATGACGCACTTCCATCGCTTTTTAGCAAGCGACGAACCTCCCTCTCTACTGGCGACTGCGACTGTTTCCCAGGACTCTGCTTTAGTTCACCCTAATAACCGGCCAGGTGTTTCAATAGATAACAAAAATCAGACCTCTCTCTGACTAGCCTCCAAACTTCCTTTGACAATATCAAACACGCACAATGTAATAAGAGGAAATCAGCTACGTATTTTAAATTTCTATCACCTTCAATTTAATACTCTACTTGAATCATCGACACGAATGTATAACTTAAGTTATTTTGAGAAATAAACCCCGCACTTTCTTGTAGACGAGCGACGTGGGTTCCACCGTCCAGACCTTCAGATAGAATGTTGTAATGTTGGTGGAGGGGATTTCTTTTATACCCTCCTAGAGGACGCTACCCTCACCATGAAGGTTGGTGGTGCAATATCCTAATTCCACATCCGCTGGACCAATTTTCGTGAGACTTATTCCACAAATTCAAACAGAATTATAATTCATTATGGTGTTAATTTTATATTTTCCCCATACTTGCAACGGGCGTAATAAATTTATTTCTGACATGTAAATTCGCGAGCTTTCTTAAGAGGTGACCTCGACAAGTGTCGCAAATCCGCGAGTATGGATACCAACATTTCTCCAGGCTTAATTGCATTTAAATTCACCCTGGGGATTCTACCTTCATGTAATGTTTATTCATAATTTTGATCCTTTATTTCTGCATTAACCATGTCGCCAAAATCTCTCGTTGTGAAGGTTTTTCCAAAATTGCTAATTTAGCCAGTACTCGATATCAACCGAAGTGTCCCGGCACTTCACGAGAGGATGTCTCGCTGGGCACGGTGAGTTATGTTCCCACGGAGGGTGAGACTCTCGAAATAAAACATGGCTACTCTCAAAAAAGTTATTTGTAGCTGAAATAAATATCTGCAATTATTTTTCATCGTAGAATTATGGGTTCAATACAGTATAATATATGCAGTTCTTCTTATGCAGCAACTTACATTTAATCGACAGATATGGCGATATTTCTGTGTGTGTGAGGCTTGCTCTTTCTACGTCTGCCGTCTACAAATTGTAGCATCATGTTTTGGAAAATAAATAATAAATTAATAATTCCCTAAAGTGTGCTAAGCCTTTAAAACTTATCAACAATAAGAGACACTGGCTGACTTTGTTGTTATCTGAAGTGGGCTATGTCTCTTCTGCTGCCACTGATCTCAGCTAGATGGCGTTACGTTGCAAATAAAAAACCTAATCTATTCGACGGATTCACCACCGCTAGTATTATCTATATGCCTCTTCTAAATATCATTTCTTGGTACGTCGTGCGGATCTAACCAACTGTTCATTTAACAGAAAACTACAGGATATAGTCGTTTACTGATGTAGTTTTTCCCTTTTTCTGTTTCAGGCCTGGCTTCTGAGAAGTGCTACAAGAACGCCTGCTTTATACTTTAATGATTATACAATTCTTCGAAAATTATACTTTTTGTAACTTTTAGTATAATTATATATCACTTTTACTTTGATAATAAGTTAAAATATTTCTAAGAAATTTATTTATTTAAACATTTTATCCAATATTATTATTATAACTTCTTACGTTAGTGTTCGTTTTATTTTATGTTTTACTTTATTACGATATAAAATATATATTTTGTATTTTAGTTCATATTACTAAATAAGAAACCTATTCATGTACATTAAGGACTTGAACAAGAATTTTTTTTCTGAGATTCTCCTTTGGTGGGAACTTGTTAACATATTAGTGAAATAAAGTTATTTATCTGTCTTCAAAATTGTACTTTGCTTCCAATTTTCAAGAAAAAAATTTCATGCATAACTTGTATCATATTTGTACATAATGATGGTCCACGTATATAGAGTTCTGGGTTCAATTACTGGCCGATTTTATGGAATTTTAACCTCTTATCCTTAATTACTTGTGACTCATGATTTGGATGTATGTTCTGTCGTTAACATTCCAGCAAATCGTATACCACATACTATACTTCACCACTCTACAGAGCCGCACGGGTTATTTCCCATCGCAGGAATCGTGTATTTTGTTTTACCCTTGAAACAACAATCACTATTTGTATCATCATCCGGGGCCTGCACCAGACTGTAATAGGCACACAGAATTATTATTATTATTATTATTATTATTATTATTATTATTATTATTATCAGCGAATTCTCCCAATATTTGAAGACGTTAAGCAAATAACTCAATCACTTCTTCTGTGGGTTGTTCTTGATGTTCCAATAGGCTTTCATTCTTTCTTTCCGAGAAGGCTTGTTTACGTTCCTCCGACTTCTTTGTTCTGTACTGTTTTTGTTGTGGTTGCTCTGATGTAGCTTCCCATTTGTTTACTTTGTGCCTAAATGTCTCTTTCTAGAATATCTGTTGAACTTATGTTTGCGGTTTTGAGGTCCTTTCGGAGTTCGTTAAGCCAGAGTGTTGAGTTCTTAAGTGAGTTTACATAATATATTATCCATTTTTCAACCAATTTCTAATGTCAATGTAGATGCTTGAGAACGTTGCTGTTGTTTTGATTGGTTTTAACCTGTAACCGTCGTGGGTGTATCTTGCTCCTAAGATTTTCCTAATTATCTTCCTCTCTTCGTTGTTGTTTCTTCAAGTTCTTGTTTTCTGTTGTTTGCCAGTGTTCCACTTGGGTAAAATACTGTTGGCTATGTGACTGTGTTGTAATGCCTAATTTTTGTATGTCATGACGTGCATTTTTATTATTATTATTATTATTAACTGGTAAATAAAATAATTGATGCACAAAAATTGTTGATAAAGACAAGAATTTAGGGGAGATTATAACTTATAATCTTAATGAGAACCCAGCTTGGCATAATAAAATAAATAAATTGAACAGAACAAATGATATTGTCAAGACTATATACAAACAAAAAAGCTTATCGATAGCAGCAACAGTCGCACAGCCTAATATAACTTACTGTGGTAGTGAAACTATTTTAAACTACTAATACATCTTAAATAAGCAAAATACTTAAGACAGAAAGAATAATTATTAGATCATCCGTAAGTAAACAATATCAAGTCAATGGACAATGGAGAATAGCATCAAATAAAGCAATTTATAAGGAAACTGAACCGCTATTGAGCACGATTAAGAAAGAAGTGTATCCTACTTTGGGCAGCTTATCAGAACACCTGACACCATAATTAGCAGAAGAATAATTGAAAAATTATGGAATAGCAAGACCAACATTAAATGTATTACGGAAGTTAAGGATCATATTAAAGGACTCCAAATAACAATAGATGCTCTTAAGGACAAAACAGACAAAATTTACTTCAAGACGCACGCCAGGCTACAGACCAATATTAATAAAAGGTCTATTGGGATGGTGTTTTCAGTTGAAGAAAGGAAGACAGTATCTCTCAGAATGAAGAAATATTGAGCTGCTAGAAAAGAAAACATCCTCTGTATAATTTACTAGAGTAGGCCATAAAATGTAAAATAAATAATTAATAAATTATTATTTGTAAGATGTATGATGCATGGGAAGATCAGTTTGGCTTCAGAAGACTGACTTACGTCTGAAGTTAGAGAATCGAATTAAGAAGGACAAGTCCATGTAAATCTAAATTCTGATTTGCGATTCTGAAGGACTGACCTCAATATGTACACAATTTAGTATGCAGCGATAAGAATCGAGGACTATAAAAAAGAAGCAGCAATCCAGAAAGGAATGAGACAAGGCTGCATTTCCCTCTCCTTTTCGGTATTTATATAGAACAACTGGTGAAGAAAATGAAAGAGAAATTTAGAAAATGAATCTCAACCCAAGGGGAGGAAATCAAAGCTCTGATATTTGTCAATGATATTATGTTATCTGTGTCTGTAGAAGGTCAGAGGAACTTGCTGAATGTTGTGGATACAGTACTGGAGAAGGAGCACAGGGTGGCAATAAGTAAATCGAAAACAGAATTAATACAATTCATTCGAACGAAGTCAGATAGTGAAGGAAATATTAGATTAGGGAATGAAGTTTTAAAGGAAGTAGATGGATATTTTATTAGGTTAGCAGAATAACTAACGATGGCAGAAGTAAGGAGGACATAAATGCAGACTAGTACAAGCAACGTTACCTTTTTTAAACAAGTCCATTTACTCGTTTCCAACACTGATATACAAATTAGCAGGATGTTTATGAAGACTTTCATTTGGAACGTGGCATTGTATCGAAGTGAAACATGGATAATAACTAGCGCAGAAAGAAAGAGATATATTTTGAAATGCAGTGTTCCAGAAGAATTTTAGAGGTAGAATGAGTAGATTGGATCTCCAATAAATAAATATATAAATAAAATAAATAAATAAATACCGGTACGTAAATAAATAAACTCTTTATCGAGTTGGTGAGAGAAGAATGATTTTATGAAATTTGACTAGAAGAAGAGAGAATGATAGTAAACATGTTAGGATACCGAGGAATTGTGCAGTTAGTTTTGAGAGAAGTGTAAGAGGTAAGACAGTAGTGTTAGATCGAGGTATAATAATATTAACAGTAAGAAGAAGAAGAACGGAAAACTCCACAGCGAATTTATGAGATTTTGGGAGGCGGAGAAGAATAAGAAGAAGGTGAAGCCACCAGACCAAGCTAAGAAGTTCATACGCGGTCTTTAATGGCGCATAAAGAAGAAGGATGTAATCTTAATCATTAAATTCTACACCCTGCCGCGGCCCTCTGAACTGAAGGCCATTGCACTGACCATTCAGCCGAGGAGCCGGACAGACCAAGGTATGAATATGGCAAGCAGATTCGAGTAGATGCAGGATGTCGTAGTTACGTAGGAATGAATCGGTTAGCACAGGCTAGGGTGGTATGGAGAGCTGTATCAGACCAGTCTATGGACTGAGAGAATACGTGAAGACGTGACAAGCAAACATTATGATGGGGGCATATAACATTTCTAATTATTTGAATATGAACATATCTTTATTGCCCAACCTAGTATCCACCATCGGCTTACAGGCAATAAAGACAACAAAACACATAGAAACAAAACAAAACTTTAAGCAAACAATATCTAATCTATGTCTCTTAAAACTACTAACTACATACCCTAACTAATTTGGTGGCGCAGCCCAGGCGGATCCCCATACCATGGGCTGCGTCACCCTACCCTAAACTAACAAAATCTACTATATTTCTCTTAAAACTACTTAACTCTATAAAACAACTTATTCCATACTTAAACTAATTTGGTGGTGCTGCAGAGGCGGATAGCCGGACCATAAGCTGCACCACCCTTCACTAAAAATAAAAATTCTACTCCCTACAACTAACTAAAAAATGATTTATACTTATTTCTATTTCATCCCATTTAGAATATCAAAATGTGCACTCATCAATTTTGGCAACTTGAGCACAGTAATATTAAGAGATAAATGGAATTAAATAATGCAATGACAAGAGTAACAATTTACTTCAATGAGAATTTATCCAATTTTTCACCTAAATTTATTTCGTCGTATTCATAAGACATCTCCAAGTGCAATTAATCAGAAACATACGCAATGCAGTAGCGATAGTCCACAAAACTTTGGTGTGAAGCACAACTTCGTTGAACACGATCTGCATTACTTTAACAACTGCCGTATTTTAACATTTCATATTCTTGGATCGGTAGTTAGTGATGCTTTGTAAATGGCCTTACTTTCTTGCAGCTAATCCGGCTGACAACCATGCGTGCTGATATTTGTCCTGGAATAGCGGTGAGAGGAACTGTTAGTATGTCAGGAAGTGTAGTTTGAAAATTCTATTTCGCTGCTGCAAAGTATCGACTGATTGTTCAAATTCAACGTTATGTGAAAGCTCACGTATAATGTATTTGTGTAAACGGAAATAATGTCGATCTAAAGGTTGAATCCCGTTGTTGGGAGGTGTTATTCTTATCGACACTTTGCCAGGGTCACGTCGTGCTCCTTCAACATTTGTTTGACATTTTCTGTTTCGTTGTGGACACCATAGCTAAAAGCAATATTCGAGCACGTAAATGTTGAATAAACGCCTCTTTCAAAATGGTACATAATTGTCCGCTACGTAGGAAGCCCCTAGAGTTGTGTTTCCACATCTTATTTTCTCATGATATACAGGTAATTGTGGTCAAGTTGTAAAAAACTGGAATATGTATTTTTAGTAAAGCACAAGTCTGCCTCTGAGGTATAGTAGTTAGTGTAATTAGCTACCACCCCCCGGAGGCACGGGTTCGATTCCCGGCTCTGCATCGAAATTCGAAACGTGGTACGAGGACTGGAACTGGATCCACTCAGCCTCGGGAGGTCAACTGAGTAGAGGTGGGTTCGATTCCCACGTCAGCCATCCTGGAAATGGTTTACAGTGGTTTCTCACTTCTCCTCCAGCCAAATGCCGGGATGGTACCTAACTTCAGGCCACGGCCGATTCCTTCCCTCTTCCTGTCTACCTCTTCCAATCTTCCCATCCCCCACAAGGCCCCTGTTCAGCATAGCAGGTGAGGCAGCTTGGGCAAGATACTGGTCCTCGTCCCCAGTTGTATCCCCGACCCAAAGAATGACAATCCAGGTCACTGCCCTTGAGGTGGATTCTTCGCTGAGTCCGAGGGAAAAACCAACCCAGGATACACAGATTAAGAAGGAAAGAAAAGAAAGGAGGAATGTCATAGTATGATAAAATTTTTAAAAAAATGTATCTGCCCCATGGGAATGTTTGCTTGTGAGACGTTTGGTACCGGGAACAACTGCCGGGAGAAAGCGAGAAGTATGATACAGTCGAGGAGATTCCTTGCAACAGCGCATGGTCCACTGGACCTGTTTATGGTATAATGATGATGTTCAAAGGATAGGGTGGTGGTAGTGGTGTTCGTGTACTATTTGTAACGGGAAAACAGCGAGTTTATCACCCCCCTTGAACACTTACAGTGGGAGAAATTTGGACAATTCTGAAGTGCGCTTGAATGGCAATGAAACTGTTTAGATGGATGGAAACCAGCTCCGGGCAAGGAACAGTTTCGAATACTTAGGATCCACTATGTCTAGTGCCAACGGCCGTAGCCGTGTTGAAACACCGGATCCCGTGAGATCTCCGAAGTTAAGCAACATTTGGCGTGGTCAGGAGTTGGATGGGTTGCCACGAGCTGTTGTGGAGGGTAAGGGAATTGAGGAGTGGAAAGGAACTGGCCACCCTACCGCACGTAAACTCCGGCTCAGGAACACCTCTGCGGAGGTTCGGACCTGCCTTCGGGCAGAATAATCCTTACCTACCTACTATGTTTGGTGATGGCAATCTAGATCTAGAAATTACTCGCCAAATTCAGGCTGCCTGATCTAGGTCGTCTGTTATCCTCTGTGACAGTAGACTAAATGTCTTATCTGCAATGCTCTATGATGCAGAAATCTGGCCAACAGTCCAGTCACGGTGTAAGCGGCTGGAATTATATGAAGTGAAGATGCTGAGATGGATGTGTGGGGTTACGAGGAAAGACCACATAAAGGACACCTTTATACCAGGCAGTATTAAAATGACTGAAATATCTAGAAAGATTCAAGAAAGACGAATGCTCTGGAATGGCCACATTAGGCGCAGGGATGAAACTGATGTGGGAAGAAGAATGCTTGATATGCAGGTGGAAGGTAGGGAGGAGAGGGATAGACCCAGAAGAAGGTGGATGGATTGTGAGCGAGAGGATCTCAGGGTAAATAAGTTAAGAGAAAATGCCATTTGTTGCCGAGGAAAATGGAAATGACTTGTCAGAAACGCCGATCCCGTATGAAAGGGGAAAGGAGAAGAGGAATACATAGAATCAGAGTAAGGAACCCTATTTCGGAAGTATTCGAGTCAAAAGTTAAGCAACATGCTACTCATTTAAGTCCGTTTACCTGCACAAGTTTCACAGGCGGCTCCAATTACAACAAATGTTCGAAATGGCGTCCCCCTGCGTCAATGCAAAAATGGGATCGTTGCACAATGTTCTGTCGTACCCATTCGAATGTCCCCGGTGTCGTTTGAACAGTGTCGCAGGCAGCGAGAATTCTTGCCAAGAGATCCTCTTCATTCTCGACAGTTGTCTCATACACAAGGCTTTTCACATGGCTTCACAAGAAGAAATGAAGTGGGGTGAGGTCAGGTGAAATAGCCGGCCATGAAACAGGACCTCCTCTTCCTATCCACTTTGCAGGGAATAGGGTCTGATCCAGGTGTTCACGAACCCTCAGTCCAAAGTGAAATGGTGCTCCATCATGTGGGAACCACATCCGTTGACGAAGGGCAAGTGGGATGTGTTCCAGGAATGTGGGTAGTACCCATCTGAGCACAACTGTGTACACTGCTGCATTTAGATGCTGAGTAAGAAAAAACGAGCCTACTACGTAATCATTGACTATGCCTGCCCACACGTTGACTGAAAGTTTTTGCTGATGGCTCTTCACAACTGTAGCGTGTGTATTCTCATCGGCACAAACATAACTATTGTGACTATTTAGCATTCCGTCTCTAGTGAATCAGGCTTCATCTGTGAAAAGCACATACTGTACACAGGAAAGTGAGGATCGACTGCAAGGAGCTGCAAGACCCTTCGGCAGAACGTGACTCGAGGTGCAATGTCAGCAGACTCAAAGCCTGCACTTTCTGTGAATGGTAGGGGTGTAGCTGCATTTCACTTAATACTCGCCGCTCTTCAAACGACACCGGGGACATTCGAATGGGTATGACAGAACTCTGTGCAACGATGCCATTCTTGCATTGACGCAGGGGGACGCCATTTCGAACTTTCATTTCACGTGCAACTGCTCGAGAGCTGATTGCAGGCGCCTCATCCAAGCGAGCAAGCACTGCATCTTCTAAGTCGGGAGTCCATGTAATTCGTCGTCTTCCTCGGTCATTGCACTGTGGTACCAATTGCCCTGTTTCACTTAATCGTTGGAGCAGTCGTGGAAATGTGGTGTGAACTGGATGGCTCGTACGTGGTTATTTGGTCCTGTACAACCGTTCGGCTTCTCTGCTACTTCCATTTGCTTGCCCATACACGAACACCATATCTACAAGTTCCGTAACCGGGTACAACTCCATCTGGATAGCGCTGATCAACGTACCACTTCAACCCGTAAACACAGACTGAAGCCTACGGTACAGAAAACGCACACCGATCACGTCAGTACACAGTACGCCATCTGTATTGGGGTCGTTGACTTATTATCCTAGCCTCTTCTGCTCGTCAGGATTGTCTCCCCTATTATACTCTTAGCATATGTAGTGTACAGTACAGTCGGGCCGAATTTTGCTTAAACTTTTGACTGCCGACTGCAGTGGTGTTGTGGTTAAGACGTTGGTCTACTAATCCCAAGTTAACGGGTTCAATACCGACGGAGGTCGGTGGCCTTTTAATGTTGTTTAAATGTGACAACCCTATGTCGTTGGCTTCCGGCACGTTAAAGAACTACTACAGGACGAAATTCCGACACCCCGACGTGTGTTAAGAACAGACGAACGTTAAACAACTTGGATTATTAATAACTTTTGACTTGAACGTTTCCGGACTACGGTTTCCTTAACTCAAATTGATCACCGAGCTCGATAGCTGCAGTCGCTTAAGTGCGGCCAGTATCCAGTATTCGGGAGATGGTGGGTTCGAACCCCACTGTCAGAGCCCTGAAGATGGTTTTCCGTTGTTTCCCATTTTCACACCAGGCAAATGCTGGGGCTGTACCTTAATTAAGGCTACGGCCGCTTTCTTCCACTCCTATCCCGTCCCTGTCTCATCGTCGCCGTAACACCTATCTGTGTTGGTGCGACGTAAAGCAAATTGTAAAAAACCAATCAAACTGATCCATTTGCCGTCCTCCATCATCCCTGAAAGTTTGTAATCATCACGGATACACCCTGTGTATATAACTGAAATGAGTGAAGAACTGTAATCCGAGATAAGGCTTTTTGGGATGGTGTTATACTGTATAACACTGCCTCTCGAACACCCAAAATCGCACGCGCGTAAACAGCGGTGCAGAGTTCCTGTGCACAGTGCATCGGTCCCGCTCGGCTCCGCTCGGACCAACGCTTCGTCTCTGGGCTACTCGGTTAAGCTTGGCTCAACTCGGCTCAACTCAGCTCGGATTTGGAGCGCTACGGAGCAAGTGAGGAAGAGGGAGACAGGCGTGGGGAAAGAGAGAGACAGCGCTATTGCTCCAAATCGAGGAGTGTGGGTCTACACACTGGTCAACCAAGCGAAGTCGTCTTTTGCATCGTGCACAGTGCATGCACCAAGTGCATGCACCCTGAGAGGCCCTGGTATTCACTTTACAAATTCAATACAATAAATATTCCGTCATTAGACGGAGTAAACACATTCAAACATGTTTCGGCTCGTTTGAGCCATCTTCAGTGAAAAATGAGGGGAGCTTTGAAATAATTTACATAATATAAGTTGAAAAAATGCTTAAAAAAACATAATGAAGGAGCAAATGATAAAAAAAACAAAAGAGAGCCAAGACGGAAACAAAAGTAGTACAAATATACAATATTTACATCAATATGCGGAGCAAAAAACAACTCACTGCGACAAAATTCAGTGAAAAGGTGTTAATTTAAAATAATAATTGAAACTAAAAACTGTGTTAACCTAAGAAAACAAAGGAATGAAAAAACAAATGATGCAGACGGAAATGAACAATAGTAGCACATGGTGAGGTTGTGGACCTCAGTTTACAAAATGTTGTTTAGTAACAATAACAAACAGGTTGAAATCACTGTCGAAAATCATCCTTGTAGAAACCCATCACATTAAATTGGTCAGGAGGGGAGCGGGAGCAGACATTTTTGAGAAACCAAGTCTGATATGACGTGCAGGCGAAAAGCCTGTGACAAGGAAAAAACACCAATGAAATTTGAAGCTTTAGAAACAACAGCATTCTCAAAATCTTCTCAATCTAGCGGTCCCTTTCTTGATTATTGTTTCATAATGTTGGCTGGTGTCTTACCTTATTATAAAGGGTCAGAAGGGCCGCGATATAAAGTTGAGAAGCTGTGTTAGGCAGAAGACAGATGTGTAGTAAACTGTAAGTGATCTAGCGGAAACCGTCAATGAAGCTCTAATCTGTAATGGAAAAATGAGGTTGTGTGAGAAACGTGGGGTGATAAGTAAAAAGTGTAGAATGGGTGTGAAGAAAGCTTAAACTTACGGTGTTTAGCAGGTGGTTGTCCTCTCAAATGGCCTGGCCTCTCAAAGTAACGGTCTCGTTCGCGTGGTTCGCGAACCAATAATAGACTCGATTGGGAATAAAAATTACAAAAATTTCTTAAGTGGGTAATGGAAGGACAAGACTACCTTGGTACTGCTAGTGTTAAGAACTATGATGAAAAATTCCTTCTTTTTTTCTTTCTTTTCTTCCGTTATCTCTTTTTTAATCTTTCTTCTCCCTATATGTGGGGGCTGCAGGATACCTCCACAGAAATTTTGAGGGGTGCTCGAGCACCGTGACTCCCCCGGAGTTGGCACCCCTGCACACACGCACATGCAGTCGCACCGACTGGTACCTGTGGGAGGTGGGAAGGGAGAGTGAAGGTGCCGCTAAGTGCAGCGCCCAAGTGCTCGAGTTGGAAAGGCCTGGTCTCATCTACATCAACAACACCGCCGTCTCTATCCTCTTATAACACCTGCTCTATGCCACTAGTTTAGCACAGGAAGGCGCGAATACTAATATTTCTTCAAGTCGCCGTAAGAGTGCAGTCGTAGACGCACAATCTTCGCGGTCAGTGTGGATATAGCATTGTGTTATAGATGCATGGTCCAGCTCCATGGCTAAATGGTTAGCGTGCTGGCCTTTGGTCACCGGGGTCCCGGGTTCGATTCCCGGCAGGCTCGAGAACTTTAACCACCATTGGTTAATTTCGCTGGCACGGGGGCAGGGTGTATGTGTCGCCTTCATCATCATTTCATCCTCATCACGACGCGCAGGTTGCCAACGTGCGTCAAATCAAAAGACCCGCACTTGGCGAGCCGAACATGTCCTCGGACACTCCCGGCACTAAAAGCCATACGCCATTTCATTTCATTGATGCATGTTTGAGTGTGACAAGCTTAGTTATTTCGTACAATGAGTAAACTAGCCACCGAGCTCGATAGCTGCAGTCGCTTAAGTGCGGCCAGTATCCAGTAATCGGGAGTTAGTGGGTTCGAGCCCCACTCTCGGCAGCCCTGAGGATGGTTTTCCGTGGTTTCCCATTTTCACCCCAGGCAAAGTCTATTTCTATAAACAGTCTATAGCCTTCTGAGGACGCAGACCACAGTTCTCTGCGAAACGTTAAGAATTTCACCTTATTTTCTTGACACGGCATAATCCCAAAAGCCTATACAGTATCATGTCTATAAGTACGGGCCGTGAAATCTTTAATGGCAACATCGATAATATTACCAGTATGAAGTCGTAGTTGACTTTTTCATGTAAACCGAGCTCGATAGCTGCAGCCACTTAAGTGCGGCCAGTATCCAGTATTCGGGAGATAGTCGGTTCGAACCCCACTGTCGGCAGCCCTGAAGATGGTTTTCCGTGGTTTCCTGTTTTCACACCAGGCAAATGTTGCACCTGAATTAAGGCCACGGCCGCTTCCTTCCACTTCCTAGGCCTCTCCTATCCCATCGTCGCCATAAGACCTATCTGTGTCAGTGCGATGTAAAGCAAATAGCAAAAAAAAAAAAAAAAAAAAAAGAAGTAAACTTGCCTGTTCACTTCCGTTTGTACAAGTGATATTTTGTATAGGACTGTGAAATGAATTAATCATGTTACGCATATCGATATTTTAAAAGTCATTTTAACGTGTACTTGTTTTCTTTCATTTGTGCAAGTTACATTTGGGCGGACTTCGATATCCAAAAACCTTGTTTTGTTGCTCTGATGAAGCGTCTACAGGAGTTTGCTGGAGCTGCACTATCTGGAGTCCTTCAAATTTACGAGCGTAATACGATGACTTGCTACTTCTTCCCTTTCAGAATGTGTTCCGATACAGTGTGAGGTCAAAGAATATCAGCCAACTATTACTGATATCATCCTAACCAAGTTCGTAAGACCTCTATGTATTGATACTGCGTTGGCAAGAGCACAAAATGTTAGCCACCCGGTGAATCGCTCCAAGCCTTCGTCCAGGAAAATCTTTAAATTGTTACATGAAGATTTCTTCTTTTCGTTTTTTTGTTGTTGTTTTGTTTTTTTGTATTTTGCTTTACGTCGCACCGACGCAGATAGGTCTTATGGCTACGATGGGACAGGAAAGAGCTAGGAATGAGAAAGAAATGGCCGTGGCCTTAATTAAGGTACAACATTTGCCTGGTGTGAAAACAGGAAACCACGGAAAACCATCTTCAGGGCTGCCGACAGTGGGGTTCGAACCGACTATCTCCCGAATACTGGATACTGGCCGCACTTAAGTGGCTGCAGCTATCGAGCTCGGTTTACATGAAAAAGTCAACTACGACTTCATACTGGTAATATTATCGATGTTGCCATTAAAGATTTCACGGCCCGTACTTATAGACATGATACTGTATAGGCTTTTGGGCTTATGCCGTGTCAAGAAAATAAGGTGAAATTCTTAACGTTTCGCAGAGAACTGTGGTCTGCGTCCTCAGAAGGCTATAGACTGTTTATAGAAATAGACTACATAGTAACATCGATTTTAGTACACTCAGATCGTAACATACTAGTTAATTTATTTTAGCCTTATATTTGAATAACTTTTTCTTTAAGCTAGTTGTAGATATATTCTTTAGTTTATAAGTTGATATTGTGCCGTTTCACAGTTCTTTATAAGAGCTAGAGCAACAAAGATGGAGTCTCTGCGATCAATATGTCAAATAAAATACATTTAACGTCAGTACGGGCCGAATTGCAAGTCTTTTCGTCGATCAGTTACGGTAATGGCCGCGTATAGAAGGCGCAGAAAAAAATGACAGATGGACATTATTTGAAACCATTATTCAAGAAAAAAAATGCTCATCATATATTATCTAATCTACCTTCGAGGTGTTAAGAAGACGTAAAACTCATTTTATAAGGAATTATCCAGCGGAGCTGTATACAAGGGATTGGAAACGAAGATTAATTCCCGACTACACGCTAATTTGCGGAGAGCAAGATTTAAACGACGCGGGAGATTTAATACGTGAACAAGAAGAGATAAGATATACTACAGTGGAACTACGTCACGCAGTGACGCAAGCCCTTGGCGAAATTTTCCCGATACCGTTTAACATTGCAAGACACCTACGGACCAGTAATTGAATGCATTTAGGCTAATAAAAGACGGCGGAAAGAAATTTTATTTTCAAATCAGAATATACCGAACATCTGTCTTAGAGAATTTTGAACTATTTATTGGATCAACTGTACCCCAGTAAAACCTATGCAATTTGAGCAACGCAAGAGCTATAGTAATTGGAAGATGTCAGCAATGAGTCAAATATTCTATCATTGTTCTGTTCCATATGCACGAGTCTTCACCATGGGTCTGTAAGGAAGCAAGGCGATGCTGCTTGGATTCTGACGAGGCGAGACGATGTTGGCTGTCCCGGATGACCAGTGATCGATGTTGAGAAGCTACGATGTACCCGACCACTTGTGGAGGAACCAGATGACGAGATCCTAGTCTCAGATGACCGGAGGAGGAAGCGCCGAGACCATCTTGAGCAAAGCTAAGTCCATTATCCAAGTCGTTTTCGTAAGCAAGAATATATCATTTCTTTTATTGCTTGTAAATATTTGTTTATGCGAACACAGTGCGTAGATAAACATCTAGCTGAATTGATTGGAAGTAGGTACTCATCCGTATGAAACGTCAATTCCATTTGTAGGCGTGGTCACCAAGTGATGTCCCGATCGTAATGTTTTCCAGAGATATGTGAGGAGAGATAGCTAGAATTATTATTATTATCAGTGATGTGTAAAGAGTGAAGTTAGCATTAATACCTGCGGGTCATAAATTTAAGCAACGTTAATCTGTTCGAGATCATGCATAGGATGTGTTTTATGAAGGAATGGCAGTAGACTACTCCAAGTTTACGTTAAATTTGGCACTATGACTGTAGTAAATAAAGTAGGCATTTTAGGAATGTCACGGCACGTTGGTGTGCAAGTAAAGGTAATGATTTACATGATGAAGTGATAGTGGGGTTTTATAGGAAATATGTGTAATAATTGACGAGTCATGGATATGATATAGAGTTGTTAATGATGTATGATGGTTGTAGTTATTGTTTCTTCGAGAGAGATAGTCATAGTTGTATGAAGTAAGGTCTCGTAACTTCAAATGTTGTAACTGAGGGGGTCACTGATTTCTCGCCAATTCCACTCAATGATTCTGAAGCCTACGCACTTTTACCTAGTTCAGGACATGATCTCAAGACGTGTACTGCAGTGTTTTCTTTTATCCATATTAGGTTACCTAGAGAAGCATATATGTGCTCTGGAGAGGATTTGAGCCTTCACTGACTTACTTAGGATGATCTTGAAAACTCTCACTGAATATAATTACATTTCTGTATAAATTTCAACCTATAGACTGATCACTGGTGACCTAGATTTTCAAAGAAGAATCATTTTTCTTTTAGCTGGAGATAGTGTCATACGATTAAATAGACTTTCCATTGGTAGTATGTGTTATTATAACTCTGTATGACCAGTGTGGTGACGTTTCTTGCTACTTCGTACGCACGTAGTCTAATGTCAATAAGATAAGGTCATATTACCTTAAGTTCATGAATTAAATCTTGCGAAAATGTTACTTATAGGGCGATTACGGCTTACAATGGACGTAGCTTAGCTCATGATGTGTAACACAAGGAAATATGAGTAACTAAGAAGCAAATATGTAGGCAGAGATGAATGTTTAAAATGTAAACATATACGTGTGTACTTGTCAAAACAATGCAAGAAGAATTTTATAATAGCCTTATTGATAGTCTTAAAACTGCAATCAGACAATCAGTCAGTGAAAATTTAAGGAATGTAACAGTTTTTAGAGTAGGTATCAGGTGTTGATTACCAGGATCTAATGCGATTTCCAAGAATAATTGACTTAAACGACTGGAACTCCATTTCTTGACTGAACATTAGCTCAGAAATTCCATGTGCGATTCTTTATTTCTCAAAGGAATACCACTAGAAAGACTGTAAATAATAGTTAATAGGATTTTTTTTTTGAGGATGCATCCTATATTTTTAATGTACTTAATCTTAATGTTTATTTTCTTGCCAAGAAGGCATTTGTAAATACCATTATCTGTGTTCAATTTAATTTATTTAGTCATCACCCAACTCGGTAGGTGAATTGAAAGAGAAGGAAAAGGTAGCTTTTTCAAGAATCTTCCCAGATGTTACATGTAATTTATACTGACAATTGAGGATTTCGGAGATGAATGACTTTTAAGAAAGGAAGCAATTTAAACCGAGAAGGCATTCATTTAGGTGGAAATCGAAAGATGTGATTTCTTTAAAAGTTGTGGAAGGACATGAATTAGTAGATTGACAAAGAGTCACTGATTACAAGAGCTTCTTCATTAGTAAAGACTTGAGATAATTTCTTGAATATTTTATTTAATATTTGAATAAATATGGAATAGTGAAACCTAAACACTCTTTCTCTGTGTTCTTAGAATAAGGATTAGTTGTAAGACCGTAGTAGTAACAAGCGACGACGATTTCCATAAGAATTAATGAGAATGGTACCTAACTAGATACGAGTAAGAGACGTCTTTCTGCGTTAGTTAGAGACTACCGTTGGTCGACCTGGACGTTTTTCTGTTACGGAACTCACACCCGTAGAACTTAGTTACCAGATTTAGTGAAGTTAGAGCTAGTCAGGATCTCTTGTGTCCATGCCTGGACGCGGGAACGTCGCAAGTAGAAAATGGCGCCCAACGTGGGGCGAATGGAGAGAAACGCCACAGGAACTGTTGGTTGCAAACCAAATAGAATTCTTTTTTGAGATACTCACGTATGTGGAAATTCAAGAGAAAGTCGTCGTGGGAATTCAAGAGAAAGAATACGACACAGAACTGTGAAGAGGTCGATTCCCATATGTAGCAATAAGAATGAGGAAAACATTGAGAAACCTGGTAAGAAGATGACAGAGATGATAGTCGAATGACGGATCTTTGGTGCAATATTAGAGTAAAATGGGAGAATTTACTCAAAGAAGTGGGTAAGATGAAGGAGATATTTTAGAAATTAATGGATGAGGAATTATTGATGGAAACAGCAAGATGATTGCATGGAGATGGAGATGTCGTACGGTAATTTCTTACTGGACTGTTATGCGTTATTATCTTAGGGGATCGAAGTGGACACAGCAAGATATTAGACTGTGAGAACGAGTAGATGCCCAGTATAGATAATGGAATAGGAGAAAGAAGAAATGGATGATTGCTCTGAAAGAGAATAACAGAAAATAGCTGGTAGCAGTCAGAACTAGGAAAGAAGGATAGATTACTGCTAATATGTCAATTTATTTAGATGTAACTTAGATATAAGAGATAGATTGTAAGAGGTTATTTGAGTTATTTTCAGTTAAGAATTGGAGTCATAAGTACATAGTACCTCATATTTCCTAGTGTGATTGGGTCAACATCGTGAGCTGAATCAGATCCAAGTAGTGAAGCCTGCCTGTGTATTTGCTGAATATATATATTGTTGATTGGAGTAGTGGGAGAGACATTGTTGGAGAAATTAAGTTGTGGAGAATTTAGGGAAACCATAGAGTTTATTAGGATTTTTAGAAGTTAGAATACTAATTGAATATCGATATGACGACGTTAAGCCATTTGAAAGCTCAATTTGAGGAGTATCAAAGGGAACAACGAGAAGAACAAGAACAGAATCGGAAAGACCAAGAAGAGAAACAAGAGAAATATCAAAAAGAACAGGAAGAGAAAGAAAGAAGACAGAAAGAAGAGCATCAGGGATTGTTGCAGGCCATAAAAGAAATGATGGAAGAGAACAGAAAGCGTGATGAAGAAGCTAGAAAGGAGAGGTTGGAAGAGAACAGAAAGCGTGATGAAGAAGCTAGAAAGGAGAGGTTGGAAGAGAACAGAAAGCGCGATGAAGAAGCTAGAAGACGCGACGAGGAAGCTAAGAAGGAGAGGCAGGAAGAAATAAGAAAGCAGGAAGAGACATTGAAGAAAATGATGGAAGAAATGGCTAAGAAGCAGGAAGAAGAGAAGAATAAAGAGAGACAGGAACGTGAGGAGAAGGAGAAGAAGCAGGAAGAAGAGAGGAAGAGAGAGAAGCAGGAACAAGAGGAACGATACCAAAGATTTATGGAAGAGAAACATAAAGAAATGATGGAGGAAATAAGGAGAGGTCATCAAGAACAAAAGGAAGAAATGAATAAATATCAGGAGAAGATGGAAGAGGTGACTAGGGAACAAGAAGAAAGACATAAGATAATGATGGAGGAGATGAAGAACAATATAGATGAATGGAAAGCCGAAATTAGTGGAAGTATGGAAGAGAAGAACCGAGAGATACGTGAAGAAATAAACGAAATTAGGAGAGAAATGATAGGAAACAATAACTATCTCCAATCTTTAAAGGAGAATGTAATAAAGGATTTATCAGATAATATGGAAAAGTTAAGCCTAGATTCCCAAGAAAAGTGGAGATTATGTGAGGAAAGCATAGGAAAACTAGGTGAGGACGTGCTAACCACGAGTACAAGTCTGGAAAAGAAATACGACCAAGCTGCAAACCAAATTGGAAGCAGAATAACGGAGATAAGAGACGAAATAGAACAACACAAGGATGAATTAAGCCAAAGAATAACGAAATCTGAAGAAGGGCTTAGACAAATGCAAGCTCAGTTACAAGAAATTCGGGAGGAAGGAACAGGAAAGACTGTGATGATGTCTAGTAGCGAGCGGAACAGAGGAGTTGAGTTTCAAATAAATGAAAGAGAAGTGACACCCATACCAGCCACACGTTCTAACCACAGTATGGGGGAGACAAATGTGGATAACGGAAACAGTGGTTATCCTACGATTATTAATGTCATAAAAACCTTCGATGATAGACCGAAGCACTTTAATAATTCCACCAGTATTTCGCCCAAACGTTTCCTTAGGGAAATGGAGGATTACTTCAAGGAACATGGCATCGCTGAGGAGAAGAAATTGAAAATAGTGGAAAAACATTTAGATGCTAATCCAAGCTTATGGTTCCAAGCATTTAAATATACTTTCCATGAGTATAGTGACTTTAAAACGGCGTTCTTACAGAAATTTTGGAGTCCGGAAATGCAGCAGAATTTACGTTTAGAGTTGTACTCTCGCAAGTATGCTACGAACGGTCAAACAGGGTTTAGTGATTACTTC
Organism: Anabrus simplex; assembly: GCF_040414725.1. NCBI lineage: Eukaryota > Metazoa > Arthropoda > Insecta > Orthoptera > Tettigoniidae > Anabrus > Anabrus simplex. Next base: position 443,530,160 of record NC_090267.1, on the reverse strand, counting down.
GCCTACCAGTTTCACCGTTTTCAAGACCTTGATTCGCCACCCAGTGAGCTTGAAGCGATCAAGACGATACAACGACAATTTCCCTCAGATATACAAAGGCTGCTGGCTACTGCTAACCCAACTACGGCAGTGCAAATGGAAACGACACTTAGACAGATCGATATGACTACAGCACCACACCCTCAAAGAATGATTAGGAATGCTTACGGTGAAGAAACGGTTAATGTGCTCACACAGGAAAACATCGATGGAAATACCCCTGAAGAAAGAGGAAAAATGAACAGGAAGAGACAATGGGGAAACCAGGAGAATGGAAGGAGAGATGAAGAAAAATGCTATTGCAGGAAAGGGTCCTACAACCAAGAAGCATATAGGGGAAATAGAGCATATAGACCCAACATGCGATACAGGAACCCGTATAGAGAAAACAGAGGAAGAAATAATTTTAGAGGAAGATATGGTTACGGAAGAAGAAATATGAGAGATGACCAAGGAAGGGAAACTTATAATCGGAGACCTACACGCGATGTAAATGAGGACCGAAACGAAAAGATCAAGTGGGAAAAAGCAATTAGAGAACAGGACGTCAACGCTGATGTAGAGGGAGCGGAGAGTCTTGAGTTGCAGAGATACAAAAAGAGGAAACAGGAAGAACAGATCCTCGATCCAAACGCGAGAGAATTCGAATGTAGAAGAGAAAATGAAAAGATAACAAGCAAAAAAACGCCGATTTTGAATTAGAAGGTGAGGTTGAGGATATAAAGAACGCATTGGATTCCAAATTACACAATTGTTCACCTACCTGCTGAACCTGACTTAGATATCAACGAAATTAACAAACTGGTTCGAGAGAGACTGTACAGACAAGCACAGAGAAGGTTAAGGAGAGTACAGCATAAGAATTTCAAACCTGAGTTGAAGAAAGGCGATCTTGTATTAATAAAGAAACCCGCAATTTCCAGTGTAACGAACAAAATCTTTGCGAAATTCCTGCATCTATTCGAAGGACCATTTAGGATTAACCGTTCATTCAGAAATAATGCATACGAAATTCACGACTTAAACGGAAACAGTAAAGGAGTACATAACAGTGCAAACATCAAGTTATATTTCAAGGAATAGAGAAGGGGTAAACCATCTCAGGTGATGACGAGTCAAAGAAGTACAGATTGAAGCCACTTACATCATGAATAAACAGATTGTTCCGAAGAAAGGAGTAATAAGGCAAAAGAGAACTCCTAAAGAACAGTGAAAGGTCCCATTATAAGAAGGAAGACGAATATAATAAATATATGGCAAGCCATATATTTCTTTCAACGTAGGGGAAGTTAATGTGCCGTTTCACAGTTCTTTATAAGAGCTAGAGCAACAAAGATGGAGTCTCTGCGATCAATATGTCAAATAAAATACATTTAACGTCAGTACGGGCCGAATTGCAAGTCTTTTCGTCGATCAGTTACGGTAATGGCCGCGTATAGAAGGCGCAGAAAAAAATGACAGATGGACATTATTTGAAACCATTATTCAAGAAAAAAAATGCTCATCATATATTATCTAATCTACCTTCGAGGTGTTAAGAAGACGTAAAACTCATTTTATAAGGAATTATCCAGCGGAGCTGTATACAAGGGATTGGAAACGAAGATTAATTCCCGACTACACGCTAATTTGCGGAGAGCAAGATTTAAACGACGCGGGAGATTTAATACGTGAACAAGAAGAGATAAGATATACTACAGTGGAACTACGTCACGCAGTGACGCAAGCCCTTGGCGAAATTTTCCCGATACCGTTTAACATTGCAAGACACCTACGGACCAGTAATTGAATGCATTTAGGCTAATAAAAGACGGCGGAAAGAAATTTTATTTTCAAATCAGAATATACCGAACATCTGTCTTAGAGAATTTTGAACTATTTATTGGATCAACTGTACCCCAGTAAAACCTATGCAATTTGAGCAACGCAAGAGCTATAGTAATTGGAAGATGTCAGCAATGAGTCAAATATTCTATCATTGTTCTGTTCCATACGCACGAGTCTTCACCATGGGTCTGTAAGGAAGCAAGGCGATGCTGCTTGGATTCTGACGAGGCGAGACGATGTTGGCTGTCCCGGATGACCAGTGATCGATGTTGAGAAGCTACGATGTACCCGACCACTTGTGGAGGAACCAGATGACGAGATCCTAGTCTCAGATGACCGGAGGAGGAAGCGCCGAGACCATCTTGAGCAAAGCTAAGTCCATTATCCAAGTCGTTTTCGTAAGCAAGAATATATCATTTCTTTTATTGCTTGTAAATATTTGTTTATGCGAACACAGTGCGTAGATAAACATCTAGCTGAATTGATTGGAAGTAGGTACTCATCCGTATGAAACGTCAATTCCATTTGTAGGCGTGGTCACCAAGTGATGTCCCGATCGTAATGTTTTCCAGAGATATGTGAGGAGAGATAGCTAGAATTATTATTATTATCAGTGATGTGTAAAGAGTGAAGTTAGCATTAATACCTGCGTGTCATAAATTTAAGCAACGTTAATCTGTTCGAGATCATGCATAGGATGTGTTTTATGAAGGAATGGCAGTAGACTACTCCAAGTTTACGTTAAATTTGGCACTATGACTGTAGTAAATAAAGTAGGCATTTTAGGAATGTCACGGCACGTTGATGTGCAAGTAAAGGTAATGATTTACATGATGAAGTGATAGTGGGGTTTTATAGGAAATATGTGTAATAATTGACGAGTCATGGATATGATATAGAGTTGTTAATGATGTATGATGGTTGTAGTTATTGTTTCTTCGAGAGAGATAGTCATAGTTGTATGAAGTAAGGTCTCGTAACTTCAAATGTTGTAACTGAGGGGGTCACTGATTTCTCGCCAATTCCACTCAATGATTCTGAAGCCTACGCACTTTTACCTAGTTCAGGACATGATCTCAAGACGTGTACTGCAGTGTTTTCTTTTATCCATATTAGGTTACCTAGAGAAGCATATATGTGCTCTGGAGAGGATTTGAGCCTTCACTGATTTACTTAGGATGATCTTGAAAACTCTCACTGAATATAATTACATTTCTGTATAAATTTCAACCTATAGACTGATCACTGGTGACCTAGATTTTCAAAGAAGAATCATTTTTCTTTTAGCTGGAGATAGTGTCATACGATTAAATAGACTTTCCATTGGTAGTATGTGTTATTGTAACTCTGTATGACCAGTGTGGTGACGTTTCTTGCTACTTCGTACGCACGTAGTCTAATGTCAATAAGATAAGGTCATATTACCTTAAGTTCATGAATTAAATCTTGCGAAAATGTTACTTATAGGGCGATTACGGCTTACAATGGACGTAGCTTAGCTCATGATGTGTAACACAAGGAAATATGAGTAACTAAGAAGCAAATATGTAGGCAGAGATGAATGTTTAAAATGTAAACATATACGTGTGTACTTGTCAAAACAATGCAAGAAGAATTTTATAATAGCCTTATTGATAGTCTTAAAACTGCAATCAGACAATCAGTCAGTGAAAATTTAAGGAATGTAACAGTTTTTAGAGTAGGTATCAGGTGTTGATTACCAGGATCTAATGCGATTTCCAAGAATAATTGACTTAAACGACTGGAACTCCATTTCTTGACTGAACATTAGCTCAGAAATTCCATGTGCGATTCTTTATTTCTCAAAGGAATACCACTAGAAAGACTGTAAATAATAGTTAATAGGATTTTTTTTTGAGGATGCATCCTATATTTTTAATGTACTTAATCTTAATGTTTATTTTCTTGCCAAGAAGGCATTTGTAAATACCATTATCTGTGTTCAATTTAATTTATTTAGTCATCACCCAACTCGGTAGGTGAATTGAAAGAGAAGGAAAAGGTAGCTTTTTCAAGAATCTTCCCAGATGTTACATGTAATTTATACTGACAATTGAGGATTTCGGAGATGAATGACTTTTAAGAAAGGAAGCAATTTAAACCGAGAAGGCATTCATTTAGGTGGAAATCGAAAGATGTGATTTCTTTAAAAGTTGTGGAAGGACATGAATTAGTAGATTGACAAAGAGTCACTGATTACAAGAGCTTCTTCATTAGTAAAGACTTGAGATAATTTCTTGAATATTTTATTTAATATTTGAATAAATATGGAATAGTGAAACCTAAACACTCTTTCTCTGTGTTCTTAGAATAAGGATTAGTTGTAAGACCGTAGTAGTAACAAGCGACGACGATTTCCATAAGAATTAATGAGAATGGTACCTAACTAGATACGAGTAAGAGACGTCTTTCTGCGTTAGTTAGAGACTACCGTTGGTCGACCTGGACGTTTTTCTGTTACGGAACTCACACCCGTAGAACTTAGTTACCAGATTTAGTGAAGTTAGAGCTAGTCAGGATCTCTTGTGTCCATGCCTGGACGCGGGAACGGCGCAATATATATATTTTTTTGTTATCATCCAGTCTCTATTTATCCTATAATTTTTCATCAGTAGTAACCTTAATTAATTGTATTATTGTAATTCCTTATCTGACTTACATATCTCAATAACAGTAATTGATTACAATGATACTTTAGATTATTACTGTAAAAATAAAAAATAAATGTATGTGGTTAAGTGTAAGAGAGGGCCAAGAGCCCTAACTTCGCCACTTAATAAAGACACGAATAAATAAACAAATAAATAAATAAATAAGAAATCTCGACTGTCCACGAGAAAGGCTTCTTAAACAATGACACTTTGAATTTGTAAGTTATAATATTATTATCGATATTTATTATTAATGACGTAATTTACGAGCTCCAGTGAACATATGACTATACGGCAATAGTGTTTTGTAGGCTGTCGTCATAATAATGCGTTAAGAACTTCGTGCGTCTATGCCTGCCATCTAGGGAGAGTTTTTGTCGCAGCCTATTCGCAAGCAAGCCTCGCATAGAGCGACAGTATACGATGATTGAGACGGCGGTGATCAACAATGGTCGTTGGCGGAAGTATGGCGTGACGCAGCATGACACTGCCGCAACAGACTAGTGAAGTGGAGTGGGGGGAATGGAATGCACGTAATAATATAATAGCTTCTATGGTCCAATCTTGCTGCTATTCTTTGAACTAGCAGATGGCTAGCTAACTGAGAAAAAAAATCGTGAAGGAACGATCGCTTGAGGATACAAGAGGGAGTTATGAAAGGAGGAAAAACGTGTCCTAATATAATGCGATCATACGAAAACTAAATGCGAAGGCCTTCAATATCGAAAGCCAATAAAACTGATCAACAATTACTTTCCATTTGTGATGTGCTTTGTCTCTACTACTGCCACTGATCTCCGAGAGATGGGGATACAGTTGCGTACCGCGTGTGTTTTTGTTTTTCTGTTGGGAGCGAGTACATGAGAATACCAGGACGAAAACTACGCCAGCTGGGGAGAAGGACCAGTAACTCGCTCAGGCAGTCTGACCTGCTATACTGAACGGGAGCCTTATGGGGGGATGAGAAGCTCGGAAGGGATAGGCTAGGAAGAGAGAAGGAAGCGACTGTGGCTTAAGTTAGGTACCATCTCGGCATTTGTCTGGAGAAGAAGTGGGAAGCCACGGAAAATCACTTCGAGGTTGACCTTCCGAGGCCGAATAGACCCCATTCCAGCCCTCGTACCACTTTTCAAATTTCGTGGCAGAACCGGGAATCGAACCCGGGCCTCCGGGAGTGGCAGCTAACCACACTAACCACTACACCTCAGAGGCGGACATATGGACATTTAATTTTATTAATTAGATCTGAGTCATCCAAAACTTCATAAAGGGTAATTGATTCCATACATAGTTAAGTTTGCTAAAGATCGCTTTAATTATACCCGTTTTTACATTTACATCAGAACGATCTCTTTCCGCTTTTCTTTAAACGATCGATTGTTCGAAGGAACAATCTCTTTATGAGTGAGAATACGAAATTCTGCAAGATTTTAAATTTTCTACTTAAGACTTTGTTTCTTTCTTTCTTAATCTGTTTACCCTCCAGGGTTGGCTTTACTCTCGAACTCAGGGAAGGATTCCACATTCTACCACCTCAAGAGTAGTGTCCTGGAGCGTGAGATCTTGGGTCGGCGGATACAACTGCGAAGAACGGCCAGTACCTCACCCAGGCGGCCTCACCTGCTATCCTGAACAGAGGCCTTGCGGGGGAATTAGAAGATTAGAAGGGATAGACAAGGAAGAGGGATGGAAACGGCCGTGGCCTTAAGTTAAGTTCCGTCCCGGGAGAAGTGGGAAACCACGGAAAACCACTTCGAGGATTGATGAGGTGGGAATCGAATCCACCTCTACTCTGTTGACCTCCCGAAGCTAAGTGGACCCCGTTCCTGCCCTCGTATCACGTTTCAAATTTCATGGCAGAGCCGGGAATCGAACCCCGGGCCTCCGGGAGTGGCAACTAGTCATACTAACCACGACACCACAGAGGCTGTACTACTTAATACTTACAGTTTCTTCTTTTCTACCAAATCTGAGGCATTCTTTTAAAACTCAGTTTGGTATCATTCTGCGAGAAAAGTAGACCTTTAAGATTTTGGAGACAAATTCTATTTTTTAAGCTTCCACCCTTAAATTTCACATATATTTAAAATGTAAAATCTCTTACTTTTTTCGTGATTAAAACACACATTTACGTTTTATGTGGATTTAATGTCAATTGCATGTGGATTATTGTGGGCATTTGTTTGTACTCATTCATTACTGTTGAAAAAGCCCCTCGTAAAACAATATAATGTTTTTCATCAAGTATTGCTCATTCAAAACCACTTAAAACTGCATTTTCACGAGGGTTAAATTTCGACATTTTCTGGGTCTTCCCTCTTTTTGGACTGTGAGTTCTTTCAGTTTGCTTTAAGTCGCACCGATGCAGATAGGTCTTACTGCGCCGATGGGATAGAAAATGGCTAGGAGTGTAAAGAAAGCTGCCGACAGTGGGGTTCGAATCTACTATCTCCCGAATGCAAGCTCACAGCTGCGGGACCTTAACCGCACGTCCAACTCGCTCGGCCAAATCAGAACAGTAGTGATTTATGTAAGGATAGGAAATATACAAGCAAGCAAGGCTATTTGCCATTCGAAGCCGTACAATATATCATTTTGGCAGCTTATTGATACTAGTCTCCATGAGACTAAACATAGTCAACACCGCTGTTTTGACAGCAGTCCCATCGCCCAGCATGTTTGTATCAATACTAGTCTTCAACACCAGCACGTTCCTCTCGATAGAAGGTGAAATGACCTCATCCTGTTTGCGTTGCGGAGAAAATTGGTTCGAACCCTACTGTCAAAAGTACTATAGATAATTTTTCCTTGAATCAGTGCGATGATAAACATAAAACAAAAAAATAGGATGTCCCTTGCCGCAACTTTCTTGGCTGTACATCTGCAACAGTCATTGTAAGTGAGTGGTAACCTGTCCACAGATGTAGTAATCGAAGGACGAACATTAATACACTATTGTTATTGTTATTATTATTATTATTATTATTATTATTATTATTATTATTATTAACTCTGACTCATTGTCTGAATGGTCAGCGTTGAGGCCTTTACTTATGAGGGTCCCGGGTTCGATTCCCGGCCGGGTCGGGGATTTTAATCGCGTCTGATTAATTCATCTGGGCTGGGGATTGGGTGTTTGTGTTTGTTCCAACACTTTCCTCTTCATTATCAGACAACACACCACACCACACCACACTACCAACCACCACAGAAACACACAATCGTAATTATTTCCCTCCATATAGGGTTATAGTCAGGTAGGACATCGGGCCGTGAAACAGGGCCAAATCCACATGTGCGACAGAGTTCGCACCCGCGACCCCACAGATGTGGGAAAAGCGTTGGAATTATTATTATTATTATTATTATTATTATTATTATTATTACTTCGTTACGGCCTCTGTACGACCACTTGAAGCTTTTTCTTCTTTCTTTCTAAATCCGTTTACCCTGCAGGGTTGGTTATTCCCTGGGACTCAGCGAGGGATCCCATCTCTATCGCCTCAAGGACAGTGTCCTAGAGAGTGAGACTTTGGGTAAGAGGATACAACTGGGGAGAAGGAACAATATCTCGCCCAGGCGGCCTCACCTGCTATGCTGAACAGGGGGCCTTGTGGGTGGGGGGCAGATTGGAAGGGATAGATAAGGAAGAGGGAAGGAAACGGCCCTGGCTTTAATTTAGGTACCATTCCGGCATTTGCCTGGGAGAGAAGTGGGAAACCACGGAAAATCACTTCGAAGATGGAAGATGGAGGTGGAAATCGAACCCCTTCTACTCAGTTAACCTCCCGAGGCTGAATGGACGTCTACCATTTTTCAAATTTCTTGGCAGAACTGGGAATCGATCCCGGGCCTACGTGGATGGGACATAATCACACTAAGAACTACACCACAGGAGAAGTTTTGTCATGGTTTGTAGTGTCTTCTTCTTCTTGTTCATCCTCTCTCTCCTTCTCTTCCGTTTTTCAGCTGATATTTTCAGTATCCTCTTCTCATATCTCCCCCTGGTGCTTCTCTCTCCTGTCCCTGTACCTCTCTCCGTCATTGAGCTCTGGCATATTGGTTGGTGTATATTTATTTCCTCAGTTCTCTGTCCCTTCCACATTTATCCTCATCTCAGTCCAGTCCTTCCAGCGTTCTACAACCCACTTAGTTCTCGTCTTTCCTCTCATCCTACACGTTGTCCCCCACGCTCTTTTAGTCATTCTCTCCTTGTCCATCCTGTTCACATCTCTCTTTCGAATCTCATTTCTTCGGAGCGCGTTCTCATGTTTCGGTACAGTTCGTACAGTTCATCTCTTGATCTTTGTTACCATGTTTTACCTCCTCTTTTTTGGTCCCAGTATCTTTCTCAGAATCTTCTCTTTCTTCTTTCTCCAGTTGCTCTGCCCCATGCCTTCCTAGTGCTATCGTCTCGGCCGCGTACAGTACCACGTTCCTCACTGTTGTATTACAGTGCCCGGGCTTATTTCTTTTATTGTACACATCTCTGGTCGCAAAGTAAGTAGTCCACACATTTTTCACCCTTCCGTTTATTCCATCGCTTCTCCTGTATCTTCCTGTTACATATTCTCCAAGGTACTTAAACGTTTCTACCGAGCTCGATAGATGCAGTCGCTTAAGTGCGGCCAGTGTCCAGTATTTGGGAGATAGTGTGTTCGAACTCCACTGTCGGCAGCCCTGAATGTGGTTTTCCGTGGTTTCCCATTTTCACACCAGGCAAATGCTGGGGCTGTACCTTAATTAAGGCCACGGCCTCTTCCTTCCCATTCCTAGACCTTTCCTGTCCCATCGTCGCCATAAGACCTATCTGTGTTGGTGCGACGTAAAGCAAAATAGCAACAACAAAAAACTATGGCTATGTCATACACAAAGGCTAGGCAGTCCTCCTGTGCTCTGTTATCCTTCTTGTTCCCCACGCGTGTCTTTGGTATCGCCATTTTTTCTTACTTTCTTTCTAATAATAATAATAATAATGTTATTTGCTTTACGTCCCACTAACTACTCTTTTACGGTTTTCGGAGACGCCGGGGTGCCGGAATTTTTTCCTGCAGGAGTTCTTTTACGTGCCAGTAAATCTACAGACACGAGACTGACATATTTGAGCACCTTCAAATACCACCGGACTGAGCCAGGATCGAACCTGCCACGTTGGGGTCAGAAGGCCAGCGCCTCAACCGTCTGAGCCACTCAGCCCGGCACTTCCTTTTTTTCTTCTTCTTACTCTTATTATTACAAAAAAAAAGCAAAGTAAAGTCACCTCCATACAGGCCATGAAGGCCATTGGAGGAGTGGAAGGTAAAGGTTTCCACCATTGTTAACCTCGGCACGTGATGGGGTAGAGTGGTTAGCTCTACGCCTGGCCGCCTTTGCCCCCAGGAATTAACCTGGTACTCACTTTTGGTGTAGGCAGAGTGAACCTCAGGGCCATACGCACCTCTGGAAGTGGAAATCTCGTTTCTTAAATTTTGCGACTTCCTGACTGGGATTCGAACCCACGTCCTTCCGGGCGAATCTTATTATTACACATCCCGGAATTTTATTTTATTTCTTCACATCCAGACATTTATTTTAGAGTATTTCAGTGAAGTGTTGGGCTACCTCAAAAGATGGATTGTTTCCCGTCCACAAATCTTGAAGGGTACGCTAAAACGGGCAGGCAGGACAGTTCAGAATGTGGTTCATATCTTGAACGTGACCATATTAACATAATATGTCATCTTCATCCTTATAAAAGAAGTCATCTTTCCACATTGGTCTTCACTAGTGTCATTCCTCTTCGCAGGCGGGTGAGTGTTGTCCACCTCCTCCAGTCCAACTTTACGCCTGCTGATTCGTCGTCCTCTGGAAGTGAATACCAGACTGGAGCCCCCATACTTGCTTCTGACAAGAAAATTTTTCTTTATTTCAACCTTTATGTTATGCCGAAGTTACCTTCCGCCCCATATGCAACGTGCATTTCATCAAATGTCTGCTGCAATTTCTCAGTGTATCCATGGGCTGATCTTAGGATGCTTGGTGGAGAGACATCTTCTACTCTATAGAACAGGGCTGGCCACAACGAGGCTCGCGAGCCGCATGCGGCTCTTGACACCAACCTTAGAGTAAAATTAAATGATATAATTAATGTAACCTAACGACATCTCTCGGTTGGCGGCAGTCAGTAGCAGTGATGCGTGGCTTAACGTTATTAGCGTTGTAGGTCAGTGGTAAGACATGGGAGGTGAAGATAGTTCCGGCGCCTTCCATTTGATAGTGCTTTGAGCGGGAGAGTGTGTCAGTGAGCCAGTGTCGTGAGGTGAAGCCAGTCGCTTTCACGTATAGGCAGTAGCGAGTGTTGATACTTTTCTGTGTGCTGTTTCAGTACAGTATCGCCCTGGCTCACTGACACACTATCCCGCTCAAAGCATTATCTTCCTTGTAAGGATATTTCTGAATTGGCCCAGAATGTATTTAGCTTTCATAGTAAGTTGAAGATTTTTGGTAAAGACCTTCAGACAAAAACATTTTCTCAGTTCAAATCTTTGAAGAAAATTACTGAAAGCCTTCCTGACGTTCAGGTGGAAACTGAAGATTACATGAGTAAAATGTCTGGACTTGCTGAAGAAATCAATGGCAGATTTAATAATTTGAGATCACTTAAACCTTCATTTTCATTCCAGGAAAATACTTTTTCTGTTGATGTTGTGGGCGATGGCTGTCCTGTTTCATCACCAATAACAAAGGATACAGCAGCTGTAGAGTTGGAGCCACAAGAACTGCAAGAGGACGAAGGACTAAAAGGACTCAAACGAAGTGGCATTTCTACCATAGAATTTTGGAAGAATGTTCCAAAAGAAAAATGCACACTAACAAAACAGTGTGCAAAAGGACTAATCTCAATCTTTGGGACTACTTACAGTATGTGTGTGAATCACTGTACTCGACAATTAAATTCATTAAATCTACATATCGATCTGAACGAACTGATGAACATTTAAGTGAACTAGTGCGAACTGCACTTACCAATTATCAGCCAGATTTCAAAATGCCAACAGCAAAAATGAAAACTAAAAAAAAGCACTTCTCAAAAGTAAAATTTCATTCCACGATGTGTACCTGAAAAACCAGTGTTTCCCAAACTCATTCTCACAACGCAGCCACTCTATAACAGCTTTGACAACCATCTTCAAAGAGCGCTATGGCCGCAACACGTATGGGATCTGGTTGGAAAAAATATGTTCGACATCAAGCAGTAAGGTTGGTTCTATTTGTTCTATAAATAGCAAAGGAGTATAAAAAGCAGAAGGGAATAGATTTATTTCAGAAATGAAGTTCCCAGAAGGAAATCATGATTGAATTTCATCCATTGAAAATGTTGAAAACATATAACATCTTCAGGGCTTTTCAATAGTGAAATTACTAGCGTTTCACTTCAGTGTTTTACTTTGATAGATACACCTTTCCGAGAGGCTGGCGGGCATGGGCGCCCGCAGGATCTTTTCCGGGGGGGGGGCACATTAACAATTTTCTTGAATATGAAAACCAATATAACGTCAGCAACATTAAGTTGTTTACAGAAATTTCTGCTTTTAACAGTTCCTAGATGACTGTCAGTAAGTTCAGTTTATGAAATAATCTGGTATGATATTAAACAATTGAACATCAATCATTTTAGAATTCCAGGGGGGGCAAACGCCCCCCTTGCCCCCCCCCCCTTGCGGGCGACCATGCTGGCGGCTAGTGCACCACTACAAGCCTCCTATGTAGGACACTGCAGTTGGAGCAATCCAAGTGATGAGCCCACTGCTACACTGGAGCGAAACGCTGATAATTTCACGATTGAAAAGCCCTAAAGGCAAATAGATTTACTTTGCCGCCGGACTGAGTAGCTCATTCGTCTGCGCTAATTTTCTACAAATCTGTGAAAAGATAAGATTGCTCAGAATTCATTACTACCTCCAGATTTATAAGAGAAATAAATAACCGTATTCGGAAGCTCTATCTTTATTGGAGCACATAAAATAATCTGTAGGCTATTTGGTATAATTTCAGAATATTGCTTGTGTTAGGGATATCATTTCTAAATAGAACTGCTTTAAAATTTGAATTAACATTCCTCCCATTCAATCACTTTTCTAAAGCTATTCGTCAACAATATTTTTCACTGCTACGTTTGAGAACAACGCCCATTGTTGTGTTTATCACACACAGTTTGTGCTGTGTAACTCGTATTATTCCCCGGATGTTTATAAGTGTGTACGTGCGACTTGAACTCTATTGTAATGCATTAGGTGTGATTTGTCACGTACAGCGGAGCAGGTATGTGATATGGAACACTTTAAGTGCCAACTACTTTTTATGGTATTATAAACGCCTACTCTTACATAGACACTTCACTAGGTGCTGGAAACTGTAAGAAGGAAAATACCTTGGTAAAATGATACCTTAACCTCAGAATCCCAATGAGTTTCCAATTAAATTAATCGTTGACAATCACTGAAACGATTATTTTGCGTTTCTTTAAGAATACGAGTGTAATATAAAACGAAGTAAATTGATGTATAACAAAATAAAGTTATTTTATTATATTTTTATGGGTTTATACCGAGTGAAAATAAATACGGGTAGGGGCAGGAGAACGACTGCCCCGCTGTGTTTTTGTGCCGCTTCGGGTGAAATGCAAAACGAAATATAAACAATTAATTAATTCAATTAAATTATATTTATAAGTAGAAAATTATATATCTACTTTAAGTGTTGAAAAAATGAAATGGCGTGCGGCTTTTAGTACCGGAAGGTGTCCAAATACTTCGGCTAGCCAGTCCAGGTCTTTTGAGTTGACACCTGTAGGCGACCTGCGCGTCGTGATAAGGATGAAATGACGATGAAAACGACACAGCCTCTGTGCCAGTGGAGTTAACCAATGATGGTTAAAATTCCCGACGCTGCCGGGAATCGAACTCGGAACCCCTGTGACCAAAGGCCACCACGCTAACCATTTAGCCATGGTGACAAATAGCCTCGTAGTGTGCAATTGTCACCCCCAATAAATACATAAATAAACATAAAGCCAAGCTGAGTAGCTCAGACCGTAGAGCGTTGGCCTCCCGAGATCAAGTTGGCGAATTGAATGCCGGCTGAGTCCGATGAGTTTTTTTAGATGCTCAAACACGTCAGCCCTGAGTCGATAGATTTACTGGTGCAACACCCCCTAATCTATTATCGGGAATGACATTAGACTAGATAACGCCATAGGGTAACGTGCACTATAAGGGAGGAACAACAAACAATAATAAAATATAACAACCCAGAAATCTCTCGACGAAGATTTGCATCAAGGTTTAACGTTAACAGATCCTTGATTCGATTCAAATAGTGTTCCGTTCTAACTTTAACTCTTTTTAACTGAGCTTTAGATGGCGTAGTGTCCCGAAAAGAAGTCATTATATCACTTAATTCATCAACAGCGTCAACAATAAGGTTCATAGACTCACCAATTAACTGCCAGTCTAGGTCAGATAGAGTAATGGGTAAATGGGCGGATTCCAAGAGCCTTTCAATCTTGTCTGCATTGGCACACCCCGATTTCACGTCCAAGCACCTCCAATTCATAGGCAAGTTCATAACACCGCAGCAGACGAGGGTCGATGATGAAACGCGCGGCCATGTTGAGATGATAACATGAAACAACAATATTACAAAATAGAATACACCTCAGCTTACAATACTTTAGTTACTACTTGATTTTGTTTGGTGCCATTTCTGGGTGCTTGCCTCTTATTGCACTACTAGCCATATAGCGCAGATACAACAAAGTAACCACGCTCTGCTACCAACTGCAATGCCCCCTAATCTATTATCGGGAATGACGTTAGTCTAGATAACGCCATAGGGTAGCGTGCACAATAAGGGAGAAAAACAAACAATAATACAATATACCAACTCAGATATAAAACTTACCATACATAAGTAGAAGCAAGGAACTGCGCTGAAAACCCATCCAATATAAAAACAAGAGGCTTAGATCCACGGGAAATGCTGAGGCATACACCAAAAATAACACCAATTTTCAAAAAACAAAACTATAATCAGATTAAATAAAGTTTACATTAAATAAAATGGAAAATCTTTAAACCCTTGTTAAATAAGGGAAATTTTAAGGCGAACAGAGCAGTAATAGTATAAATAAAATTTAGTTAATAGATAAATTAAATTTAAAATAAATATAGTTTTCTTTTAAATAATACTATTCTATTAATAAATAAAATGGTGCAAAATACTTAAGTTGTCATAACACGTTACTAGAATACATTATGTTAAATAAAATATTACAATTTTATAAGGAGTGAAAAATGGGTTGAATAGCCTTGAGGGGCTTATGACAGTCCCTAGTGAAAGGATCATCCACCCGCAATACCCACATTAACATAGTCCCACAACTCATTACTTGCAATTAAAACATAAACACATCCTGACGAAAATGTTAAACACAAGCCCGCAGAAAATTTAGAAAAAATATAAACTCTAATAAATTAAATTTAAATCACAAACGCAAGCCAACGTCAAGAAAATCAGCAAATTTACAAACTATACTCAATCAGTTATGGAACGAAGCAGTACTAGCACGCAAGGCGTCAACACAGCAGGCGAGTCAAACACGATCTCGCCTCAAGACGAACTTAACGTGAAGTATAATTTAATTAATAATACATAGTGATAATCAAAACATATAAACCAAACCCTTAATATACCAAAACAAAGTGAATTTAATATTTATGCAAATTGAATATACCGATGATAATAATAATAAGAAGAATTTTAAAAACTGTGATAAATAGTGATTACATAGCACATAGGTCAATACACGGGTATAAAGGGGTCGAAACGTATGTAATGAATTATGAAAAAAATCACATCAGAACGACAAAATAAAAATAAACACCGCTACGACAATAAAAACACAGCAACGACCCGCAATAAATTTTAAATAGCCACAACACACGCCTTAAGGAAATAATACCATGAAACACACGCAAAACACGCATGAAAATAAATATATCCAAGAAGGAAAATAAAATTTAGAAAGGCAAAGGAAAATTTCGAAGTTGCCGGCATACAATTTTAGCATCACATTTACGTGTCACTCACTTGAAGCGAAACGTTGTACCAAAACGAATACCAAGACAGAAATCTGATCACAAGAAGTACACAAATAAATTAAAACGACACCTTCAGATAAAATTACACTAACAGAAGAAATTCATAAAATGAGTACTTACATCGTAGCGATATATCCCAGATTATTCACCGTTATTGACCTATGACTAGTAACACTCACAGGGAAGAATCAACCCCCAGTCAATCGAGGGATATTGGTCCTAGAACCTACCCAAGAACAGGTGGATTCTAAATATGAAGTATCCAATAGTTTTCAAGTTATAAGAACTCAGACAAAGAGACAAACAAACAAGAAACAACACCAATGCTTTAAAAAAGTGCAGACGGTCATTATTACACCTGAAACGGATAACTGAATGAAAATTTCGCCAAAATAGTCAATGTACAGACACACGGTCGTTACGATTTTATTTATGTAGATAAGGGATCTGCTCCACGTACAACACATTTTGCCCTATGTCAACCTGTAAAACCTTCCATTTGTAACGGTAGGTACACCTCTACGCCGCACATTTAAATCTTGCGCCAATAAAACCTCCCCTACTGGAGGAACAGTGAACTTGAAACTAGACCTCCTTAAACTTTTACTCGGAAGATGTCACTACAAAAACTATGATCATGCACCCTGGTGCGAAGTGAAAGAACGTTTTTGAAGAAATTTTGTATTCATAAGTTTTTTCTTTACTAAATTTCGTTCATTCATTTGTGGGTGGCAATATTTATCTTTTCTTTCCGCCAGTTTTGAATCCAACTAATCGCTAAGTTTTGTAATTACTTTACGACCAATCCTGGATGTCTTCTTCGACTTTGAGTGTAAATTTTGTATGGTCCAATAAAATTGAGAGGGTGTGGCTTGATTATTCATGAAAGGTCTCGAACCTTCCCCGAGGGTTTATAAACTGCGGATTTTCACGTCTCTTGGCCATTTGATCATTGTATTTGAAGCAGGAGTCGGGAGGTGCCTCTTTCAGCAGGCAGCAGTTATTCAGCAAGGTAATGGCCGTTTAACATCTTTATTTCTTGCTAACTCCGCAGTTTAACCCGAGGGATAGGTCCGAAACTTTAATATGTAACCAACTTCTCTAAAATGTAAATTCTGCCGGCTAATGTGAAAATTTCATAAAATCTGTAACTGTAATTCGGGGATAGAGAGTGATTTATCTTCTCGAGCTCCCCTTCATATTGGTTTGAGGTGACAACGTTTTGTAACTGGTTTTCTTCCTTTCCGTAATGTACTAAATTATTCTTATTCGAGTCATCCCCATAGTTCGGGAATAGCCCCTGTTTCATCGGCCTAGTGCCTTTTAGGTTTTAATAATGCATATTTAGGAGTGCAAGTACACGCCTCCATTCAATTGGGTGTTTCGGGCCATTTACTTAATCTGTTTTCTGCTAAGGCCCAGTAGGTTGGGTACAAGATACCCCTGTTTCTTTTTTTGTAAATTGTGCCTTGATGGCAAATAATTGTAAGTTTCTGGTATTGCCTTAAATAGGCTTGAAAAACTGAGAACGTGTCAGCTCTTTTCTAGTGTGGTGACTGTGCTTCTGAGAGGCTTGATATTTGAAGTTGGGAGCAAGTGCTCCAGGGATTAGGGGCTTTCTGCCCTTTGAACAATTTGTGCTCGCCTGTAAAAGTTGAGCTAGGAGCTCAAAATTATAATACTAGGGCTTGTAGCCCAAGAGTATTAAAATTCTGAAATCTGGGATCTTTCTAAGTCTTGTTTCTAATTGATATGTAATTGTAATTTCTCTAAGTGAAAAGTTGTTAAAATTTTGTCGGGTTTTTTTTTGGAAAATATAACCTTTGTTAAAATTTTAAATTAACTTTGACCTTGTAGTTAGACCCATTCATCCCGGCACCTTCTTTCATCTCTGCTAGTCCACCAAACCACGGTAACACATTAATGATATCTCCTTTATCAATAATCCTATCGAAGAAGTGCCCATGAGTAAAATGGTTTGGAAATGGATATCCATCTAGGTTGTTCTGGTATATTTTGTGGAAGAGTAAAATCACTGTTTCGGTTTCCTATAAACCCCTCAGTCCACTTGTTGTATTTGAAATGATTAGACCTTAAAAGCCACCTTTGGTCAGGGGGATGGTAAGTATGAATTGTGGTTAAACTATCTCCAGTAGTTTTGCAGTTAAAAAAAAATATGCTTTACACGCACCCGCTTTTAGGGTAAGTCCGCTCGAACTTAGAGTGGAAAAAAGTCCATTAATGATATCTCCCTTATTAATCCACGTATCGAAATGATGCGCATGAGAAGAAAGGTTTAGAAATTGATTTCCGGTAAGCCAGGTTGATTTCCGTGAAGTTTGGTTGTGTATATTTTGTGGGAGTGCAAAATCACGGTTTCAGTTTCGTATAAACCCCCAGTTATTTCAGGGATTTAGAAATGATATTGGCTCTAGAACCTACCAAAGGATAGGTGGATTCTAAATATGAAGTTTGTTAGAAATATATCCAGTAGTTTTCAAGTTATAAGAACTCAAACGAACAGACACCAAAGCTAAAAGATATGCATATGGTCATTACTACATCCGAAACGGATAACTGAATGCAAAATTTCGCCAAAATAGTCAATGTACAGACACATGGTCGTTACTATTTTATTTATATTGATTATAATTTTTTTTTATTTAATCCGTTCACCGTCCACAGTTGATTTTCCCTCGGACTCAGCGAGGGATCCCACATCTACCACCTGAAGGACAGTGTCCTGGAGCGTGAGACATTTGCTCAGAGGGATACAACTAAGGAAGAGGAGGACCAATACCTAACCCAGACGCCCTCACCTGCTATGCTGAACACGTGTCTTGTAGCGATAGACAAGGAAGAGGAAAATAATCGGTCGTGGCCTTAAGTTGGGTACCATCCCGGCATTCGCCTGGAGAAGAAATGGGAAACTACGGAAAGCCCCTTCTACTCAGTTAACCTCCCGAGGCTGAGTGGACCCCGTTCCAGTCCTCGTACCACTTTTCAAATTTCGTGGTAGAGTCGGGAATCGATCCCAGGCCTCCGAGAATGTAGCAAATCACACTAACCACTACACCACAGAGGCAGAGATGAAACACATAAAAATCGATTAACTGCTTGTATCTTTCCTGCCGTTGTGTTATTGACGCTATTTATTGCGAACTAACTGAGCTGGCTGATCACCAAGCGACACGAGTGGTCATTTACCGTAGACAGCCCGAGCGTATATTTAAATAGGCTACATTTGACCTTTTTCAAAATTTCTTACCCATATAACATTTGTCTTAACTGTAGACTGGACAACCTAAAAGTGCTAAGTGCCAAAATATGCTCTAGTGGATATTCAATAAAAACCGTTATAATGTTTGATTCTTAAGTTATCTGCAGTTAACAAATATATTGGTTAATTTACATTATTTACCGAGCGAGATGGCCGGATAGCCGGCAGTGTAGGAGAGGTGATGGTATAGAATTTCTGTTCAATAGATTATGTACCAGTCCGCCACTGTGGTGTAGTGGTTATGGCTATGCTGGCTATTTTGAACAGGGGCCTTGTGGTAGTATGGGAAGACTGGAAGGGATATATAAAGAAGAGGGAACGAGGCGACCGTGGCCTTAAGTTATGTACCATCCCGGCATTTATCTGGAGGAGAAGCGAGAAACCACGGAAAACCACCTCAGAGATGGCTGAGGTGGGAATCCGCCTCCTCTACTCAGTTGACCTCCCGTACCAGTCCTCGTACCACTTTTCAAATTTCGTGGCAGAACCGGGAATCGAATCTACTGATGAGAAATTTTACTGTATAGCATTACCTCTCCTACTTGCGGGCTAACATTTGAAAGATTTGAAAGAGGCAGAGGATTTTTTCCTTGTTAATGTGAATATTTTAATTATCCGACTCATTGGCCAGCGTTGAGGCCTTCAGTTCAGAGGGTTCCGGATTCGATACCCGGCTTGGTCGGGGATTTTAATCACGTCTGATTAATTCTTCTGACCCGGAGACTGGGTGTTTGTGTTTGTCCCAACACTTTCCTCTTCATATTCAGACAACATACCCTACCAACCACCACAGAAACACGCAATAGTGATTACATCCCTCCATATAGGGTTGGCGTCAGGAAGAGCATCCGGTCGTAAAACAGGGCCAAATCCACATGTGCGACACAGTTTGCACCCGCGACCCCACAGATGTGAGAAAAGTGGTAGAAAAAAAGTTGAATGTGAATACTTTAAATGCATAATTGATTTGGGTACACATTTTGCAATGTTTTAGCGTTATCCCCTCTCCAGACGAATCTTTGACAACTGTTTAACAATGCACGTTTATAGCAGATAACAATCACGCAAATGAACACCATTCAGAAGGGGTGTGAAATATCTGTGAGGACGTGCAATCTGTTGCGTGCGATCGCGCTGCCACCGCTATTGTGATAGTTGGTTTGTCGGAGGGGAGGGAAGACAGACAGTCCGTCAGTACGTGGTCGGCCGGCTAGAGCGCCGCACGTCATGTGGTGAGCTATGGACTGGGCGTGTGTAGTGTCGTCGCTCACGGCGTTCTGTCTCTACGTCAACACTCTGGATGCGGACTTCGTCTACGATGACCAGTAAGTGACACCTCTGCTGTATAGAGAAATTTAATTACTTCATTATCACTCTTTGAAAGGAGCCAACAGCTATTTGGTTACTTCTTCTGTTAGAAATGTCATGATCAGGATGCTGTATATTTTTATTTAATGTAAATTAGGCTTACTAAACTATACCTCAATTGTAAAATACCCGCATTATGCAGGATTGGAAATACAAAAATGTACAAAAAATCAAGCATAGTGAAACGCGTAGTTCATATACACAAGAAAAAAAATGAAAATATTCAAGCTTTTCAGACTTTTTATATTGTAAAATTGCTAACGATTTGCCCCAGTGTGGTTCATATATTGCGAAACGCTGGTAATTTCACGATTGAAAAGGAAAAATTGCAAAGAAAAGCAGCTCGATTTGTTCTGTATGATTTCCGACAAAAGTGTAGCGTTACGAAAATGTTGCTAAGTTTGGGCTCCGAAGACTTGGGAGAAAGGAGATGAGCTCCTCGATTAAGTGGTGTGTTCCGAGCTGGCAGTGGAGATATGTCGTGGAATGATATTAGGGGACGAATATGTTTCAGTGGCGTTTATAAAAATAGTAGATATCATAATAGAAAGATCAAGTTGGAATAAAGAGGATAAATTGGGGCAAATATTCGTTTGTAAGAAGAACATTTAGGGATTGGAATTTACGAACTGAGATGTTTAATAAATTTCCAAATTCTTTGCAGTTATCTAAGAAAAGGCTAGGTAAACAACAGATAGGCAATCTGCCACCTGGGCCACTGCCCTAAATACAGATTGACTGATGCCTTAAAAGCTTGAATGCTGTCAGTTCGTGATGTATTACAGTATATTCGCAATTGTTGAAATTAAATTAATTAGGTTTACCTCCTTCACTTTTCATAAGTAGTTAGTATTTTACAAGCAAATTAAAGCGTGAAGATTAGAAACAGCATGAATGAAAATAAAGGAAACATTTGAATTACTGTCACTGACTGCCTGTAAGCAAGTTAGCCTAGGTTATGGTGTATTTATAGGGAGTGTTTAAATGCGACAACTCTGCGTCATCATCTTCTGGCTCGTTGAAGATCTAAAGATTCTGTGTGGATACTCCACAGCATGAGTCACACAGCAGTAAGCATTTATACCAGTACAATTGTTAAATTATTTCTGGACCTATGCGGTCGTTTATGGTACATAAGCCCAATGAATAAAGTGCACGACTAAATTCCAGCCCTCGTCCGGTTAAAGCCAGTTAGCAGCTGGAGCATACATTAAACATTATTATTATTATTATTATTATTATTATTATTATTATTATTATTATTATTAAAACAAACACTCGGATGGTGGATGCCGATTAAATGTTATGATCTAATGCTGGGCAACGCAGTCATAAAAACCATGACAGTGAATTCATGTGGAGTGTCAAATTATTGACCTTCTTTCAGGGGGTTAGACTTCGTTCAGATGTGTGTATATTAATACCCATTCATTTGGTAATGGGGGATACAGTTCATTTAGGTGTGTGGACATTTAAGTATCGCCGTTGGTTGACATCTACCATTTAAGGATTGTACGGGGCTTTAATTATTATTTCAGTTAACATTATGAACTGTTTTATTAATGTATTATCAAGTGGAATAATGCTTAAATATACAGCAATTCTTCTTTTCTGTACCATTGTTGAAGTAGCCTATTTTTCTTGTCATTATATTCAGTATACGACTTCCGTTGAACGGCAGTTTGTCTCCTAATACCCTACTGCGTGAAACTCTCTAAATGTATCCGTATGGGAAGATCCTGTGCCTTCAGTGTTGTGATTATCACTATCCGTCAGCTAGTCCTAGAATATCAGCACCATCACCTCTGTTTAATTCATTTACTAGGGCTCGATGACCTTAGATATTACGCCCGTTTAAACAAAAAGCATCATCACCACTTCATTGTCCGACTCGTTGGCTGAATGGTCAGCGTACTGGCCTTCGGTTCAGAGGGTCCTGGGTTCGATTTCCGGCCGGGTCGGGGATTTTAACCTACATTGGTTAATTCCAATGGCCCGGGGGCTGGGTGTTTGTGCCGTCCCCAACATCCCTGCAACTCACACACCACACATAACACTATCCTCCACCACAATAACACGCAGTTACCTACACATGACAGATGCCCCCACCCTCTTCGGAGGGTCTGCCTTACAAGGGCTGCACTCGGCTAGAAATAGCCACACGAAATTATTATTATTATCATCACTTCATTACTGGACTTCGGTTAAAACAGGTGGTCCTCAATTGACTATAGAACCCATATTCCTATAACTCCTATTTTTATCCCCTAAATCGATTAAAATGATTTTAATTTGTTCCGAGGAACTAATATATTTTCAGACTCCTTTTTGTGTATCTTGAACCATATATTCTTGAAGTAGTTTTCAAAGAAAATGTTAAAAGCGGGAAGTTGTAAACCGCACTTCTCGGAAGTCCCTAAGAATCTCCCACAGTAAACGAGCTCGTAGTGTGCGTGTCACGAGGTGGGAGGTAGTGTCTACTGACCTGCTGGAAACTAAATTCTTCATTTAATTTTATGAGAACATTTCAGTGTTTCCAATTGTTCAGTATACCGGGCGAGTTGGCCGTACGGTTAGGGACCCGCAGCCGTGAGCTTGCATCCGGAAAATGGTGGGTTCGAATCCCACTGTCGGCAACCCTGAATATGGTTTTCCGTAAATATTCTGGGGCTGTATATACCTTAATTAATGCCACGGCCGCTTCCTTCCAACTCCTAGTCCTTTCCTATCTCATCGTCGCCATACGACCTATCAGTGTCGGTGCGACGTAAAGCCACTAGCAAAAAAAGTCAGTATATGCATTACGCCGAATGTGTTGGCTTCCAAGTCGCTTTTAATTAAACAGTGGTTACAGGAGTTCCCCCATTTCACATCGAATGGTAAAATTATATTCTGTGACGTTTGCAGCGAAGAGGTGATTGAAATTTGTTCTATATTTCCCCCTGAAGAGGTATCATCAATTTAGCAAAATTAAAAATGGTATTTTAATTGGTAAATGTTTATCAAAATACATAAGATTGAAATAGCTTTGAAAGCCAATTTTAGGTACCTAAAAACTTTAGGTCTAGTCATTACTGTAATACAGGGTTATTAAGCTAAGATGACCACCTGAAGTAACTCGTGAACCGTTTAAGATATTGACTTTCTGTTTTTACTTTCAGTAATGTTACCAAGAGACTCATAACTGGACGTGCAGTGCTTTTTCATGGTGTCCATGTTCTCTGAGATAATGGTACTTTGTTTCTTTAAATTGAACTACGCTGTTTTCTACACCTAGATTTACAAACATTACAAATTCAGCACCGCGATTATTTTGTAAATCGATCAAGTACTTCCTGAGAAAATGTATGTATTCAAACGTGCGTCATTTGCCAGCCAGGGACTGTCTTGTTCGATTCGCACTACGTATGAAACATGAGCTAGCTGTTGACTTAAAGTCAGCTAAGTATTCGCTATCTTGAGCCCATAAATATACTATAATAAGCTGTATGATTTAACACCATACATATTGTCGTACGTTAACAGCTTCTAAGGAACAACATTGTTATCCTGACGTGACATTAAACCAAACCTTCAGTATTCGGGAGATAGTAGGTTCGAACCCCACTGTCAGCAGCCTTGAAGATGGTTTTCCGTGGTTTCCCATTTTCACAGCAGGCAAAATGCTGGGGCTGTACCTTAATTAAGCCACGGCCGCTTCCTTCCCACACCTAGCCCTTCCTCTCTGTCCCATCGTCGCCATAAGACTTATCTGTGTCGGTGCGACGTAAAGCAACTAGCAAAAAAAAACCTTTGGCCGATGACCTAGCTGTTAGGCCTCTTTAAAGAAGCATCATCATCAAACCAAACTACATAGAACCGAACGAGCTGTACGGGCCATGTAGCTCTTAGCTTGCTTTCGGGAGATGGTAGGGTCGAACCCTACCATCGGCAGCCCTTAAGGTAGTCTTCCGTGGTTTGCCATTTTCACACCAGGCAAACTCTGGAACTGTACCTTAATTAAAGCCATAGCCCTTTCTTATCCCATCGCCGCCGGAAACCTACCTGAGTGCGAACACTAGAAGAAAGAAGAAACGTTTATGTCTGGCGTCAGGAAGGACATCTGGCCGTAAAACTGGCCCAAATCCTCATGCTTGACATAGCAACCATATCTTCACCAAGTTGTGGCAGAGAAAGAACAAGAAAGAACAAGAAAGAAAGAAAGAAAGAAAGAAAGAAAGAAATAGCTTCTGTGGCTCAGGCGGCAGCCCGTCGGCCTCTCCGTGGTTCGAATCCCGGTCACTCCGTGTGAGATTTGTGCTGACAACGCGGAGAACGGACAGGTTTTTCTCCGGGTACTCCGGTTTTCTCCGTCATATCTCATTCCATAAATACTGTCCAATATAATTTCATTTCATTTGTCAGTCATTAATCATTGTCGCAGAGGAGTGAGACAGGTTTCGGCAGCCGGCACAATTCCTATCCTCGCCGCTAGATGAGGCTTCATTAATTCCATTCCTGACCCGGTCAGTGACTGGAAACAGGCTCTGGATTTTCATTTTCAAAGAAAGAAAGGCATACTATGAGGAATAGTAATAACATTACACTGAATGTTTGAAAGTATATGGTGTTAGTGAAAGTGAGTATTATTTTAAGAAGTAGTAAAACTACAGGATGGGCAAAATAAAACTGAACAGGAGAACTGCCCATCACAGGAAATGCTGGAAGCCGTGATTTTGATGCACCAATTGGTTGCTGTCACATGTCTGCGCGTGCGCATCTCCCAAGTACATCGCTGAGTCATAACGTGTGAGTGAGTAAGAGGAGCAGACGTGTTTAGTGACCAGTTGAATGCAACACAAAATGGTGCTCCCGATAAAACAGCACGTGTTCATTGTCGAGTTTTATGCGACGCACGATTCATGAAAGACCTGTGCAGAACTCTTTGCGCAACAGTTTAAGACTGGAAGTGTTTTGACGTAAACTCCAGCAAACTCTGCAATGCAAAACTTAGTGGAAAAATTGCGTGAAAGGGGCTCTATAGCGAATAAAAACCGTCATTTATCCAAAAAGAATTCGAACACCAGAAAACATTGCTCGAGTGAAGGAAAACCTGGAACAAAGTCCGACGAAATCTCAACGCCGTCGGAGATAAGAGGTCAAAAAAGGACCTGCAGCTGTATCCTTACAAATTAACTGCTGTAATCGTCCAGACGAACCTTCGCGGGTTGAGTTTTGCCGGTGGTTTCTGAGTGAAGTGGAGTCAGGACTTTTGGATCCTCAGTTCTTCATTTCCAGCATCTTCTGTGGTGTTCATTAACGAGAGTCAATCCCGGGTCAGTCCTATTGTGAATATTTTCCGGGCCAGTTTTATTTTGCCCACGCGGTAGCACAACTGGGCAATGGCCCCTTCGTAACACTAGTTAGAACGCAAAAGTTAAGTGGTTCGATCCTTCGAACGATGATTTAAAAAAAAAAGATAGAGAATGGCTACGAAGGCCGTGAAAATGAGACACCTTAGGCTTCGCAAACTTAATACCGTGGGATTAGAAAAGAACAAGAGTTGACCAAGGGAAGGCTAAAAGCAGAAGTAAAGCAAAGCAAAGTCATCTCCGTACAGACCATAAAGGCCGTTGGAAGGGTGGAAGGTAAAGCCTTCCACTATCCATAACCTCGGCACTTGATGAGGCAGAGTGGTTAGCTCTCCCCCCCGGACGCCTTTGCCCCCAGGAATTATCCTGGTACTCTTGATGTAGGCTGAGTGAACCTTAGGGCTATGTGCAATGTGCACCTCCATAAGTGAAAATCTCGTTTCTTAAATTTGTCGACTTCCTGACGGAGAATCGAACCCACGTCCTTCCGCGTGAACCGAGCACGCCGTTAACGCCTCAAACATGCAGCGCCTCGAGGGAAGTCCAATAGGAACGGAAACTCACCGCATTTCTACGTTTCCTTTGCCTCTCACCTATCTTATAGTTTATCATACTATCTTTAGAGGTACAGTAGAGTAGGCAATGTTAATGATTAACCCTCGTACTGGTCGCCCTGGCGTAGGGATGGTGAACCTAGTGGCACGCAAACAACACTCCTATTGCACGTCGCACAACATACTAACATATTTCGATGTTTTAACGTGTAATAAATAGATGGAAAATCTAGCAACATTGCATATTTTAACATTCTTCTTCTTTCAGGAAATCTGTCCTTAGATGGGTATCACCTGGATGACCACCATTTCTCTCTGTTCTGAACATCTTCTTTCATTTGCTTGTAACTTCTTCCTCTCTTCACATCTGTCATCATCATCATCATCATCATCATCATCATCATCATCATCATCATCATCATCATCATCATCATCATCAAGTTCCTCTCCTCTCATACCCTGCTCACCACCACCTCCATTTCTCATTCTATCGGTCCATTTCACTTTCTCCATTATTCTCCATAACCACATTTCAAAACTTCTAAATATTTTTGTTCGTTCTGCTTGACTGTCCCCGTTTCAGAACCATAAGACACCAGACTCCACACAAAACATTTGGCAAAAGCATCAACAAGAAAAAGAAGCGAATAGTCAATCTATATACACCGTCGGTCTTAAGTCTGACATTTCATTCCCCTGCCCTAACTCCCTTGGTAAACTACTCCACTTTTTTCCTACCCTGACGGTGCCAGATATAAAAGATATTCCCCTTTCTTGTCTTTCGTGAGCCTTCCTTTTGATATTGTGCCCTATAATGCACTTGGTTCGATCTCGGCGTTTGCCTGATGGGAACGAAGGCATTATAGGGCACGTAGTCAAGGCATTGTGAATATTTTCCGGGCCAGTTTTATTTTGCCCACCCGGTAGCACAACTGGGCAATGGCCCCTACGTAACACTAGTTAGAACGCAAAAGTTAAGTGGTTCGATCCTTTGAATGATGATTTTAAAAATATCGAGAAAGAATGGCTACGAAGGCCGTGAAAATGAGACACCTTAGGCTTCGCAAACTTAATACCGTGGGATTAGGAAAAAAGGGGTTAGGGGTGGTATAAAAATTTGCGTGCCGGCGTGAAGGGCTCAGATGGTTGAGGCGCTAGCCTTCTGGCCCCTACTTGGCAGATTCGATCCTGGCTCAGTCCGGTGGTATTTCAAGGTGCCCATATAAGTCAGCCTCGTGTCAGTAAATTTAGTACCACGCAAAAGAACTCCTGCGGGACTAAATTCCGGCACCCTGGCGTCTCTGAAAACCGTAAATGTAGTTAGTGGGGACGTAAAGCCAATAACATTATTAATTTGCGTCACGAAATTAACGATGCGAAACGTGTGACGTGATGTTGTTACCTAACAACCCTGAAGGCTGTGATGTGAAGTAATGATGGATGGTAATGACTTGAGAGACATTTTATTATCAAAGAGGGCTATTGATGTACAGATGGTTGATGTGATATTGGAGGTTGTGATGTGATTAGGGGTATGGCTGAGGGACACATAGGAGGCTCTTTCATCAAAAAGGCCTCATTTTATCATCCGTGGTAGTTTTGTAGGCCCTGAGTAAGTTTTTCCCCCTTTCGATGCCCTGAATCCTACACTTCTAGGCTCCAAATTGTATACAGAAATCTCTCGAAAACGATTCGTTAGATGCAACTGAACTGAGAGTTATCAAGGTTCTCTTTAATTGAAAAGCATATTTTATGATCATTTTAATTTCCCGAACCGGGCAAGTTGGCGGCCGTGCGGTTAGGGGCGCGCAGTTGTGGGCTTGTATCCGGGAGATAGCGGGTTCGAACCCCACTGTCGGCAGCGCTGAAGATGGTTTTCCGTGCTTTCCCATTTTCACACCAGGCAAATGGTGGGGCTGTACCTTAATTAAAGCCATGGCCGCTTCCTTCCCACTCCTAGTCCTTTCCTATCCCATCGCCGCCAAAAGACCTATCTGTGTCGGTGCGACGTAGAGCAAATTGAAAATTCTAAAAATAAAATCTGAATTTTCCAAAGAGAAATTTGACACCATTTTCTTCATTGAATGGTCCTGTTATTCGAGAAACCGTTGTTCTCTCTTATAGTGCAGTAGCGACGACAAAAGGGGCGCGGTATTACATTTTTATTCCATTTTAGCCGGCTGAAACTAGGAATTATAGGATTATTATTAAAAAACAATTTGTGCAAATTTTTAATTATTAACAAACTTATTGTCGAAAATACGCACAAAATGTCGTTCGTAATGGCTAACCGTTTTGTATAGCGCCACAGCAAGTACTATCTGCGCACTTTTTAGCGATAGATTTA
Organism: Anabrus simplex; assembly: GCF_040414725.1. Classification (NCBI taxonomy): domain Eukaryota; kingdom Metazoa; phylum Arthropoda; class Insecta; order Orthoptera; family Tettigoniidae; genus Anabrus; species Anabrus simplex. The sequence continues at coordinate 443,501,581 of NC_090267.1, read as the reverse complement.
CACTCTAGTGCTGAATCAGTCGACTTCGGTTATCTTCGAGATTCGTATTGGCAACCTATGAAACACAAACTAAGAATCGCTTATCATCGCTGTGCGACATCTGGCGTACACTTTAAGTACTCGTACTGTTGTTGTTTACACAGCAAAGCCAAACTATAGAATTCATGCTAGGAACACGTTTCGCATCGGGAAATAGTATATAGTATTATATATTGTGTGTGTGACACAGTTGTTGGCGTTAAGATAATAAAGGTTTAGAAAATTCATATCGATCGATCATATTATCGATGTCCGACTCGTTGGCTGAATGGTCAGCGTACTGGCCTTCGGTTCAGAGGGTCCCGGGTTCGATTCTCGGCCGGGTCGGGGATTTTAACCTTCATTGGTTAATTCCAATGACCCGGGGGCTGGGTGTTTGTGCTGTCCCCAACATCCCTGCAACTCGCACACCACACATAACACTATCCTCCACCACAATAACACGCAGTTACCTACACATGGCAGATGCCGCCCACCCTCATCGGAGGGTCTGCCTTACAAGGGCTGCACTCGGCTAGAAATAGCCACACGAAATTATTATATTATCGATTCAATTCAGATTTCATTTCCACTCAGTTGGCAGTATTTACCGGAACCGGCAGTGCTCCCTTCTTACTCCTCACGGAATACAAAAATCTATCACTAAAAAGTGCGCATACAGTAGTGGAGACTTCGCAAATGCTATGAGGAAGAGTAACGGGGGTATATTTTTTGTCAAGGTCGTGGACACAGGTATGATTCACCTGCTTGCCGCGTGCATTCGTCAGTCTGGCAGTCTCTTTAATATTGTCTGTTAGTTTCTTAGAGTGTAGTCAAATACTAAATGAGTTTTTAATTTTATAATCACGCCGTACTTCTATTGTTTCTTTGGTGAAAGTACAGTATTGAATCAAAATCTCAAAAAACTATTTTTGCCGCACTGAAGTTGGTAAACTATCAACCTTTACCTTTCTGTCAAAATTTGCTGAAAGAGCATCAAATCTTACCATTTTGTAGTCTTTTTGTTCAGTTTTGATGTGTATAGGCCCCCCTCCCGTACTCTATATCCCTCAACCCGGCTATTTTCTGTTGTCTGTATATTCCCCCCCCCCCCCACTTCTAATTCCCAAGCGCCGCTACTGTTCTAGTGAATATTGGTGTTTCCTCCTTTAAATAAACAGCTGCTAACACCAGCAGACCGACAAGAACGCAATGTTCCCGGGGCGAATCTTTTATCAACGCTACCACAAATCTCTTGTCTGTGGCCTCAGGTAATACACATTTGAATGTCATAGCGTCACAAGTTATCAGGCAGAAATAGTATACAGAGCTATTGATTATTATGTCAAACGGAAGTCGTATGTCACAACAGAACATCTAATTAATTGTTCGAGGGCTAGTTCCGTCTGTGGATCAGTGCCAGTTTCCTGGTTTTTGAATCTCAAGAGCACGGATTCAAATCCAGACAGCGAGAGAGAGAGATTTTCTGTTGCTTGAAAAGTAAGAAGTTATTGTTTTTTTTTTTTTTTGTTTTTTACACTTGTTTTAACGTCACACCGACACAGATACGTCTTATGGCGACGATGGGATAGGAAAGGACTAGAAATGGGAAGGAAGTTGGCGTGGTGTTAATCAAGGTACAGCCCCAGCATTCTCATGGGCTGAAAATAGGAAACCATAAAAAATCATCTTCAGGGCAGCCGACAGTGGGGTTCTATCCCAGTATCTCCCGAATGAAAGCTCACAACTATGTGTTCCAAACCGAGCGGCCACTTGTTCGGTTGTAGAAAGTTTCATGACGTAAAGTAAGTCTTTCCGAGCTGTAATAGTTCTAGTGAGCGAACCACAAACATGAAAGTATTAACATTGAAATACGTTCTAGATAACACTTGCGACGACAGTTGGATACTTATTAGTAGAAAAGTACAAAGTACCAAATTGATGGACAGTAAATTATTATTATTATTGTTCTGCATCTGTGTGGTCGCGGGTGCGAACTGTGCCGCACATATGGATTTGGCCTTGTTTTACGGTCGGATGTCCTTCCTGACGCCAACACAATATGGAGGAATATAATCACTATTACGTGTTTCTGTGGTGGTTGGTAGTATAATGTGTTGTCTGAATATGAAGAGGTGTTAGGACAAACACCCAGTCCCCGAGCCAGAAGAATTAATCAAACGCGATTAAAATCCCCGACCCAGCTGGGAATCGATCCCGGGACTCTCTGAACCGAAGGCCTCAACGCTGACCATTCAGCCAAGGAGACGGACTTACAAGAGATTGATAAAGTGAAAGTTGCTACTGAAAAATAAACAAAAATCACATTTATTAAGCATTTCAAATGTGCTTTGTTACAATTTATTAGTCACCGATCTGCAAATATTATTACTTACGCTCTACCTTTGCCAAATGGAATCACGGCCTTTAGATCATTTTTTGTTTTTTCTCGGGCGACATAGGCCCTATGCAAGAAGCTGGAAGCTTTCAAAATGTGGGCTTAATGGCGGATGTTACGTATATCGTGGACTTATACGGAGGTGATGGGAAAACTAGAAACAAGAAAGCCGGTGAACGCCCTTCCATCAAAAAGCGGAAACTTGAATATTGCGGACATGTGACGTGGAATGAAAAGCATAGGATCCTACAGTGGATGATGTACGGGAAGATCTCAGAACAACGGAGAGCTGAGGACTGGGGAAAGGACGAAAGGAAAGGTATTGAAGTCGGTTGTGAGGGCAGGCATGACAGGTACGCGGTTGCGGAACATGGCCAGTGAAGAAAATCCACAAGGTGAAGCTAAATGTAGCGAAAATGCGGATGTTAAGGTGGATGAGGGGAAACACACGCATAGATAGGATGCGGAATGAGACATCACGAGAGATATGCGGTGTTCCCGAAGTATCAAAGAGAAAATAATGCTGTGGTTTGGACACATTGGCAGACGAGAGGATGACTATGTGGGAAGAAGGGTAAGCAGCCTGCAGGTGGTGGGAGGACGAGAAAAATGTAGGACTGTGTGGCAGAGGACATGAAGCAGAAGGGACTCTGTAAGGACGACGCACCAGACAGGAAGGTATGGAAGAGGAAAGTTAGGAACAGTGAAACCTAAGAATAGAAAAAACTGAGGAAAGGAAGAATAGCGACCTACTAGGGGAACCCGTCAAGTGTAACAATCCGATTTCCCAGAAACTTAGTTCAGCGAAAGAGGGGGCCTAATTAAGCGAACACATATTTCGGTTTATCCGTAGACATTCGACCGTTTCTGAGAAACGACCGAAGTTCCCGACGCGCTTTACGTGCCTATTATCGCGTAGTTCAAATGACGCGGTGGCGCAGTGGCTATCGCCGTGGCCTCACACTTGTGCGCCCCGTGTTCTAATCCCCATTTGTTTGTTCTGTTTCATTTATTTACTTTTCTTCAACTTGCTTTACGTTGTACCGACGTCGATAGCTCTTAAGGTGGCGATGGGATAGGAAAGGGTTAGGAGTGGGAAGGAAGCGGCCGTGGCCTTAATTAAGGTACAGCCCCAGCATTTGCCTGACGTGAACCTAGGAAAACCATCTTCAGGGCTGCCAACAGTGGGGTTCGAACCCACTATCTTCCGGATGCAAGCTAACAGCTGCGCGGCCCTAACCACACGGTCAACCGCCCGGTCATATATTTACTTTTGTCCATCGACGATTATTACACGAATGGTTTTGTTCAATGCATTTTGAAATATCATTATCCTTTTTCGTATATTAATTTTCTGCCTAGTAAATGAATTTTTGTCCGCCTCTGTGGTGTAGTGGTCAGTGTGATTAGCCTCAACTCCCGGAGGCCCGGGTTCGATTCCTGGCTCTGCCACGAAATTTGAAAAGTGGAACGAGGGCTGAAACGGGGTCCACTCAGCCTCGAGAGGTCAACTGAGTAGAGGCGGGTTCGATTCCCACCTCAGCCACCCTGGAAGTGGTTTTCCGTGGTTTCCCACTTCTCCTCCAGGCAAGGTACCTAACTTAAGGCCACGGCCGCTTCCTTCCCTCTTCCCTGTCTCTCCCTTCCAATCATCCCGTCCCCCACCAAGGCCCCTGTTCAGCATAGCAGGTGCGGCCGCCTGGGCGAGGTACTGGTCATCCTCCCCAGTTGTATACCCCTACCTAGAGTCTGAAGCTCCAAGGCACTGCCTTTGAGGCGGTAGAGTCCGAGGGAAAAGCCAACCCTGGAGAGTAAGCAGATTAAGAAGAAGAAGAAGAAATGAATTTTAGAACATCATTTGATCTCTACTAATTGCACAGCCGAAGGGATATCACGACTAGACGCAATGTAATAAAAATCCTCGCATTGATTCATAACCAATTGCAAGCGCCAGTTTTTGGAAAAATGGTCCGTTATGCGAGGTTGGTCGCAAACGTATTGCCAACATGTGATATCTTTAGTAATGTTAACGACGTTTCCTTTCCGAGAGGCATTCCCACCCAGAAATGTAACTGTGGCAAAACTGCCTTCGCGCGATGCTTGTGGTGTGCGAAATTTCTATGTTTCGAATGTTTCTACGGTCGGTATCATCCAAGTGAAATTCACCGTATCTCCCTGAAGCATTAATATAAGAATGGACTTAGGAAACTTTGCAATCTCTGAAAAAAAAAAAAAACATATAAACTCTACATGTTTAGAAATCAATTTGCCGGTCTGAGTGGCTTGGCAGTTCGATCCTGGCTCAGTCCGGTGGTATTTGAAGGTGCTCAAATATATCAGCCTCGTGTCGGTAGATTTATTGGCACGTAAAAGAACTCCTGCGGGACTAAATTCCGGCACTTCAGCGTCCTCGAAAACTGTAAAAGTAGTTAGTGGGACGTAAAGCAAATAACATTATTAGAAATTTGAAGAATACCAAACTCATGACCATTGTCTGTTAGGTCATCAGCCCAGGGGATGGTTGGATCCTCAAATAGCACCACCAAAGGCTATGGAGTTATAAGGGAATCACAAAAACCAATGGCAGTACCAAAATGAGGCGTACTAGGCAAGACGAGGAGCGACCATTGATCGTGGAAGTCAAGTGCACCTCACAGGTCGATTAAAGGTACTGGAGTGGTTAATGACCTTGTATACCTTGGGTCATGTGAAGTGACAAGAGTAAATTGCGAGATAGAGAGACGTATTGTCCTAGGACGTGCAGCTATGAGTAAACTAAGATCTGCCAGTACAGGGCAATATCCAAAATCACGAAGATTGGATTCGTTGAAGCACTAGTAATTTCTGTGTTATTTTACGGTTGTGAGACATGGACCGTTAAGGTTAAAGACAAAGACCAGATCGATGCGTTTGAGATGTGGTGTAGGCATAGAATGCTACGTGTATCTTAGACCGAAAGGAGAACGAGTGAGTCCATCATTAAAGAGCTGAAGATAGTGAAACTTCTCTCTACATCTGTCACTGAGAGAATACTTCAGTTCCTTGGACATTGATGATTATTACACACCGTTGTATACACTAACTTGATAAGAAACATTCTTGCAGTAATCCTGAAAAGTAGATAAATGGAAGAAAATAATCGGTATTTGAACACGGAGCACAAAAACAATCTTAAGGAGAAATGGAGACAACCTGGAGAAGTCTATCATAGAATGCAGAAGACCACGTGCAAGGACACCAAGCAGGTGGCTAGATCAGGCTAGGAAGTTGACTAGCCTTGCTCTTCAGAACGTCCTAAGAAAAGCTGAAGATCGAGTTGGATGGCGACACTTTGTGAAGCATGTAAGCCTCCAGAACAAAACAATGGGGTCACGATACTCAGTAATGATGATGATGATGATGATGATGATGATGATGATGATGATGATGATGATGATGATGATGATGATGAAATGAAAAAATGAAATGGCGTATGGCTTTTAGTGCCGGGAGTGTCCGAGGACAAGTTCGGCTCCCCAGATGCACGTCTTTTGATTTGACGGCCCTAGGCGACCTGCGCGTCGTGATGAGGATGAAATGATGATGAAGACGACACATACACCCAGCCCCCGTGTCAGCGAAATTAACCAATTAAGGTTAAAATTCCTGACCCTACCAGAAATCGAACCCGGGGCCCCTGTGACCAAAGGCCAGTACGCTAACCATTTAGCCGTGGAACCGGGCATGATGATGATGACGATGATGATGATGATGACGATGAAACTACATAATATACATAAGAGTTATTGTGAAACCCAGTTGTAATTTTACAATCAATATAACGCCATTGTATGCAGTAATTTGATAAGAAACATTCGTGCAGTAATCGTGAATAATAGATAAATGAAGACAAAAAATAATTGGGATTTGAACAAGGGGCGCAAAGAAGTGAAGCCGCGGCGATAGCCGCTGCCCCAGTTGACTTGCTCTATTAGACACGTAAAGCAAGTCGAAAATATTATTTTTCTCGGTAACGGTCGAGTGTCTACCGATAAGCCGAAACATGTGTTCGCTTAATTCAACCCCTCTTTCGCTGAGCTGAGTTTCTGGTAAATCGGGTTGTTGCACTTTGCGGGTTCCCCTCGTTAGACAGTTTACAGTACTATCATGAGGTACGTTATTCTACGTTAAAACTTGCAGCCCCATTAATTTTCTTTTTTAATGCTGCATGTACGTAAACTAGGTTTTCTATTTTGCGAATGTGTAGCATACATTGCATTTTCTACGACAGCCTCAAATTAAGGAAAACTAGCTGTGTAAAATTAATCTATCACCTTGGTAGTGGTGATTGTTTTAAGAGAAAGTATAACCGGGCAATCATTCTCTTAACAATAATCAGAGGAAAAATGGTTGCTCCCTGAATAACTGAAATATACATATATTACTTTGTACTACTTTACAATAATTAGATTTTACATGTAATAAAATGATAAATTCTTAAAGCTAATATCCTACATGCAAAAAAAGAGGTAGTACAAAAAATGTAATAACATTTGAAAAAACAAATCGGGTAAGAATTTTAGACTTATCTTCTACCAGGATAGTACAAGTATGAAGGATGAGTTCTCCACCTAATCAATACTTTATTTTACATAGTGTCAATGATTTACATCCTTCATACTTGTACTTGAACTATCAATACGGACCATGAAACTAATAGATTATAGTTCTACCAGGATATCCATGATAAGAGAATGGTTGTGAATAGCAGCATCTGGTTTACAGATGGACCTTACTGGTGCATAAAATGTCTCCAAAGTGCTTCCTTGAAAGTGCGAATAGCGCTTAACCCTATGATACTTTCGGGAAGTAGGTTCCGCTCACGGCATGCAATTACTGTGAATGATTCATCGTAGATGGCAGTTCTATGGGTAGGTAAAGCAAGGATGGAATTATTAGTAGATCTGGTGTTAAGACTGTGATAAAGAAGAGAGGTATTTGAAATATGAAGTAAACGGGCTGTGAAGAATGAAGGATTTTATGGAGGTATCGTCAATAGAAAGGGAGCAACCATGAAGGGCTGAAAATGAGACAAGCTAGGTCTCTCACACCTAGAACGGAAAAGAACGAGTTCAGCAAGACAAGTCAGATTGGAAAAAAATGAGGAGACTGCTACAAGTAGGCTTACTAGGAATCAATACCAGACTTCATGTTGGTGCTCGTGATCGTCAACTCGCGCTCTCAAGATGAGAATTCCTGAGAGATTTCCATTCCTCTTTTTGTCCCCTCCGACAGGGAGGGGATAGAGTGAATGTATTTTACAGCTTCCACCCACATGGGGAGGTTTTCAACTTATAAGATTACGCATTTTGCCCGCATGGTGCCCATGATCTGCAAGGCATCAAGTCTATAATTAAATGTCCGACTCGTTGGCTGAACGGACAGCGTACTGGCCTTCGGTTCAGAGGGTCCCGGGTTCGATTCCCGGCCGGGTCGGGGATTTTAACCTTAATTGGTTAATTCCTACGGCACGGGGGCTGGGTGTATGTGTTGTCTTCATCATCATTTCATCCTCACCATGACGCGCAGGTCGCCTACGGGAGTCAAATAGACCTGCACCTGTTCAGAATTACCTACTAGCGAAATCTTCCGACGATGTAATGCAATAGTATCTTCTGGAAGCTGTGGCCAACAGTAACAGGGGAGGTGGCGGATCCTTGTGGTCAGCAGTAATACTATCACTTGTTTGAGGGTAGTTGTAGACTGAAAGGCACATACCTTTCCGTGCTCCTCGCTTATGGAGATATCTGTGGATAAACCATGACGTCATCTCCATGCGCATGCGTATAGTCTTCAGGCTCGTAGCAAAATCTCCAGTGTGCTCCCTGCATTGTCAGTCGAAACGAACAGCTGCCAATGTAACGGAGCTTCGATATAAGTCGAATGCTTTCGAACGATTGACGAAATCAGGTAGAAACAAAGGAAACAATTTTGAATTATCTATGAATGCGTTAACATGCATTTGAACTGGGTGTTCACGTGCTCATGTATTCCTGAGAGCCCACCGCGACTGCAATCCTCCTTAATATCAATACAGAATGTTCCGTAGTGCTACCCTCTTTATTCTTATATAACTGACCATTAAAACCCTGGATAGTATAATCAGTCTTCATCATCATCATCATCATCATCATCATCATCATCATCCTCCCAATGTAGGGAGAAACAATATCGCATCCAGGACTTACTACCTTTTAACAGTCCATGAAAGAACTGACTACCCCGTATAAGCTTGGGAGTGTCCCGTATTTAATGCCCTTTTTACTCTAAAGGAGGGGTATAACCCAGAGAAACAGATTCATATGTATAAGTGAAAACCGCCAAAATGTGGACTTTCGCTCTTTTTAGCATTCACGATTCAATTATATGGTCTGACACCGTGGTTAGCCGGTTCGAATCCCATTGGGGGGAAAATATTTTCACCATCAGAATGTTGGCCGACAGGGTAGGAGAGGTGGTGGTATACAATTTTTAATCACTAGATTGCGTGCCAAAGGCCTGGATTCAACTCCAAACCTCTCCGCAGTGCTCATATGGACTGAAGGCGTATGACGCTGTTGATGGTGATTCGTCCGTCCGATGGAGACGTAAAGCTTTGGTGTCACTCGACAGGAGTAAGCTACGTGCCGACACTGGGTTTCACCCTCTCCCTACTTCATCATCATCCCATATCCGGACCACAGGTAGCCTATGGGCGTCAAATAGAAAGACCTGTACGAGGCGAGCCGAACATGACTTCGAAAACTCCCGGCATTAAACATATATTTTATACATACATACATACATACATACATACATGCATACATACATACATACATACATACATACATACTGTATCAGTAACTATAGCCCGACTTTAAGTATCTCTCATGGCAATACCAGGTAATTTACAGCTAGGGCTTGGTATAGGAGGAAGGGTCCTACCTGCAAGAAACTTTAAAATATGCTGAAGAATAGAGTTTTATTCAGAAAAATGCATGTTTGATTGCACATCACCTTCTGTAGATATTTGCTGTCTTCAATATCGCCTATCGGATGACCCGTGCTACCAGGTCACAATGCTGAATTGGACTGGAACTCGTTCTGCATTCTGTCCACGTTACGATGAGATAAGGCTGGAACACCCAGGTCGGCTTGACATGGGATGGAGCTCGAACCTTTGACATTCTGGATGGTCTCCGACGTTCTCCGACGATGTTGCAGGGTAATCATTCGTCACTTAACTCACACAAGTGTCCACAATTGCACAGTCCCCCGACACATTTAACAGCACTGTTTAATTTAATAATGTCGTGATATGCAGTCGAACTCTCTTAATCCCTTGTAGACAGAATTTATAAGTTCATTAAAGATGAAGATGCGGATAGCATCGAGTTTGGAAAGAAATAAAGCACAGTTCATGAATAGAAATAATGAAACTGAAAATTCTTCACGCATTAGGCACAGTTCGTGGTGGCTTTCCACTAACTAAGGTCGCACTTGACTTTTAAAGAGTTTATCAAAGATCTGCTATCAGTCATGCACTAATAATACATACTTTGATGAAGAAATAATATTGAAAATGATTAAGCACAGTTCGTGGTTACTCTCCACGGAAAGATGGGCGCACTTGACATAAAATAAAATATGTAACTGTTCAAGAGTTTCTCAAAAGACATTGCCGTCAGTAACGCACAAATAATTAACACTTTGAAGGAGAAATAATACACAGTACATAAGGTAGTTCTGTTTGAATCGAATATGAAAGTTGGCAAGTACCGTTGTACATTAACACAGTTTGAATTCAGAATGAACCACTTGTGTCGAAGCACACGAGTATACCTTTTGCAATAAGTAATCACTTGCATTAACATTAGTCGGACCGAGATCGATAGCTGCAGTCGCTTAAGTGCGGCCAGTATTCGGGAGATAGTGGGTTCGAACCCCACTGCCGGCAGCCCTGAAGATGGTTTTCGTGGTTTCGCATTTTCACACCAGGCAAATGCTGGGGCTGTACCTTAATTAAGGCCACGGCCACTTCCTTCGCACTCCTAGACCTTCCCTATTCCATCGTCGCCATAAGGCCTATCTGTGTCGGTGCGACGTAAAGCAATTAGCAAAAAACCGATCGTTTGCCCCTACTTTGCACCCAGTCCCCAGGCCAGGGATATTAATCATTTACAATTAAAAACCCCTGACCCGGCCGGGAATCGAAGCCGGGGCCATCGGGTGACAGACGGAAAGGTTGCCCCTACACCGCGGGGTCGGGCTTGGCCTTAAGTTAGGTACCATCCCGGCATTTACCTGGAGGAGAAGTGGTAAATCAGGGAAATTCGAGGATGGCTGAGGTGGGAATCGAACCCTCCTCTACTCAGTTGACTTCCCGAGGCTGAGTGGAGCCCATTCCAGCCCTCGTACCAATTTTCAAATTTCGTGGCAGAGCCGGAAATTGAATCCGGGCCTCCGGGGGTAGCAGCTAATCACACTATCCACTACAACACAGAGGCGGTAATTTGCCATTTACTTCGTAAAAAAAATGGTTCTTAAGATTCTCATCGCTAAGCCTTGACGTCTTTAGGTGTAAAAATACGTATTTGAGTTTACTGAAAAGACGTCCTACACATGTGTTAATAATAATGGCGTGTGGCCTCCGGAGAGGCCTGGTGCAGGTCTTTTGATTGCCCTGCATGTGATGAATTCTATTGATGAAGATGGCACATACACACCCAGCCCCTGAATCATCGAAATTCATCAATCAAGGTTAAGTCTGGGTCAATGGCTCCATGCTCGCTTTTGGTCACAGGGGACCCGGGTTCGATTCCCGGCAATGTCGGAAATTTTAACCATTATTAGTTAATTTTGCTGGCACGGGGGCTGGGTGTATGTGACGTCTTCATCATTTCACCCTCATCGCAACGCGCAGGTCGCCTACGGGAGTCAAATTAAAAGACCTGCACCTGGCGAGCCGAACATGTTCTCGGACACTCCCAGCACAAAAAGCCATACGCCATTTCAATGAAGGTTAAAATCCCAGACCCGGCGGGGAAGGGATTCCGGGACCCTCTGAACCAAAGGCCAGCACGCTAACCATTTAGCCATGGAGCCAGTACCTGTGTTCAATTTTAAGAACATCGTTGGTATAAGAATGTCTTTGGAAGTACTAGAGAGGTTAGAAAGTACCACACCCTAAACTGAAGACGTTACTGACTCTGCTGTAGTAGAAATGAAAAAGTTATCATTTTTTCGTTTCTGTTTTGCATTTTTCTTTTTATTTATTTATTTATTTATTTATTTATTTATTTATTTTATTTTATTTTATTTTTTATTTTATTTTTTTATTTTTTATTTTTTCGTTTTCTTTCATTTTATTTTATTTTATTTTATTTTATTTCATTCTTCATGAGGTATTTCTGCCCACTTACAGAACATATCCTTTCTTATTTCTAATGTTATAAATAATTTACAAAAAAATTAAAAATGAAACCTAATACTATACTTATGAACTATGGACAGATGATGCTTGTTGTTTTAAGGGGCCTAACATCGAAAATCATCGGCCCAACTATGGACAGTGGTAAGTGTGTGTTACAACTCAATATTTTAATTTCTCCTAAAATATCCATTGTTAATCTGAATTAATCTAAGAACTAAACGATTCATAATACAAAGTATGCTGCTCTATTTAATTTGTCTTCTCTCTGTGTGAGTTTCCCTCTGACTGACCTTAAGAAGAGACACTCCTCGTGAAATATGTCCACGTTTGACATTTTATTAATTGACTGACTGATTCTGTTTAATGGTGAATTCATATGGTGGTTTGTGTTTGACCTTTTAATAAAGAAAGTTAAATTATTTCATTTACTTCCAAACGGTGCATGGAGGTTTATTTGGTGGAATAACTCTCGGTCATCTGCTTTACCTTTGAGAATTCTATGTAGGTACGAGTATTTTACACTCGTTAATGTTCTCCTAGTATGCAACTTATCTGTCCCAAAATTTGTTAAGTCACTATATGCCACATATTTTGCACTAGTTTTAGAGATGTAGAAATACAGATATCTTAGAAATTTAGCTCTAATATTTTCTATTTCTTTTATACGTTTATTACATGATAGATTCCAGGCTAATAGATGGATATTCTATTACTGTTCTAACTAGTGAATTGTATACCTGTTCAATAGCTTTGATATTTTTGAATTTGTTTGTGTTTCTCATCAAAAATCCTAAGATGCTTTACGTTGCACCGATACAGATAGGTCTTATGGCGACGTTTTCCCGTTTCTGTTTACAATTTTATTTCAAGGAATCAATTACATGTGAGAATTGCCAAGAATGTAATCGTTACAAGTACTTATTTTATTTTTATTCAATTAAGTTACTTCCCAACTCCGATTAATTCCGATGACCACGAACCTACTACGCTGGCGTAGCACGGGGAGAGGTGACACTCCCGCGTGGCGCGTCCCAGGTGGCGGATAGGGGGTCTTAACCGGCTTGCAGGCGGACTTGAGGGAAACAAAATACCTCCCGCGGGCTAAACACACAACCCCCTTTGGTTGGGGGCGCAGGCGGAGAATACACCCACGGTATCCCCTGCTGTCGTAAGAGGCGACTAAGAGGGGCGACCAAGGAATGATTGTATTACAACCATGAAACTATTTGTGATTAGTACCACAGTAGTATAATGGGAGAGTTCGGGCGCCTCCTCCTCCTCCCGCCGCCTCCTCCTCCGCCGCCGCCCGCGGGAAATTTGAATTTTGGCGGGAAATTTGAATTTTGGCGCGAGATTTGAATTTGTAAACAAAGCCACGTGCTTTTTGACAGCTGTCATCGACAACAACGCAACGCTAACCTCACTGCTGCCATCTTGACGGACCTAAACCTCACTAGTACCAACCTAACCTAACTAGCGTGAGGTAAACAAACCCACGTGTTTTTTGACAGCCACGTGCTTTTTGACAGACAACAACGCATCGCTAACCTCAGTACTGCCATCTTGACGGACCTAAACCTCAGTAGTGCCAACTTAACCTCACTAGCATGAGGTAAACAAAGCCATGTGCTTTTTGACAGCCACGTGCTTTTTGACAGATTTGTAAACAAAGCTACGTGCTTTTTGACAGACAACAACGCATCGCTAACCTCAGTACTGCCATCTTGACGGGCCTAAACCTTAGTGGTACCAACTTAACCTAACTAGCGCGAGGTAAACAAAGCCACGTGCTTTTTGACAGCCACGTGTTTTTTGACAGCCACGTGCTTTTTTGACAGCTGTCATCCGCCATCTTTGAGCACGGTGCTGCCCTCTTTCGTCACCTATCATCGGCAGTGCTGCCATCTTGACGGGTCTAAACCTTAGTGCTACCAACTTAACCTCACTAGCGTGAGATAAACAAAGCCACGTGCAGCTGTCATCCGCCATCTTTGAGCATCGTGCTGCCCTCTTTAGCTACTTACCTTTGAAATGTGGTACGTTATCCGCCATCTTGCATCCGAAACCTCAGTGCTGCGCTCTATGTAGTGGCGGCAAATTCCATGTGCTCTTGTTTGGAAACAAAGCCACGTGCAGCTGTCATCCACCATCTTTAATGACCGTGCTGCCCTCTTTAGCTACTTACCTTTGACAGTTGTCATCCGCCATCTTGCATCGCCAACCTCAGTGCCGCACTCTATGTAGTGGCGGCAAATTCCACGTGCTCTTGTTTGGAAACAAATTCACGTGCTATTTTTCTGACAGCTGTCATCCGCCATCTTTGAGCACCGTGCTGCCCTCTTTAGCTACTTACCTTTGAAATGTGGTACGTCACAGCTGTCATCCGCCATCTTTAATCCAGAGAGAACAGTGCTGCAATCTATGTGGTGGCGGCAAATTCCACGTGCTTTACAAATCAACATGCTTTTTTGACAGCTGTCAACCGCCATCTTTAATCACCGTGCTGCCATCTATGTGGTGGCGGTAAATTCCACATGCTTTACAAACCTATATGCTTTTCTGACAGCTGTCATCCGCCATCTTTAATCCAGAGAGAACAGTGCTGCCCTCTATGTGGTGGCGGCAAATTCCACGTGCTCTTGTTTGGAAACAAAGCCATGTGCAGCTGTCATCCGCCATCTTTGAGCACCGTGCTGCGAGCAATTTCGTCAGTTGTCATCCGCCATCTTTAATCTACAGAACACCGTGCTGCCCTCTTTATGGCTACTACCTTAAGCACGTAGTAGCGGGCAATTTGAAAAGTTCTGTTAGCTATCATCCGCCATCTTTAATCACCGTGCTGCCATCTTTAGCTAGATACCTTTGAAATGTGGCGGCGGATAATTTGAAAAATGCTTTTTGACAGCAGCTATCTTTGAGCACCGTGCTACCCTCTATGTGGTGGCGGCAAATTCTACATGCTTTACAAACCCACGCGCTTTTTTTTGACAGCCATCTTTAAGCAACAGAGTACAGTGCTGCCCTCTTTGTTGTGGCGGCAAATTCCACGTGCTCTTGTTTGGAAACAAAGCCACATGCTCTTTTGACAGCTGTCGCCCGCCATCTTTAACCAACAGAGCACTATGCTGCGGGCAATTTCGTTAGCTGTCATCCGACATCTTTAATCAACAGAGCACCGTGCTGCCCTCATACGGGGTAATTTCGTTAGCTGCCATCCGCCATCTTTAAACACCGTGCTGCCCTCTTTATGACTACTACCTTAAGCACGTAGTAGCGGGCAATTTCGTTAGCTGTCATCCGCTATCTTTGAGCACCGTGCTGCTCTCTGTAGTAGCGGGTAATTTGAAAAGTTCTGTTAGCTGTCATCCGCCATCTTTGAGCACCGTGCTGCAATCTATGTGGTGGCGGCAAATTCTACGTGCTACGCGCAGCTGTCATCCACCATCTTACATCGCAAACTTCAGTGCTACACTCTATGTGGTAGCGGATAATTTTAAAAAGAAAAATTCTACAGCAGCCATCCCTCGACGCTAATTGCACAAGATGGTAGCTATACATGACTCCTTAAAGGTGCTCATGCAAGATGATCGCTATACATAGACGCCCTTGGGATGCTTGCGCAAGATGGCGGTTATACAAGGCTCCTTATGAGGGATGCTTGCGCGAGATGGTGGTTGCTCTTATGAGGTGGCTCAAGGATCCATGGCTAGAGACGCCCTAAGGATGCTTGCGCAAGATGGCGGATGCAAGATGACGGCTATACATAGCTCCTTATGAGACAGCCAGTACAACATGTGATCAGAACATTGATTGATGTGTTCAGAACACTGTACTCGATACAACATGTGATTAAAACATTGTGTGGTGTGTTCAGAACACTAATCGAACGCTGTATTAGGGGATACCTTTGTTTAGATTGAAACATAACAAGACTAGAATTGAACACTGCACATTGATTGATGTGTTCAGAACACAAAATAAGTACAATCGAACACTGTACTCGATGTCGTTAACTTCAACATGTGATTAAAACATTGTCTGGTGTGTTCAGAACACTACATAAGTAGAATCGAACGCTGTATTAGGGGATACCTTTGTTTAGATTGAAACATAACAAGACTAGAATTGAACACTGCACTCGATGTCGGAAGATCAGATTGAAACATAACAAGACTAGAATTGAACACTGTACATTGATTGATGTGTTCAGAACACAAAATAAGTAGAATCGAACACTGTACTCGATGTCGTTAACTTCAACATGTGATTAAAACATTGTCTGGTGTGTTCAGAACACTACATAAGTAGAATCGAACGCTGTATTAGGGGATACCTTTGTTCTAAGAAGATCAGATTGAAACATAACAAGACTAGAATTGAACACTGCACTGGATGTCGTTACATGTGATCAGAACAATGATTGATGTGTTCAGATCACTAAACAAGTAGAACCGAACACTGTACAACATGTTAGGGGGGATACCTTTGTTTAGATTGAAACATAACAAGACTAGAATTGAACACTGCACTCGATGTCGTTACATGTGATCAGAACAATGATTGATGTGTTCAGATCACTGAACAAGTAGAACCGAACACTGTACAACATGTTAGGGGATACCTTTGTTTAGATTGAAACATAACAAGACTAGAATCGAACACTGCACTCGATGTCGTTACATGTGACCCGATACAACATGTTAGGGGATACCTTTATCCTAAGAACCGAACACTGTACAACATGTTAGGGGATACCTTTGTTTAGATTGAAACTAACAAGACTAGAATCGAACACTGCACTCGATGTCGTTACATGTGATCCGATACAACATGTTAGGGGATACCTTTGTTTAGATTGAAACATAGCAAGCCTAGAATCGAACATTGTTTGATGTGTTCAGTACAACTTCAATGATTAACATACACACTGTGCACATATCGCATAGCTAAAAACACACTGTGCACATATCGCATACCTAACACTTCAAATGATTTGCTTAGTACGAAAATAAAAATAAAAAATCTATACCGCGTACCTAACTCGTTCATCACACTGCTAAGACGCTTAGTAATTGTGAATACACTCATACGAAAATCAAGAAAGCACACTGCGTAGCCAACTCGCTCGGCACGAAAAAAATCTATACCGCGTAGCTAACTCGTTCATCACACTGCTAAGACGCTTAGTAATTGTGAATACACTCAAGAAAGCACACTGCGTAGCCAACTCGCTCGGCTCACTCGCTTAGTAATTGCAACACACACGGATAAGAATGTTCCGAGATACTTACATGTTTTTTAAGGGGGGGTGAAAGATCATAAATTATATGTACACACATGTTGTCTCCTCCAAGTTGTAAGATGAAATAGACGCAGTACTGCGAGTTTCCGCTCTAGCTGGCGAACGGAAGTAGCATGATATCTCAGCAAAAAATAAAATTACGCGTGAGCTTGCAAGTCAGACACAATGATGGATACCGCGATTCAAATCCTGGTAACTTATGCCGTCGGGAAGGGTATCCGGTGAGCATCTAGCTGTAAATCCCCGATTCTCGACAGATTCTTAATCCCAGTTCTTTGACGTCAGGAAGGGCAACCGGTTGAAAACAATTATCGAACACGCATCGCGAAGGCAAGAGTGTGCAGCGATATGCTTGTTTAGACTTGCAGATTACGAAAAGAAACATAACAAGACTTGAGTCTTAAAACAAATTCTTGCGATTTAAAATCTTAGTCAGGAAGGGCATCCAGCAGTAAAACAATAGTCCGTGATACTGCTATTTAAAATCTAGCAGTAAAACCCCCGATTCTCGACAGATTCTTAATCCGAGTTCTTTGACGTCAGGAAGGGCAACTAGTTGAAAACAATTATCGAACACGCATCGCGAAGGCAAGAGTGTGCAGCGATATGCTTGTTTAGACTTGCAGATTACGAAAAGAAACATAACAAGACTTGAGTCTTAAAACAAATTCTTGCGATTTAAAATCTTAGTCAGGAAGGGCATCCAGCAGTAAAACAATAGTTCGTGATACTGCGATTTAAAATCTAGCAGTAAAACCCCCGATTCTCGACAGATTCTTAATCCGAGTTCTTTGACGTCAGGAAGGGCAACTAGTTGAAAACAATTATCGAACACGCATCGCGAAGGCAAGAGTGTGCAGCGATATGCTTGTTTAGACTTGCAGATTACGAAAAGAAACATAACAAGACTTGAGTCTTAAAACAAATTCTTGCGATTTAAAATCTTAGTCAGGAAGGGCATCCAGCAGTAAAACAATAGTTCGTGATACTGCGATTTAAAATCTAGCAGTAAAACCCCCGATTCTCGACAGATTCTTAATCCGAGTTCTTTGACGTCAGGAAGGGCAACCGGTTGAAACCAATTATCGAACACGCATCGCGAAGGCAAGAGTGTGCAGCGATATGCTTGTTTAGACTTGCAGATTACGAAAAGAAACATAACAAGACTTGAGTCTTAAAACAAATTCTTGCGATTTAAAATCTTAGTCAGGAAGGGCATCCAGCAGTAAAACAATAGTTCGTGATTTAAAATCTAAGAAGTGCATCTAGCTGTAAAACCCCCGATTCTCGACAGATTCTTAATCCGAGTTCTTTGACGTCAGGAAGGGCAACCGGTTGAAAACAATTATCGAACACGCATCGCGAAGGCAAGAGTGTGCAAAGGACAACTCAACAAATTCTTGCGATTTAAACACATTTTTATTCCCAAGAGAATCGAACCCGAGACTACCGGGTGAGAGGCATGCATACTGTAGGCTATAGGTTTGTTCTACTGTCCATGAAGTCGTATCAGCGCAGAGCGAGCAGCGGAATGCGTGTGTTAGCTGAAATTGTACACGTATCTTCCGGCTCGGCCTTGAACGAGGCCACTGATAAGCGGCTTGTAACTCGCAAACGTCTTCTTAGCTGAGTTCCATTCAAGCTCTTAAAACACAGTACCAATTAAGGTTGTAAAATATTCTGAAATAGTCCTCCTCTGTGGTGTAGTAGTTAGCTGCTACCCTCGGAGGTCCGAGTTCGATTCCCGGCTCTGCCACGGAATGTGTAGCATTTAGCCTATGTAAGTTCCTAACGTAAACTATCATGATTGTACGGAGAGGTTAAAACACACACAGTGCCTACTCCTATCGAAAGAACCTGCACGGTACCGGCATGTAGGCTTCTCCTGGTGAAGGAGCTTGCACATGGTTTAACGCCTCCTATCAACAGCCCTTACTTAATGCTGGCTTTTTTGCACACCCCGCCTCACACCATAGTTTTATACGACCGGCTGCCCTTCCTGACTAGGATTTTAAATCGCAGTATACGCGATAAATTTGTTGTAGCGGGTTTTATAACTAGATATCCCGGTACCGATACATAGCCTACTCCACTGAAGAAGCCTGCACAAGGCTTATTGCCTCCATCCGACAAATGAATCAGCATCAACACTCTTGTACTCAAAAAATAATTTTCGACCGAGTTCGATTCCCGGCTCTGCCACGGAATGTGTAGCATTTAGCCTATGTAAGTTCCTAACGTAAACTATCATGATTGTACGGAGAGGTTAAAACACACACAGTGCCTACTCCTATCGAAAGAACCTGCACGGTACCGGCATGTAGGCTTCTCCTGGTGAAGGAGCTTGCACATGGTTTAACGCCTCCTATCAACAGCCCTTACTTAATGCTGGCTTTTTTGCACACCCCGCCTCACACCATAGTTTTATACGACCGGCTGCCCTTCCTGACTAGGATTTTAAATCGCAGTATACGCGATAAATTTGTTGTAGCGGGTTTTATAACTAGATATCCCGGTACCGATACATAGCCTACTCCACTGAAGAAGCCTGCACAAGGCTTATTGCCTCCATCCGACAAATGAATCAGCATCAACACACTTGTACTCAAAAAATAATTTTCGAAGGAGTCTGCACAAGGTTTAACGTCCCCATCAACAGCCCTTACTTATTGCTAGCTTTTTTGCACACCCCGCCTCACACCACAGTTTTACGACCGGCTGCCCTTCCTGACTAGGATTTTAAATCGATATCCCGACATAGCCTACTCCTACCGAAGAAGGTAGCTTAACGCCTCCATCCAACAAATGAATCACACTAAAACACTCTTCAATCATTCTCGCTACTTCGGATGATAGCGGGTTCGAACTGGAAGCTGTAAATGCTAGGCGTGGGACCTGTGCGATCATCATTACATGATCTAGCCGGATGCCCTTCCCGACGGCATAAGTTACCAGGATTTGAATCGCGGTATCCATCATTGTGTCTGACTTGCAAGCTCACGCGTATTTTTATTTTTTGCTGAGATATCATGCTACTTCCGTTCGCCAGCTAGAGCGGAAACTCGCAGTACTGCGTCTATTTCATCTTACAACTTGGAGGAGACAACATGTGTGTACATATAATTTATGATCTTTCACCCTCCCTTAAAAACATGTAAGTATCTCGGAACATTCTTATCCGTGTGTGTTGCAAATACTAAGCGAGTGAGCCGAGCGAGTTGGCTACGCAGTGTGCTTTCTTGATTTTCGTATGAGTGTATTCACAATTACTAAGCGTCTTAGCAGTGTGATGAACGAGTTAGCTACGCGGTATAGATTTTTTCGTGCCGAGCGAGTTGGCTACGCAGTGTGCTTTCTTGATTTTCGTATGAGTGTATTCACAATTACTAAGCGTCTTAGCAGTGTGATGAACGAGTTAGGTACGCGGTATAGATTTTTTATTTTTATTTTCGTACTAAGCAAATCATTTGAAGTGTTAGGTATGCGATATGTGCACAGTGTGTTTTTAGCTATGCGATATGTGCACAGTGTGTATGTTAATCATTGAAGTTGTACTGAACACATCAAACAATGTTCGATTCTAGGCTTGCTATGTTTCAATCTAAACAAAGGTATCCCCTAACATGTTGTATCGGATCACATGTAACGACATCGAGTGCAGTGTTCGATTCTAGTCTTGTTAGTTTCAATCTAAACAAAGGTATCCCCTAACATGTTGTACAGTGTTCGGTTCTTAGGATAAAGGTATCCCCTAACATGTTGTATCGGGTCACATGTAACGACATCGAGTGCAGTGTTCGATTCTAGTCTTGTTAGTTTCAATCTAAACAAAGGTATCCCCTAACACGTTGTACAGTGTTCGGTTCTACTTGTTTCGTGATCTGAACACATCAATCATTGTTCTGATCACATGTAACGACATCGAGTGCAGTGTTCAATTCTAGTCTTGTTATGTTTCAATCTAAACAAAGGTATCCCCCCCTAACATGTTGTACAGTGTTCGGTTCTACTTGTTTAGTGATCTGAACACATCAATCATTGTTCTGATCACATGTAACGACATCGAGTGCAGTGTTCAATTCTAGTCTTGTTATGTTTCAATCTGATCTTCTTAGAACAAAGGTATCCCCTAATACAGCGTTCGATTCTACTTATGTAGTGTTCTGAACACACCAGACAATGTTTTAATCACATGTTGAAGTTAACGACATCGAGTACAGTGTTCGATTCTACTTATTTTGTGTTCTGAACACATCAATCAATGTACAGTGTTCAATTCTAGTCTTGTTATGTTTCAATCTGATCTTCCGACATCGAGTGCAGTGTTCAATTCTAGTCTTGTTATGTTTCAATCTAAACAAAGGTATCCCCTAATACAGCGTTCGATTCTACTTATGTAGTGTTCTGAACACACCAGCCAATGTTTTAATCACATGTTAAAGTTAACGACAGCGAGTACAGTGTTCGATTGTACTTATTTTGTGTTCTGAACACATCAATCAATGTGCAGTGTTCAATTCTAGTCTTGTTATGTTTCAATCTAAACAAAGGTATCCCCTAATACAGCGTTCGATTAGTGTTCTGAACACACCACACAATGTTTTAATCACATGTTGTATCGAGTACAGTGTTCTGAACACATCAATCAATGTTCTGATCACATGTTGTACTGGCTGTCTCATAAGGAGCTATGTATAGCCGCCATCTTGCATCCGCCATCTTGCGCAAGCATCCTTAGGGCGTCTCTAGCCATGGATCCTTGAGCCGCCTCATAAGAGCAACCACCATCTCGCGCAAGCATCCCTCATAAGGAGCCTTGTATAACCGCCATCTTGCGCAAGCATCCCAAGGGCGTCTATGTATAGCGATCATCTTGCATGAGCACCTTTAAGGAGTCATGTATAGCTACCATCTTGTGCAATTAGCGTCGAGAGATGGCTGCTGTAGAATTTTTCTTTTTAAAATTATCCGCTACCACATAGAGTGTAGCACTGAGGTTTGCGATGTAAGATGGTGGATGACAGCTGCGCGTGAGTTTGTAAAGCATGTGGAATTTGCCGCCACCACATAGATGGCAGCACGGTGCTCAAAGATGGCGGATGACAGCTAACAGAACTTTTCAAATTACCCGCTACTACAGAGAGCAGCACGGTGCTCAAAGATAGCGGATGACAGCTAACGAAATTGCCCGCTACTACGTGCTTAAGGTAGTAGTCATAAAGAGGGTAGCACGGTGTTTAACGATGGCGGATGGCAGCTAACGAAATTACCCCGCATGAGGGCAGCACGGTGCTCTGTTGATTAAAGATGTCGGATGACAGCTAACGAAATTGTCCGCAGCATAGTGCTCTGTTGGTTAAAGATGGCGGGTGACAGCTGTCAAAAGAGCATGTGGCTTTGTTTCCAAACAAGAGCACGTGGAATTTGCCGCCACAACAAAGAGGGCAGCACTGTACTCTGTTGCTTAAAGATGGCTGTCAAAAAAAAGCGCGTGGGTTTGTAAAGCATGTAGAATTTGCCGCCACCACATAGAGGGTAGCACGGTGCTCAAAGATAGCTGCTGTCAAAAAGCATTTTTCAAATTATCCGCCGCCACATTTCAAAGGTATCTAGCTAAAGATGGCAGCACGGTGATTAAAGATGGCGGATGATAGCTAACAGAACTTTTCAAATTGCCCGCTACTACGTGCTTAAGGTAGTAGCCATAAAGAGGGCAGCACGGTGTTCTGTAGATTAAAGATGGCGGATGACAACTGACGAAATTGCTCGCAGCACGGTGCTCAAAGATGGCGGATGACAGCTGCACATGGCTTTGTTTCCAAACAAGAGCACGTGGAATTTGCCGCCACCACATAGAAGGCAGCACTGTTCTCTCTGGATTAAAGATGGCGGATGACAGCTGTCAGAAAAGCATATAGGTTTGTAAAGCATGTGGAATTTACCGCCACCACATAGATGGCAGCACGGTGATTAAAGATGGCGGTTGACAGCTGTCAAAAAAGCATGTTGATTTGTAAAGCACGTGGAATTTGCCGCCACCACATAGATTGCAGCACTGTTCTCTCTGGATTAAAGATGGCGGATGACAGCTGTGACGTACCACATTTCAAAGGTAAGTAGCTAAAGAGGGCAGCACGGTGCTCAAAGATGGCGGATGACAGCTGTCAGAAAAATAGCACGTGAATTTGTTTCCAAACAAGAGCACGTGGAATTTGCCGCCACTACATAGAGTGCGGCACTGAGGTTGGCGATGCAAGATGGCGGATGACAACTGTCAAAGGTAAGTAGCTAAAGAGGGCAGCACGGTGATTAAAGATGGTGGATGACAGCTGCACGTGGCTTTGTTTCCAAACAAGAGCACATGGAATTTGCCGCCACTACATAGAGCGCAGCACTGAGGTTTCGGATGCAAGATGGCGGATAACGTACCACATTTCAAAGGTAAGTAGCTAAAGAGGGCAGCACGATGCTCAAAGATGGCGGATGACAGCTGCACGTGGCTTTGTTTATCTCACGCTAGTGAGGTTAAGTTGGTAGCACTAAGGTTTAGACCCGTCAAGATGGCAGCACTGCCGATGATAGGTGACGAAAGAGGGCAGCACCGTGCTCAAAGATGGCGGATGACAGCTGTCAAAAAAGCACGTGGCTGTCAAAAAACCCGTGGCTGTCAAAAAGCACGTGGCTTTGTTTACCTCATGCTAGTTAGGTTAAGTTGGTACCACTAAGGTTTAGGCCCGTCAAGATGGCAGTACTGAGGTTAGCGATGTGTTGTTGTCTGTCAAAAAGCACGTGGCTTTGTTTACAAATCTATCAAAAAGCACGTGGCTGTCAAAAAGCACATGGCTTTGTTTACCTCATGCTAGTTAGGTTAAGTTGGTACCACTAAGGTTAGACCCGTCAAGATGGCAGTACTGAGGTTAGCGATGCGTTGTTGTCTGTCAAAAAGCACGTGGCTGTCAAAAAACACGTGGGTTTGTTTACCTCACGCTAGTTAGGTTAGGTTGGTACTAGTGAGGTTTAGGTCCGTCAAGATGGCAGCAGTGAGGTTAGCGTTGCGTTGTTGTCGATGACAGCTGTCAAAAAGCACGTGGCTTTGTTTACAAATTCAAATCTCGCGCCAAAATTCAAATTTTCCGCCAAAATTCAAATTTCCCGCGGGCGGCGGAGGCGGAGGCGGCGGCGGAGGAGGAGGCGGGAGGAGGAGGAGGCGCCCGAACTCTCCCATTATACTACTTACCACCACGCGGGGAACACTATGGGTCGCTTTTACTTGCGCGTAGTACCACTATGTTAGGTACCAAATAGGTTTGTGATTAGTAGCAACAGAGTTTGTTGCCGGCTTTTACAGTACCTGTGATTATTACCATTTTAGGAGCGATGCTTGCTTGTTGTTTTAAGGGGCCTAACATCGAAGGTCATCGGCCCTTTTAGGAGCGACACCATGGTTCTGGCTTGCCTATGATTAGTACCCACTATATGAGGAACACCACGAGATAGTACGAGTCCCTGTGGTTAGTACACGTATGTGATGAACACCATAGGTTTGCGTTGCTTATAAAAGGCGCCGCAGTGTGCGAAACACCATAGGTCTGTGTTGCATGTGCGAATTTTATTACCTGTGAGTAGTACCATACTGTGTGGAATACCGCCAGACTACGCTACTTTTGATTAGTACCGCAAAATGACGAATACCATGGTTCTACTTTCCTGGCGATATGAGGGGCCGATGACTTGGATTTTGGACTCCTTTAGACTACAAGCATCATCGATTCAGTATTGTGTTATAGAAGCAGTCCCTTGGTCAGTAAAACTATTGTTTTACGTCAGTTTCTGGGAATGTGGGGCATTGCCGGTCGGATCCACTGATTGTTGTAAATTCATATCCACCCATTCATTCTTCGTCCTTACGCTATGAATTCTGGTTAGTGGAGGACTTTGAACTTTTAATTTGTCATTATATTTCGTCTCATTTCGTGCCATTAGGGGCCGATGACCTAGAGGTTAGGTCCTTTAAACAACAAGCATCATCATCATCATCATCAATTCCGATGGCTCGGGTTCCATTCTTCCAGACGCGCAGATCCTCTATTAGGCGTCAGCTCACAAGACCTGCTACAGGCCTCTTCGGACGCCACACGCCATTATTATTATTATTATTATTATTATTATTATTATTATTATTATTATTATGTTATCGACAGCCTCGTAAAATTCTTCTTAAGAAAATACGTTTTCAAAACGTTCCACCAATTTTACACACTAGACGACACACGATGACAGCGTAGTATTTCGGATGATGGTGTACATACAGTTAGAAGAGGAGCTGGAGGGAACGGCAATGCTGTCCTTGGGCAATTAAACATAAGCAAATCAAAGAACAGGCAGTGTCCAGAATGAAAGATTATGTAGCGGAAGTAGGAGGGACGCTTCATAACACAATACACCTAAATCTCTTTTAGTCCCACAGTAATCAGAAAATTACTGTTTTATATTATACAATCTTCCTGGGCGAGGGGGTTGCTAAGTAGAAAATTACTGCAGGGAGGAGATCCCGTCCATTCTCCCCTAGACCAACAATTACTCAAGTACAGGGAACAGTCTCTTCACCCTGAAGGAACAAGTAGGAAGTGTGTGCCTTCCTAACGGTATCGACAAACCTGCCCTTCCTGAAGGCAAGAGCACTTAGCTTCAAGTCACGAGTGTAGCCAGCACATTCAACTGTTTTGGCTTAAGTTAACGAACACCTCAAACTACTTATTAATATGCAGGTGGTTTGAAACGATGTGAAACGGTATATTTTTGAAAAAAATCGATATCTGGCGCCATTGTCATTTTATCAGCTATTGGAGTTAGCCAATCAGATCGCTTCGCGGGCGAATTCAAATGGACTTTGAAAGGCGTTGTTGCTATATCTTGACGTGGCTTAAGACCACCAATCAAAGAAAGCTTGCGTTGCAATATGTGTTCAAGAGGAAGGATCAAAAGCAGAGCTGATCCTATACTCAGATGACATGCTGATCGGAGCGAAAGAAAAGGAGGATGTGCAAAGGGCAGTCCGCAGACTAGAGACCTGGGCGGAGGAAAACAGCCTACAGATAAATGAAGAAAAGACAGTACAAATGACCTTCAGAAAAGGTGGGAAATCAACGCCCAAAGACGACATAACATTACACCAAAAGCCATTACAAAAGGTACGAAATTACAACTATTTGGGAATAACACTACAGACAACGGCGGCGTCCTTCGGTATACATATTTAAGAAAGAACGGCAGCAGCAATCAGAGCCTCATACAGCATCCAAAACATTTCAAGTGTATCAATCAGCACGGCGATGAGACTTTTCAAGACGACAGTAGCGCCAGTGATAACATATGGAATTGAGATCGTGTGGGAAAAGCTGAAGATCGGAGACCTGATGAGAATAGAAAGAATAAAAGCAATGTTCATGGAGAGGATTACCCGAGTCGGAAAGACAGCGCCATCCCGGATGGTATACGAAATGATGCGGGAGACGTATTTCATAGAAGACATACGATCACAATTCTACCTACAATCAACGGAAGCAAGCAGGGCACTAGTAAACATCAGGGAGAGGAAGAAAAGTGAAATCGACCTCGACTTCTACGCCTCACCAGCGATGACGGACGATAGATGTACTAGAGAGTGCAACACACAACGCCACGTGATAACACGACTCTCCATACATGGGTTTCACCACAGATATGCGTAAACCAGAAGTTCCATGAACCAGACGAAGATTGTAAGTGCGTTTTGTGTGGACAGAAGTGTAGTAGATATCACATCATAACATGCATGAAAAGAACCAGGACAATTACAGACTATAGCAAAGACTGAAATGTGAAATTTATTTAATGCTCAAACTTGAGTGTACATTTCTCTATTAATTAATAATTAAGTACACTGTAAGCATGTCACGCGGCTGGTTAGCGAACATTTCCATTAATGATCGATCCCTTACCAGCTACCGATACCAAGAAATCCGCACCAAACACAAACACAGCGTGTGTGTGAGTCGGTGTCACCATAGCACATCAAATACCTCCCCTGACGAAGTTTTTCCTTCAATTGGAGCTCTCAAGTCGGTCCAATGTCACGTGAAGATTTGGCAACACCGCCTCGCAAAGCCCATTCGAATTCACCCGCGAAGCAACCTGATTGGCTAACTACAGCAAAAGATAAAATTACAATAGCGCGAGATATCGAAGTGACTAAAAATCAAAAATAAATCCATCTGGAAAGGTCCGTTTATGACGCGAATTTTCCCCCCTTCCCTAGATTTTCCCCCCTTTTCCCTAGATTCTTCTTCTTCTTCTCAGCACTGCAAATAATTAGGTTTTAACAGTTTTACACAAGTGGGCCTGGTTTTCCTAACATGGGAGTAATTTTTCCCTCCATGACAGATCGTTTTACCCCCGTCAGTGTACCTGATGGAGACTTTCAGACTCACAGGCATTTCGCGGAAACAGATGAGTAGAATGGCGTAGTTTTCGCCCTGGGACTCATGTACTTGTTCTCAACAGATACATATACATATATATATACACTGACTGACAGAGCAAATGCAACACCAAGAAGGAGTGGTCAGAACTTTATGCCAATTGCAGGGTACTGACGTCACTGAGGTATGCTCATGATGTGAAATGCGCCGCTGTGCTGCGCACGTAGCGAACGATAAATGGGACACGGCGTTGGCGAATGGCCCACTTCGTACCGTGATTTCTCAGCCGACAGTCATTGTAGAACGTGTTGTCGTGTGCCACAGGATACGTGTATAGCTAAGAATGCCAGGCCGCCGTCAACGGAGGCATTTCCAGCAGACAGACGACTTTACGAGGGGTATGGTGATCGGGCTGAGAAGGGCAGGTTGGTCGCTTCGTCAAATCGCAGCCGATACCCATAGGGATGTGTCCACGGTGCAGCGCCTGTGGCGAAGATGGTTGGCGCAGGGACATGTGGCACGCGCGAGGGGTCCAGGCGCAGCCCGAGTGACGTCAGCACGCGAGGATCGGCGCATCCACCGCCAAGCGGTGGCAGCCCCGCACGCCACGTCAACCGCCATTCATCAGCATGTGCAAGACACCCTGGCTGTTCCAATATCGACCAGAACAATTTCCCGTCGATTGGTTGAAGGAGGCCTGCACTCCCGGCGTCCGCTCAGAAGACTACCATTGACTCCACAGCATAGACGTGCACGCCTGGCATGGTGCCGGGCTAGAGCGACGTGGATGAGGGAATGGCGGAACGTCGTGTTCTCCGATGAGTCACGCTTCTGTTCTGTCAGTGATAGTCACCGCAGACGAGTGTGGCGTCGGCGTGGAGAAAGGTCAAATCCGGCAGTAACTGTGGAGCGCCCTACCGCTAGACAACGCGGCATCATGGTTTGGGGCGCTATTGCGTATGATTCCACGTCACCTCTAGTGCGTATTCAAGGCACGTTAAATGCCCACCGCTACGTGCAGCATGTGCTGCGGCCGGTGGCACTCCCGTACCTTCAGGGGCTGCCCAATGCTCTGTTTCAGCAGGATAATGCCCGCCCACACACTGCTCGCATCTCCCAACAGGCTCTACGAGGTGTACAGATGCTTCCGTGGCCAGCGTACTCTCCGGATCTCTCACCAATCGAACACGTGTGGGATCACATTGGACGCCGTTTGCAAACTCTGCCCCAGCCTTGTACGGACGACCAACTGTGGCAAATGGTTGACAGAGAATGGAGAACCATCCCTCAGGACACCATCCGCACTCTTATTGACTCTGTACCTCGATGTGTTTCTGCGTGCATCGCCGCTCGCGGTGGTCCTACATCCTACTGAGTCGATGCCGTGCGCATTGTGTAACCTGCATATCGGTTTGAAATAAACCTCAATTATTCGTCCGTGCCGTCTCTGTTTTTTCCCCAACTTTCATCCCTTTCGAACCACTCCTTCTTGGTGTTTCATTTGCTCTGTCAGTCAGTGTATTATATACTGCCTGACAAAAAAGTAAAGTACCCAGAAGGAGTGGTCCAATATTATCCCATTTCGGTGTACATGCATACCATTGACACGTGAGTAAATGATTAGATTTACAAGGATCTGTAATGTGTAGAACGCCCACCAGCGTGCATTCGTGATAGCACAGTTCTATTAAGTTGTTACCAGTCAACTGTTACGCAAGACGTGCAGAGAGGACTACGTACAGTACTAAGCACCCGCGATGCCACGCAGACGCGCTAGACAGCCCATCCACCAATTGACAGCATTGACAGAGGCCGTATTGTGGGACTGCATGAGGCTGTTTGGTCGAATCGTGCAATTGCCAGGCATGTGGGCCATTCGGTTATTCGGTTGTCACATTGGCCCGATGTTGGACTCATTGGGTACATGAGGGAATCCAATCACGTCATGCAGTTTCGAGTCGACCAAGAAACACCACCACGAGGCGGACCGTCGTATGGTGCGCCAAGCATTTCGCGATCTCATAACTTTGCCACTTGCCATCCGAGAACATGTACTGGAGACTCTACAACATCCTGCGAGTTCCCAGACAGTGTCTCGACAACTCTCATCCGCAGGATTAGGATTCTACCGCCCCATCCGCCGGTTGTCATCGACACCAGAACATCAACGCCTGAGTTTGGAGTGGTGCCTTGCCCGAGAGGCATGGACAGAGGACGACTGACGTCACATTATGTTCAGTGATGAGTCCCGCTTCTCCATAACCTCCGATGACCATCGTGTGCGGTTGCTGCCCATATTTTAGAAAGACACACAGGCGCAATCCCTGGTATCATGGTGTGGGGGGCCATAGGATATGCGTTCAGGTCACCTCTAATAGTGCTTCGACCGGGCGAGTTGGCCGTGCGGTTAGGGGCGTGCAGCTGTGAGCTCGCATCCGGGAGATAGTGGGTTCGAACCCCACTGTCGGCGGCCGTGGTTTTCCATTTTCACACCAGGCAAATGCTGGGGATGTACTTTAAGGCCACCGCCGCTTCCTTCCCATTCCTAGACCTTTCCTGTCCCATCGTCGCCGTAAGACCTATCCGTGTTGGTATGACGTAAAGCAAATAGCAAATAATAGTGCTTCGGCAGACTTCGACGGCACAACGATACGGCACAGACATTCTGCGTCCGCACGTCCTACCCCTTATGTCACAGCACCCTGGGACAGTGTTTCAATAATATAATGCACGTCCACACACAGCACGTATATCTGTGCACTTCCTACAGCATGTTGAGGTCCTCCCGTGGCCAGCAAGATCTCCGTACCTCTCCGTCACTGAACACGTGTGGGATGACAGTGGAAAGGGACTCCGTCCCAGTACCAACCTTTGGGATCTGGAGGGATAGCTGCAACAAGTGTGGACGAACTTGCCTCAGGAGACGATCCAAATGCTGTTTGACACCATTCTGAAGAGCATAAGGGCATGCATTTAGGTCGGCGGGGGGAAGGGGGTGGTGGCGGCGGCGGCGACACCCTACTAACCTGGCACATAGCATTTCAGCATATGTAGTTTCATCCACTCCTTTTGTGTGCTTAACGTTTTATCAGGCAGTGTATTTATCAGTATGACCAAACCTCTTTTCCTGACGACCTAGTATAAATCTGAAGGTTTTTCTGCCTGTATTTCTTTCACGCAGAAGCTACGTGACTGATGGAACTCAACTTATTGCTGGTACCTTTGGTTAATATACAGAGGCTACTTACATTACTGTCACGCTGTCTGTTGAGGGGACCATTTAGCGAAAGAAAATGTGAAGCAAGTCAGAGGAAAATGTATGCCTTGGATCCTTAAAAGTTAATACGCTACCTAAAAGGGGTTAGTCCTGTTAAGAGGATCCTACCAGATGTACATAGCAGTCAACTTCATAGAAAAAATTGGCATGCACTTTCCTCCTAAGAGTTAGTTTTCCAGAGAAATGTGATTTATTTATTCATTTATTTATTTATTTATTTATTTATTTATTTATTTATTTGTTTGTTTGTTTGTTTGTTTGTTTGTTTTTTGTTTGTTTGTTTGTTTGTTTGTTTCTTTGTTTAATCCGTTTACCCTCCAAGGATGGATTTTCCCCGGACTCAGCGAGGGATCCCACCTCTACCGCCTCAAGGGCAGTGTCCTTGAACGTGAGACTTTGGGTCGGGGGTACAACTTGGAAGGAGGACCAGTACCTCGCCTAGGCGGCCTCCTCTGCTATGTTGAACGGGGGCCTTGTGGAGAATGGGTAGATTGCAAGGGATAGACAAGGAAGAGGAAGGAAGCGGCCATGGCATTTGCCTTGAGAAGAAGAGGAAAACCCCGAGAAACCACTTCGACAATGGCTGAGGTGGGAATCGAACCCCCTCTACTCATTCGAACTGCCGAGGCTGTGTGGACCCCATTCCAGCCCTTGTACCACTTTTCAAATTTAATGGCAGAGCCGGGAGTCGAATCCGGTCCTCCGGGTTGTGACAACTAATCACACTAACCACTGCATCACAGAGGCGGACTTCCAGGAAAATATGCAGAGTGATTTATCCTTCGCGGAACCGGTCCACACGCTCTGCAAATCTCGTCTTCCACGTCTCGTTCCCACACTTGACAGCCGGCCGAGGAGCCGGACGGGAGGAAGTCATTAGGAGTTTATTTTTAGGAACGTTCGCGCTTGTTCCTGTGTATTAATGAAGTGATCATTATGTGACAGTATATTATGTTGATATGGCTCAGTTCAGGTATTCTATTCCCAAAGAGTATTTATTTACAACCCGTACGTGCGGACAGAATCGGCTCGTGTTGTAGAGAGAGTTTTCAGGAGAGATACCCTGATATTCAAGTTCCAAGTCGAAGTTCGATATACATCTTCTTTTTCTACCGCTTTTCCAACACCTGTAGGGTCGCGGGTGCGAACTGCATAGCACATGTAGATTTGGCCCTGTTTTACGGCTGGATGCCCTTCCTGACGCCAACGCTATATGGAGGGATGTAATCACTATTGCGTGTTTCTGCGGTAATTGGTAGTGTGGTATGTTGTCTGTATATGAAGAGGAGAGTGTTGGGACGGACACAAACGCCCAGTGCCCAAGCCAGAAGAATTAAACACCCAGTCCCCAAGCCAGAAGAATTAATCAGAAGCGATTAAAATCCACGACCCGACCGGGAATCGAACCCGTCACCCTCTGAACCGAAGGCTAGTACGCTGACCATTCATCCAACGAGTCGGACTGAAGTTCGATTCACATATTGGTAAATAAACGGAAAGTAGGCCTATACAATTTTAGTCACTAGATTGTGTGCCAAAATCTTGGATTAGTTCCCAAACTTCTCTGCAGTGTTGATATGGGATGAGGTCATTTGACGCTGTTAATGGTGGTTCGTCCGCCGGACGGGATCGTTAGGTATCGAGCAGGTGTTATTCGACTGGAGTAGGATATGAGCCGGACCGAGTTTCACCCTCTTCCTACCTCATCATCGATATCCAAAAGCAAAGATCGTCCATGATCGTCAAATAGATGCACCTGAACCAAGCGAGCCGAACATGTCATCGGACACTCCGGATAAAAAGAAAAGTCGTGCGATAGAGAAAGAAAGGAAAGAAAGGAAAGAAAGAAAGAAAGAAAGAACTGGTCCGGAAGAAAGCAAAATGTGATGCCATATAATGTCCAAAGCCCTGTCCGGCTCCATGGCTAAATGGTTAGCGTGCTGGCCTTTGGTCACAGGGGTCCCGGGTTCGATTCCCGACAGGATCGGGAATTTTAACGTTAATTGGTTAATTTCGCTGGCACGGGGGCTGGCGTTGTCTCCTCTTCATCGCCATTTCATCTTCATTACGACGCGCAGGTCGCCTACGGGAGTCAAATCACACGACCTGCATCTGGCGAGCCGAATTTGTCCTCGGACACTCCTGGCACTAAAAGCCATACGGTTTTTTTTTTTTTTTTTTTTTTTTTTTTTTTTTTTTTTTTTTTTTTTTTTTTTTTGTCCAAAGCCCTAACTGACTGTTCATAGTTGAGCTGTGCGCTGTCTCTTCTGCTACGATTGTACAAATACTGACCCAGCAGCTAACAACAGATAGTTGCATAATTAGTGAACCTCTGCTGATGCTGTTCGCTTCTCTGTTCGGGCTACACATTCCTGTGATACATATTGCACTTTGCATAAACAAGGTACAAAGCTATTCCCGGAAGTTCGTAATGTACAGTTTATTACTTTACACTACGGCTAGGTTCACAAACCGCTACCGTGAAGATATGTAGGTCATTAACACACGAACACCCGTCCTGGGGCGTGACATAGTCACCGGGTTCTAACTGAGACGAGCCCCGGCCAACTCGCGTGCAATAGTGACGTCCCTGTAGTTCGGAATTGATTTAAATTTTTGATCACGATATTAACAGGCGAGTAAAATCAAACTATTTCTTTGCTTTTCTTTATAATAGAATCTCTTGTTTGGACACAGTGTATTTTCAGCTGACTGGCACCGTGGTCTAGGGGTAACATGCCTGTGTCTTACCCGGTGCCCCATGGTTCGATTCCCGGCCAGGTCAGAAATCCTTACCTGGAGGTGAGGGCTACGTTATTACAATTGAGGAGCTATCTGACTGTGAGATAACGGCCCCGGTCTAGAAAGGCAAGAGTAACAGCCAAGAGGATTCGTTGCACCGAATATGTTTTTGGGCTGGGGGTCTAACTGGATTTAGCGTCATCGCGTCATCAGTTTCCGGACGCCATGGCAAGCAGTGTGTGACCATGTACACTAGGTCAGCAGTGAGATCTTCTCACGGTGCGCTTTCTTCCTGTAACAAAGACCTGGAGAAAATATCTTATCAAGTGAACCCCGTTCTAATCCTCAGTTTAGAATTACAATTCTTGAATTGGCCGGGAAACAAACCCAGGGCCTTGGAATGAGATCTCTGCAACACAGGTCTAGCTAACTGCTGGCGTTAATTAGAGCCACCCTTACTGACATAAAATCCAAAGTAATGTTCCTCAGATGCCTATCAGATTCCTTCGAGGTCAAAACAGGATCAGACAAGGTGATGGGCTCTCTCCGTTGCTTTTCAACTGCGTGCTCGGAAAGATCATTAGGACCTGGCGAACAAAATTATTAGAAGCTGATTATTGTCCTCTGAGAATGGGAACAAAATCTAAGGGGGTCATGATCTACTGTCTAGCGTTTGCTGATGATATCGCCGTTCTGTCAAACGATGTAGAAACTGCTAGGATGCAAATCGACCTAAAAGAAATCGCTGAACAAACTGGCTTGCAGATATCTTTTGAAAAAGCCGAAGTTATGACCAAAATCAAAGATGCCCCAGCAAAACTCCAGACAAAGTACGGAAAGAACAACCAAGTAGAAAAATTTAAGTGTCTGGGTGAGATCATAATGAAAAATGGACTGGACAAAGCAGCAGTTAAGGAACGACTACACAACCCTGAAATAACGTATCAAACGTCGCGCTCAATCTGCAACAAAAAATGCCTGTCCCAAAATACTAAACTCAATCATTATGAAACTGTTCTGAAGCCAGAAGTTTTGTATGTAGCCGGAAACCTATCCCTAAATGCTAAACAAGGACTCCTCGAAGAACTGGAGAAAAAAAAAGAACGCAAAATCATCACAAGTCTCATGGGATCCAATTACAAGAATGGCACCCATTATAAAATATTCAACAAAGAAGTGTACAGTAACATAAAGAAAATTACAGACGGGCACAATATCACGGTCATCTCAAACGAATGGACGGAAACAGGCTGACTAAACAATCTTTTTTTTTTTTTTTTTTACTCCAAACCCAAAACCACAATGCCCTTGTTTACGAACAAAGAAGACCTCCAAATGCTGCATATACAACCCGAAGACGCTATTAATAGATATCTCTTCCGCTGAAAGGTACTGACGAATGGGCCATCGCAATTGACCTGTCTAAGGCATTTGATAGGGTAGATCATGGGAGACTACTGGCAAAAATGAGTGCAATTGGACTTGACAAAAGAGTGACTGAATGGGGGGGGGGGCTCTGTTTCTAGAAAACAGAACTCAGAGAATTAGAGTAGGTCCCTGTAATAATTAAGAGGGGAATTCCTCAAGGCAGTATTACTGGACCTTTGCTTTCTTATACATATATCAATGACATGTGTAAAGAAGTGGAATCAGAGATAAGGCTTTTCGCAGATGATATTATTCTGTACAGAGTAATAAATAAATTACAAGATTGTGAGCAACTGCAAATTGACCTCGATAATGTTGTGAGATGGACAGTAGGCAATGGTATGATGATAAACGGGGATAAAAGTCAGGTTGTGAGTTTCACAAATAGGAAAAGTCCTCTCAGTTTTAATTACTGCGTTGATGGGGTGAAAGTTCCCTACACCGCGAGGCCGGGGTAATAATAATAATAATAATAATAATAATAATAATAATAATAATAATAATAATAATAAATTGTCGATGTCTAGATTGTCTTTCACTTTCTCACAATTCATGAGTCTTACCATTCTTTTATGGATAACCATTTTTCTTTCGAATTTATCCTCTGTGAGTGGAGTCAAAGTATGGATTATATGGATCGCCCTGCATGTCGTTAGAGGCTACTAAAAGGGGAACCACAAAAGAATCTGTACCCGCTCTCTCGTCTTCTAAGCCCAAACGCATATCCACGGTTCTATGCTTTTCCGTGCAGCGGAAAAAATGTAGGAGTAAGATTGTCTCCATTTTCGTTGATCTGTGTCTCATCTTTCCTTTTCTTTTCTTTGAAAATATAAAAATGGGCTAAGTTTGAGTGTCGTTAGTCATGCATTTCCTTTTCTGGGCTGAGTGGCTCAGACGGTAGCAAGTGTAATGTTTAATTCCCTCTGTGGATCAGTGGTAAAGTGTCGTCCTCCAAATCCCAAGATCGTGGGTCCAAACTCTGCAGAGGTAATCGATATTTCGAAGGGCACAAAGAAGTCAATTCGACACCCCATGTCTTACGAATTCGGCATATAGAATATCTCCGGTGACATGTTTGGTGTTCACTCAACAAAAGTTAAAAATAAAACTGTCATAGGTCTCACAAGAGGGACTCATGAGCCTCTGCTATCTGGTGGAGTGAAGCGGAATATCGAAACTGATGAGCAGGTAGCCTTGATGGCGGCATGAAATTAAAACGCCTGCGCGGTACTTCAGGTCATACGGCAGATGAGGCTGTAGGTCGTTCTGAGTGGCTCAGACGGTAGATCACCCTGTGGGTCGTGGTGGTAGAATAACACTCACGGTATCCCCTGTCTGTCGTAAGAGGCGACTGAAAGGCGACCAGGGGCTCTGAATTTGGGAGCGTGGCTTGGTGACCACGGGGACCTTAATCTAGTCCTGGCGTTGTTTCCCTTGGTTAACTTTTATTCTTTTTACGACCTCGAAGGTATTAGGTTGCGAGACATGGGGAGTCTTTTTCATTTTCACGCCCTTTTTGGCCCTTGTCTTTCTTTGGTCGATACCTTCATTTTTCGAAGTGTTGAGCCCCTTCATTTTTTATCTCTGACTTGTTATATAAAGGATTGATGCCTAGTTGTACTTCCTTAAAAAACCATAATCACTACCACCATCACTCAGACGGTAGAGCGCTGGATTTCCAAGTCGAAAGTGGCGGGTTTAAGGCCAGCTCAGTTTGATTATATTAGAAGGTACTCAAATGCATCAACTTCGTGTCGGTAGGTTTACTCTGATTCTGCCGTAGTAAAAGTAGGACGTAAAAATTATTATTATTATTATTATTATTATTATTATTATTATTATTATTATTATTATTTTTATTTTTATTATTATTATTATCCGACTCATTGATTCAATGGTCAGTGTTGAGGCCTTCGGTTCAGAGGTTCCCGGGTTCGATTCTCGGCCGGGTCGGAGATTTTAATCACCTCTGATTAATTCTTCTGGCCCGGGGACTGGGTGTTTGTGTTTGTCCCAACACTTTCTTCTTCATATTCAGACAACACACCACAGGACCAACCACCACAGAAACACGCAATAGTGATCACATCCCTCCACGTAGGGTTGGCGTCAGGAAGAGCATCCGGCCGTAAAACAGGGCCAAATCTATATGTTCGTCACAGTTCGCACCCGCGATCCCACAAGTGTGGGGAACAAGCGGTAGAAAAAAGAATGAATGTTGTTGTTGTTGTTGTTGTTGTTGTCTAGCCTATATTCTATTATATTTAAAACACTTGGCTAATTTTTGTTACAGCGATTTTGAATTAACTGATTGACATCGTAAAGCATTCTGATGAAAGCTCTTGGCTTTTAGATCTGCACAGCGTCTTTAAAAGAATAAACATTTCTTGACTTATAATTTTTTTATTATGAAAGAAAAATGTAGCATTCTGATTGGCCAAAGCGCTCGCGAGTACTTCAAGGCCACCTGTTGGTCCACTGCCGGCCATGTGCGTGACGGGATTTCTAAAGGGCGCGCACGCATGCGCCGTCTGATATGACGTCTCCTCGCTGTAGATGACGTAACAGAGCGGTCAATCGTGGACTCGTGATTTTTCCAGAGTATTTCATATACAGTTTTCGGATTCGCTTAGCTGGGATCGTGTACATCATATCTATAGCGTGACGTGTAAATACATACAGTTATCACTTTTTATTTGAAAGGATCAGCTACCTCCCAGACAATCTGGACTACCAAAAGGAGAAAGGCCATGCGAAACAAAAAATCTAACACTAGAACTTTAATTTAAACACACAACCAAAACTTTAAAGCTAGAAAATATTTCGTAAAAACCGAGCGAGCGGCTGCTAGATTTGGGTCACATAGCTGTCGGCTTGCATTCGGGAGAGAGTAGGTTCGAACCCCACTGTCAGTAGCTCTAAAAGTGGTTTTACGTGGTCCTATTTTCACACCAGGCAAATGCTGGGGGCTGTACCTCAATTAAGGCCACAGTCGCTTCCTTCCCACTGCTAGCCGTTTCCTATCCCATCGTCGCCATAGACCCATTTGTGTCGGTGCGACGTAAAACGAATTGTAAAAAGAAAACCGTTCGTAAAATATCATTCATCTTCACAATAAAGAAATCTACAAAAATTCACTTCACGCATGAACTAAATGTTCAAAAAAGTCCCCAGGCAGCACATGGAGCAATCAAGACATGTTGTCTGGCCTATTTATAACGAATGCTGCGGAGCTACACGAGTTCTCGAATTATTATTATTATTATTATTATTATTATTATTATTATTATTATTATTATTATTATTAAGAAGGAAGTCAACTCCCGGACGATACTATCTTTACATCGGTCTGTTTTTAGACCAACTTTGTTTTTCGGGAACGAAAGCTGCCCGAACTCAAGATATCTTATTCGTAAGTTACAAATAACAAATATGAAAGTAGCAAGAATGATTGCTGGTACAAACAGGTGGGAACAATGGCAGGAGGGTGCTCGGAATGAGGATATAAAGGCTAAGTTAGAAATGAACTCGATGGATGAAGCTATACGCATAAGCCGGCTTCGGTGGTGGGGTCATGTGAGGCGAATGGAGGAGGACAGCTTACCTAGGAGAATAATGGACTGTTATGGAGGGTAAGAGAAGTAGAGGGAGACCAAGACGACGATGGTTAGGCTTAGTTTCTAAAGATAAGAGGTATAGAAGTAAATGAGGCTACAGCACTAGTTGTAAATAGAGGATTGTGGCGGCATTTAGCAAATTCACAGAGGCTTGCAGACTAA
Organism: Anabrus simplex; assembly: GCF_040414725.1. Taxonomy (NCBI): domain Eukaryota; kingdom Metazoa; phylum Arthropoda; class Insecta; order Orthoptera; family Tettigoniidae; genus Anabrus; species Anabrus simplex. The sequence goes on along the minus strand of NC_090267.1, from coordinate 443,462,726 downwards.
ACGCTGAAAGGCATAACGGTCTATAATGATGTATATGTATTATTATTATTATTATTATTATTATTATTATTATTATTATTATTATTATTATTATTATTATTATTATTATTATTCAGGTAATCATGTGTTTAATGATACTGTTTTACCCTTAACGTCGTCCGGCTCAATGGCTAAATGGTTAGCGTGCTGCCCTTTGGTCCAAGGAGTCATGGGTTTGATTCCCGGTCGGGCTGGGGATTTTAACTTTCTTTAGTTAATTCCCATGTCTCTGAGACTGGGTGTTTATGCCGTCTTCAGCATTAGACTTCATCTTAAGTAGAGCCCCATCCTCATAGACGCGCAGGTCGCCCATACGGAGTCAACTCGAAAGACCTGCACCAGGCCTCTTCGGAGCCCACACGCGCCAATGATTGACCCCTAGCGTCTTGCAGTGAAAGAAAATAAACTAACTTATAGACATCCAAGTTAGAGATGTATTGGCTAAGATACGTGATCAAAAATTTGCATTCAACATAGCCAGATTCCGTTAAAAATATTTTACCTGTAAATATACACCAAAAATGAGTACCAGGTTAGTTCCTGAGAGCAAAGGTGGTCGGGCGTAGAGCTAACCACTCTACCTCATCAAGCGCCGATGTTATGGATAGTGGAAGCCTTTACCTTCCATCCCTCCAGAGGCACTCATGGCATGTACGGACATGACTTTCCTTTCGCTGTAAGTATAACTTGCTAGACATAGATTGAATGAATGAAAACCTACAACCGGTTTTCCAGTCAGGGATGGAATGAATGAAGCCCCCATCTTGTGGCGAAGATAGGAATTGTACCGGCTGCAGAAGCCTGTCGCACTCCTCTGGGGCAATGATTAATGGCTGACAGATGAAATGAAATGATAGTTGAGAGTGTCGCTGGAATGAAAGATGACAAGGAAAACAGGAGTACCCGGAGAAAAACCTATCTCGCCTCCACTTTGTCCATCACAAGTCTCACATTGAGTGACCGGGATTTGAAAGACGGAACCAAGCGGTGAGAGGCCGACGCGCTGCTATCTGAGCCACTGAGGCTACTTACTAAACATATCGTCGTTGCCGGGACAAAACCTCCTATGTGATAATATTGTTGAGATATACTGACCCGCAGCACATACTTTATGAAGAGCGAGAATGCCTTCACAATATTCCCACACTATTGCACCTTAGATAATAGAACCTTACCGGCCAAAGTTCTAAGCTAAAATATTTCACATGGGAGGTTTTGTCCCGGCAGTGACGATATAATATGTAAATACGACGATTCACTTCAGCCCCCTCGAAACTCTAATGAACGTGATTAAAGCGTAGGGGTACAGCCCGCATAATGGATGATTCGTAGATTTATTCAAGAAATTGTTCAATTACCAGCCAACCCCAAGATCCTAATTCAGTGATCGCCTTTGTCATTGACTCTGAAAGGGACACTTGTTGATTGAACTAATTCCCAGTTAATATAATTCGTTAGGACCAAAAATGCACATTGCATGGACCAATTTTACTAGACCGTTTGGACAAATAATTCTTATTTGCAATGTCCATTTGTATGAAAGAAGGAAGGAGATGCAAAAAAGCAACTCGACAACATGAGCAAGATACCCAGAGGGGCAGGACTACGGATTGCCTACGAAAAGAGAGACTCTCAACACCACCGGGAATTGGAAAATACCAGAGGACAGCGTGCAGAAAGCAGACAAGTCTAAGTACCTTGGAGAATATGTAACAGGAAGGAACAGGAGCAGCGAGAGGATAAATAAGAGGGTGAAAAAGGTGAGGATGACCTACCTTGCGACTGGAGAAATGTACAATAAAAGAAACATTCCTACTGACGCGAAGATCAGGCTCTGCAAGTCAAAAGTGAGGAACGCACTACTATACGCTGCCAAGATCTCCGAAGTTAAGCAACATTGGGCGTGGTCAGGAGTTGGATGGGTTGCCACGAGCTGTTGGTGGGGGGTAAGGGAATGGAGGAGCGGAAAGGAACTGGCCACCCTACCGCACGTAAACTCCGGCTTAGGAACACCTCTGCGGAGGTTCGGACCTGCCTTCAGGCAGAATAACCCTTACCTACTTTCACGTACCGTGTGAGTTGCAGAATGAGTCTTGTAGATGTAAGTTTGCATTCAGAGGATGATGGGTTCAAACCCCACCAGCGGCATCCCTGAAACTTGTTTCCTCTTGGTTTCCCGTTCTCACACAATGTAAAAGCCAGAGCTGGATTTAGATTAGGTAAGGCAATGGTCACTGATTCCCAATCCTAGATCTTTCCAATATCAACGTCACCGTAAACCCATCCGCGTTAAAAGACCGTGTTATGGTAAGTCCGTGTTTAACGTGTGACGTACAGACGACCTGCTATAACGACGGATATAGTCGCACACCGTGACACACTTACATCTTAGACAATTGCAGGATGTTCTCAAATGGTCCACCACACCCAGCGTCAACGTTGCATGGAAGACCTTCTCTCTCATTTCTGCCACTATAACAACGAAAAATATTTCCCCAGTCTTGAGTGATTATCTTCGATATGAACACGACTTGATTTAAAATATGTGCAGAATATTTAAAAAATTATAGTTTGTTGAACATAATTTATAAGTTAAAATTTTTGTATGTCAAATGAAAACATTATATCTACGATATAATATGTTTCGTCAATCAAGTAGAAACGTTTAGGTTCTTTAAATCCAGGAATAAAAATAATCAGTGAAACATACTGTGTAGAAATGTACCTACGAATTGTATATCCTATTACCTATACTGAAACAAGTTTGACTCAAATGAACCGAAGAAGAAAAATTATAATGAAATGCTCTCTGTTGCTGTGTACAGGCATTTTCATTTGACGGTATTTATTCTGCATGCTCGTCCTGTTTTACTCCAGCAGAGAGTGGGCGAGTTGGCCGTGCGGTTAGGGGCACGCAGCTGTGAGCTTGCATACGGGAGATAGTGGGTTCGAACCCCACTGTCGGCAGCCCTGAAGATGGTTTTCCCGTGGTTTCCCATTTTCATACCAGGCAAATGCCGCAGCTGTTCCTTAATTAAGACCATGGCCACTTCTTTCCCATTCCTAGCCCTTTCCTATCCCATCGTCGCCATAAGCAAAAAAAGAAAAAATACAACCTCTAACAGAGGGTAGGGAAATTAGAAATCTCTCGGTCAACATGTTACTAAATTTTAATTTTGTCGAGTAAACACCGAATGTGTCACCAGACACCTTTTACGTCATTTATGCCCTTCAAAGATCTAATTACCCACGGTAGCTTTATACCCACGATTCTGAGAACTGGACTGACACTCTACCACTGATACATAGGAGAAACTACTAAAATGAAAAACAAGAACCATAACAATTCTAGGGCCTATGTCACGTCTTTTGAGATACAGTGTCTAAAAGAAAATAAATTTTCGGCTAACAGATTTTCTCGGCATCAGTGTATCTTTAATATAACTGGGCAGGCTGGCCAGATGCCCAAGGAGGTTTGGAGGTGTAAAAAAGGGAGACAATTTAAATAAAACCCAACTGCGAGTTTAGTAAAATCGGGTTTTTTAATGATCAGTCGATAAAATAGTCATACAGATTCTTTGTAACATCGGTGTGAATGAAGCCTAATACAGGCCTATTTACCTCGCTATTTTAACTCTCCATGGCACTTGAAACATTAGAATGCACAAAGCAGTCATCTTCGTACAGGACATGAAGGCCCCTGGAGGGGTGGAAGGTAAAGGCTTCCACTATCCGTAACCTCGGCTCTTGTGGGATAGAGTGGTTAGCTCTACGCCCGGCCACCTTCCCTCCCAGAAATTAACCTGGTACTCATTTTTGGTGTAGGCTGAGTGAGCCCCAGGTCCATGTGCACCTCCGAAAGTGGAAATCTCGTTTTTCTAAATTAGTAGAAAGCACGCATTTACAAAATTAAAATATTATAGAATTAACGGAATTAATAAACAAACCAAGATGACATTTACAAGTGATTATTATTATTATTATTATTATTATTATTATTATTATTATTATTATTATTATTATTATTATTATTATTATACAAAACCGACCAGATTAGTTCAACAGTAAGGCCACGAGTTACTAATCTGGACTCCCGAGTTGCCGTGAGTTCAAATCCCTCCGTCGGCCGTTCTTGAAATGATTTTTCCGTGGTTTTCTACTTGACCTCCAGGCAAATGCCAGAACGCTGCAGTCTTTGACCCCGGCCGCTTCCTACACAAATTCGTACTCAAAAATCCTTTCTTTCGCGAAATAAACCCAACTTAGTGGTCGCTTTATAGGCTATATTGGAGGAATGGAAGGTCCTCGTCGATGGCCCAGTTGTTAGCAAGCTGGCCTTCGGACACAAATAATCCTGGATTCGATTCCTGGCTGGGTCAAGGGATTTTTTTATCTCGAATGGTGAATTCCCTTCGCTTGCGATGTGGGTGGATGCGTATCACCGTTTATTTCAGCTTCCTCCGGCTCTCCATTGGAGGGTTAAGGAAGAAACCCCTCCCGAACCAAAAATGGAATTGGCAAATTATCGTTTATGTATGGGGGTGAGGAGATGGGGTGGGGGAGGCATTTCAAAGACCACCTAGGGCATCATAAACCTTAAACGTGGGCTTGCTACCACTGATAAAGAGAAAGAACCACACATATATGTACAACACGTGTTCTGAGATAATGTGTCTAAAAGGAAATAGATCTTCCTCTCAGCATAGCTTGTCATCTCATCAGAAGCTCGTGGAACTGACGTGATGTTAACTTTGCAATTGGAACTCTCGGCCTTCCCGTCCTTTGGGATTAAAACAACGGATCTCTGGAGAGCACCCTTTATTTCTGGCAGAGGGATGGTCCTCGTCTTTTGTGAGCGACAGATCGGTCGTGTCTCCCAAGCGACAGCTGTACTAACAGTCACCCTTTCCCGTCAGCTGTAGGCCTTACTTTATTCACAGCGGAAATAATCCCTCATGAACCTTGTTATCACACACTCGCCTTCATCTGGTATGTAGGAAGGAAACCTGAGTGAATCATACTCTGATTTTTCTTTTTCAAATTCTGCGACATCTACATACCCATCCGGATGGGGTTAGAATTATATTTTTAGTGACTTAATGGAACAGTTTATTAAGCGATCGCCATCCGAACTCAACTTTTTGGGAGCGAATACTATCGAGGTGTTGTCATCAGACACAGCTTAAATAAGAGAGAACGGTGTCGATGGATTAAATTGTAAGTTTAACAGCTTCTTCCGGGTAACATGCATGTTTTCAAGTGTTTTCCTTCTTTGCCCAACAGCTTCAAACAGCAAATGTGCTTGCATTTAATGCTTTCTATAAAATGTACTCTGGGTCTTCCTTTGCTCCTAATACTTTCCAGTTTCCCTTCAAATAAGGTAGTACACCAGTCAGAACGACGAAGCAAACGGCAAACATAGCTATTTCTTCTCCAGTTTAAGATTCCAGCTAAGGTGCGTGCCTCGTTTGCTGTTTTGCCTCCATCTGTCCAAGGTATTCTTAGGAGGCGATGGCAAATGCCTTAAGTTTCAATACTTCCGCTTTTCGCAACGTCCAATGTTTCTAGCTTACAAAACTTTTCACGAAGTGCTTTCGTACCTCCAAGCTGATAGTCTTAGATGTTAGTAAATACTTCCTTTATTGAGAAAGCTTCCTTTGCCTGTGTAATTCGGGCGTTTACTTCTCTCGTGTATTTACCGTCAGAAGAGATCAGATTTCCTTGGTGATTATTAGCTAATGAAAAGGAAAAAGGATGCTTGACAGAATGGGAATGACAGACTACTGGGGTAAAGAGATTCAGAATAAAGACGAGAAATTCAGCAAGAATTCAGCAAGCTCATGGAACTGACGTGATGTTAACTTTGCAATTGGAACTCTCGGCCTTCCCGTCCTTTGGGATTAAAACAACGGATCTCTGGAGAGCACCCTTTATTTCTGGCAGAGGGATGGTCCTCGTCTTTTGTGAGCGACAGATCGGTCGTGTCTCCCAAGCGACAGCTGTACTAACAGTCACCCTTTCCCGTCAGCTGTAGGCCTTACTTTATTCACAGCGGAAATAATCCCTCATGAACCTTGTTATCACACCCTCGCCCTCATCTGGTATGTAGGAAGGAAACCTGAGTGAATCATACTCTGATTTTTATTTTTCAAGCAGATAATTATGGCAGAATGTGAGACTAAAAGAACATTATCGAAATTCTGTGAAATTATCCGAAATATGTCAAAAACGAAAGAACGGCTATCAAATAAAGAACTAAGAGGTGGTGTGGTGGCTTATGGGGTATGTACAAATAAGGGTTTGAGAGTGATACATAACGAAAATCATTGTTTATTTTGTGAAGAAATCATGAACGAGGCGCAACTATTGAGAGTATGTAGGGGAACTGACACACTTAAGTGATGGTGAATATAAAAAGAGGTAGAAAGTGAGAAATAATTCTATACAATTGTTGAATTCTTTATTGAACAAAGAATGGGTTACACTGGGAAGAATTGCATAATCTTTTTTTTTTTTTGAATGTATCAATCGATCACCACTGATCTGCATTTAGGGCAGTCTTCCAGGTGACAGATTCCCCATTTGTTGTTTTCCTAGCCTTTTCTTAAATGATTTCAAAGAAATTGGAAATGTATAGAACATTTCGCTTGGTAAGTTATTCAATCCCTAACTCCACTTCCTACAGACGAATATTGCCCCAATTTAGGTGAAATATATTGAATCGCGACTCCAAAAATTGAGACTGCATTTCAGTTAATTAACAAAAAATGCTTACAACGAGAAATAGCATTTCCTGGAAATGCAAAATCAGGTACTATACTTCAGTAATCAAAACCGAATATCTCTCTACACATCAGAAACTCTCAATCTCCAACACAAAACACTTAAAAGGACAATTAGACCTGAATGAACGTAAAATAATGAGAAAAATCCTGCAACGAAAACACACCCATTCACTACGTATGAAAGAATACTGGGCTAAAAGAAAAAGCCAACAAATGTTGATTCCGCGTGGTCCTAAGTCAGGGCCTCTCAAACGCCCAAAATTTCACGCGTGCGAACCGAGGCGTAAGAGTTCTGTGCACCGTGCAACGGTCCGACTCGGCTCGGTTCGGGACAGCGTTTTGTCTCGGGGCGACTCGGCTAAGGTAGGCTCAATTTTGCTCGGATGATAGAGCGCTGCAGAGCAAGTAGGGAAGGCAGACAGACAGGCGGAGCGAGCGAGACAGGCGTAGGGAAAGAGAGAGACAGAGCTATTGCTCAAAATCGAAGAGTGGGGGTCTGCACTCTGGTCAACCTAGTGAACTCTCTTTTGCACCTTGCACCGCGCAATACACCGGTGCATGCACCCTGTCGTAAGTGACCCATTCGCGACGAAGAAGAATGTGGCTAAACGAAATGAAAGAGAAAAGAACTAAAAGAATGAAGGGTAGGGTACATGTTTCTCCTAGAATAGGTAGAACTGTACTACATGTGGGACAAAATGAAAGCTAAATGAAAAAGGATGGTAATTTGTGGAATGAGTATAAACATTAATAGCTTAAGTACAACATTTAAAGTAATAATGGTCAAATAATGGTAAGAATATTAATGTAATTCATGTATGTAATAAATGAATTGCAGTAAATGATTACTCCTCCGCCCCCCCCCCCCCCTCCAGTTTCAGGTGATCCGGAACTGGGGGATGGAAGTATTCTCTTGTCTTGTCTTCTAGCAGTTCGTTCATGTGATGAAGTACCTTTTCCATATATTTTCATTCTAGATTACTAGTGTTATCAGTTAATAATAATAATAATAATAATAATAATAATAATAATAATAGTAATATGGTCCCCAGTTACCGGGTTGTACGTCTTCTGAAGTGTACCGCGGCGGAAGTGGAAGACGTTTAAGATGACATTGCAGTATCTACATGCGGCCTTACTGGAGTCCATCGGCACTCGTAATGGTGGTACGGATACGTATATTTTACCGGACTGACTGGCTTAGACAGTAGAGCGCTGGCCTTGCAAGACCGTGTTGGTGTGCTCTATCTGGGATCGGTCCGGTGGTATTGGAAGCAAGTCTCGTTTTGAGAGATTTGTTGTCAGATATTCATTCATAGGAAGAGGAATAGTTCGCCTCACCTGCTATGCTGAACAAGGGCCTTGTAAGGGCGATGGAAAGATTGGAGGTGGTTGGCAAGGAAGAGGAAAGGAACCGGCCGTGGCCTTAAGTTAGGTACCCTGCCGGCATTCGCCCGGAGGAGAAGTGGAAAAACCACCGAAAACCACTTCCAGGATGGCTGAGGTGTGAATCGAACCCCCTCTATTTAGTTGACTTGCCGAGGCTGAGTGGAGCCCGTTCCACTTTTCAAATTTCATGGCAGACCCGGGAATCGAACCCGGGCCTCCAAGAATGGCAGCTAATCCACACTAACCACCACACCAAATACGCGGACAAATATTTAATTTCCTAGAAAAAATGTGGTATATTTTTCTTTGCAAAAATTAAATGATCATAAATATTTCAATAAATGAAACTCAAATCGATAACGATTAACTTATTTCCATGTGCATGGAATTTACCTAGCAAGTGGCTGTGAAGTTTGGGGATCGTAGTTATCAGCTTGTGTTCGGGAGATAGTGGATGCGAACCTCACTGTCGGCAGCCTTGAAGATGTTTTTCCGTGGTTTCCCATTTTCATAACTGGCAAATGAGCTAGAGCTGTACCATAATTATGGCAACGGTCACTTCCAAATCAATCAATCAAAATCAAACAATACTGATCTGCATTTAGGGCAGGTAGCATATTCCATATCTGTTGTTTTCCTAGCCTTTTCCTAAATGATTTCAAAGAAATTGAAAATTTGTTGAACATCTCCCTTGGTAAGTTATTCCAATCCCTAACTCCCCTTCCTATTAACGAATATTTGCCCCAATTTGTCCTCTTGAATTCCAACTTCATCTTCATATTGTGATCTTTCCTACTTTTATAAACGCCACTCAAACTTATTCGTCTACTAATGTCATTCCACGCCAACTCTCCGCTGACAGCTCGGAACATACCACTTAGTCGAGCAGCTCTTCTTCTTTCTCCCAATTTTACCCAGCCCAAACTTTGCAACATTTTTGTAACGCTACTCTTTCGTCGGAAATCACCCCAAAAAAAATCGAGCTGCTTTTCTTTTGATTTTTTTCAGTTCCTGAATCAGGTAATCCTGGTGAGGGTCCCATACACTGGAACCATACTCTAGTTGGGGTCTTACCAGAGACTTCTATGCCCTCTCCTTTACATCCTTACTACAACCCCTAAACACCCTCATAACCATGTGCAGAGATCTGTACCCTTTATTTACAATCCCATTTATGTGATTACCCCGATGAAGATCTTTCCGTATATTAACACCCAGATACCTACAATGATCCCAAAAAAAACTTTCACCCCAGGATCTGTGAAACTACCGCGAATGAAACAATCACTTTTCTAGAGTATGATCAAAGAGTCTTCTATATGTCTCTCTGTCATGGCCATCCATCAATACTTCACATCACAGCCTACACGGTTGCTAGGTAACATCGCGTCAGACATTTTGTATCGCTAATTTCGTGATGCAAATTTTCAGATGACCCCCAGTTATAAGACATGTTTATCTCAACCCACTGTCGGCAGCCCTGAAGATAGTTTTCCATAGTTTCCCATTTTTATATAAGGCAAATGCCACGGCCAATTCCTTCCCACTCCCTAGCCCTTTCCTCTCCTGTCGCCGCCATAAGACCTATGTGAGTCGGTGCGACGGAAAACAAATTCTAAGAAAAAAATCCATATCTCAAAATGTTATATGCATCTTCTTAATTGTAAGCCTAATAGTTTTCCAGTGAAAATATTTTTGTGTGTTGGAGGCTGGATTGCGCGATAAAATCCAAAAGCAACAGGTAAACTGTTAGTTTTACAAAAGAAAGGAGAGCACACCTGCAGGATTTGTAATTAAATTTCCTATATAAATGTTCCTACGCATTTCGTTTGTAAATCTGAAATAATTTGACAGAAAATTACGGTTGTTTTTACGTGCTAGGGGAGCATTTCGAAGATGAGACAGAGGGCCTATAGGCGTTTCCTTACAATTTGCTTTACATCGCACCGACACAGACAGGTTTTATGGCGACGATGGGATAGGAAAGGCCCAGGAGTGGGAAGGAAGCGACCGTGGCCGTAATTAAAGTTCAGCCCCAGCATTTTCCTGGTGTTAAAATGGGAAACCACAGAAAACCATCTTCAGGGCTGCCGACAGTGGGGCTCGAACCCACTATCTCCCGGATGCAAGCTCACAGCTGCGCATCCCTAACCGCACGGCCAACTCGCCCGGTGGGCCTGTAGTCTGCAGCTCACCTCGACCATGGTGTTGTGTCACGGGAAGACTGGCGCGAGCTGTTATTGGTTAAAATTAATATAAAGCTGTAAAGGATTCCACGCGTGTGATGTCGCGGGTAAACTCTAAATCATTCAGATGAGAACGTAGGAGCTAGTTAAACCGTGATTAGATTCCTTGGTGTTATTCAACAAGAGTAGGCTATGTGCCGACAACGGGTCTCATTATAATCCCGCATCAAACATGCAGGTCGCCCATGGGAGTCAAATATAAATACCTGCACTAGACGAGCCGAATATGCCCTCGGACCCTCCCATTACTAAAATTCATACTATAAATAAATAAATAAATAAATAAATAAATAAATCTATGATAGCCTAATAAAAGGAAGTGGTTGTCAGTCTGTGTGTGCGCGAAGCCCAGCCTAATCTATGATACGCAGAAATCTGAAATTTGTATCATAGGTAGACGGAAAGGCGTGCAAATGCAACTCGATGCCGGATTATTCGCGTTCATTGGTGAGTTATGAACGAAAAACCGGCGGACAATGTGTGTTGGGATATGGCAATCCATCGTGCTGTCACCAGGATTAAATGCATAGATTCACTGTCGTTGGACAACGTAAGATAAATAATACAAGTCAACGAGCCATTTTAAGTCCATGGCGTATGAAGCCATTTTCCGTCCCCGACACTAGGAGCCATATGCAGTCCGTAATATCCGATTTTTCTGTGCGATGCCCAGCCATATCTACGGCACGCAGAGATCTGAAATGCTTAACATAAGCGTTTTCTTAGATCTATCTTTATAAGGTAAAGGAAGACCTGCTGTCATTAATTATGTATGTTGGGTATTCAACCTGAAGGCTGGTTTGACCCTCTGCAGCTCCGCCAACAGCTGTCATAAATAGCCTAGGCATCACTGAAGAGGCGTACTTGGGAAATGAGGAGTGAGGTAGTTTCCCGTTGCTTTCCTCAACGAGCCAGCCGTTGCTGTTGCATATCAGTCTGCCAAGCCCACTGAAATGCATGCACCAACCGACCCTATGAGCGATATTTTCACACCATTCATAACAGGGACTGACTGCATAAGCAATGGTATTACTAGCATTACTCATACCTCAGTCACTTTCATATTGTCAAAGCCAAGGATGAGACTGGGACAGGTCAATGAAAGTAAATTTTATATAGCCCATACCAGAAGACACAGTGCACTGTAAACACTACATCTCGCCAGCAAAGGCATCATTAATTATATATTACGTTTAAACATTTCAATTATTTGTTTACTTAATATTTACCCGCTAGAAATGTCATTCATTCACTTATTATCTTTTTATTGCAACGGGTCTGCAAACTTCTTTCTTTCTTTCTTTCTTTCTTTCTTTCTTTCTTTCTTTCTTAATCCGTTCACCCTCCAGCGTTGGTTTTACCTCGGACTCAAGGAGGGATCACACCTCTACCGCCTAAAGGGCAGTGTCCCGGAGCGTGAGACTTTGTGACGGGGTATACAGCTGGGAAGGAGGACCAGTACCTCGCCCAAGCGGCCTTACCTGCTATGCTGAACAGGGGCCTTGTAAAGGATGGGAAGATTGGATGGGATAGACAAGGAAGAGAGAAGGGAGCCTTAAGTTCGGTACCAGCCCGGCATTTGCCTAGAGGAGTAGTAGGAAACCACGGAAAACAACTTCGAGGATGGCTGAGGTGGCAATCGAACCCCCCTTTCTCTACTCAGTTGATATCCCTAGGCTGAGTAAACCCCGTTTCAACCCTCATACCACTTTTCAAATTTCGTGGCAGAATCGGGAATCGAACCCGGACCTCCGAGGAGGTCAGTTAGTCGCGCCTGCAAACACTTCGAATTGCATGTATGGTTAATGCTTAATATTTACTTTCAGTTTTAGAGAAGGGGAGAATTTCGCTATACCAGCATTAAAACGTGAACCATATTTCCTTTCTACTAGCTCAATCGTATATTATTTAATTTAGGTTAATAATCAGTCAAGCCGTCTAAAAGAACTAGATCTACCTCATCTTCACTGGAGAACTTCGATCCCCATTCAAAAGTTTCCGGAATTCCTAGATAAATGTCCCTGACTAATATACTATCACAGACGTTCAATTGTACGTTCCGCAGAATTATAGATATAGCTGGAATGAAAATCACTCTAGTTGAAGGACTGAACTCCATGCAATCTGTAAATGAATGTGCCACCCCCATTAATTCAATATTGACCCGCGGAATAATATCCGGTTGTACTACGAGGCTTTGTATCGACAAGAAAAGGTTGGGAATGACGGCAGTGATAAATGTAACACACACTCTACATTCAAATTATGCATAGTTCTAAACTTTCTATAGTACTAATTTTCCTTTCTACCTGAAGGAAGTTCGTCATTGTTGAGAAATAACATAGCGACACACAAAATTGGATGTGATACGAACGTGAACAAAAAGATAGGTATTATCAACTACATGGCTTTTGACTAGTTTCTATCGTGTCTAACCAACCCTCATCTATTTCTCGGAGAGGAAAAGTGCGCGAAGTGGGGGGAAAGGGTCATTGATTCGTGATTTCCAGGTGGTTTCTTAAAGTGTGTGGTGTGGACATTAGTTGGAGATTGGTCATACGAAAGCTCTTGGTGTATAGATTTGCAGAGTGTCTTTGAAAGCATAAAAATTTCCTGCCGTATACTTTAAAATTATTAAAGAAAAATGTAGCATTCTGATCAGCCAATACGCTTGCCAGTATTTCAAGGCCACCTGGACTGTAAGAGCGCTAAGGCATCCGATGCGAGAGGGGTGATGGAAGGGGGCAAGTACGCATGCGCAGTTGGACGTGTTCCTGGTCAGCTGTTCCAGATTGTGTCGTGTAGCAGAGAGTCTCTTAGTGGAGGAGCTATTCAGCGCAATGTTAATGTCTCTTTGTAGCTCTCCCTATATCTTCTTATATATATTTAAAACACTGGGCTGATTTTTGTTACCGCGAGTTTGAGAGAACGGCTGACCCGATTAACAATTCGCTTGGCGTTTTGTATCAGGATCAAGAAAGTTCAAGGCAAACCACTGGGACGTGCAGATTTCAATTTGTCAGCCAGTTTTCAGCCGTGGTATATGTTGCAATGTCAAGAGTGCGAAGGCTTGACGTCCTTATAGTTGCCATACTGCCAAAAAGCAATTGTACAAATCTTATATATACTTATATATGGAAATCCTTCACTATTTACCCCATTGACAGTCATATTTTGACGAATTTTGGTTAGTTATTATTATTATTATTTTAGTTGTTGGGGAACTGAAGGGATGTTAGTCAAGTACTTTGTTTTTTCAAAGGAGCTCCTTCATCTGCCTTCATCAATCACCGCTGATGTGCATTTAGGACCGCCCAGGTGGCAGAATCCCCATCTGTTTTTTTTACCTAGCCTTTTCTTAAATTATTGCAAAGAATTTGGAAATTTATTGAACATCTCCTTTGGTAAATTATTCCAACCCCTAACTCCCCTTCCTACAAACGAAGATTCCCCCCCAAATTGTTCTCTTGAATTCCAGCTTTATCTTTATATTGTGATCTATCCTACTTTTAAAAACACAACTCAAACTTATACGTCAACTAATCACATTCCACGCCACCTCTCCACTGACAACTAGGATCACACCACTTAGTCGACCACCTCGTCTCCTTTCTCCCAAGTCTTCCCAGCCCAAACTTTGCAACATTTTCGTAACACTACAATTTTGTTGGAAATCACCTAGAAAAAATCGAGCTGCTTTTCTTTGGATTGTTTCCATTTCTCGAATCAAGTAATCCCATACACTGGAACCATGGCCTCTCCTTGACATCCTTACTTCAATCCCCTAAATACTCTCATGTGCACAGATCTGTATCTTTTATTTACAATCCCGTTTATGTGATTATCCTAATGAAGATCCTTCTTTATATTATACCTAGGTACTTACAATGATCCCCGTAAGGAGCTTACACCGCATCAACACAGTGATTAAAACTGAGGAGTGAGGAATCTGGCACAAGTAAGGAAGTTTTGTGAGGTGATAGGACGATAGTAAAACTGAAGTATAATAATAAGTGTGATAATATTACACAATAGAGGCACATTCCATGCTCCTGCTGGACCAGTGGTGAATCAGTTACCATGATCATAGCTGGTTTCGCTGTTTACCACATCATACATGGAGGGAGAGGGAGAGAGAGAGAGAGAGAGAGAGAGAGAGAGAGAGAGAGAGAGAGAGAGAGAGAGAGAGAGGGAGAGAGAGTGTTCATACTGGGGGACCACAATGCCATATCACATGAAACTCACAACCTGACTTTTAACCCCGTTTATCATCGTACCACTGCCTGCTGTCCTTCTCACAACATTGTCCAGGTCTTTTTGCAGTTGCTCACAATCTTTTAACTTATTTATTACTCTGTACAGTATAACTTTATCCGCAGAAAACTTCCCTCTGATTCCAGGTCTTTGCTCATATCATTTATATATAAGAAAACATAAAAGTCCAATAAAATTATTATTATTATTATTATTATTATTATTATTATTATTATTATTATTATTATTATTATTATTATTATTATTATTATTATAACAGCTCATAAACTAATGCTTGTGCTCTCCTGTGCAGCCGTGCGATCTTGGACAATGACGACGTGCGAGCCGATTCACCTCTCTCGGGATTGCTGCTTCACGACTTCTGGGGCACCCCGCTGGCACACAGTGGTTCACATGGCTCGTACCGGCCGCTCACCGTCTTGTCGTTTCGTCTCAATGCTCAGCTCGCACCCAGCACCTTCCACCTGGTCAACAGCCTCCTACACAGCGCGACAACTGGAACGTTCGTACGCCTGGTACGCCACCTCACCCGACGACCG
Source organism: Anabrus simplex (assembly GCF_040414725.1). Lineage (NCBI taxonomy): Eukaryota > Metazoa > Arthropoda > Insecta > Orthoptera > Tettigoniidae > Anabrus > Anabrus simplex. The sequence continues at coordinate 443,447,453 of NC_090267.1, read as the reverse complement.
GTCACCCCTTGGGCAGCTGGCTTGCTCTTCGCCGCGCACCCCGTGCACACCGAGGCTGTGGCGGGACTCGTTGGTAGAGCTGATGTGGGTGCAGCCCTCTTCTTCCTGGTCTCCCTGATGGCGTTCACCAACCACATCAAGTTCCGTGACAAGGCCAGTAGTGGTAGGAGCCATGCCTACCTAGCCCTCCATATTGTACTGGGCCTTTGCTCTATGCTCGCCAAGGAGCATGGGGTAACTGTGTTTGTGATATGTGTAGTGTATGAAGTGCTTTACTCAAGATACTCACCTTTAAAATTAGTGAGTGCTGCTGCAAGACGACCGTCCTCAAGAACTTCTGTCCTGAAACAACATGATGTAAGTAATACTTTGACTTAATCTATACCAGCGATTTTCAAAGGATGAGCCGCAAAAATGATAATATATTGGGCAAACATGAGCACGTAAAAACATATGTATTAAGAATTTTAATAATGATATTTATTAGTCTTATAGAACCATAGAGAAGTTAACAGAAACTGAAAGATTAAGGCTACTCGTCCACTGCTGGAAGCGACTACACGCGATTACGAGATCAGGCGACTACGTGTGCGCACTAGCGCGACTGATCCCAATACACTATTGCCAACACAATTTTAATTTAATAAGCTAGATCATCAACAAATATAAGCTAGATAAAGCTAAATCGGAACTAGAAAAAGTAAAAAAAATCCAAAAAATTTATAGCACTGCTCACCATGTAGAGTGAAATTGTTCTTTGTTTTGTTCAATTAGCAAAGTACTATAACCGCAAACCATGGATATTTAATTATGTATACTGAGTTAGTCCTGACAGGTGGATGGAAGTAGTGATTATTGACTTAAGAGGAAGTACAACTGGCCAACCATCCTTTGTGAAACACTAATCAGGGAGAAAAAGTGGAAGAGGTCCGACACTTTGAAAAATGAGGATATCGGCCAAAGAAAGACAAGGACCACGAAGGGCGTGAAAGTGAAAGACTCCCTAGGGTTCGTGACATAATACCGTCGGGGTCGGAAAAGAAAAACAGTTGACCAAGGGATGTCGGATAGGATAGATTAAAGTGAGGAGCCTGGCACAAGTAAGGAAGTTTTGTGAGGTGATAGGACGATAGTAAAACTGAAGCATAATAGTAAGTGTGATAATGAAAAAAAATTAAAACCTACAACCTGTTTTCCAGTCATTGACCGGGTTAGGGATGTAATGAATGAAACATGTATAGGCTGTTATTACAATGGGGTCGCCACGCCCAAGGTGATTTATTAATGAGTGATAGATGCTATGAAATGAGAATGGAGAGTGTTGCTGGAATGAAAGATGACAGGGAAAACCGGAGTACCCGGAGAAGAACCTGTCCCGCCTCCGCTTTGTCAAGCACAAATCTCACATGGAATGACCGGGATTTGAACCACGGTATCCAGCGGTGAGAGGCCGACGCGCTGCCGTTTGAGCCACAGAGGCTCCCAAAGTGTGATAATATTACATCATAAGGGCACATTCCATGCTCCCGCTGGACCAGTGGTGAGTCAGTTACCATGATCATAGCTAGTTTCGCTGTTTAACACATACATGGCAAGAGAGAGAGAGAGAGAGAGAGAGAGAGAGAAAGTTCATACTGGGAGGACCACAATGCCATATCACATGAGGCACGTTGAAGGAAATAAGTTAGATTTAGCCGGGGAAAAGCTACAGCGGGAATATTGTTCTTTTGTCGCTAAACGTCGGATTAAATAAGCTAGATTTAGCGGGAAAAACTAAGTTGGCAACACTGATCCCAAAGCTAAGATTGTAACAGAACCGCGTCCACTGCAAGTGGCCTCGAGCAGTCGACTTCACGCGACTATAGCCGACAACAGGCGACAAGCAACAGATCGCCATCGAATGGGATTTGCCGCTTGTAGTCGCTTGTACTCCACGGTTCCTGCAAGCATCCGATTGTCTGTCGTCGTCATATGCAACATTATTTTTATTATTACTACAGTATCAATCAACATTTGTCATGGATGTAGATATTGAAAAGTTGATAAGTACGCTTTGTGAAAGAACACCCCTGTGAAATATGAAACATAAACGCTATCATCCTCGAGATATACGACGCAAACTCTGGTCGAAAGTTGCAGGGGAAGTGGGTGTTGATAATGATAAGTACACTTATTAAATTATTATTTATTTAATATGGCGGTCTGAGTAGCTCAAATGGTAGAGCGCTGGCCTTGTGAGCCCATCATGATAGGTTCGGTCCTAGCTCGGTCCTATGGTATTTGAAGGTGCTCAAATACGTCAGCCGCCGGGCTGAGTGGCTCAGACGGTTAAGGCGCTGGCCTTCTAACCCCAGCTTGGCAGGTTCGATCCTGGCTCAGTCCGGTGGTATTTGAAGGTGCTCAAATACGTCAGCCTGGTGTCGGTAGATTTACTGGTACGTAAAAGAGCTTATGCTGGACAAAATTCCCGTACCTCAGCGTCTCCAAAAACCATAAAAGGTAGTTAGCGGGACATAATACAAACAACTTTATTATTATTATTATTATTATTATTATTATTATTATTATTATTATTATTATTATTATTATTATTATTACTTCAATACGATAACGTGTGCAGTTCCTGTTATAATATAAAATGAAAATGAAATGAAAAACAGCACATTGAAGTGGAAACAGTACTTAAAAAATTTCAATTATTCGGTTCGTGTTCACAGAAGTATGCTATAAATTTGTCTCTGATGCCATAAGCAGTAGTAACACTTCTGTTTTCGCCTAGTGAAGCAAATCTCGTGGGTGCACCACCGGTTTCTGATTGTGACTGTCGATGTAATAATGCCTCAGCTTGTTGTTCACCTTCTGTAATAATTTTAATAACTTGAAAACGCTTACTACAGAAACTCATACAGACCTGTATGGAGTACGAAGTCGCCTGTAGTCGCTTGATCACATAGTCGCTACCAGTGGACGAGCAGCGTAAGAATGGCCAGTCAGTAATTCCATTAATATTACAATTCGAAAAATACGGGTTCGTTTATTTTTGAACAACAGTTACAATACAATACGATACAATGGATTTATTTTGTCTGGCGAGATTAAGGCCATTAGGCCCTCTCTTCCATCTAACCAGAAAATACAGTATCGACATGTGCAATTTAAAATAAATAGACTTAGGCCTACAATTGAAATATCTTGCAACTACTAAACAATGCAATATTATGATGAAAAGCAAAAAATTAAAAATAGGAAAAATAAGAAAATGATTATTATTATTATTATTATTATTATTATTATTATTATTATTATTATTATTTACACAATTATGACATGATTACCTAATTTCAATTAACCTTGATAATAACAGTGAGATTATATAAAGTCTATAGTTTGAGGAAGGCTAAATCTACAAAATTTCCATAACATACAAATAACAATATAGGACTTCATCTATTACTTACTAGGTACCGGTGACAAAGTTGCCTAAAACTATCAGGTGAGGCTCCTCTAACAGAGACGGGTAGTGTATTCCAATGTCGTGCCGAAGAAATAACAAATGAGTTTGGGTATCGTATGGTGCGGTGAGGTGGAATAGATCAGAGTGTATCAGATTTTGACCGTGTTCCGAAACTGTGATTGGATGAGAGGTGGTGAAATTTACTGTACAAGTAGGGAGGTAAGCATGAGGAGAGTATTCGATGAAGAAGGCATAAAGCATGAAGATTACGGCGCTGTTTGAGTTTTAGCCAACCGAGTTCATCGTAGGCAGGTGTAACATGGTCAAAGTTACGTAGGTCACATATATAGCGAACACAGGCGTTTTGCGCGCGTTGTAGTTTGTCGTTAAGAGTAGCAGTCAGGTCGTTGTACACGGCGTCACAGTAGTCGAAATGAGGTAATACCAGAGTGCAAATGAGGCGTTCTTTTAATACTCTAGAAAACATGTTGCGGAATCTTCTAAGTGAGTTAAGTGTCGCAAATACTTTCCTGGAGATGCTGGTAACCTGCTGCTTCCAGGAAAGATGTTCGTCTATAATAACACCGAGATCTTTGACAGATTCACTGAAATCAATGGGTGAATTTTGTAGGTAGAGTTTTGATAAAGTGAAGTTGCTTATGGTTTTTGAACAAAGCCGAGGATGTGAAATTAATATAGCTTGAGATTTTACGTTATTTAATCTAAGTCCATGCATGTCAGTACAGTTACAGATTTCTTGTCTCTATTGAAATTTTTAATTTCGTCGGTTAGTCTTTCCGGTTCACAGTGTAAATATAATTGTATATCGTCAGCGTACATGTGGTGTCTACAGCTGTTTAGCGACGACGTAATATCATTGATATAGACACAAAATAGAAGCGGTCCTAGGACAGACCCCTGTGGAACACCAACTTCTATGGATCGCCAGGAAGAATATTCATTACTGTTATTTCTTACACACTGCCGACGACCGCGGAGGTATGAATTCATCCACTGAAGACTGTTTGTCGAGAACTGGAGTTTAAATAATTTGGAAAGTAGTATGTCTATGTCAACTGAGTCGAAAGCTTTAGAGAAGTCAAGAAGAGCTAGGATGGTAACTTGTCTTTTGTCCATCGCATTGCGAATGTCGTCGGTAACCTTAAGTAGTGCAGTACTAGTGCTGTGGTAACGTCGAAAACCAGACTGGTGTTCGTCAGGAATATCGTGTGTTTGCAAGTAGTTGGAGACTTGTTGGTGTACAATGAATTCTAGGGCTTTTGAAAGGACCGATAATATGCTCACAGGTCTATAGTCGGTTACGTCTTCAGGCGGTGATTTTTTAGCGAGTTCACTGTTGGGAGAATCGCAAACCATCATCATCATCATCAGCATCATCATCATCATCATCATCATCATCATCATCATCCTTTCCCCTTATCCAGCTCCTGCCAGGTTGGGGCATTTACAGCACTTCTCCACTTTCCTCTCTCCTTCCACCATTTCTCTTCCATCATTTACAGCACTTCTCCTCTTTCCTCTCTCCTTCCACCATTTCTCTTCCATCATTTACAGCACTTCTCCACTTTCCTCTCTCCTTCCACCATTTCTCTTCCATCATTTACAGCACTTCTCCACCTTCCTCTCTCCTTCCACCATTTCTCTTCCATCATTTACAGCACTTCTCCATTTTCCTCTCTCCTTCCACCATTTCTCTTCCATCATTTACAGCACTTCTCCACTTTCCTCTCTCCTTCCACCATTTCTTTTCCATCATTTACAGCACTTCTCCACCTTCCTCTCTCCTTCCACCATTTCTTTTCCATCATTTACAGCACTTGTCCACTTTCCTCTCTCCTTCCACCATTTCTCTTCCATCATTTACAGCACTTATCCACTTTCTTCTCTCCTTCCACCATTCCTCTTCCACTATTTTGACCCAGTCCAGGTTTCTTCTTCTTCTTGCACCTCTATTTATTGATCGATCCAACTTGTTCTAAGTCTCCCTTTCACTTTCATTCCTTCGAACTTCATCTCCATCACCTGTTTTGGTATTAATTCCTCCTCCATCCCTTTTACATGTCCAAACCATCTTGGTGTACTCTTATCGGTTCTCTCATTTAAGCCTTCCATTTCGACTTCCTTTCTCACATATTCGTTTCTTAATCAGTCTTTTCTTGTCTTACCTATCATACTTGTTAGCTATTTCATTTCACTGACCACGAACCTACTACGCTGGCGTAGCAGGGGGAGAGGTGATACTCTCACGTGGTGCGTCCCAGGTGGCGGATAGAGGTGTCCTAACCGGCTTGCCGGCGGACTTGAGGTAAATAAAATACCTCTCGCGGACCAAACACACAACTCTCTGTGGGTGGGGGACGCAGAGGAAGAATACACTCACGGTATCCCTTGCCTGTCGTAAGAGATGACTAGAAGGGGCGAGCAAGGGATGATTGTATTAGAACCATGAAAGTACTTGTGATTAGTACCACCACGCAGGGAACACTATGGGTCGCTTTGACTTGCGCGTAGTACCACTATGTTAGGTACCAAATAGGTTTGTGATTAGTTACAACAGAGTGCGTTGCCGGCTTCTACAGTACCTGTTAAGGTCGATTCACACATCTCCGGGACGTAACGGCGCTCTCTGTGTCCGTATCCGTCCTTTCCGACATGTATATTTCACGCCTGTTCTCACACTTCAGTTCCGTGCAGTTCCGTGCAGTTATAAGTCGGCAATCAAGTGTTCCATGATGAGTTTTTTTTAAATGATGATGAACTGTTAATGATGGCTATAATCTTGGATGAAGAGGAGAAAGGGAGAAGAAACAGTGGGTTCATGCTATATGGAAACGCAGGGGTAAGGGAGGAGAGTTTTCTACTCTGTTAAGTGCTTGAAGGACGAAGTAAAATTTCACGGATACACTACATTTGCTTTCAATTACTTGAAAAATTAAATAATAATTACTTGAAAAATTAAATAAATGAAATTGTTGATTAATTTTTAGACTAATACCCTTGACTTTGTAGGTTGGGGGCAGAAAGTACCTTGCCGCGCCAAAGTCGGTGCCTAGGTACAGACAGTGATTTTCTTAATCTTAAAAGCAAAAGATGTTAGTTAACCACCTTCAGCTTCCATTTTGTCGCCAATTTCGTCCCATACACGCTTCTTCAAACCACTATCCATATACACTGACTGACAGAGCAAATGCAACACCAAGAAGGAGTGGTCAGAACTTTATGCCAATTGCAGGGTAGAGTGACGTCACTGAGGTATGCTCATGATGTGAAATGCGCCGCTGTGCTGCGCACGTAGCGAACGATAAATGGGACACGGCGTTGGTGAATGGCCCACTTCGTACCGTGATTTCTCAGCCGACAGTCATTGTAGAACGTGTTGTCGTGTGCCACAGGACACGTGTATAGCTAAGAATGCCAGGCCGCCGTCAACGGAGGCATTTCCAGCAGACAGACGACTTTACGAGGGGTATGGTGATCGGGCTGAGAAGGGCAGGTTGGTCGCTTCGTCAAATCGCAGCCGATACCCATAGGGATGTGTCCACGGTGCAGCGCCTGTGGCGAAGATGGTTGGCGCAGGGATATGTGGCACGTGCGAGGGGTCCAGGCGCAGCCCGAGTGACGTCAGCACGCGAGGATCGGCGCATCCGCCGCCAAGCGGTGGCAGCCCCGCACGCCACGTCAACCGCCATTCTTCAGCATGTGCAAGACACCCTGGCTGTTCCAATATCGACCAGAACAATTTCCCGTCGATTGGTTGAAGGAGGCCTGCACTCCCGGCATCCGCTCAGAAGACTACCATTGACTCCACAGCATAGACGTGCACGCCTGGCATGGTGCCGGGCTAGAGCGACTTGGATGAGGGAATGGCGGAACGTCGTGTTCTCCGATGAGTCACGCTTCTGTTCTGTCAGTGATAGTCACCGCAGACGAGTGTGGCGTCGGCGTGGAGAAAGGTCAAATCCGGCAGTAACTGTGGAGCACCCTACCGCTAGACAACGCGGCATCATAGTTTGGGGCGCTATTGCGTATGATTCCACGTCACCTCTAGTGCGTATTCAAGGCACGTTAAATGCCCACCGCTACGTGCAGCATGTGCTGCGGCCGGTGGCACTCCCGTACCTTCAGGGGCTGCCCAATGCTCTGTTTCAGCAGGATAATGCCCGCCCACACACTGGTCGCATCTCCCAACAGGTTCTACGAGGTGTACAGATGCTTCCGTGGCCAGCGTACTCTCCGGATCTCTCACCAATCGAACACGTGTGGGATCTCATTGGACGCCGTTTGCAAACTCTGCCCCAGCCTCGTACGGACGACCAACTGTGGCAAATGGTTGACAGAGAATGGAGAACCATCCCTCAGGACACCATCCGCACTATTATTGACTCTGTACCTCGACGTGTTTCTGCGTGCATCGCCGCTCGCGGTGGTCCTACATCCTACTGAGTCGATGCCGTGCGCATTGTGTAACCTGCATATCGGTTTGAAATAAACATCAATTATTCGTCCGTGCCGTCTCTGTTTTTTCCCCAACTTTCATCCCTTTCGAACCACTCCTCCTTGGTGTTGCATTGTCACTGTCAGTCAGTGTATTTCGAATCAGCTAAATTATACAGAAAAGAGTGTTCAATCAGCAGTTCTTCCTTCATTGCGGGAGGTAAAGAACAGTTCAAACGCACACAGATAACCTCAGTATTCGAAGAAAGCAGAGAAGCAGGAAGGCGGAAAAAGAGAAATCACGTCCGTGAAAACAAGAAAATATCGTTGGCGAGCGAATACGTATTGCCGTCACGGATCACGGAGAAGCACTGAAGGTCACGGCGAATGACGTCAACGGAAGTGTTGGAACTCATCCCTTCGTTTACATGGCTACGATATTTTATTTTCACGGAAGATACCGTCACGTCACGGAAAGCGCCGTCACGTCCCGGAGATGTGTGAATCGACCTTTATTAGTACCACTTTAGGAGCGATACCACGAGTGAGCGACGCTATAGTTCTGGCTTGCCTATGATTAGTACCCACTTTATCAGGAACAGCACGGGGTAGCGCGAGTCCCTGTGGTTAGTACACGTATATGATGAACACCATAGGTTTGAGTTGCCTTTAAATGGCGCCACAATGTGCGAAACACCGTAGGTCTGTATTACATGTGCAAAATTTATCTGTGAGTGGTACCATAATGTGTGGAATACCGCGAGTATACGTTACTTTTGATTAGTGCCGCAAGATGATAAATACCATGATTCTACTATCCTAGCGATAAGTATCTTTATGAGGGGCCGATGGCCTGGATTTTGGACCCCTTTCGACTACAAGCATCATCGATTCAGTATTGTGCTTTGGAAGCAGTCGCTTGGTGAGTAATACTATTGTTTAATGCTAGTTCCTGGGAATGTGGGGACTGATTGTTTTAACTTTATATCCATTCATTCTTCGTCCTCACGTTTTGAATTCTGGTCAGTGGAGGATTTTGTATTTTTAATATCCTTACATTTCGTCTCATTTCGTGCCATTAGGGGCCGATGGCCTAGATGTTAGGCCCCTTTAAACAACAATCATCATCATCATCATCATCATCATTCAAACCAGTCTGCTCTCCTCCCTACTTGCCATTGCCCAGGTCTCAGCCGCATAAGTCAATATGGGTGCATGATACATTTTGTACATTATCTCTTTACACTTCCCTGGTACTTCCTTGTTCCAGACAAGGTTTCTTACACAATGGTAGAATGCATTGCCCTGTTGCACGAGCTTGCTAATCTCAATGTCCAGCCTTGTATTCTACATTAATTCACTCCCTAGGTATTTGAAACTGTCAACAGTTTCGAGGCTTCGACCAGCAATGTTCACAATACCTTTCCCTTGTCTTTCTCCTCTTAATATCACCATGGTCCTGCTTTTCTCTGCGTTGATTCTTGTTCAGTGCATCAAGTTATTCTTGTACTTCTTTTCTGTTTGCTCCCTACACCAAAATATCTTCTGCAAATAGCAATAACATCATCTCCCTATTCACATAATTATGCTTCCTTTGTCTCCTTTATAATTTCGTCCATGACTACTCGTATTACAAACAAAGCATACTCTCCTGTCCTAGTCTAGTTTCATTTTTAATCCATTCTGTCTTTCCAAACGGCAACAAATACAAGCATAATTCTGAAACCACAGAAAGAAATCTCTTCAATATCTTATGTTGGTGTCAGAATCTAGTATCGCTGTTCACACAGGTACGTTGTTGAAAACTGAAGTAGTAGAAATGGGTATGAGTGATCGACATGATTCTCGAGCGTCTCAGTGGTTTATACACCTTCCGCAAGGGTTAGTGATGTATCGATACTGCTCCGGATATGCCACAATATTTCACAGGGCGAAACAGTGTGCCACTAACCAGGAAAATTTGAGATGGTGGTGACTGATCTTAGCCGAATCCTGGTCTTGCTTCCACTTGTCAGGTGGCTCCTCTGTTTCATATTTCCTATCTGGCTTCTCTTGGTCAATTCTCGTTCTTTTCGTACACCGACGCTATTTGGCTTACGAAGCCTAGGGAGTTTTTCACTTTTACGCCGTTCATGGCACTTGTGCTTCTTTTGCCGATACCTTCATTTTTCCAAGTGTCGGACCTTTTCAATGTTGCGTAGTAGTCTCCTTCTTTCAGTAAATCTATCCTTAGACAGGTATCAACTGGACGTCCTTCATTTCTCTCTGTCCTGGTCATCTTCCTTCATTTGCTTGTAACTTCTTCCTCTCTTCGTATCTGCCAGTATTTCAAACTTTCTTCGTCGCCTCCTTCTTTTTCCTTCAACGTTTCCCTCCATGATTGTCTGTAGTAGACAATTTCTACGTAATATGTGACCAATCCAAGATGTTTTCCTCTTCTGTATCGTCACGAAGTTCCTCTCCTCTCTTACCCTGCTCACCACCACCTCCATTTCTCACTCTATCGGTCCATTTCACTTTCTCCATTCTTCTCCATAACCACATTTCAAAACTTCCTAAATATTTTTGTTCTTTCTGTCTGACTGTCCTCGTTTCACAACCATAAGACACCACACTCCACACAAAACATTTGGCAAACCTCTTGACAAGTTTGATTGGTGTGCTTCTAGCTGTCAGCAAACCTTTCAGCATCCCGAAAGCCCTTTTTTCCGTGGATATTCTGCGTCTCACTTCCTCTGTACAACTTCCGCTGGAAGTTATCAAGCTTCCCAAATACTGGAATGTTTGAACCGGTTCTAATACTATTCCATCTATTGATATATTAATTGTGTCGTCTCCTTTACTTATTTTCATCACTTTGGTCTTGCCAATGTTCAGTTTCATTCCAAATACTTTACCCACATTTACAATATTCTCCATCATTACCTGGAGCTCTGCTAGCACAGACATGTCATCAGCGTATTTGATGGCTTTTATTCTTTCTCCTCCCACTACAAGTCCTTTTGATTGGATTTTTTAATTTTTTTATTTTTCCAAGGCCTTATTGATTAGCTTTTCAGCATAGGTTATACCGGGTGGTACAGCTACCCCTATTTTTTCCCGAATATATGCAACCAGCTAGGACGTAAATGCCTCTTAGTCCCATCTTGCGCAACACCTTACAGCAATGTTATGTGCAGTTAACCCGATGTAGACTTCTCCGCGCAATGGAAAAATGGTACAAGAGGCAGTAAGTGAGGTCCATCTCAAAAATACTGTATCATTGTATGTAGAGCGGTGTCCAATACTCTACTAATTTTTACGAAATGTTACTATACTGTACAAACCATAAACACGCCTATAGCTGTCGGTAGAGAATTGCGCACCTGATTGGTCCAAGAGGCCATTTTCTTTTGATAGAAAGGGCGGTCGTGGTATCATAGAAAACGTGATAGGGTAAGACTAATTACAGACATGTCAATGCACCACCATTTTGTACAGTCTCATCACATCGAAATTGATAGAAACATGTTTTGCACTGTAGTTTATAATCTGTGGCACGCAAATGCTGTACAGCAGATGTGATAGCTTACGCCATGTAATTACTACCGTTAGAGCGATCAAAAAAGGCATAAAACGGGACCATAAGGCTGTAACTCATCAGTAACTTGTCGAAGCGGGAACTTCCGCTCTCCTCGTGAATACAGAGTTACAAGGATGGCGCTTGTACGTTGCAAATAGCTGCGCGGAACTACGTATGGAAGACGTACCTCGATAGGTTACTTGAAGCAGGAAGGGTTCCAACCATTCTTGAGTCATGCATTTTTTAATGTCATTTCGTATTCGCCTAGGCATCGTTTACGAAGACCTTTCTGAAGTCTCCGATATTCTTCTACGGAAGTTATAATAAACAGGTATCATAAATATCGCCACATACGCACCGATTGTGAATACCACCTGAAACATAACGCTGGACTCATTCAACCAAGTAACGCGTAGAAAATGGTTGCAACTATCTGGCGTAAGAGAGACGCGATTCTTTAGTTCACTGTGGTGTTTGCACATTCGAGTTCAGAACTTTTAACATCAACGATCAGTATCGAAGCGATAGCCTAGGTAATTCCATTAGTACAGAGCTACGAGACCAATTCTTTGTCGCCTGCAGTGGCTACATGGCACCAATCGCAGCGAGCATACGATATGTTAGCAGGCATTTAGAGTTCGAATCTAGTTACGAGCTTTTCAATTTTATTTTTATATTATACTTGTAAGGCCATTCGTAATAAATATTTAACGTTCTTAAGTCTCAAAAGTAATTTGCCACCTTTACAAAGAAAGCATACATACGAAAGGAATAATAACATGCGACTTCCATATGGCAAACGACTACAGGGAATGAAGCGCAGTGCACGTGTTGTCAACATTCTGACCCACCCATTCAACCAAGCAACTGCGCACGTTCGACTCGAAGACCAACTAACAGCGGTCTACACTTCATACGTAGGGCACATGAAACAGCATATCGTAATCCTAGCAGCAACGTGTGAGCACGTACTGTACGGTTAGCACGAAAGCAAACATTATGTATTCACGGGATGATTATGTGAATATGGTACTACTTTATGGAGAAGCAAGGCAAAATGCACGGGAAGCCAGACGCTTGTATCAAGAACGATTTCCTGGACGAAGGCTGCCAACTGCAGATACATTTCGACGTGTTGAAAGACGGTTGCGTGCAACGGGGTCATTTCATACATTACCCCACGTTCGGGATGCTCCAGTGATGTCTAGAAATAACGACGAAGCTGTTCAAAATGCAATTGCATACAACCCGCACACAAGCTCACGGGCCATAGGAAATGAACTGAACATCAGTCATGTATCTGTACTGCGAATATTGCACCGCCATAAATTCCACCCTTTCCATCAACAGCTGCACCAGGAACTTCACGGAGATGACTTTCCAAAACGGATAGAATTTTCGCAATGGTTATTACAAAGAGTTGAAGCTGATGCGAATTTCTTAATGGACATTCTCTTTAGTGATGAATCCAGATTTCACAACAACGGAACTGTTAATCGTCACAACTTCCAGTACTGGAGCGTTGAAAATCCTCACTGGATCAGGGGAGCTCGATTTCAGGTACAATGGAGCGTCAACGTGTGGTGCGGGATACTAGGTGACAAGATAATTGGACCATATTTCTTCGAAGGAAACCTCACGGGACGACGCTATCTAGAGTTTCTTCGTGAGTACCTCCCACTCTTATTGGAGGATGTGCCCCTTATGACACGGTTACGGATGTGGTTCCAGCAGGATGGAGCTCCCCCACACTGGTCGTTGGCAATACGGAACCACTTGCATAGGACATATCCTGGACGATGGATTGGACGAGGGGGTCCGGTCACATGGCCGGCTAGATCACCTGACCTTACTCCACTCGACTTTTTCCTCTGGGGTTATTTAAAGGAAAGAGACTATGAGCAGGAGCCTGAGAGCCCGAATCATTTACGGCGGCTCATCACGGAAGCCTGCAGGCAGATTCCACCACATATGTTGCAGCAAGCAAGAATGTCTCTCCTCCACCGTGCTCAGATGTGCATTAACGAAGCAGGTGGTCATTTTGAACATTTGCTTCATTAATCGAATGGCCATGCATAAGACCATCGCACCGCTGTCGGTACAATCTCACTTTATTGCAAATAGCTCTTTTAAGAGCTCCTTAAAAACAAACATAGCTGAGTACCTGCAATATGAGAACTGATCATGATTTAGATTTGTCGTCAACAACACGACTCTCACGAACATCAACAACGCAATAAAAATATTCGTCGTACACAGGACTCGAACCGCCTACTAACGAACACCGGTACTCTCCTCTAACTTTTAGCAAGCTCGGCTATCACGGGTTGCTGTTTAGCGCTGTTGTGTTGCTGCTACTTCTAGTCATTCACCAATAATATTCTCTGTACAGGACGTTTCTGCGACACATACTTTTCACGATTCTTTACCATCAATCGGTATTTTATCATTAATGCTGATTTGCTTGACACGAATAAACGAATTATGGAAAGCGTTGTAAAAGTAGACATTGTAGTGAGTAGTCAAGGTCAATATTTTTAGGTTCGACTATAATCTGCGGGTTGCATAAAACTGTGTGAATAGGGGCAGCTGTACCACCCGGTATATTGAAAAGTGTCGGTGACGAACAAAAACCCTGTCTCACACCTCTTCCAATACTTATCTCTTCAGTTTGATCATCTTCTACTTTAACTACGGCTTTCCGGCCCATATACAATTGCTCTTCTATCGTCTGCCTGCTGTCATTTCTTGATGGATACAGTACCTTTGCATCCATCTCTTGGCACAGGCCAGAGTAAAGTGTAGCTTCCACCGAAGTCCCAGTCAACGTCCATGGCTGTGACAATAAGGAAGTTGCTGGGGTATAGGTAGTGCTGAGTAATGACATTCAGAGCACGACTAGTGCATCTGAGTGTTATGAAAGGTGCTGCAATAGTACTTCCTGACCCAGTGAGGAAAGCAATAGCAAACTACCTTACTCCTCATCTTGCCTAGTACGCCTCATTTTGGTGCTGCCATTGGTTTTTGGGGTTTCCTTATAACCGCATAACCTTTGGTGGTGCTATTTGAGGATCCAACCAGCCTCTGGGCTGATGAGCTAACAGACAGACCAGTATCGTTCAGAATCTTCATCAGCATACACCAGTCAATTCTTTCAAATGCTTTTTCCTAGTCGACAAGACATCCGAAAATTTTTGCCATCATCCGCAGTTGTACTTCTTTTAAAAACAATAATCACCACAACCATTACACCCTCGGATCCCCCGCCTGTTGTGAGAGGGGATTAAAATGGAAACCCAGGGAGGTCTCAGCTTGAGAACGTGGGTTGGTGATCAGAGGGACCCTAGCGCAGTTTTACATAGCTTCGTCTTGCTTGTGCTAGGCTCCTTACTTCCATACTTCCTACTGACCACTCTTAGTGATTTCATGTTCTTTTGACTTGTTCGGAATTCAGTTAGCGAGGCCGGGAGTGCCTTTCATTTTCACACACTCCATGGTCCTTCCTTTTCTTTAGCCGATACCTCTTTTCTTCGAAGGGTTGAAACCGTTGTGGGTATTGTTAAGAGAGAATAGTTGCCCAGTTGTACTTCATCTTAAAACAATCGCCGCCACCACCACTACCACCACCACCACACCCGTCGAACAACAGTTAATTTTTGGCATTTTGAGAGATTGGTCATGTTGGCCGTAACGGAGCTCTGGATCATCCACGATGGCAATAGTAGTCAATTGAATATCTCCACACTCGTGGACTAGGTGGTAAAGGAGTGCTTGGTTCACCCAGAAGGACGTGGCTTCGATTCCCCGTCAGGAAATCAAAAAATTTAAGAAACGAGCATTTCAATTTCGGATGTGCACATGACCTTGAGTTTCACTCAGCCGTCGCCAAAAATGACTACCAGGTTAATTCCTCGGGCAAAGGCAGCCGGGCGTAGAGCTAACCACTCTACCTCACCGAGTTTACAGACAGCGGAAGCTTTTACCTTCCACCCCTCCCAAGGCCTTCGCGGCCTGTACGGAGATGACTTTGCTTCTTTTTTTTTACACTCCTGGACCTGGTTCAGGGCGGCAACGTGGTACGGTCATTCTTCAACACTGACACATTTTAAGACCAATGATAGTAGGCTGTGCAATTTGTGAGCATAGATCAGAGTCAACGTAGCAGCACAAACAAGTGTTATCACGGACCACAGGGAATAATTTGTTCACTCCAAGATATATGGAGACGAAGGTCACTGGTCAGAACTCGATTTATGCAGCAACAAAATCTTAAAATTCTGTATTATTGCCGTGAAAATATTCTTTGAGAAACTGAGTGTTCTGTACATTCAGTGCTAAAAGAGCAGATATTTCTGCAATGCAAATGCAAATCATCCAATTGTGTGTCAAGGACCTTGGAAGCGACAGCGTTTAATGTCTTTTCACCCGCAACACAAAGACCCAGTCTCTGGAATCGCGGTGAAGGGTGCTATTAGGTAAAAATCTCACTCATAAGCTACTGATGTTTCTGGAAGGCATATTGACAAGTTCCACCTACAGTACGACCGAAGCAGTGTTCTACTTGCTCTGCTGCCATTATTGTAAAAGAAAGGTCATTTACTGTCCTAGCAGAAAAAATACTGCCCACTTGCTGTCATGTTCTGCATTTGTCCAGTCGACGTACAGTACAAAAGCCTTTGTAACGAAAATGTGTATGTCAGTTATTTTAAACGTATTTAAACGTATGTTTTTCTTGAATACTCTTTTAACATCGCTTCTAACACTGATAGGGTTTCCAATACTCTGGGATAAATAAGGGTTAGGATTCAGAAGGTAATTGCAGTTCCTGCTGTGAAAATATGAAAGCTACTTCAAGTGTGGCATAGGTAGGTTTCGAACTCTCTATCCCCAAAATGCAACCTTGTAGTTCCAAGATCCGTATTGCACAGTTGACTCACTCGGTCTATTTTCAATTCAGTTCAATCATATGGTCGGCTCCACTGGCTTCCACTTGTTTTTCAGTAAGTCATTGTATCAAGCGTTAATTAAAATTCCATTTTCCTTGAACTGCACAAATACGGGATATCCCGAAAGACATCAGTATGACTTTTCCAGTGTAAGCCTGTGCCTTGAATATTTTTCTTCCTCTTCAGCGGTGCTCTCTTACTCTCTGGTTCATAATTGGTGCACCCAGAACCCTTTTCCTGTTATAGTTCCGTGGAGAATAACTCCTTCAAGATAATGACGGTCCTAGTTCTAAGAAATCTGAGATCACTGGTAACCTGTGTTAGGACCCCTCTTTTCTTTTCTGTACCCGAGGTCTTCGTGGATAATACAGTATGCCTAGTTTTGATTCATTCCATTCTTTGGCAATTTCATGGACAAAGACTCATCGTAGCTAGGAATTCGGTGCTCGTTCTGCTTTTGCACTATCCCAGTTGCCACTCAAACTGGACTCTCAATTCGGTGTGCATCAGATCCGTTGTCTTCTGTTTTCCTTTTCACGAATTTCCCTGCTAGAGTACAGCTGCCTGTGTACTGAATCCTTGTTATATGTACCTGTACTTTAGATTTTACATGATTCCTATAGTTAATGTCTGTTTCTAAGGAGCCATTATATATCCCGAGATAACTGTTCGTTGTGGGCAGAAGTGTAGGCAAAATGCCTTCCAATATCACAAATCGCGAAAAAGGTCATACGGGCAATTAAAATTAGGATAATGAACCAATCCTCAAACTCGCAGTTTACATCTCTAGTCAACTGGAGGAAAGAAACATAACGCAGGTTTGCAAGTTTTATTTATCAAGCGGAATAATGGTGGCGTTACAGTCCCCCACTCCCCAATTTGTGTAGAAAAAATAATTTTTATTCTATTTCAGTCGCATAAAGCTCGGAATTATAAAAAATACAATTATATACAAACCCTGTTGTTATCGCGTAATTCCTTCTTTAATTTATTTAAATATTAACAAACTGACTTACAATTAGTGGAAATATGCATAAAATGTCATTCGACGCAGCTAAAAGATTCGTATAGCGCCACAACAAGTGGTGGAGACTTGCGCAGCAGCGCGTAGAAGCACAATGAGTATCTGATGGCTCAAAATCTTAGATGCGCACCAACCGAGCTCGATAACTGCAATCGCTTAAGTGTGGCCAGTATTCAGTATTCGGGAACAGTGTGTTGGAACCCCACTGTTGGCAACTCTGAGGATGGTTTTCCGTGGTTTCCCATTTTCACACCAGGCAAATGCTGGGGCTGTACCTTAAGGCCACGGCTGCTTCCTTCCCACTCCTAGCCCTTTCCTAACCTATCGTCGCCATATGACTGTCTGTGTCGGTGCGACGTAAAGCAGCTTGTAAAAAAAATAAAAAATGCGCACTAAGTGAGTTTTGTCTGCGGACAAGTCCATATGCTGCAGCATGAGCATGACAGAGAGGAGGATTGTTCACTTCGAAAGTTGCTACGGAAGTGTTCACATTAGCTCCTGGTTACTACGTTAGTCTGACAAGGCTTAATTTCGCTCTCAATAGCTCAGCAGCAGTTACCCCCTCCACTATCTTCCTTCCCCTACTTTCCCCTCCGATCACGGGACTTCACGCAGGTATGTGCCATCAGGTAGTAATCTCGCTTCTAGCATGAACTGTGAGGAAGGGAAACAGGAGTATATTTTTAACAAGGTCTAGGACACTGAGGTACGATTCACCCGCTTGCTGCGTGTATTTGTCAGCCACGCAGTCTCGCTCAGTCAATGTGTTTGTGTAGTTCTATCTACTTAGTGTCTGTTACTTTCTCAGTGTTTGGTCAACACTAAATGGAATGTTTATTGTATAATCACGCGGTACTTCTGTTTAGTTGTATTACGTATTCAATTGTCCCTTTGATGAAAGTTTTATTCTGTATGCTTCCTATTATTATTATTCTCCTTCTACCATTGCTTTTCCCACACTTGTGGGGTCGCGGGTGTGAACTGTGTCCCACGTATAGATTTGTCCCTTTGTTACGGTCGGATGCCCTTCCTGACGCCAATCCTATACGTGTTTTCTGTGGTGGTTGGTAGTGTTTTGTCTGAATATGAAAGAGAATGTGTTGGGACAAACACAAACACTCAGTCTCCGAGCCAGGATAATTAATCAGACGCGATTAAAATCTCAAAACGGCCAGGAACCGAACCCGGGACCCTCCGAACCGAAGTCCTCAACGCTGACCATTCAGCCAGGGAGTCGAAAGAAAGTTTTACTGTGTAGTATTGAATCAAAATCTCAAACTATTATTACCGCAGTTAAGTTGGTGAATTGTCAACCTTTACTACTCTGTCGAAGTTTAAAAAGGGAGCATCGAAAATTTCCAAATTTGTAGCTTTTTTAAAAATGTTGTTGGTACCCCCCACTATTATCCCCTAGACTCCCAGTACTTTTTGCTGTTTATAAATTTGTGAGCCCCTCCTCCCCTCCCCCACTTCTATTTCCCAATCGCCACTACTAAGGTGGAAGACTCTCCGGTTGTTCTGCTTTGTCTAAGTTCCAGTTCTACTTTCGAATGACGATAAGAGTGAAGGAATCATTGTATTTGTGCAAAATGTGGACATTCGGTTTTTATCCCTAAACACCGAAAAAAGTGGGTTTCACAACGTAACATTGACTTTAAAACGTCACAGGAGTGCTCAATGTAAGGTATATTCGGACAGCAGGCCTCGTCTAAAAACAACACTACGTTCCTTGCCTCACTTGAATATGGATAAAAGGGTTGGTTCCCAACATTTTAATTGCCAGTACCCTGATCCCCTTTGCCATCGCGTGTGATCATTGGACTACATTTGTTTGTACATTCTGCATATCTCATGAACTTAAAAGTAAGATTCCTGTTATTTAATAATCTTCCTTTGTACGAGTACTCACGAAGTTTTTGTAAATGTGATTTGTACAAATTTGAAGTGCTTGATTATTTTTGTATTTGTATTGATAAAGATTGGAAATTTTTTCTCGTTATAGGTTTCGGAAATGCTGAGATGCAGCATACAATGGCCATTCCTAAGCTTCTGCCTTATGGTTGCCTTTCGTACGTACCTGAGTGGAGGAAGATTTCCAAATTTTGCTACAGCTGACAATCCAGCAGCGAAGAGTCCTAGTTTTTTGACTAGAACATTGACATTTTTCTACCTCCCTGTTTTTAACTTTTATCTTCTCCTCTGCCCTGCAACCTTAAGTTTCGACTGGTCCATGGATGCTATACCTCTTGTTTCAACCGTATTGGACAAGAGGAATGTGTTTTCTATATTATTTTACAGTGCCTTTTCATGGGTGTTAATATATGTGATAAAAGAATTGAAGAATGAACTTCAAAGTGCATCGAATTCTTCTGCCTTAGTGGATCTAAATTCTAACCACAAGTGTCAAGAACAGAATTTTGAGAAACCTACTTTCAGTGCCTCCAATTCCCCGTCTCGCCATAGAACTCGCCAAACCTTATCGTCCAAGTCTTGGCGAAGGACTGCAAGCTTACCGTGCCTTAATAATAATGTCCAAGATAGACAGCGCTGGTATCGCTGTTCGTGTGAGAACTCTCTTGTTGGTAGTGAACTCGGGGATTCACCGCGAGTGGTAGTGATGGGCATTGTTATGTTAGTTGTGCCCTTTCTGCCTGCCACTAACTTGATCGCCTATGTTGGATTTGTGTTGGCTGAGCGACTGTTGTACATACCATCTTTGGGGTTCTGCTTGTTAGTGGCCCATGGGTTCGCCACCCTGTTTGAGACCAAGAAGAAATACAGAGTTGTCCTCGCTCTAACTGCAACAATTCTCCTGGTGGCGCTAGCAACCAAGACAGTCATCCGGAACAGAGATTGGAACAACGAGGAACAGCTTTACAAGTCAGGGATCAGCATCAATCCTCCCAAAGGTTAGTTTCTTTCCAGAGAATTAATGCATTCATATGTTGGGTGATCGAAAATGACGTGAACCGGTTATTTGAGCGTTAGAGGGTTGATCATACTAATAAATACAGTGGAACCTCGATATATCGAATCACATCGAGAGCTAAATTTTATTTCGAGTTATCGAAATTTCGAGATATAGATAATACCATTTTTGAGCATGTATAGCACATAATTGAATCATATTCATCTACGGGCTTATACTGAATGTATTAATTTAAAAATATACAGACAAGCTCTATTTTACGGCATCACTTTCATTGTAACCCTTATTATAGTAACTTATTAGAAGACAAGCTGCCTCTGTGGATCCGTGGTAGAGTGTCGGCCTCCTGATCCCAAGATAGCGGGTTCAAACCCGGCAGAGGTAGTCGGATTTTTGAAGGGCGGAAAAAAATCCACTCGACACTCCATGTCGTACGATGTCGGCATGTAAAAGATCTCTGGTGATACATTTGGTGTTTACCCGACAAAATTAATTAAATCTCAGCCGTAGACGCCCAAGAGAGATGCGGTTTACTCTGTCTGCCATCTAGTGGGCCTAGAGTAAAACGGAACGTCGAAATTGACGAGCAGACAGGCAGATGGCGTCAAATCGAAATGTCTGCACACGGTAGCCGAGGCCATACGATTATTATTATTATTATTATTATTATTATTATTAATATTATTATTATTATTATTATTATTATTATTAGAAGACAAGATACAGCACCTACGTACAGCAGTGAAACAAGAAACATACCTCTGTTACCACCTTTGGAAAAAAATCCGTTAGTCTCTTTTGTTTTTTACTGTTCATCTTTCCTCCCTTCACGTTGAGACTTCTCGTCAATACAACGCAGCCGAAATTCGTAAATGGAGCTTGTTATCCGCGACTTCGGTGGGTTGCTTTCGTACATGACCGGTAATTAATTCACACTCGAGGAACAGCAAGGCTTCGCCGATTTTCCGATCACTAGAAGTTTGTTTTTCGGTTCCCGTCATACTAGCTCCCAGCATCACTGTAAACCTTTCTTTAACTGTACCTCCCAAACCATAAATGGCGTATTACACAGTTAATGTTGCACAAAATTCAAGTTAGAATTTTTTTCTTCAAGCGAGGAAATGTTTGCGTCGTGAAATCTAGAAATTCGTATTACCGAATTTCGAATAATGGAGAAATAAATACACGTGAAGAATAGGACAAACAGCTGCGAAATTTAAGTTACTTCGAGATACTGATAATTCGAGTAATGGAGGTTCGATATATCGAGGTTCGACTGTAATTTGAAAAAAAAATGATATCTCGCGTCGTTGTCATTTTATCAGCTGCTGAAGTTAGCAAATCAGATCGCTTCGCGGGCGAATTGAAATGGGCTTTGCAAGGCGGTGTTTCTAAATCTGTACGTGGTTTGAGACATGCATGCCGGGCTGAGTGGCTCAGACGGTTGAGGCGCTGGCCTTCTGACCCCAACTTGGCAGGTTCGATCCTGGCTCCGTCCGGTGGTATTTGAAGGTGCTCAAAAACGTCAGCCTCGTGTCGGTAGATTTACTGGCACGTAAAAGAACTCCTGCGGGACCAAATTGCGGCACCTCGGCGTCTCCGAAAACCGTAAGAGTAGTTAGTGGGACGTAAAGCAAATAGCATTATTATTATTATTATTATTATTATTATTATTATTATTATTATTATTATTATTAGACATGCATGAGAGCACCAAACGAAGAAGGCTTGCGTTGCAATGGGGCTTAAAGTCCACTATACGCTGCCAGATGCCTGCTTAAAGAACATTTCCGTGAATGACTGATCGCCTAGCAGCTACCGATGTCAAGAAATCAGCATCAAACAAACAAACAAACAAACAAACAAAAACCGCAGATTTCAGCCACTGTAACCGCAGTGTTCTTGCGATCCTATCAGCTTGGAGGTCTTTGTTTAAATTTCTCCCATAGCGAAGCTTTTTTCTAACCATAGATGTTCTCAAGCCTATCTTAGACATGCGCATAACACAATTTCGCAAAGCCCATCTGATTCGTCCGCGATATGATTGGCTAACTTCAGCGGCTGATAACATGACAATGGCGCGAGATATCAAATCATTATTGTCAAATTATTTATCACTATGACAACCCTTTAACTTCATGTACCCGATTCACGTTGTGTCCAACCATCATGTATAAATCTGAATGTTAGTCCGTAAAAATTGCTTGACCGATCAAAGTCACATTTTGCAAACCGTGTCGTATGGAGTGCATGTCCTTCCATCACAGACCATCTAGAATGTATAGAATAGTTAAATTATTGCTATAACTAATTCCTTAGGAAAATAGAAAATTTTCCATTTTAAGGACAAATTTTGGCCACTTGTCTGCATTTCACAGCTTCCGCTTAATCCAAAGTTACTTGCACTACCTTTCACTTCCAAATGGACTGTGATAATTATCCGTTTAGGGCAAGTTTCTACTTAGTAGAAAATCCATTTAAGGCCGTTTTTTACTGTATTACTTCCCCATCCTGACATGATACTTAAGAAATGTTATTTTCAATTCAAACTTGGCCAATTTTCAACAGTTTATTTACAAGAAAATGATAAGTTTTGAGACCTCCTCTTCCAACTGCGGTTCACCGAAGCTAGGTCCAGTAGCTATGAACGCGATGTCGACAGTCATATAACATGAAACCTACAAAATAGCTTGCGTTTATTTTTATAATTGTGACTTAGCGCGTTTGTGAAGGAACTTATGCTGAAAAGACTTTGTAGGAGTTACTGGATACTTACGACTCAATTCATTTCGATTTTTTACTTCACTGTTCCAGCTTATGGCAATCTGGGGAACATCTTGAGTCAAAGAGGACGACATGAAGAGGCAGAGCACTGCTACAGGAAAGCTTTACTCCATCGCCCGAACATGGCAGACGTCCACTATAATTTGTAAGTACATTTTTATTTTGAACCTTATCCTTAGCTCATATTAATTATTGTAACATTCACTGACAGTGCTGGATATTATATGCAACGAGAAAGAAAGAAAGAAGGAAAGAAAGAAAGAAAGAAAGAAAGCTGACACAATGGTCACTCCTAAACTAATGTACCACTTTTTTTTTTTTTTACAAAGCCAATTTTTGTTATTTGCCTTAAAAGTCGAAGCCACATTGGGATCCAACTATGTGTTGAGACTACTTCCCAGGCAGATAAATTTGTCAACTCTCTCAATTTCTTTGATTCCTGCTACCAGCGTGCCTGCTCTTTCTTGTGCGGCTTATTGCCATGAACTTGATCTTAGTATTTAGTTCTAATCTGGAAGCTTCACTCGCAGTTCTCACTCGGTCCTCTATTCCTCGGAGATCCCTCAGGTTGGAGTCCAGCAGGACAGTGTCGTCTGCGTATCGTAGGTTGTTCAGACATTCCCGTTGATTCGGATGCCATGTATAGACCAGGTAAATGTTAAATGCAGTAGGGAAACGTACTCAACCTTGCCCGACTCCCTTTCATATTTCTACTAATTGGGTCATCTTGTCTTCAATTCGGACTTGTGCGCACGGTTACCATTTAAGATTGGTAATAAGTCGGATGTCTTTTTCATCCACTCCTAATATACGAAGGTCTGGATCATCATCTGCTGCTGACAGCGGTCAAATTCCTTAATGCAATCGATGAAAAACACAAACATGTCACACCTCATATCCCTGCATCTCTGAACGAGTACTTGCAACACAGAGGGCTTCACGGGTGCCCAAGGAGTTCCGTAATCCAAACTGCGTTTCACCGGTGTATTCACACTTCTTGTAGATTATGATATAGAGAGTATGATCTTCAGAAATAGTTTAAATCATGTTTCCTTTGGCAACGTCACGGAAGTCAATATTAGCCATCCGTCTAGAATGGTCCCTGAATCGTAAATGGCGTTGAAGAGGTCTGTTAGTTGTCCGATAGCCACTTCACCAATCACCTTCAGAATTCTACGAGGATCTCATCAGAGCTCGTTACCTTTCCACTTTTATATATTTCAAGTGCCTTTCTCACTTCGCTCACGAGTATAGGAGGTCATAGTATTCCGCTCATATCTGGTTTGTCTCCTCGTTCATCCCGGAATAGTTCTTCAATATACGCCTTCCAGAAAAGTTTTTCTTCGGTTTCCATTGCCAGATTTCTATAATTGTTGAGGAGGAATTAATTAGGCTTCTGTTTGTACTTCCCCGCTGTTTCCATGATTTTACAATGTCCTGAAATTATTCAATTTCTTTACATTTCCCATTCGTCCACTCCTTAGCAGCTCTTACTTCTTTCCTGATCCTCTTATGCAGCTCGTACTTTCTTCTACCTTTATTCTCGAATGATTTTCTCTGGTCCATCAATTGAAGAATAACCGTGCTCGATAGCTGCAGTCGCTTAAATGCGGCCAGTATCCAGTATTCGGGAGATAGTGGGTTCGAGCCCCACCGTCGGCAGACCTGAAGATGGTTTTCCGTGGTTTCCCATTTTCAATCCAGGCAAATGCTGGGGTTGGGTCTTAGTTAAGGCCACGGCTGCTTTCTTCCTACACCAAGCCCTTTCCTGCCCCATAGTCGCCATGAGAACTCTCTGTGTCGCTGCGACGTAAGGCAACTTGTAAAAAAAGAAAAATTGCAGAATGTCGTCCATCATCCATTCTTTCTTCTTAATATTCTTCTTCAGATTGTTTATACCCTCCAATTTGACCGCACTTTCAATGTTGTCCCATCTCTGCTGAATATTTATAACACTGGGCGAGTTAGCCGTGCGGTTAGAGCCTCGGCAGCTGTGAGATAGTGGGTTCTAACCCCACTGTCGGCGGCCCTAAATATGGTTTTTCGTAGTTTCCCATTTCATACCTGTACTTAAATTGAGGTCACGGCCGCTTCCTTCCCACTCCCAGTCCTTTCCTATCCCATCGTCGCCATAAGCCCTATCTGTGTCCGTGCGACGTTTGGCCAATTGTAAAAGAAAATTTATATATATATGTATGTAACGGTTCGTGTGGTGACAGGATCTCCACCATTGTTTCATGTACTTCCTCCCTTACTGTTATGTCATTTAGAGCTTCTAGAACAAAACCGAATTTCCTTCCATTTTCAATAAGCGTCCTTAGTTTCATGCGTATTTGGCCCAATAATAATAATAATAATAATAATAATAATAATAATAATAATAATAATAATAATAATCGTATGGCCTCAGCTACCGTGTACAGACATTTCGATTTGACGCCATCTGGCTGTCTGCTCGTCAATTTCGACGTTCCGTTTTACTCTAGGTCCGCTAGATGGCAGACAGAGTAAACCGGATCTCACGTGGGCGTCTATGGCTGAGATTTAATTAATTTTGTCGGGTAAATACCAAATGTATCACCAAAGATCTTTTACATGCCGACATCGTACGACATGGAGTGTCGAATGGTCTTTTGTGCGCCCTTCAAAAATCCGACTACCTCTGCCGGGTTTCAACCCGCTATCTTGGGATTCAGAGGCCGACACTCTACCACGGATCCACAGAGGCAGCCTTTGGCCCACTGTACACGTAATATTAAAAGAAGCACTATGACAGATAGTGCTGGAAGGAGCAGCATTGCACGGTGTTGCCACATTCCTGCATTCCGTTCTCCTTTCCCTCGTTTACGGCTCACTTGTTCGTTCGTTCAGACCGCTCAGAAGTGATAGGTTTGGCAACTCGAAGCCACTCTACCCGGCCACCAGGCTTATCTCCATGGCAATCGCAGAGGGCACGCGCACGTTTCCATAGCAGCCATACCTCCTACGCTCTTCTTCCCACCCAGGTAGGCAGTAAACGGACCTCCCTCTAAGAACTGTCGAAATGCGCCTTTCAATATTATGACCATACTGAACCCGAGTGACTTAGGCCCATAGTCAGTCATGATTTGATCGGTAAAATAATATATGGTACATTTATTGAAATACAGAAGTGTAGTTGAAAATATTTCGTTTATGTAATGTCGAAATCAGAGCGAAGGAAGGACGACAGACTGGAGCCTGACGGATTAGCTCGACACGACAACTTTTAGCTACTTCACAGCAGGGAATATCATTAGTTGGCGAACAAGGAAATACAGAGTCCACAAATAAGTCTTGGTCAGAAAGAGGAAGGGGGAGAGTCATACAAAGGAAACTCACCACATGAGTAATACCTTGGGATATTTTTGGCAGGACGGAAATTCCGTGACCTCGTGGAAAATTACAGCGGCCGCGTGTACATTCGCTGGCCTAAGTTCGAGCAGGTGGAGAGTTAAATCACGTGACCGCTTGCCGGCCAATCGTAAAAATTTGATGGAAGGCTCAGGGATACCATCTTAAGGAATGATGGATGAGATATTTTCGTAACTACAAAAGTATTCAGTAATAAATTATTGTGAGTACACGGATGGATGTAATGAATTTATTAGATGTCACGCATGGAAAAATAATCAATAATTATTGGCAAATTAAATAAATTGAAGGCTGGATTTCTTGGAAACCAGACAGCTTGAATGTCATTGGCTGAAAGAAGACCACGTTGTAAGGGACGCTTACGAAGGCGCGAAATGTGAGGAGCTAAATCCACCCGTATCTCCTAAATCTGTGATCACCAGGAGTTCATATTTAATCCAGCAGATATGCTAGCGGAGTGGATTAATTTGATGTAAATTTTAACTTCCAATTCGGAGTGCAAGTACCGATATTAAAAATCCACCCCCTCCCTCAGGGGTATGACGTCAACGAATCCGCGGGAAAAAGGCTTCATCCATATATATGGGGCAAGGGATCCTCGCCAACACACTTGAAGTGAATCTCGGGAGCTGAATTGACGGTCGCGGTACACTTGAATTGAATATCGGGAGCTGAACTGTTGGTCGCCGATAACTTAGAATTCTACGGACGTACAGTCTTTAATGGCGCGAGCATCCGCCAGTGTTTGTAAAATGTGATCGCGCTCAAGCAACATGAACTAGAAATAATTAACGTAGGACAGTGTTTGTCATTTATGAATATCAGTGATGTAAAGTAATTACACTGCAAGAGAGTAGTATAAAGTATATCACCATAAGTACATACATAACAGACTGTGTGACGAACAGTACTTTCAGGGAATAGTAGCCTGTACTTTGCTATATCGAACCGATATCATGAACACGTCAAGAATGCCGTATGAATCGGGCGTATCGCGACGGGCGTAAAAGTTGACACCTCGTCGTACGTGTCCAGGTCCAGTGTGCGGTAGTTGGACGAAGATTAAATAGTGTAAATATTAAATTCTTGGGTCTAGGATAGTAATTTGTTGTATCCAAGTTAAAGTATTCAGTGTTAACGTTGTAAATGGTGAAGGTTTGTGGTAATCAAGATATCAGTGTAAAATGGTAATGTGCCAGGAAATCTTTTGTGGAACTACGCCATCAAGAATGGAGGAGTAAAACGCAGAGAGGGGCCGGAGGAGCCTCTCATCTGCAAAGCTGTAATGGAATACCGATAACTAAGATGAGTACTAAATTGTAAATAATATTTGGGAAATGTTATCGTGATGGGAAAAATGGGAATAATTTGATTATACTTGGTTACCTTCTGTAACAAGATGGGTCGCTTAACGACCCCATCCTAAATTTGTAGCACGGACAGTAGTAAATAATAATAATGTAAATAATCGGGTCTTTTATGTATTCAGTTTGTTGGAGATGTAAATTTGTATATATAGTGTAGTACGTTAAGTCATGCATGCATTCATATTTTTTTGTAGTCAATAATTTTCTTTACGTTTGAATTTGGTTACGATAGGTAAATAAGACCCGATATGTGTTTGCTGTTTTGTTATTTTAACGAGCTATGTAATGACATGGAAGGAAAATCCAGCTTCGCCATACCAGTTGTGTTTTGTTGTAATTAATATGGTCATATTTTCAAAGTGAAGTTGTTAAATTTATGAGAAGCGATTATAATAATAATTTCCAAGTAAATCATATCTGGGATTGATTAGTGCCAGAATAAATCGAGTTTGTAAAAGGGGTTATGCGTTAAACATATTAAGAGTGAACTACCGTATTACAGGCGAAAATTATTATTTTTTATTTTTAATAATAATAAATAAATAATATAACTACTTTTTTTGAAGAAGATATTTTTTAAATATAATTTGGATATAATAATAATTCATGTGATATCGAATATTTAGTGAGCAGTGCGTAATAATAAATTTATGTGATCAGGTGTTGAGTTTATTGGGAATCATTTAATGACGGGAGGTCGTTTTAAATTCGGAATTAAAGTGCGTGGTAATTTAATTTGATCAATTAATAATATTGAAATGTAGATCGGTGCTAATAATCCGTACATGTTATGAACGTGTGGTTTAAATTACGGTCCAATATTTTTTTACGTATAAATGTCGTGTCTTAAAGTTGCGATTCATTAGCCGGAACACGTAGGACTAATATTACGAAACCATGATTATCAAATTTTGGTAAATATAATTTCAAGATGTTACGATTATTTGTGGAGAATGAACTAAGGCGTAGATCAAAATGAGATCGAAAATGTGAGAGAATCTGCAGTCAGATAATAAAAGGTCGTACGATGTCAGAAGTGAATAAATAAGTCAGTTGATAATTCTGTGAGAAATAAATGAATAAAGGAATATTGAGATAGAAAGGAAAATAAATTCCGTACGAGAGACACTTAGGATATTGAAATGAGTGTAAAATGTACGGGCAGTGTCACAGAGAAATACTGAGTTACGCAGCGGGTAGCATTCGAACCCGTGACAGCATGTACGAAATAAATAGACTGCACAGCTATTCGTTGAGATACAACGGATCTAAGGATAATGAGAGTTCAGATTCCACATAAATGGTCGTATATTGTATTCATTGTAATGACGAGCGAGGACAATCATGATGTCGTGATAATAATAATAATAAATATTGCAGATAAAGGATTGGACCGCCTTAATTAAATGAGCGTTGATAAAGATGTTAAACGGGAATCTAAATGATAATATGCAACCGATAATAATAATAATAATGTAAGGACGATGTTAAATCATCGCGGTCAGATTAATAATAATAATTGTCATAATAATAACAGTAATGAGGTCGTTGGTTGATCAGTGAAATATTTGTAATTGCGACCGATATCTGTATATATTTTGGCGGAAGTGACCGGTTCATTAATAATAATAACCTCTTAAGTGACGTGAATAATAATAACCTCTTAAGTGACGTGAATAATAATAATAATAATAATATCTTGAGTCACCTATTCATTAATAATAATAATAATAATAATAACCACGAGAGGGATATAAGAATAATAATAACATTAATAACCATTTGTGTTTGCATCCCGCATAATAATGACGATATTAATCAAACGTGACAGTGCCAGGAACCGTTGATAATAATAATAATAATAATAATAATAATAATAATAATAATAATAATAATAATAATAATAATAATAATAATAATAATAATAATAATTTCAAGGATGATAATTTCATGAATATTGTGACGATGGTGGAGTTAATTAGTTGGTGACAACATCCCTCTATTCGTATGTTGAATAATAAGAATGATAATATTAGAGTCATTTGGTACCTCGTTATTGTACGGTTTCCGCATGGGACGATGTTACAGTAATACTTGGCGTGTTTGTTTACTTCGCTCGCGATGCGAGGGGGGCCATTGCCACGGTATTTCCCAACCGCTTCTCGTTATCTCATCTGTGGCAGTAGTCTGCTGAGGCTACTTTGTAACATTTCAAATCACATGTAAATAAATTATAAATGCTGATTCAGTGGTATGGCATCAGCTGGATATCGTAAGATAGGAACTGTCCGTGGAATCCAGTTTTCGCATTTCACGAGAAACATTACCCAGTCCGAGCACCGGTCTCGGAAAAATGTATATAGCCGGAGTACGTCATCTTAGTTAAATCGGGAAGCCGACCGTAACATGGGTTATGCTCGGGCTCCCGATAGAAGGAAGCTATATCTTTGAACAACGGTTCGATTCAAATGGAATCGATCCGTAAATTATACCTCCAAAAGGTCATTTTATTTCAGAAGCAACCCAGCAAGATATTGATACCACTTGCGGTATGGCAAGTGATTTGTGCATGTAACATGTGTGGAAATTTAAATGTCGTTGCCAAATGTATCAAAGTTTCATACGTCAGATGGCGTAATAAACCGCTCCTTCTGGCAAATTATTTCAAAGGAAACCACTCTCATAATATTTTTATTGTAGTTAGATGATGCCCTTTTTAAAGTAACAGTCACTTCCTAGTCCTATCATGGAGTCCTTAAATTCAAGTTTACAATCGAGCCTTCCCCATTTTAATTTTAAATTGCTCCGTTCATCCCCGTGTTCTATTATGCCGTTATATTTATATTTGATGACTTAAATAATGAACCGACACCCCTGAGATAAACGCTAGTCAGGGACTCGGGAGGTGGACGGGTGCAATACAGGACATAGTTCTTTCAATTTGATTGTTAACGACCGGCGACTTGAATGTTAAGCAGTATCGCCCACCGATAGTAACCAGATTTAAGACTGTCTGCAGTAACCAATAGCAGATGGCTCTTGATCAATAGCATGCTTGCTTCTTCAGTGACAGTCCACGTGGAGTACTTCAATAGCATGCCGGTCTGGGGCCGGTCCGTTTGTCAGGTCTCCAGTGTTGCACAGCTGCACGCAGTCCTGCCCAATCTT
The DNA here is from genome assembly GCF_040414725.1 of Anabrus simplex. Taxonomy (NCBI): domain Eukaryota; kingdom Metazoa; phylum Arthropoda; class Insecta; order Orthoptera; family Tettigoniidae; genus Anabrus; species Anabrus simplex. The sequence continues at coordinate 443,416,371 of NC_090267.1, read as the reverse complement.
GTTCTCAGTGGCTATATTGTTAAAAGTAAAGAGTTGATAACGCTGTGACTTGAGTTGAGGAAATCCTGGCACTCCGCGGACAAGGATTGGAAACACAGCCGGCAAGCTAGGCTTCGAAAGGGTGCCGATCGTTAACAAGGAAATGGCAAGAACTGTACATTTGCTCTTGGGTAAGTTTTGATCGAGGTAATTTTGTTTCTGAACCCTTTTTTGATCAAAATGAAATATATTTGGATTCTGATTAGATTCGTATCATTGTCAGCAGATGACTTCTACCTGCAAAGTCTTCTAGGTGGTAGTTTGAACCAGGAAAACCCTCTTCGTGATGAAAAATTGAATAAGATGATCTCCCCGTTCGTTTCTCTCCACAAGACCATGCTCCCCAACGATGTGTTATACCATTATTTTTCCGACTTTGGTATTGAACCCCATGATGGTCATCTCGCTTCTTTTGATGTGTTGGAGGACTTTCCGCACTATATCGTAACATTCCTCGACCTCTATTTCTGGCTTGTCGCCTGTTGCCTACACGTGGATGATGTCGAAGTCAAAGAGCTGCCCGTGTAGCCTCACCGACATCACTCTGGTTCCTGGTTGAGAAAGACAGCACGCCGAGCACAGCACTAAAGGTCTCTTTGTTCAGGATCACTGACTCCATTCCTGTGCTGTTGGTCGTCATTACCCGCGTAGTGCACGGCGTGCTCCAACATTTTGCGCTGTCCAGTGCAAGACCATCTAATCTCGCTAATTCCAATCACGCTGATGTCGAGGCGTGCCATCTCTTGTATTGTACTGTGGATGGACCAACTCTATGGCTAAATGGTTAGCAGGCAGATATTTAGCCCAAGGGGTCCCGGGCGCGATACCCAGCCGAGTCGGGGATTTTAACCTTAATTGGTTAATTCGCCTAGCCCGGGGGCTTGGTCAATGTGATGTCTCAAACATTATATATCATCTCAGGTAAGGTCCGATCATCACAGTCATGCAGGTCGCCTGTCGGCCGTCTACTAGATAAATACCTATACCAGGCCATGAGCCATTATTATTATTATTATTATTATTATTATTATTATTATTATTATTATTATTATTATTATTATTATTTCGAGGGGCCTGCTATATTGTTTTTCACTTAATTTTTGTACGTCCGGGTATGGTTCACATTTCACTTTTGAAGGTGGGGATGTGTAACTAGTGTCTTGTTCCACCGTTTGATAGCAGCACACGCACAGGGGCCAATGAATGCACTTGTCCCGGCCATTTCATAACAACACTGTCAGCGTAGGAGCAGACAACATGGAAAGCAACCGTCAGGGGCAGCGCTATACGACTTGGTGAGCACTGCAGAAATTCATCGGCGCTATGTTGCGGTCTGTGGAGAACATGAACAGTCACCGTCACATAATAATCTTGACTGAAATTTTATGTTTTCTCTATTACTATACATTTCATAACTTCCAATTTTGGAATTATCATCACTGAAAACATTGTAACATTTGAACTTCAGTTTCTTTTCGTTTTGACATAGGTTAAGGGGAAATACTGATTCAGTTTCTTCTTCTACTTCTTCCTTCTTATGATGATGATGATGATGATGATGATGAATCAGAACATGGAAGAATATTATCCGATGCAGAATGACTAGTGGCTACATTTTAATAGAAATTTTTTTTTTGTTTCTTTTTTCTGTACGTCGCACCGACACACACAGCTCTTACGGCAGCAATGGGACAGGAAAGGCCTAGGAATAGGAAGGAAGCGGCCGCGGCCTTAATTAAAGTACAGCCCCAGTATTTGCCTGGTGTGAAAATGAGAAACCACGGAAAACCATATTCAGGGCTGCCGACCGTGGGGTTCGAACCCACTACCTCCCGGATGCGAGGTCACAGATGCGCACCCCTAACCGCACGGCCAACTCGCCCGGTGATAGAAATTGTGATATTCTGGACTGATAAGAAGTAACAGTGATGAAAGGTCCTTTTTCTTCGTTTGACTGATTAGAGGTGGCCCGAAATAATTTTGAGGAATGTGGATACTGACGGCCTTCCTCTCTTATTCCATCTTAGTTCCATAACCGGAAATGATACATCTGGATCAAGGATGTATTTAAATTCTACAATCAAAATTCTCTGTATCGCTGCCATTTGATTTGTAACCACTTCACAGTATTACCCTCTGTATCCTTTGTCCGTTTAATGAGTTTGTCAGAATTTTTTTTCTTTTTTTCTTTACGTCGCACCGGCACAGATAGGTCTTATGGCGACGATGGGATAGGAAATGCCTAGGAATGGGAAGGAAGCGGCCGTGGCCTTAACACAGCCCCGGCATTTTCCTGGTGTGGAAATGGGGAATCCACTGAATACCATCTTCAGGGCTGCCGACAATGGGGTTCGAACCCACTATCTCCCGAATGCAAGCTCACAGCTGCGCTCCCCTAAACCGCACGGCCAACTCGCCCGGTGTCAGAAAATATGAACAAGAGTAAAAAATCACTCTGTCCCATCTCAGTAATTCTCATTGGAACCTTTCCTCTCACAGAACGTACAAACTTATACGAGTCTCTGGGTAGCATTATTTCAAATGGGCTGTCCTTCTTTGCTCGTTCCATCTGAACATGATCAACATCACACTCAAGATGGGTATGATGATGTAGTAGAAGCTTTTGATCTATAATTTGCAGAGAGGGATGGCTTTCAACTGCAACACTCATTATAACTGCCATATTGATGTTCCGATTTTGAGTGCCGCAGGTATCGGAATAAGTTGTGAGAAACACACGAAACATTTTGAACAACAATGGAAACCTACAATAAGATAAATGGAACATATCATGTATTGTCAAAACAAAATAATCCTGCCAGAACTTATATGTGAAACATATCATGTTTTTTGCAAACCATAAACTGTAATCGAAACAGACTTTCAACGTATTAGGTTGTGTTACGTACATGTAGTACGTGTTGAAGAGATGTTAAGTACAGAACAAAAAATGGCCAGCCGGACACCAGTGGGATCCGAACCCACAACCTCCCGATTTCGCGTCGGTTGCTCTACCAATAGGGATGTATCACGCAAAACTTGTCCGCTAGGCAGCGTAATGGTAGTACCCGGTATGCGCTTTCCGCTGCTCCACTGTTTTACATGAGACTTATATGGAGTATTCCTACATTTGCGATCATCGAAACGAAACTTTTGCTTTAAATGCATTAAAATGGAGTTACCATATTCTGCTAATGTTTTCAACAAGACGGGAAATGGTATAGGTGCAATGACGATTGCGGATTTGGAAGCAGAATTGAAGAAAAGGGGCGAAAAAAAAAATCCGGAAAAATGCAAGAGTTGATTGAAAGGTACCAGTAAGGAATAAATGCAGCAACTCCTTCTTTTAGCGTTTTTGTTAAGATTGAATTCTTAAAGTACAAATAGCATTTTGAAAACATTCCTAATATGGTATTTTTTCTTTTCTTTGCCGGTTATAGGCGTACATAAGGCACGACATTGCTATGACAGCAGTGCCTGGGGCTACATCCAGTACAACTGAACTTCATTTCCGTGTAGCGCACGAGTTTCAGGATTATTGTTTCGGACCATAAGACAAATACCGGTATATAAATTTCAAATTTGGAAGTAACGTTCAGGAAGTCTGAAAATGATGGTGCTCCAGTGTCAAATTATAGGTCACTGTGTGATTTAGGTTCCGTACCGCACACGGTGTTATAGCTGTTTTTCTACTTCTATATCTTCTTGCTCTGCGAGTTATTTCCAAGGTACCGGTGCCATACCATGACAATATCGAAGGTACAACGTTCTTCTTAAGTCTTCGTCTTTCGCCTAAAATTATTGAAATAGGTCATATTAACTTTTCAGAATGTACTATATTATTATAAAATTATTCCTTAATTAGTACTAATTAGCTTACTTGCCAGTTTCAGTAATGACATAATCTTCAACTATAAAATGTTTCGTGCAGACTTTGATATTAGGAGTCACTCCTAGGTCCTGCCTACGAATCGCATGCAACCACTTTTTACGGATAGCATCTTGCTTAGGAAACTGATGGTATGAATACGGTCGACCTTGATTTTGGGGCATTGGGACACAGCAATAGTCAGACATCACAATTTTCTTGTCATCTTTGTTGTCGTAACGATATATTAAATCTTTAATTTCAGCATTTAACTAGGTAACTTCCATTAAAAACACATACAAACAAATGACGATCGACAAGCGCATACCGGGTACTACACGTGAGACATCTATCGGTAGTGTTTCAGTACATCCCTATTGAGCTATGGTGGCGTAGGCCATCTTTGTTCTGTTTGAAAGGATCTGAGCTACAGATCTGGCACTGCTGCTAGCACACTGTAGAGTGCGTTTAAGTCGCCCGTTGTGGATCATGTCAATAAACAGACTTTCAACGCATTAGGTCGTGTTACGTACATGTAGTACGTGTTGAAGAGATGTTAAGTACAGAACAAAAATGCGGTGAAAATTCAATATTCATAAACTGTAATGCTCAAACGTATCATTATTTGCCATTGCCACTGATTCCGTTACTATAATGAGTAGACATATCATTGTTTGGTGGAATCTGGAGTACATGAAATACTAACAGCATGTGGCAAAACTAAAATATTAGAGATTTTGGACATTTCCACTTCTGGATTTTCACCATAGATTTACGGAAAGGCTACATATTCACTACGCAATTCATAAATTGCTGTAAAATGAACAGTATTACTCTATGTAGCTGTTCGAAAGTTACGTTTGGAGAGGTTTATTTGAGATTCTTTTGTTAGAATATTTAGTTTGCAGAAATTCTTGAGATTCCACTGTTAGATTATTAACCTCCTCTTAAGAGTTCTTCGTTATTCCACTGTTAGAATGTTATATTAGGAGACTTTTTTGAGATTCCACTTGAAGAATATTATGTTTACAAGGTTCTTTGTGATTCTACTCCCTCACTCTATGGTGAGATGTGTCGACCATTCCCACAGCCCTTCCAATGTGTTTCGGGCTACGAAATGTCATGTGGCACATCACCAGCCTACGGAGTTTTACCCACACTCGTTTTAATTAGATGTTTCTTTACGCGGATAAATAAAACTTGTTTTGCATTCATTAACCTTGTGGGAAATCAACTACTTATGATTTCCCATGAATATTTAGATCATTCATTTTCTCAACTTTGTAAAAGAGCGTCAAGACTCTTTTGAAGTAACGATGACGAATATTTTAAACTTTAATCGTACAAACTCCAGTTTTAAAATGTATAGTTCATCGACTTTACAGGCTATTTAAGGAGCCACAAAGAGGGGAATTAAGATTCCTGATTTTGTGACACTTCATCCTGCCATTCATACAGGTTTCGATGTTCGTTTGTCCTTCCGATTTATCTCGCTGGCTTTGCTCCAAGAAGACAATACCCTTCTTATGTACGACGGTGGAGGGCATAGGCGTCATTAGATGAGACACTTGTCTTTGTTCATCCCCTTGGTTTTCTTAATTCCCCATCCCCTCAAGGAACGTATCTAGCGTGCAGTAATCTCCCCATTTCCTACATTATTAGTTCGGTGGCTGGGCTGTAATTGTGACCGGATAAAGTAGGGAGAGGGAGACAGCTGTTGTTATTGGCCGACATTCGACAGTCTATTGATCAGTCAAAATAACTGGAATAACTACCACTTATTGTCCACTACAACCTTCACTATAAACAGCATATCGTCGTTGGACATAAGCAAACATGTCATTCAACCTGTTAACTTGACAGTAGCTTGCACATCATTGGAGCAAGTCCAACGCTTTAAGTATCTCGGCAGCGTACTTGAACACAGCTGGAACAATGTTGTGGAAATTAGGTACCGGATTGAACAGGCAAGGACTGCATTCAAGAGAAAGAGCAAACTTCTCTGTAACGGGGATTTTATGTCAATCTCCTTCTCCGTTTACTTCGGTGTGATGTATTTTCTGCCTTTATGGTGCCGAGACTTGGACCCTAACAGAGAACACCACCAAAAAACTCCGAGCCTTTGAGATGTGGTGCTACTAACGCCTGCTCAGAATATCATGGGTTGACAGAATACGTAACACTGAAGTACTCCAACACCTAGAAAGAGTTATAGGCTATGCACAACATCAAAAGGAAGAAATTTGAGTATTTTAGCCATATCATTCGAAATGATAAATATATACTCCTTCAGCTTATCTCACAGCGCAAGCTAAAATTGAAGGAAGGAGAAGCAGAGGAAGAAGGATAATATTTTTGCTACGGAACCTACGAGAATGGTACGAGCTCAGTATCCCCAATCTTTACCGAGTTGCTGAGAACTAAAACCAGATCGCCCTGATGACAGCCGACATCCAATGAGGAGGAGGAGAAGAAGAAGAAATATAAACAGAAAAAGAAAAGAAAAATAAAAAGAACAAGAAGAAAATAAAAAGAAGAAAAGAAGCAAAAGGAAAATACTACTTTGGTCCTAGAAATTCTACTATGTGATAATATTTCAGCTTACAACTCTGACCGAAAATATTCTGTCATCTACTATAAGGTTCAGTATTGCATGAACTATATTAATGAATTTCCGTTTGAAAGTGATACATGTTCTGCGGTTCAGTATTTCTCCCCTTAACATTGTTACTAGAGATATAGCAGATATTTAGTTTCAGGAGGTCAAATGGACTGTATCGCCTTTGACCTATCGAAGGCGTTGGACAGAGTATATCTTGAGACGCTACTGCCAAAAGTGAGTACAATTGGACTAGAAAAAAATAGACTAGTGATTGAATGGGTGGCTATATTTCTAGAAAATAGAACTCGGAGAATTAGAGTAGCTGACCCTGTAATCATCAAGATGGGAACTCCTCAAGGCTGTATCATTGAACCTTTATTTTCTTGTATGTATAAATGATATGAATAAAGAACTGGAATCAGAGATAAGGCTTTTTGCTGATGATGTTATACTGTATAGTGTAATAAATAAGTTAAAAGATTGTGAGCAACTGCAAACAGACGTCAACAATGTTGTGAGCAAGCAATGGTATGATAGTAACCAGGGTTGAAAATCAGGTTGTGAGTTTCACTAATAGGAAAAGCTATCTCAGTTTAAATTACTGCATTGATAGGGTGAAAGTTCCTTACGGGGATCACTGTAAGTACCTAAGTGTAATATAAAGAAGAATCTTCATTGGGATAATCACACAAACGGGATTGTAAATAAAGGGTACATATCTCTGCACATGAAAGTATTCAGGGGGTTGTAGTAAGGATGCAAAGTAGAGGGCATATAAGTCTCTGGTAAGACCCCCAACTAGAGTATGGTTCCAGTGTATGGGACGCTCACCAGGATTACTGGATTACGAAAACTTGAAAAAATCCAAAGAAAAGCAGCTCAATTTATTCTGAGTAAGTTCCGACGAAAGAGTAGAGTTACGAAAACATTGCAAAGTTTAGACTGGGAAGACTTGGGAGAAACGAGAGGAGGTGCTCGACTAAGAGCTGTGTTCTGACCTGTCAGTGGAATGACATTAGTAGACGAATAAGTTTGAATTGTGTCTTTCTTTCTTTCTTTCTTTCTTTCTTTCTTTCTTTCTTTCTTTCTTTCTTAAGCCGTTTACCTTCCACGGTTGGCCTTTCTCTCGGACTCAGCGATTCCCATCTCCACCTCCTCAAGGCAGTATCCTGGAGCATGAGACTTTGGGTCGGAGGAATACAGCTGGAGAAGGACCAGTACCTCGCCCAGGTGGCCTCACCTGCTATGCTGAACAGGGGCCTTGTGTGAAGATGGGAAGATCGAAAGAGATAGACAAGGAGAAGTGTGCAACTACGGAAAACCACTTAAAGGATGGCTGAGGTGGGAATCGACCCCCCCCCCCCCTCTAGTCAGTTGACCTCCCGAGGCTGAGTGGACCCCGTTCCAGCCCTCGTACCATTTTTCAAATTTCGTGGCAGAGCCGGGAATCGAACCCGTGCCTCTGGGATGGCAGCTAATCACACTAACCACCATATAGTGGTGTTTTTATAAATAGGAAAGACCGCAATATGAAGATGAAGTTGGAATATAATTTGCCAAGAGAGATGTTCAATAACTTTCCAAATGTCTTGCAATAATTTAAGAAGACTAGGTAAACAACTGATAGGAATCGGCCACCTGAGCAACTGCCCTAAATGCAGATAATTGATGATTGAGAAATCGACATGATGATATTTCGAGGCGTAACAACGATATTAGTCCTTTACTGAGATAAGTAAAATCTAGCATTCTATAGCTGTTTTAGTTACCCACAATGCCTTTCCGATATCAGACTGCTTGGCTGAATGTCAGCGTTGAGGCCTTCGGTTCAGAGGTTCCCGGGTTCGATAATGATGCTTGTTAAATGTTGTTTAAAGGTCAGTTCCACATGTAAGAATAAATTTGCACCCCCGACACCATCAGTGTGTTGGAACAACGGTGGAAAGAGAAGATGATTCTTCAAATTTTTGAACTTACCGAAAATGACAAAGGACATCAATCAAGTCCTTTCTAACAGGGCTGCTAAAAACGAATACAGTGAAATACAATGTAATATTTTTCTGGTACGAGCACATGCAGCTAATGCGAGCGGAGAGGCCACGGGTGTTAACGCTTTACGGCTATGGAGCCAAGCTCAGCATTCGGGATACAAGTGGGTTCGAACCCCACCGTCGGCTGTACTGAGAAATTTTGTGGTTTCCCATTTTCACTACCAGGAAAATGCTGGAGCCGTACCGTAATTAAATCCACGGCCGCTTCCTTCAGACTCCTAGCCCTTTCCTATCTCATCGTCGTCATTAAGACCTATCAGTGTCGGTGTGACGTAAATCTAATTGTAAAACAGAAAGTTTCCTTCCCCTGCTTACCCAACTTCATTCACCATCATTGATTTCATCTTGATAAGCTCCTCAACTGAGGTTGGCGTCTGGAAGGGCATCCAGCTGAAATAACAAGCCATATAATTTCGTCTCACTTCAATCCGAGAAAGCGGGGCTATGCAGCTAATGATTTAATATAAAGATGAATACATATACCCTAGTAATTAGACTGGCGAGAAATTTCTAACTGATGAATTTGCGGTGATGTCGTAGGGTGGAAATCGAAACTTTCAGTGTGAAATACATTCTTCTTATTTTCTTATTCAGCCAGTGGACATCCACTGCTGAACACCCAGTTCTTCCGCGCCGTCCTCTGCTGGGCAATCTGTATCCAGTTCCTCCCGGCATGACGTTATATGTAATCATGCCATCTTGTCTATGGTCAGCCGACGTTGCTTCATGACTCTTGGGGGTATCCATGGTACCATAACTTTGAACAATTACCACTTAAACCTCGCCACTCGCTCCACTACATTTGTGAGTCCTGTCCTTTCCCCGTTCCCGATTTGATCTCATAAGCTGACCCCCAGCATTGCCCGTCCCATTGGTAGCTGGCAGATTCTGAGTCTGTTATCACTTTTCTTCGGGGTACTAGCAGTTTCGGGCCGATGTGCTTCGACAGGTAGGACGCAAATGTTGCTTTCTTCTTGGAGCTCAGGGGAATTTTTGAGTTTCAGAGGATATAGCCGAATTTTCGAAGGCCTTTTCGGCCAGTTCTACTGTCAGGGACGTGATTGTGACATCCAAACTGGAAGGCACAACTAAAGAAACCCACGGCTACTTAGGCGGCGCGTGTTCACCGATAGAGGGCGTCGACCACTGAAGAAGGTGGTACGGGAAAATAGTCTGGCATTATGTGATACTGTCACCCATTATCCCACCATACCACTAAGTGTGTAGCTAACACCATGACTGTACGCTGGAAGATACGAGAACTTGATGCAATGCCCAAGCACCCGCCATCAACCACACATTTCTTGGAGAGAAAAAATAATAGATATCCTTTCTTCTCTTACAGAGGTGTGCTACTTCAAGGTCAACAGAGATGGACTGAAGCCATTGCTAGTTACCAGATGGCTATCAATTGCAGACATCGGCTGGCAGGTGAGTTGTATCTTTAAAATAATCCTATACCATAGTCAAAATAGAATTTGTCAGTACTGGACAGTAGGTTCGAAACTTAAAAAGGCCAAGGCATTTACTTAACGTGGTCGAGTTAACTGCACAACACACGAATTTGGGAGCCCATATTCATGAGTGGGTGAAATTAAATTTAACAACAACAATACACATGTTGACGGCAACTAATACCATAGAAGTCGACCAAACTGGACTTCTTTCACCGCTTCTGTCCCGTACCAGCTTGGCTGAATAGCTGTTGCCATTGTAACGGGTGAAGAAACAATCGAACTTCCTTGTTCCCAGTAGATATTGGTGCTTTACTTTTTCCGCAGTGGCACCAACCACTCATTTTGAACACAGTTTATAGACATCTGCTGTTATACAGAGAGTCATTCTTGATCTTCACACTTAGCAATGTGCAAAAGCCACAATAGACTCTTGTCATGATAACATATAGTTCTGACTACATGGGAGCAGTCAATCACAGTTTCCGTTTATATGAGCAAGTGTATTTTTTGTTTTGGAATTACAAATTACCTGGTGGAAAAAATATACAAACACCATGAAATAAGGAATGTAGATACGGAAATTTTTGCAATATATTTGTCGAGGTAATATATTTAATTGATTAAAAGGTACGAGACTACAGGTTAATATCCGCGCGAGAAAAGTCATCGCAAATGTGCTATCCTAGTCCATTAACAAACAATGTAATCGCATGTCCGTTGAATGCAGGCATGCAAACGTGCATGCATTGTGTCGTACAGGTGCCAGATGTGAGATAGTTCCATGCCTGTTGCACTTGGTCGATCAATACCGAGACGGTTAATGCCGGTTGTGGATGACGCTGGAGTTGTCGTCCAATGATGTCCCATACGTGCTCGATTGGGGACAGATCGGGGGATCGAGCAGGCCTAGACATCATGTCGACACTCTTTACAGCACGTTGGGTTACAGCAGCGTCATGGGGGCGTGCATTATTCTATTGGAAAACACCTCCGGAAATGCTGTTCATGAATAGCAGCACAACAGGTCGAATCAGCAGACGGACGTGCAAGTCTGCAGTCGGGGTGCGTGGGATAACCACGAGAGTGCTCCTGTTGTCATAGGAAATTGTTCCCCAGACAGAACTCCCGGTGTAGGGCCTGTATGTCGACGCCGAAGACAGGTGGAATGCAGGCGCTCACCTGGCCTCCTTCTAACCAACACACGGCCATCATTGGCATCAAGGCAGAACCGGCTTTCATCGGAAAACACAACGGACTTCGACTCTATCCGTCAATGAGCTCTCGCTTGACACCACTGAAGTCGCGACGGCGGTGGTTTGGGGTAAGTGAAATGCACGCCGCAGGGCGTCAGCCTCAAAGCTGTCCTTCAAGTAACCTATTTCGAACAGTTCGTTGTCACTGCGGTGCCAACTGCCGCTCGAATTGCTGCTGCAGACGCAGTTATACGCTGAATACGGCGGTCCTCCCTCTCGGTGGTGCCACGGGGACGTCCGGAGCCTGGTCTTCTTGCGAGCGTACCTTCTCATGACCACTGCTGCCAGCATGCATGCACAGTGGAGACATTCCTGCCAAGTCGTTCTGCAATAACGCGGAAGGAAAATCCACCTTCACGTAGCCCTATTATACGGCCTCGTTGAACCGCAGTGCGCTGTTCATACTGGCCTCTTCGTCGTCGTAAAGGCATTCTTGACCCATTCACAGTCTCTCTCCGTCCAATCTCACAGCTAACTAACGCGTTCGCACTGTACAGCCCGTATTTAAAGCAAACCTTATGTGCAACGTCATGGGGACGCTACTAGCGTCACGCTAATGCGGTTTTGCGGGAAATTTGAATCAACGGTATCTTTCAGATGTATGAACACGCCTACCAATGTTCGTTAATCTAGCACAACCCTTTCTTGGTGTTGAATTTCTTTTTTTCCACCAGTGTAATACATCTTACAATGGGGCATTCCCTACTCGTCACCAGCGATTTCGCTCAAATTTATAGAACATGCAGGGCTTGGCTAGAAATGAAAGTACCGAGCTCGATAGCTGCAGTCGCTTAATTGCGGCCAGTATCCAGTATTCGGGAGATAGTAGGTTCGAACCCCACTGTCGGCAACCCTGAAAATGGTTTTCCGTGGTTTCCCATTTTCACACCAGGCAAATGCTAGGGCTGTACCTTAATTAAGGCCACGGCCGCTTCCTTCCCAAACCTAGCCCTTCCCTGTCCCATCGTCGCCATACGACCTATCTGTGTCGGTGCGACGTAAAGCAACTAGCAAAAAAAAAAGAAAAAAAAAGAAATGAAAGTACCCAAATTGGAACTCCAGATGGCCAAGCGTATAGAAAATAAAAATAATAATGTTGACGCGGCTCTCGCACCGTATAAGCCACTTACGTTAGTCCGCACGCCGAGCAGTAGTTGGTGTAGCGGTAAGAGCTTGGACTATTAATTCGATGGTCGTGAGTTCGACTCCATGTGTGGATAATATTTTTTCAATTTTTATATTATTCATTTATTTTTATTTATTTTATTTATTTGTATGCAAAAGGCATATAGAGCGTCATTTTTTTTTTTTATGAGCGCACAATTGTAGAAAATTTGTAGTTGCGAACTTTCCCGAAGTGTTCAAACTGAAATTCGTCTTTTTTCTCCTTTATTGGCTATCCCCCCTCCTTGGGGAATGTGCCATAAACGTGAATAGTCGTTTCGCTGTAAGATTCGTTTTCACCTGACAAGTGAAGGTTGCTCCTGGCGGCTTTACACAAACAATAGATTCTTGGCGCAGGTAGAAAAAAGTCTGACAATTAAATCCCAGTTTTTTTACATTTTCTATGCCTTTTGCTTATAAATAAATAAATAAATAAATAATATGAATTATTCAACTCTTTGCTTAATTGGAAAATGAATAATATAAAAGTTGACAGAAAAAACAGTCTCCACACGGTGAGTTGGTGAGCTGAACCCACGAACATCGAATTACCAGTCCGAGCTCTTACCGCTACGCCAACAACTGCTCGCCATGCGCGTTAACGTAAGTGGCTTATGCGGTGCCAGGGTCGCGTCAACATTTTTATTTTTATTTTCTATACGCTTGGCCATCTGGAGTTCCCACTTCCGGTTACTTCATTTCTAGCCAAGCCCTGCATGTTCTATAAATTTGAGCGAAATCGGTGGTGACGAGTAGGGAATGCCCCCTTGTTAGTTCACAGACTGCTGTTAAGAGATCAGAATAACTTAGATCATTGAATTGTTACTAGCATTTAGTGTTATTACCAGGGCCCCAAACTCGTACATTTTCTCTTCTACACGGAAAAGCATCGAATCATGGATATACCGACGAACCTCTCTTCAACGGACACCGTCGGTTCCGTGGTAAAATGTCCGTTACGAGAGCATAAAAATTAATCAAACATTATAACGGCAAAAGAACATCCACCTTAAATATCAGCATACATCTTTATTTTGATTATTCTAAATGTATAACTAATGTTGCCATTGATGCTTTTACGGCCCGTACTTATAGACATGACATTGTATAGGCGAGAATAGTGCGAGAAGGAGAAGGTGACGTATCGAGAGAAGAGGGAGGGGTTGGGCCTTGACCCAACCCAAAGAAGTTAGGCTTGAGCATGTCTGCACGGGAAGAAAAAGGGGAGGGAAGATAGAGAGCTGACAATGAACAGAGTAGATGTGACGTACATAGCGGAAGTGTGTGGCAGGCCATGTGTTAGGTCTGGTTTCCGCCAAGCTGGCTTGTCACACATGGTAGGGTAGGAATACATTGTCAGCAAGTGTAGGTGAGATATGAAATTAGTTCTCACGTGGCGAGGCTGGTTGCTGCGGTCAACGGGTTGGTGGGCAGGTATTCCATACCATGGCTGACGCAGCGACCAGTCTACTAAAGTTTTCCTTTTTAGGTGGTAGGTAGGAGTAGGGGAATAGGGTAGTTTGTAGTGCAGTGCTTCCTGCACGTATGCTGGCTATCCGCGTACGTATGGGAGGACACTGAGTAGATGTAGAGGTAGATAATTTAGTTAAGTAGTTTTAGGAGAGATGTAGTGCCTATTGTTTGTTTGTTTGTTTGTTTGTTTGTTTGTTTGTTTGTTCGTTCTGTGTTTCGCTCTGTGTCTGCCTTTATTACCTGTAAATCGATGGTGTATACTAGGGTGGGTAATAAAGATATGTATGTATGTATGTATGTATGTATGTATGTATGTATGTAGTATAGGCTTTTAGGCTTATGCCGTGTCAAGAAAATGGGATGAAAATCTCGACTGTCCACGAGAAAGGCTTCTTAAACAATGAGCTTTGAAATGTAAACGTTATAATAGAAGTGGAAATGGTACGTTCATTCGTCACCAGATGGCTTCTCAGACGTGGCACAGCGCTAGCGTTCGAAGCGGAAGCTGACCGAACCATCAGAATCAGTCTTCAATATTTGACTGGGAGATATTACAAGTGATTTTACAGCCTTTACATTCATTACAGCTTCGGGAAGAGATCATTCAGCTGGGTGTACAAATTTAGCACATTTTTCTTTACTGCGATATTCTCGAAAAGGAAATAACGACCCAGCGTGAAACACACATTCTGTATTAAATTAACCTCAACTTTCAGGTTATTTGCGATTTCTAGCGCTTTTTCTTATAACATTGTCCCATTTTCTCACAGTTTCCATGTTCGAACACATTCGAATCATTCGTATACCGCAATGTTCACTTCCGCAGAAACTGACTCCCACTTTGTTTTCATTTCTTAACGAAAGGTTTGGAAAGAACCCTGTTCAGGACAATTAACTTCACGGCTATTTCATCATTCCTATGTACCTTTCTTTCCGTTTTCCTTGGACACGATATAGTAGGAGTATCATTTATATTCTTCACAATTGTGTTTTTCCTTAGCTTAATTTTTCAGGGCGCTTTTCTCTCCCTTCACAATACATTTTTTCTTGTCTCGAGATCTAAACGCGCTCGCCCTCCTCATGATTATTGGGCGATTGAAATGCTATGGCATTTCCGCCTCAACCATCAGCACATGAAAGTCCCTTCGTTCTCAACTTGAACTGAAGTACGTGACCTCGACCTTATCAGCGACAATTTGCTGAAATATGCTGGAAAATCCTTGGATAAATCGTGAGTAAACACTGACTGGTAGCATTCCCGGGCAACAAGAAATCTCAGAATGTACACTAATTAGAACAGAAGACGACCCTAACGAAAGGTTTGGAAAGAACCTTGTCCAGGACAATTAACTTCACGGCTATTTCAGCATTCCTATGTACCTTTCTTTCCGTTTGCCTTGGACACGAAACAGTATAAGCATTCAAAAGAAATTCCCATGTGTTTGCAGAATGATTTAAAGATAATGCCCTGTGCAAATAAAGTGTAAAGTGTCCGCTTAAGACAAGTGGATGAGATTAATGGCTATGTCCGCTGTCCGTAATTCGAGGTGTCCGCTTAATGAAGGTGACCGTTAGGGGAGGTTTGACTGTATTATGGCCGTCTGGCGAGAAGTCGCGTGGATAAGGGGTGCGAGGGGTAAGCATGGCTGCTGCGCATGAGCCAGTCTCAAGTCCCAATGCCTGACAATAAACATCCATTCCGTTCGCGGTGACACTTTCGAATTGTGGTGCTGTTGTGATGTTTCAAAGTGGTAGGACAATTGTGCTTTAGTTTCACAATTACTGCATAATGAACAGTTTAATAATGAACATGCATCTGTTTCAGAGAGCTCGCACTGACTATCGCGACTAATGTTTGTAGCAAAGAGTGTAGTATCTCGTACTCGGGCCGTACCTACAAGCTGCCGTGACTTCTCGTCAGACGCAGATAGTATTTTGGGGTTTCGAAGACGAGAGAGCGAGTACAGATTATTTGGTTGTTCCCCTCTTAGTAGCCTCTTACGACATGCAGGGTGTACACATAATAATGCATCATTTGACTCCACCCACAGGGGAGGTAAATATTTTCCATAAATCGAAAGAAAAATGAGCGTAACCACAGAAGAATAGTCATAAATTGTGAGAAAATGAAAGATTTCTAGAGCTCGCAAATATTTTATTATGAACCAGCTCAGTCGAGTAGAGGTAGCGTGCCTCACCACAGAAAACCACTTCGAGGATGACTGGAATGGGAATCGAACATCCCTGTACTCAGTTGACCGCCTGAGGCTGAATGGACCCCGTTCCATTCCTCGTACCACTTTTCAAATTTTGTGACAGAGCCGGAATCGAACCTGGGCCTCTGTGGGTGGCAGCCAATCATACTAACCACGACACCACAGACGCGGACTATATCCTTATTACAGTCCCTAGATACCCTCGTAACCATATGTCTGCAAACTTTATGTGCAATCCCGTTTGTTTTACCCCCTTATACTAACACTAGTGGCGATTCGTGCATGAAGGGATTTTGGCCCCAGCCTTTTCAAAAACACTTAACATAATTTCACTCTGTAACTGATTGAGAGATGGACAAATGTAACGAAGTCGAACTTATGGTGGTGTACTATTAAATTATACAATGTTATCTTTATTATTTTGGCTGTATTGTTTTCAAAGATATGACAAAGGCTGTCAGACCGTGGCAGCCGTTCAGCAAGCACTATGTCTTCTCTTTAGCCTTGAGGTGGTCGGGCTCTGACAGGAGAGCCCTCAGTAGGTTCCTAGAGTTTAGCAAGTGTGCGGGGTTCGGGAGGAGCCTGGAAAGACGGTCTGGGCTTGTCAGGGGAAGAAGAGTGCAGACGGGTGTATGGTCTGTTCGACAGAGCCCGTAGTAGGTTCCCAGAGTTTAGCAAGTGTGCGGGGTGCGGGAGGAGTCTGGAAAGATGATGTGGGCTTGTCAGGGGAAGGAAGAGTGGCGGGTGTATGGTCTGTCCGGCAGAGCCCGCAGCAACATCGCTGAACACTTGACAATGTACCTAGGATTTTCTCCCCACGTCTTACATAAACTGCTGTTAGAGATTGATTCCTAAACAATAAATTCCATTATACTGACAGTTTAAACAACTCATTTAAATATAAAGACGCTAAAATAAAGAATTCAATTGTAACAATTAGGTGACGGCACTATTTGTATCAAATTGTTAAATACGTCTTTATGCTTTGAGATTTGGGCAAGAAGAGAGAAATTCGGGCGTGCACTGTTCATTTGTTTTCGTGAATGTCTTTATTGTTATTTGTGATTGTGATCAGTGAAACAGTTCAGTGCCATAGTAGTCGTGATTGCAGTAGCTGTTAGCTTGTTAATGTGTGTGTATAAATGTCATAGTAGTGTAATTAATTATTTAGTACTGTACCGAGCTCGATAGCTGCAGTCGCTTAAATGCGGCCAGTATCCAGTATTCGGGAGATAGTAGGTTCGAACCCCACTGTCGGCAGCCCTGAAAATGGTTTTCCGTGGTTTCCCATTTTCACACCAGGCAAATGCTGGGGCTGTACCTTAATTAAGGCCACGGCCGCTTCCTTCCCACTCCTAGCCCTTTCCTGTCCCATCGTCGCCATAAGACCTATCTGTGTCGGTGCTGCGTAAAGCAACTAGCAAAAAATTTAGTACTGTAGTGCAACAAGCAGATTTCTTTTCAGCCAGTGTCATCTATTATTATTATTATTATTATTATTATTATTATTATTATTACTTCGTTATGCCCGTTTACAAAGCGCGTTAGAACTTTTTAGCTTGATGATGGTTTTCATTTCTTCTTCTTCTTCTTCTTCTCCCTCTTCTCCCAAAATCTCTTCATAAAA
Organism: Anabrus simplex; assembly: GCF_040414725.1. NCBI lineage: Eukaryota > Metazoa > Arthropoda > Insecta > Orthoptera > Tettigoniidae > Anabrus > Anabrus simplex. The sequence continues at coordinate 443,398,621 of NC_090267.1, read as the reverse complement.
TCGCTATGCTGTTTCTTGCGTTCTTCCGTCCATTGTTTCCCTGTGGTTCTTTTAGCCTTTTCAGTGAACGTGTGCTTCGCAACCAGTGATATATTATTATTATTATTATTATTGTCCGCCTCTGTGGTGTAGTGGTTAGCGTGATTAGCTGCCACCCCCGGAGGTCCGGGTTCGATTCCCGGCTCTGCCACGAAATTTGAAAAGTGGTACGAGGGCTGGAACGGGGTCCACTCAGCCTCGGGAGGTCAACTGAGTAGAGGTGGGTTCGATTCCCACCTCAGCCATCCTGGAAGTGGTTTTCCGTGGTTTCCCACTTCTCCTCCAGGCGAATGCCGGGATGGTACCTAACTTAAGGCCACGGCCGCTTCCTTCCCTCTTCCTTGCCTATCCCTTCCAATCTTCCCATCCCTCCACAAGGCCCCTGTTCTGCATAGCAGGTGAGGCCGCCTGGGCGAGGTACTGGTCATACTCCCCAGTTGTATCCCCCGACCAAGAGTCTGAAGCTCCAGGACACTGCCCTTGAGGCGGTAGAGGTGGGATCCCTCGCTAAGTCCGAGGGAAAAACCGAACCTGGAGGGTAAACAGATGATGATGATGATGATGATGATTATTATTATTATTATTATTATTATTATTATTATTATTATTATTATTATTAATTTTGTATTTACCTTCTGATATTTGGTTCCAGTCATCGAAGTCAAAATGTTATCTTATAATATATAAATTGTTTGTCTCATTTATCCCATCACACGATGCCCTAATGACTTGATTAAGCTGTACGTGAGCGCTAATGACGACGTGACGGAGGGTTCTTGCTAATGTCTCCCCAGAGTTTGCATTGAAATTAAAGTAATCTTAATGAACAGGTCGCCTGGTGGGACGAAAATATGAAGGGAAGTATATTAACCAAGGAAAATGTTGACCTCGTTGGACTGCCAGATTAATAATAGCAAAATACTGACCGAGAGAGTTGGCCGTGCGGTTAGGGTCGCGTACCTGTGAGCTTGTATTCGGGAGATAGTGGCCTCGAACCCCACTGTCGACTGCCCTGAATATGGTTTCCTCGTGTTTTCCCATTTTCACATCAGGCAAATTAAGACCACGGCCGCTTCTTCCCCACTCCTAGCCCTTTCTTATCCTATAGTCGCCATGAAACCTATTTAAGCTGGTGCGACGTAAAGCCAATGGTAAAGTATCTATTACCGGGCCAGTTAACCGTGCGGTTAGGGGCGCGCAGCTGTGAGCTCGCATCCGGGAGATAGTGGGTTCGAATCCCACTGTCGGTAGCCTTGAAGATGGTTTTCCGTGGTTTCCCATTTTCACACCAGGCAAATGCTGGGGTTGTACCTTAATTTAGGCCACGGCCGCTTCCTTCACATTCCTAGGCCTTTCCTGTCCCATCGCCGCCATAAGACCTATCTGTGTCGGTGCGCCGTTAAGGAAATAGCAACAGGAAAAGTATCTATTTATTTGTATTTACTCGACGCAAAACATTTTTAGTCATATTTCAAAGGCTTCGATTTTCTTCTCAGAAGCTTTGATTGTCCAGGAACGTGTAACATTTAACTATTGGTTTTTGTATTATTATTTTCTTGTTTTTACAATCTGCTTTACATTGCACCGACACAGCTAGGTCTCATGGTGACGATGAGATAGGAAAGGGCTAGGTGTGAGAAGGAAGCGGCTGTGGCCTTAATTAAGGTACAGCCCCGGCATTTGCCTGGTGTGCTAATGGGAAACCACGGAAAACCATCTTCTTCAGAGCTGCCGACAGTGGGTTTCGAACCAACTATCTCCCGAACGCAAGCTCATAGCTTCGCTCCCACTAACAGGATCGCCAACTCACTTGGTTTCATACGAAGTGATAGTTATGTATGACAGCAAATGCACCATTTTCGTAAATGAGGATGTTATTTTCCTGTGCTTATTCTGATCTCCGTCTCTTGGTCCCAATGTTAATTTAGATTAATCCCCAAGTAGATAATGTTCTTGACTATTTCAACATTTTAGTTCAAGCAGCCTTAACTCAGTGTCTTATGACGTTATAACTAGAGGGGCGGACTTAGGCATATTTAGTTTGTTTTTAGATATCATATGCCCATTAAGAAGTTAAGGCGATTCATATTGTTTGAAATCGAAGTTTTGTAGCGCATATAAGTGCACATATACGGAATACGCGCAAATTATTGACATACGGGCATATAAATGCATAATTGCAGTTTTTATTATTAATTTGTATAAAACAACATGTATATTGATTTCAAATCAGTACAACAATGCAAAGAAATGAATATGTAAAAGAATCCATTCGCCACCGGAAGAATTTGCAATGCATTGTTTTTTATAGTTCACAGTATTAACAACAGCTTGACAATAGGTTGTTTCTTGTTTTTCGTTGGCGATTTGGTATTAGGTTTGGATGTTGGAATCGTAGAAAAAGAATGTTTTACAGTATCTGAAGTAGTAGCGAGGAGAGATCCTTCCTCGACGCTTGGCAGGGCCCAACCTGCCCGTCCCAAAAATGCATTGTTTTACTTATATAGAAGAACTAGCAAATGTACCCGTGCTTCGCTACGGTATTCTACATTGTATACGGATATCGAAGTAAATTACTCTACATGAAGTGAATAAAATTATTTAAGCTGCATGTCTCTTGACGTTATCCGAGAAACAGCATAGGAAGGTACGCAGACGTTGTTTCCAATGTAAAGTGCGAGTTGAGGAGTTGTGATGATAATGACAGGTCCACTTGTCTACCACAATTCACTATGCGTATCATCAGTCACATTTTGATGGGTAAATGTTTTTATAATCGGTGGCACCCTTGCAAGGGGGCACCTACTCCTAACGATAAAGAGAATCAGCTAAAAGAGTTTTGAAAAATGCACGCTCCCTTGCTGTCTGCTAGTCAAATCAAGAAGGGAATTATACATTACAATTGTACACAGGCGTTGGAGGAGGTCCCCATTCCTACTGCCAGTTAAAGTCGGTGTGGGGAGTACTGATTACAACAGCAGACGCCCTCCAGCTGACATTCACTATTGATTTGTAAAGTATTAATTACAATGTCAGACACACCCTCTTCTAGATCGCTACAAATCGACTTCAATGAATAAACGTAGATCGACATACGGAAGTGTATGCATGTTCACCTACATTTACAGAATATCTGCTGCTAAACGGTGCATGATATCGAAAAGCGGATTGTACGGTAAGACACCTCTGGCCTCATATTTCCTCGTATCTCATCTATTTGAAGGTATGATTGAGCAGAAACGTTGAATAGGGTGAAATTTGTGTAAGATTTTCACACAGTGAATTACTTTTCATACAGCTTCAAACATAGAATTTGGCTCACATATGGCTACTGGGTGGGCCAATATTCGTGTAGAAGTTGATGATCCCGTCTTTCCTATAAGTGAATCAAACCATCAATTACACGTGTACAAAGTGGAAAATTTAGGTAAATCCAGAAATACAGCCAAATTTAACGTACAAAAAAGCTATAATTTTGCCTAATTACAATTTTCTAACTTATCTGGGAGATTGTGCCGCCATCTTCATATGGAGGAGGGGGTTAAAATGAGGACTTTCGGGAAACTTTTAAGCCCATGAAACCTATAAGTTATCGTTCTGGATAAATATCACCGACTGTGTTCTTAAGCAGATTTGAAACTCCCGGCGTGTCCCCCTCAGAGAATTATGAGAATTTTAGATTTTTCTAGGGATTTCGAAGTCATCAGCTTGTCTGGTACCAAGTTTTAAGTTTCTAAGATGCCTAGAATGGTCACATTAAATCACGTCTGTTTTCATTTCAATGCCTTAATTTATATATATATGTAGTACAGTATATATAGATCGCTCCAAAATGACTTCTATTCATTAATACAGATTATATTTCACCCTCTTCCCTAGTGGTTCTAGGGGCGTCTTACTCCCAAAGTATGTTTTCCAGGTAGTAAGTCATACTTGAAAGTCACACTGGAACATACACACGTCCACTATCTCGGTCATTTTTGACAATTTATTTTCTAACCTTCTCACCCCATATGTCGAAGAAGGCTGCAGTAGGACTTTAAAAATCCGGAATGTTACTATTCATCTCAACGACCCGGAAAACTATGGACTCGGCAGTATATTCGATTATTTTTATATCTCACTCCCCCCTCTCCCACCCTAAATGGGGCTAAGCATTGATTTTAAAAAAATCGGGTGTGTTAGTATTCATCTCAGCGACACTATTTTCGATTATTTTTAAGTTCAATCCCCTCGCCCCCACCACAAAGGGGGATGAACTTGGACTTATAAAATATCCGGAGTCTCACTATTCATCTCTGCGACTCCGACAACTATGGAGTCAACACTATTTTTGATTATTTTTATATACCACTCTCCCATCGTCCCCCCATCACGGAGGGGACTGAACTTGAAAAAATTCCGGAGTATCATTATTCATCTCAGCGACCCCGAAAAGTATGGATTCGACACTACTTTCGATTATTTTTATATCTCATCCCCTTCATCCCCCGCCCCTAAGAGTTCCTTGGGTGTCCTACACCCACGTGGTTTGTCTCCTGATACTAAAAATTTGAAGTGTACAATTCTCCCCGGCGACCCCGAATACTATGTCTTCGACACTATTTCCCCAAAGGGGGATGAACTTGGACTTATAAAATATCCGGAGTCTCACGATTCATTTCAGCGGCCCCGACAACTATGGATTCGACACTATTTTCGATTATTTGTATATATATCACTCTCCCATCGCCCCCACCACGAAGAGGGCTGAACTCGGACTTTAAACATTTCCGGAGTGCCGCTATTCGTCTCAGCGACCCCGGAAAGTATGCATTCGACACTAATTTCGATTATTTTTACAGTATATCCCCTAGACCCGCGCCCTTAAGCGTTCATGGGGTGTCCTACCCCCAAGTGGTTTGTCTCCTCATACTAAAAATCCGAAGTGTACAATTCACCTCGGCGATTCCTAAAACTAAGTATTCGACACTATTTTCGATTAATTTTATATATCACTCCCCCCTCGCCCTCCACCACAAAGGGGGATGAACTTGGACTTATAAAATATCCGGTTTCTCAATATTCATCTCAGCGACGCCGACAACTATGGATTCAAAATTATTTTAGATTATTTTTATGTATCACTCTCCCATCAACCCCCCCCCCACCAAGAAGGGGCTGATCTGAGACTTTAAAAAATTCCAGAGTGTCACTATTCATCTCAGCGACCCCGAAAAGTATGGATTCGACACTACTTTCGATTAATTTTATATCTCAGCCTCCTCGCCCCGCCTGACCCTAAGGGTTCCTGGGGTGTATTACCCCCACGTGGTTTGTCTCCTGATACTAAAAATCTGTTGTCACTATTCATCGCAGCGACCCGGAAAACTATGGACTCGACACTATTTTCTATTATTTTTATATATAACCCCCATCGCCCCGACCCCGAAGGGGCTGGACTTGGACGTTAAAAAATTTCGGAGTGTCACTGTTCATTTCAGCGAGCCCGAAAAGTATGAATTCGACACTACTTTCGATGATTTGATATCTCACCCCTCGCCCCCCTGCCCCTAAGGGTTCATGGGCTGTCTTACCCCCTCGTTGTTTGTCTCGTGATACTAAAAATCCGGAGTGTAGAATTCACCTCGGCGACCCCGAAAACTATGTATTCGACACTATTTTCGTTTAATTTTATATATCATTCCCCGCTCGCCCCCCACCCCAGAGGGGGCTGAACATGGACTTTAAAAAATCCGGAGTGTCACTATTCATCTCAGCGACCCCGAAAAGTATGGATTCGACACTATTTTCGTTAATTTGTATATATGACCCCCTCGCCCCCCTCACCCGTAAGGGTTCGTGGGTTGTCTTACCCCCACGTGGTTTGTCTCCAGATACTAAAAATTCGTAGTGTACAATTCAACCTCGGCGACCACGAAAACTATGTATTCGACACTATTTTCGTTTAATTTTATATATCACTTCCCCCTCGCCCCTACCCAAAAGGGAGCTGAACTTTGACTTTTAAAAAATCGGGAATATCACCCGAAAACTGTGGATTCGACACCTTTTTCAATTTTTTTTATACCTTGCCCCCCCCCCCTGACCCCCACTGTTAAGGGAGGTACGGATGGCTTACCCCCATAGTGCTCGTCTCCGGATAGCAAATAATAAGTTTCAAAATTTGATTGAAATTGCTCCAGTGGTTTAGGAGGAGATGTGTCATTTACACACACACATACATCCATTTTTATATATACTAAGATTAAAACGGATACAGCCTGAAACTAAACAATGCCACCATTTTCTTTGTTCTTGTGGTCTTGTCACTAGCAGGATCTAACAAATTGAGACCAATAGTTTGTATCTCTGACCTACCGTTCATCATCGCCGTTCATCTTTCGTGTTTATTCTGTATATGTGGATAATGCGCCGACGTTGACAAGCCTGTTCAGTGCATTGCGAACTTGTCGGGCCCCCCGCTATTTTGGATCTATAACCTATACTTTTATTTCTTCGTTGTACGAAGACCAGTAACCACTAGAAATAATTCCAAAAGAAATAGTAGATAAGAGTATTCTGCTTCAAGAGTAGATATATTGTGCCCTGGTGGGGGTGTGATAGGCGTCATTCAATTGTAATTAATTTTTGAGGAATATATACTGTATTTCATTTTCAGAAGCAAGAATATCTTACTTTATATAAGTACAGGCCAGGCCGAGATGGTATTGTGAAACCTTCCACAGACTGTTATCGCCTCTAAGATTATGAAATACAATGGCCAGCAGAATTAGAATTCTCAGAAATTGGGACGAGGGGGAAGAGAAAGGCAAGAGTTATTTCCAAGTCAGTGGAAAAGTTTCAGAGCCGCGGGCGAAGTTACAGTGCGAAACACCGGATGCGCCGAGTGCAGAATTCCTAGAAATGACGTCAGGGATCTCCAATGTACTAGCGAGGGCTGAACGCACGGTTTGTACTTAAAGAAAAAAATTAAACTTCTCAGTCTCGCGTAAGCTGGGACCAATCGTAAAATTCGCAGGCCAGAAGGAGACACGACAACTTCGTATTGTAAGAAGCACTATCAACGTTAACTCCACGGATTAAATTTATAGAAGGAAGTGATTTATAAATTCGAGATAAGGTGAAATTTAGAAGCCTCACCATATAATAAAAGTTATTACAAGATATTAATTGAGGGATATTGACTGGCGTAATTCTGAGAATTCATGGACGCTATCCGTTGATTGTCTGTAGGCAAGAGGCACTACAGAACGGCGCGAAATCCCCGCCTGGGATACAGGAGCTAAATTCATGATTATATTAATTACCAGCGAACGATATTATTTGAGAATTGGCATAGAGGCTAAAATAATATAATTACATCGGTGGATCCTAAGTTTAAGCCACTGGCAGGGCCGCAAATAGTCTTACGAAGATATTGGAACGGCATGCCCTAAGATGACCTCTCGTGAACTCGGAGGGGAGGTAAGACGAATATAAATACAGGGTCGTGGGGACGGAAGTACTTACTTGTGAAGAATTGTTCGAGCCATTACTACGTTAGGGTGCGTACTTACTTCTGAAGAATTGTTCGAGCCGTTACTACGCCAGGGTGCGTACTTACTCGTGGAGAATTGTTTGAGATGTTATTAAGTTAGGTAGCACAGTGATCCAGGACGTGCATTAGTTCGTATTACAGTCTTGAAGAGTACACTAGCAGGAGTTCGAATATATACAGAACTCATTAAATCAAAACCTACGGACAGGAGAGTGAGGTTCTGCATCAAGAATAGGAAGTACGTTACGTGAGAACGGTCGTGGGTGTTCGACGGAATTTCACCAAGTAAACAAATTAATAACTGATACCTGGTCAGATACGTGAACGTGAGACGGGAAAAATCGAGTGCGCGCCGGGCCGTTGAAAGTGATACCGAGGTATTACATGTTCCTAGTGTCCGGGGAAGGAACGAATAATGTATATTAAATTTATATGTTAAAGTTAGAGTGCAAATTATTACAAGTGCAAAAGTTATTTGTTTTGTTTTTATAAGATTTAAAATGTGCAATAATAAAAAGTGTCAATGATTACCTCTTCAAGCTGGCATGAATACCAGTAGGATGCAGTGCTAAAACTGGATGGGGCTAGGCTCCTCGTCCGGTTTAGCAAACTACAAGGCTGAGATGAGTATCCCTTAATATAAATTTGTAGATTGCTATCGTTAGCGGGAAGAAATCATATTTTTTAATTATGGTAACTTGATTGTGAAACGAGCCGTTTCCGGCTCGCATTAATTCAGAGATAGATAGACAAAGGGTCAAACTGGTAAGTACATAATTATATCAAGCACTCATCATAATTTTGATTATTTAATAGAGTAGAGTAGGGTTGATTTGTGTATTCAAGTGCTTGAATTGTTTGTAATTATACATGGAGCACGTTTCACGTAACGATAAGATTAATATTCCTTTTAGAAGTGCTCGAAAGTGGTTTCCGTTATCGGAAACTTTATAGATATTAAGGCAGGTAGTAAGATTATCCAGAGATAGAGGGTAGCCAAGTGATTTTAATTGTTGTGGGACGGAATGAAGTCCATTGAATTGTTTGTAAATATCCATGATTATTTGTGCCGCGAAGTTTCGCCAGTCAATATCCCTCAATTAATCAGTAGAAGTATCGAAGTAATAAATGAACATGGGCAATGTGTAAATGCGTGTTTAATAATAATGCTTTGTGAATAATGGCACGGGTCTAAGTTGAGGGAATGATTGCAAGCTAAAGTAATTTCAATGTGGAGATAACATATGGCATGGAAGACTTTAATTCAGGCAGTAACTGTGATTTTAACCTTAATTGTTGATTTAACGTTTTTGGACTCCATTATAATAATAAATATTTGTTTAAAAGCGATAGAGGCACTTGTATATGATGGTCACGCTATGTTGAAAGCCCAGAGTGGTTTGAGCCAAATTTTGATGTCGGAAGTCGGGCGGGACAAAATCCGGCATGAGATGAAAATGAATCGTACTGATGTTGATGAAGAAATAGATGGATTTTGGGGCCTACGTCGATATAATATGCCGATTCGGTGTCATGAGTGACAGGAGTCCACGCACCGAAGATTAATTAATGAATTAAATGTTTGAAGAGTTCCAGTGGAATAAATGGACTTCAAAATTAAATGGAAGGAATAATTTAGCACTTGCAGAGATTGGATGTATTTGCCCAACTGCGAGGTGCCATGGGATTTGAGATTTGTCTTGGGAGGACATGGTGTTCCCATAAATTAACGACAGTATGAAAATAAGCCTGCGTATACCGTTATGTCCCAACCGATATGAAATCGGATCTTGGTGGTTCATATTTGGGAATTAACATATGTGACTAAGTTCTAAAGATTGAAATTAAAATATAAATTTTCGAAATAATAAGAAGAAGAAGAATCCAGGTAAATCATGTTTTAATTGATTGATCTGTGCCAAACTAGACCGGAATTGTAAAGGGTTATGCGTTAAACATAATAATAGTTAACTGCCACGTAACAAGTGAAATTAAAATATAAAATTTCGAAATAATAATAATAATAATAATAATAATAATAATAATAATAATAATAATCCAAGTAAATCATGTCTTAATTGATTAAGTGCCAAACTAGATCGGAATTGTAAAAGGGGTTATGCATTACACCTAATAATAATGAACTGCCGTGTAACCATTGAAATTAAAATATAGAATTTTCAAACTTATTATTATTATTATTATTATTTGAAGAAGAATAAGAACAATAATTCATTATATTATTTCTGAGAATAATAATAGTCGTGTAACAATTGAAATTTAAATATGGAATTTTCAAACTAATAATAATTATTATAATAATTTGAAGAAGGATAAGAAGAAGAATTTATAAAATTATTTTTGAGAATAATAATAATAATAATAATAATAATAATAATAATGGTGAAAAATGATATTAAAATATTAAATCTATGATGATTTTGGGTTACGATAATCATGATCTCCACAGCCGCCTCTGTGGTGTAGTGGTTAGCGTGATTAGCTGCCACCCCCGGAGGTCCGGGTTCGATTCCCGGCTCTGCCACGAAATTTGAAAAGTGGTACGAGGGCTGGAACGGGGTCCACTCAGCCTCGGGAGGTCAACTGAGTAGAGGTGGGTTCGATTCCCACCTCAGCCATCCTGGAAGTGGTTTTCCGTGGTTTCCCACTTCTCCTCCAGGCGAATGCCGGGATGGTACCTAACTTAAGGCCACGGCCGCTTCCTTCCCTCTTCCTTGCCTATCCTTTCCAATCTTCCCATCCCTCCACAAGGCCCCTGTTCAGTATAGCAGGTGAGGCCGCCTGGGCGAGGTACTGGTCATACTCCCCAGTTGTATCCCCTGACCAAGAGTCTGAAGCTCCAGGACACTGCCCTTGAGGCGGTAGAGGTGGGATCCCTCGCTAAGTCCGAGGGAAAAACCGAACCTGGAGGGTAAACAGATGATGATGATGATGATGATCTCCACAAATAATAATAATAATAATAATAATAATAATAATAATAATAATAATAATAATAAAATTAAAATATTTTTTATTATTTCGGATGATAATGTTGAATGATACTAGGGAAGTCAGCTGGCGAAATAATGTATTAATGTCAAGTTGTTGTAAATAATATGTTAAGTTTGTTATTTGTAAAGTGGTGGCAAATCCCTACATCTGGACCATTAAGTTAGTCTCTTTGTCGTTTCCTTCAGTTTACGATTAGCATACCTTGGTTAGGAACCCGGGGAGAGTTTTGTAGTATCCCAGGTTGGTCTCATCTCAATAAAAGTGGAGGCGATGACATGATTCATGTGATCGCGCCCACTTGGCCAACAGGTAATTGGTCCATGACCATTAATGGTCATTGTGTTTACAAGGGTCGAACCTTCAGAAATCAACGGTTCCACCACCAAAATGGATAGGTGGTCAAAAGTGTAAAATATTATGTAAAATTTTGAGGAATGATTTGCCAAATAACCGGCAAGTTAAGGGTCAACGAATTTTGTTGTGTGTAAAATTTTTCAAATTAAATAAAATGCTCCTTTAGCATTTGCAAGGAAACAGTTCCAGGTTCTTGTTCTTGTAGCATAGTAAACCCTTGTTGACCGTTTAAATATCCGTCCCCATTCCTAGGACGGAGCCTTCACATTTTTCCCTTTGATCTGATTTAATATATTTTTGTGTGTTCTTTTTTTTATGATGAGCCTTAAAGTTAATGATTAGAGTGTCCCGTTCAAGCCTGTACCTCGTAGTACTAATTGGATGGCGCCCATACATTTAATTGGAGATCTTATATCTTCATAATGTTTTTTATTGTTTATTAGTTGCGATAGATTCGGACCGCAACACCCCCTGAGATAAATGCTGGTTGGGACTCAGGCTTTGAGCGGGTACAATATGGAGAACCAACGTTATACATACAGGAAAAATCAGGTATTTTTCAGAATATGTAATAGTGCATATATTCCTGTTTTTATGGCAGATATGCATGCATATTTTGCCGTTTTTGGTGCATAAGAATCCACCTTGTAGTTATAACAGAGTGCCCTCCAGCCCCTCTTTTCATACGGAGAGACACGGCTTCCCAGCCACACAGATACTTTGCCCCCAGAGCTTACGTGGTGGGGGCCTCGCTGTCGTACATTCGCAGGTGGTGGTGGTGGTGATTATTGTTTTAAAAGGAAGTACAACTGGGCAACCATCCTATCATTCATTCACAGAACACCTCGTAACAACCAGCCCCGCCCTCTTTCTATTTCTGGAGAAAACATTACATTTTATTCCACTTTTAGCCGGCTGAAGCTAGGAATTATAGAAATTATTTTTTTAAGTAATTTGTACAAGCCTTATTATCAGCTAATTCTTTAATTATTAACGAAATTATTAGCGGAAATGCGCACAAAATGTTGTTCGTCGCTGCTAACAGATTTGTACAGCGCCACAGCAAGTGAAGACTTTGCTGTGAGGAAGGGTAGCAGGGGTACATTTTTCTTACCAAGGCAATGGACACTGAGGTATAATTCACCCGATTGCCGCGCTCATTCGTTTGTTGGGCAGTCACTTTAGTGTCTGTTAGTGTGTAGTTAAATAATAAATGATTTTTAATTGTATAATGTACGACTCGTTGGCTGAATGGTCAGCGTACTCGTCTTCGGTTCAGAGGGTCCCGGGTTCGATTCCCTGCCGGGTCGGGGATTTTAACCTGCATTGGTTAATTCCAATGGCCCGGGGGCTGGGTGTTTGTGCTGTTCCCAACATCCCTGCAACTCACACACCACACGTAACACTATCCTCCACCACAATAACACGCAGTTACCTACACATGGCAGATGCCGCCCACCCTCGTCGGAGGGTCTGCCTTACAAGGGCTGCACTCGGCTAGAAATAGCCACACGAAATTAATGAAATTGTATAATCACACAGTACTTCTATTTAATTGTAATACGGCCAGTATCCAGTATTCGGGATGGTTTTCCGTGATTTCCCATTTTCACATCAGGAGGCAAATGCTGGAGCTGCACCTTAATTAAGGCCACGGCCGCTTCCTGCCCATTCCTAGACCTTTCCTGTCCCATAAGACCTTTCTGTGTCGGTACGACGTAAGGCAACTTGTAAAAAAATGTAATACGTGTGCAATATTGTTCCTTTAGTGAAACTGTTATTATAGAGTATTGAATTAATATGTCAAAAAACTATTATTACCGCATTTAAGTAGGTAATTTGTCAACCTTTACCTCAGTGTCGGAATTCGCTCAGCGAGCATCAAAAACTTACCACCGGACCACCGACACCCGCTATATCCAACAAATCCGGGTACTTTTTTTGTCTGTACATTTTTTGCCCTCTCCTAATTCCCAATCGCCGCTTCTGGTAACAACGTGACCGACGCTCCTGTCTCCCTTAATAAAAATGTTTTAGAGATACCGAAGTTTACAGTCACATTTAGATGCACGGTGTATAACTGAGTACGTATTGAAATACTGTAGACTCTGAGGAAGAGAAAATATTGTCCTGTGTGATGCGCGCTCATAATATTTCATTATTTATGTAACTTCCCCTTGCCGGCTAGCCCTAGAGGGGGAATGGTCTGGTTCATTTGTTGGTCTGAATTACAGATATGGCTCTGCTACATCCTGCCATGCATCACGAGACTTGAGACGGTAGAACACACGCGCTGCGTCTGGGACCTGTCCATCTGGTCATCGTTAAACTAAGTACATTCCCATGTACAATACTTGTGAACATAGACCCTGGTCCCATGGCAAACGCACAGGTAATAGTCAAGTGTCTGTATCCGCTATGAATAGTAAAGGAGACGCCTGGCTGGTGAGTTCAGACAATGCCCTTCATAATCTAGCCCAGGGGTTTCCAACTGGTGGCACGCGGACCTCATGAGGCCCGAGAGGCCAAATTTTGTGGCCCGTGAAAGCTTTATGAAAAAAGCATTTTAAGAAAGTTACGAAAAATATTTCATAGTTCGTTCAAAACATTTATTAATTTTCATACCCGTTGCAGGCCTGAGTGGGAACTAGTTCATCCTTTAATATTGATTCCTGTTTTTAAGGATTCACTTGATCTAAATAGAGTATATTTGATTGATTTTTAAATGTAAACCCAAAATTTGAGGGCGAAACGAGGCTTTACAAATAAACGATTATAAAAATGGCTATAGGATCCATTCCAAACATTGAACTCCATGCTAAACTAACTGTTGGAAATGTTATGCAACCAAGCATACAATAAATACCAAAAAAATCATGTATTTTCCATTGTTGTAAGAGGCGGTTTCAGTTCTTCATTCTTCTCTTGTTGGTAGCACTGGCTGGTACACAGTGCTGCACTTGCAAAGAAATTTTCAGGGAAATCTCTTGGAAGTACATTGCTGGAATTTTAGGCTCTTGCTACTGAATACCAATGCTCTCTCCACAAGGAAGATCTACGAATTTGGACCAGACAAGAAAAGTTACAACATTTTTTTAAACTGCTATCCACCGAAAAATATCCAAACTTAAGACAGTTAACCAAAAATGATTTCAATGTTAGAGAACACATACATATGAGGAAGTGATTTTTTTTTTTTTTTTTTTTTTGTCTATGAAATTCATTAAAAATCAGTACACAAGTCGACTTAGATTATTCCTTGCTCTACCGTATGAGATTAGAAACAGCAGAACTGGACATGGATATTCGTTCATTGGTAGATTTAACTGATCAACCATAGTACTGCCAATAAATTCTCCTTTCTGAAGTTTTGTTTGGAATACATTATTAATTTCAGTTTGTCTTTAAGATTTTTTTCTCTTTTTTACTATTTGTCAAATATTAATTCAAGTAAACTGACATTGTTGAGTGTTCCTATTCAAATCTCAGTTGCACTGGGTATAATAGTTTTTGATGAATATTGAATTTTCACAACCGCATTGTAATCGAAATCGACTTTCAACCTATTAGGTCGTGTTACGTACATATAGTACGTGTTGAAGAGATGTTAAATACAGAACAAAAATGGCCAGCCGGACACCAGTGGGATCCGAACCCAAACCTCCCGATTTCGCGTCGGTTGCTCTACCAATTGAGCTATGGTGGCCTAGGTCATGTTCGTCCTGTTGGAAAGGATCCCACTGGTGTCCGGTTGGCCATTTTTGTTCTGTACTTAATATATCTTCAACACTTACTAAATATACGTAACACGACCTACTAGGTTGAAAGTCGATTTCGATTACAATGCGGTCGTGAAAATTCAATATTCATTGACTTGGCCCTCAACGGGCGACTTAAACGCACTCTACGGTGTGATAGCAGTAGTGCCAGATCTGTAGTTTAGATCCTTTCCAACAGAACAAAGGTGACCTAGGCCACCATAGCTCAATTGGTAGAGCAACCGACTCGAAATCGGGAGGTTGTGGTTTCGGATCCCACTGGTTTCCGGTTGGCCATTTTTGTTCTGTACTTAACATCTTTTCAACACGTACTAAAGGGCCGATGACCTTAGATGTTAGGGCCCTTTAAATAAGCATCATCACACGTACTAAATATACGTAACACGGCCTAGGTTGAAAGTCGAATTCGATTATAATAGTTTTTGTTTATTTTTAATTTCACTCTTTTATCATCATCATCATCATCTGTTTACCCTCCAGCTTCGGCTTTTCCCTCGGACTCAGCGAGGGATCTCACCTCTACCGCCTCAAGGGCAGTGTCCTGGAGCTTTAGACTCTTAGTCTGGGATACAACTGGGGAGAATGACCAGTACCTCACCCAGGAAGCCTCACCTGCTATGGTGAACAGGGGCCTTGTAGGGGGATGGGAAGATTGGAAGGGATAGGCAAGGAATAGGGAAGGAAGCGGCCGCGGCCTTAGGTTAGGTACCATCCCGGCATTTGCCTGGAGGAGAAGTGGGAAACCACGGAAAACCACTTCCAGGATGGCTGAGGTGGGAATCGAACCCACCTCTACTCAGTTGACCTCCCGAGGCTGAGTGGACCCCGTTCCAGCCCTCGTACCACTTTTCAAATTTCGTGGCAGAGCCGGGAATCGAACCCGGACCTCCGGGGGTGGCAGCTAATCACGCTAACCACTACACCACAGAGGCGGAATTCACTCTTTTATGCCTTTGTAAAATATTTTTTTAAGCAATTAAATTATTAAAGTCCACCGCTGTGGTGTAGTGGTTAGTGTGATTAGCTGCAATCCCCGAAGTCCCGGGTTCGATGTCCAGTTTTGTTACAAAATTTGGAAAGTGATACGAGGACTGGAACGGGGTCCACTCAGCGTCAGGAGGTCAACTGAGTAGAGGAGGGTTCGATTCCCACCTCGGCCATCCTCGAAGTGGTTATCCGTAGTTTCTCACTTCTCCAGGCAAATGCCGGGATGATACCTAACTTAAGGCCACGACCGCTTACTTCCCTCTTCCTTGTTTATCCCTTCCAATCTTCCCATCCCCCACCTAGGCCCCTGTTCAGCATAGCAGTTGACGCCGCCTGGGTGAGGCACTGGTCATCTTCTCCAGTTGTATGACCCGACCAAGAGTCTGAAGCTCCAGGACACTGCCCTTGAGGCGGTAGAGGTGGGATCCCTCGCTGAGTCCGAGGGAAAAGCCAACCCTGGAGGGTAAACAGATTAAGAAATAAATAAAAATAATAATAATGATGATGATAATAATAATAATAATCTGTTTACCCTCCAGGTTCGGCTTTTCCCTCGGACTCAGCGAGGGATCCCACCTCTACCGCCACAAGGGCAGTGTCCTGGAGCTTCAGACTCTTGGTCGAGGGATACAACTGGGGAGTATGACCAGTACCT
Source organism: Anabrus simplex (assembly GCF_040414725.1). NCBI lineage: Eukaryota > Metazoa > Arthropoda > Insecta > Orthoptera > Tettigoniidae > Anabrus > Anabrus simplex. The sequence goes on along the minus strand of NC_090267.1, from coordinate 443,382,252 downwards.
CGCCCAGGCGGCCTCACCTGCTATGCTGAACAGGGGTCTTGTAGGGGGATGGGAAGATTGGAAGGTATAGGCAAGGATGAGGGAAGGAAGCGGCCGTGGCCTTAAGTTAGGTACCATCCCGGCATTCGCCTGGAGGTGAAGTGGGAAACCACGGAAAACCACTTCGAGGGTGGCTGAGGTGGGAATCGAACCCACCTCTACTCAGTTGACCTCCCGAGACTGAGTGGACCCCGTTCCAGCCCTCGTACCACTTTTCAAATTTCGTGACAGAGCCGGGAATCGAACCCGGACCTCCGGGGGTGGCAGCTAATCACGCTAACCACTACACCACAGAGGCGGCAATAATAATAATTCTAAATAAATTTAGTCATCTTCAAAGACCACGAGTTCCCGTCGTTGGGGCAGTATATGTGCTCGACGTGGGCTCCTGTAGCATTGAACTTACCTCACGACGTGCGGCCGTCTTAACTTTAGGACGTTCCCGACAAGGCGTTTGACGGTCGATATTGGTGATTTTGGACAATTTGGAATTTTTGACTAGCCACTCTATTTTCTAGGGGCTGCCTGGCCGAGGCGGTAAAGGCGTTCTCCATTTGCCCGGAAGGACGTGGGTTTGAATCCCCGTCAGGAAGTCTTGAAATTTAAGAAACGAGATTTCCACTTCCGGAGGTGCACATGGCCTTGAGGTTCACTCAGCCTACACAAAAAATGCGTACCTGGTTAATTCCTGGGGGCAAAGGCGGCCGGGCGTAGAGCTAACCACTCTACCGAGGTTACGGATAGTGGAAGCCTGTACGGAGATGACATTGCTTTTACTCTATTTTCTGCAATGGGGAGTTGTGATTAGCTCAGTAGCTTAGTTACTGGCTTCCCAATCTGACAGCTGAGTTTTGAATCCCAGTCAGTCCTGGGTCGAGAATTTCATCTCCAAAATCACGTGACGTCAGGAAGAGCATCCGGCCCTAAAACCTCGGCAAAACCAAAATTTTTGTGGGTGGCTCCAGCGACCCCATATATAACTGGGATATGCTGGATGTTCTTTACTCTATTCTCTGGAATGTGCTCTCTATAATTTTGAAAGCCATTTATTGTGCGAATGTCGTGATAGTTTTTTTACAAAATAAATATATCGTGGGGCTGGAGGTGGACATTTCGTTCATTAATAGATGCAACTAATCGATAACAGTATTTCCAATAAATTCTCCTTTGTAAAGTTTTGTTTTGAATACAGTAGATTATTAATTTCAGTTTGGCCATAAGTTATTTTTTTCCATTTGTCAAATATTAATTCAAATTAATTGACATTGTTGAGTGTTCTTCTTCAAAATTGAATTGATCTGCTCGGGTGGTAGAGCGCTGGCCTTATGATCCCAACTTGGCAGATTCAACCGTGGCTCAGGCCGGTGGTATTTGAAGGTGCTCAAATACGTCAGCCTCGTGTCGGTAGATTTACTGGCACGTGAAAGAACTCCTGCTGGACAAAATTCCGCCACCTCGACGTCTCCAAATTCCGTGAAAATGCCGTTAGTGGAACGGAAAAACTATTATTATTATTATTATTATTATTATTATTATTATTATTATTATTATTATTATTATTATTATTATAAATAGGCCTATTCTGCACTTCTTCACATCATAATTTTCTCAGATATTTGTTTTTTTACTTTGTTTTTTCCGTATGCATGTAGAACCAACTAAGAGAAATCAAGACACCTGTCACAACGAGTTACCACGCTGGCGTCCAGAGCTACACTTTATTGTTAGCCACAAGGCATAGCAGTTTTAGTATCTGAAGATGGTGTCTATATTTGAAGATCATATGTTCAAACCCAGCAGAAGTAGTCGTATTCTGAAGGGTAGAAAGGAGTTTATTCAACACTCAGTGTAAAAAGATCTCTTATGGCATCTTCTGTGTTTCCCCCACACAGTTAATTAAAATATTAGTAGTGAGTCGCCCAACAGGTTTCTGCTCTGTCATCTGCTAGCGTCGAAACTAAGACACAAACAGCCTAAACGATGTCAAATCGAAATGCCTGCCAAGGGTGATAGTGGTGATCATTGTTTTAAGAGGAATTACAACTTGGCAACCCTCGTCTGTTAACACTACTCAGAGGGGGAAAATGGAAGAGGCCGAGGCCAGACACTTTGAAAAATGAAGATATCGACCAAAGCAAGACAAGTGCCACGAAGGGCGTGAAAAAGAAAGACGCCTCGTAAATCTAATACCGTCGCGGTCGGGAATGAACAAGACTTGACCAAGGGAGGTCGGACAGGATAGATGAAAGTGCCAGGACTCAGATAAGGGACTCGTCGTCGCCAACCCACGCTCCCAAGTTAAGAGAACCTGGGGCCCCTCTTAGTCGCCTCTTATGACAATGTACAGGTTGATGGAGGATAGTAGTAGTAGCACTAGTTCAGATAAACTGCATGCTTGTCACCTTGCCATGAATCTCAGCTTCGGATACGTTTTATGTTCACGAGATGCAGATCGGTTTCCAGAAAATTCCATTCCATTCCATCCCATCCCCTCCTTCCTTCTTCCTTCTTCCTGTCGTTTACTCTTCTTCCCCCCACCCCACACCCACTTTTCTCTCTCTCTCTCTCTCTCTCTCTCTCTCTCTCTCTCTCTCTCTCTCTCTCTCTCTCACACACACACACACAATTCTCTGCCTACCCCACTTTCGACCTTTCCTCTCTCTTTCTTCCCTCCTAACATTTCCCTTCTATTTCTCTCGCTCCTCCCTAATTTTCCCTCTTTTCTCCTCTTATCTCCCTCCTTATTTTTGTCCTGACTTTCTGTTCTTCTCTTCCCCATCTTCTCTCACTCTGTTTCGCTCCTAATTTCTGTCCTGACTTTCTCTCTCATTGTCTTTCCAATCTCTCGCGCTCTTTCACCTCCCGTCCCTTCCTTTTCCCTCTCTCCTTTCCTTCTATCTTTTTTCTCGCTTCTCGTTCACCTCCGTCCTTCCTTCCAAGAATGTGACTCTACTACTCCAGACGTCTCGTTGCAGTGGCTTACCTGAACCTCGGGATGGTGCTTGCAAGGGTCGGCCGCATTACTGAGGCGATGTCCGTACTTCGTACCGGCTCTTCTCTTGATGGAACTGGATTGAAGGACCCTAAAGGGCATGCGCTCGCCTCTACCGCATGCCTCTTCCAGCTGGGACGGCTATCATTGGACCAGGGAGATCCAGCGGAGGCCATACAAGTGTTCCACCAGGCCGTGAACACAAGACCACCTCATTATCAGCCGCAGGTAACATATGACATGTAAATACTTAACAGAAGAGGTGCAAATTTCCGTGGTTTAAATTTAGTAAACAGGAACTACAAAAGCTACCTAAACAAAATTTTGCATGATTAACATTTATTCTCCGTCGTGGCTTGTCCCCAATTTATTGAAGTCGGCGTTTGATGTTGATTTGGCTCAATTTTACGGCTGGCTGCCCTTCCCGACTCCAAACTTACGTCGAGAAATGTGTTCACTATTGCATGCTTCTGTGATGATTGGTAGTGTGTGTGTTTTATGTAAATGTGTATGAAAACGAACACTCAGTCCCCGAGTCATAGTAATTAACAATACACAGTTAAAATTCCCGACTCTGCCGGGAATCAAACCCAGTGCCCTCTGAACCGAAGATCCGTACTCATAACATCCAGTCAAGAATCTGAGCACACCATTATCATGTACGAAATAATGTTTAGATTTTTCCCCAGCATTTATCTGTAGAGATATTATCAAAATTGCACGTTAATTAATGAGGTTTGCTCTACAACCATTCCAGTTCATTTAACATTTCCGTTACTTTCCTACTGAAATGTTTTAAAGACAAATCAACAATATACTCTAGAATCTCTGAAAAATTCCTTCAGCGTTTTTTCTTAGTCGTTGCCCTTTGTATCTTTATTCTTCTTCTTTTTAATCTGTTTATCCTCCAGGGTTGTTTTTCCCTCGGACTCGGCGAGGGTCCCCACCTCTGCCACCTAAGGGGCAGTGTCCTGGGGCGTGAGACTTTGGATCGGGGATACAACTCTGGAGGAGGACCAGTACCTCATCCAGGTGGCCGCACCTGTTGTGCCGAACAGGGGCCTTGTGAGGGAGATGGGAGGATTGCAAGTGATAGACAAGGAAGAAGGAAGGAAGTGGCCGTGGCCTTAAGTTAGGTACCATCCCGGCATTTGCCTGAGGAGAAGTGGGAACACAGAAAACCACTTCCAGGATGGCTGAGGTGGGAATCGAACCCACCTCTACTCAGCTGACTACCTGAGGCTGAGTGGACACCGTTCCATCCCTCGTACCACTTTTCAAATTTCGTGGCAGAGCCAGGAATCGAACCCGGGCCTCCGGGAGTGACAGCTAATCACGCTATCCGCTACACCACAAAGGCGGGCTCATACCTTTATTTCTTCAGCTTATGACAGTTATTTCTGGGGTCTCTGAAGCCACCCATACATTTTTTTAGTTTTCGCCGGGGTTTAAGTCTGGATGCCCTTCCTGGCCGGGGTTCGACTTCCGGTCGATGTTAGGTTGAAATTTTCACCTGAGAATCACGTTGCTTTTTACGACGGAAAACTTTTCTTCGGTATGGTTATCGGTATAACAATGTTGAAACTTAATGACATTGTTGTATGTCTCCAAGTCACGTCTCCTGTTTCAGAGTCTGTTCAACATGCTGGGAGAGGCTTACTATCGTCTGGGTCAGGACAAGCAGGCTGAAACCTGGTTCCTTGCTGCACTTCGTTCCAAACCAGACCATGTGCCAGCCCATCTCACATACGGCAAATTGCTCGCTAAAAACGTAAGTACTCTTCTTCACATGGAGATAGTAATATTTTGGGAATGTCCTAAAACATTTTCTAGAATAGAATATTCCCATATCTACTTCTGGATCACCTGTAACTGGGGAAAAATTCATCATTTATTGCAATGGAAATTATATTTTGACACCTACACGATTTTCCGTGTTACAATTGACTTGAAGTAAAAGTAAACTCGTATCCTCATCCTGAGGTGGTACAGCTCTTTTCAGGGACACCACCATCGAAGTTGAGCTGCATGTACCATTTCAACCAGATACAAACACTCCTGCCATTCTTAAATTTCCGGCAGTACGGGGAATCGAACCCGGGCCCCCGAGGGTGGCGACTAATAACACTAACCGTTACACTACGGAGGCGACACAAATGAGGGGCTGAGATATAAAAAAACGGGACGTCACTGAATAGTAGTTTTGAGGTACAAGATTTTTTGTATATAATTCTGTAAATATTTCTAACCCTACTTGCTCATTAGGAAGATTAAAGTCATATACCAAAATATGTAATCATATAATAAGGACATATACTAGAAAATTGATATAGAAAATGACTGACAAATTCCCGTTTTTGTTTTTTTTTTATTTAAACAAAACTCAGTTTACCAAAAATAAAGTATAACACAAACATTCCTACAAATTCATAGCAAAATGTGTTTTTTATCAGTTAATTATATTAATACCCAAACCAAACCCATGGCACTATAGCCCTTGAAGGGCCTTGGCCTACCAAGCGACCGCTGCTCTGCCCGAAGGCCTGCAGATAACGAGGTGTCGTGTTGTCAGCACGACGAATCCCCTCGGTCGTTATTCTTGGCTTTCTAGACCGGGGACGCTATCTCACCGTCAGATAGCTCCTCAATTCTAATCACGTAGGCTGAGTTGACCTCGAACCAGCCCTCAGGTCCAGGTAAAAATCCCTGACCTGGCCGGGAATCGAACCCGGGGCCTCCGGGTAAGAGGCAAGCACGCTATCCCTACACCACGGGGCCGGCAAATTATATTAATACGCATTCCAAATAAGTGTATAAACATGCGTCATATAACAAAAATACATATCAAAATCGATGCTGTCATGGTAAGACAAGTCAATAACCTGTCAGCATCTTGGTTTGTAACATGGAAGGGGTAGTACAAAAGGGTTAGTTAGTGGGACGTAAAGCCGATAACATTATTAGTCTATTATTATTATTATTATTATTATTATTATTATTATTATTATTATTATTATTCATATACCACAAAAATGATGACTAGTCCCGTTGTTTATCTCAGCACCTCAATTAATTTATCTGTTACTACATTAAACATTACAATTATGCCTAATCACTATTTACACCCAATCTCTAACTTGTATATATTTTTGTCCTAGACCTTAACAGTGTTACAAGTTCAGGTCAACATATATCATACCCTTATTAATTTGTAATACCGGGCGAGTTGGCTGTGGGTTAGGGGAGTGCAGCTGGTAGCTTGCATCCGGGAGATAGTGGGTTCGAACCCCACTGTCGGCAGCCCTGAAGATGGTTTTACGTAGTTTCCCATTTTCACACCAGGAAAATGCTGGGGATGTACCTTAATTAAGGCCACGGCCGCTTCCTTCCAACTCCTAGGCCTTTCTTATCCCATCGTCGCCATAAGACCTATCTGTGTCGGTGCGACGTAAAGCAAGTTGGAAATAAAAAAAAATAGTAATCTGTATTAGTGCAAGTATTTATTTATGTCACGTATCTGAACAGAGTTATCATCATCATCTGTTTACCCTCCAGGTTCGGTTTTTCCCTCGGACTTAGCGAGGGATCCCACCTCTACCGCCTCAAGGGCAGTGTCCTGGAGCTTCAGACTCTTGGTCGGGATACAACTGGGGAGAATGACCAGTACCTCACCCAGGCGGCCTCACCTGCTATGCTGAACAGGGGCCTTGTGGAGGGATGGGAAGATTGGAAGGGATAGGCAAGGAAGAGGGAAGGAAGCGGCCGTGGCCTTAAGTTAGGTACCATCCCGGCATTCGCCTGGAGGATGGCTGAGGTGGGAATCGCACCCACCTCTACTCAGTTGACCTCCCGAGGCTGAGTGGACCCCGTTCCAGCCCTCGTACCACTTTTCAAATTTCGTGGCAGAGCCGGGAATTGAACCCGGGCCTCCGGGGTGGCAGCTAATCACGCTAACCACTACACCACAGAGGCGGGCGAACAGAGTTATCCATAGCTTATATTAGCTTACAACAGACTATACTGGGTGAAGCGAAATTCGCGCACTCGGGCGTCGCAGCGCAACTCCTCACATGCCAGCAATAAAAAAAAATGTCTCTCACAAAAGATCGTCCTGCGAGTATATCTGGCAGAAAAAGGACGTTGAAGAGTGGCAATCTGGCAACACTGTAAACACATGTAGGGTAACTACCTCTGTCAGCGCGTAATAGGCGTGCTGTACAGTTGGTGTAGTGGATAGATTTTGGGTTAGCATGCAGGAGGTCGAGGGTTCGATCTTGCGTTGAGGCGCTTTTTTATTTGCTAATTTCCATCGGACTTTACATATTGTCATACAGTAAGACACCGTTTCTTAGGTCACATGTATCCTACATTTACAAAATTTAGTAACGCTGAACACGTTGTAACGCATCTAGTAGATGAAGTGGTGCGAATAAATTCACGCCCACGACATGGAAAGGGCATCTTTCAAAGCTGACCAATGAAAACGAATGTTCGTCCATTTCTAGGATCGTAGTATGTAAGTGCAAATGGTTTCTAGAGGACCTGCTGCAATCGCTGTTGACGATTAAGATGCCAGATACCGTCTGGACTACATTTACGAAATAAAAAACATACGCATCAACCCAGGATCGACCACTCGACCTCCTACATGACAACCCAAAACTCTATCCACTGCACCAACTGTACAGCACGACTAGTATGTGGTGACAGAGGTAGTTACCCTACATGTGGTTACAGTGTTGCCATATTGCTATTCTTCAACGTCGTTTTTCTGCCGGATATACTCGCAAGACGAAAATTTGTGAGAGACATTTTTTATTGCTGGCATGTGAGGAGTCGCGCTGCGACGCCCGAGTGCGCGAATTTCGCTTCACCCTGTATATTAAATGAATGGATGAATGAATTATTGCATGATTGAATTGTATTTCTGGTAAAACTGTTTATAATATACAACCTTTTCGAGGATTTAATTACAGATCTCCGGTTAATTAAGACTTAAATTACGCTAAAATATTATGCGTTATCACAGTATCAGTCCACATTTTATATTTAATAATCCAACAAGTCCGCCTCTGTGGTGTAGTGGTTAGCGTGATTAGCTGCCACCGCCGGAGGTCCGGGTTCGATTCCCGGCTCTGCCACGAAAATTTGAAAAGTGGTACGAGGGCTGGAACGGGGTCCACTCAGCCTCGGGAGGTCAACTGAGTAGAGGTGGGTTCGATTCCCACCTCAGCCATCCTGGAAGTGGTTTTCCGTGGTTTCCCACTTCTCCTCCAGGCGAATGCCGGGATGGTACCTAACTTAAGGCCACGGCCGCTTCCTTCCCTCTTCCTTGTCTATCCCTTCCAATCTTCCCATCCCTCCACAAGGCCCCTGTTCAGCATAGCAGGTGAGGCCGCCTGGGCGAGGTACTGGTCATCCTCCCCAGTTGTATCCCCCGACGAAGAGTCTGAAGCTCCAGGACACTGCCTTTGAGGCGGTAGAGGTGGGATCCCTCGCTGAGTCCGAGGGAAAAGCCGAACCTGGAGGGTAAACAGATGATGATGATGATGATGATGATGATAATCCAACAAAGTTAAATCGTATCCCTATTGAGAGGTTCTCAAAGTGGATGCGTGGCGACGTTTCCTTGGAGTATGCAGATGCTTGAAAGAAAATGAAACTGGAATATACCGTCATTTTCTCGTTGCTTTTATGTTTTGTGTGTTTATAGTGCACTGATTCTTCTGGTGTGACCAGAACAAATTTGTCACTGTCACTGATCTGTTTCAGTCTCATCCTTGGCTTTGACAACATGAAAGTGACTTAGGATGAGTAAAACTACTAATGCTATTCCTTATTCAGTCAATGTCTCTTATGAATGGTGTGAAAATATCGCTCATAGGGTCGGTTGGTGCGTGCAATTCAGTGAGCTTGGCAGACCGATATGTAATAACTTCTGGCACTCTCAGAAAAGCAATGGGAAATCACCTTATTTCTCATTTTTCTAGTATGCTTCTTCGGTGACGCTATCTGTGACAGCTGATGGTGGAGCTGTTCAGGATCAACCCAGCCTTCGGGTTGAACATTCACCATACAATCGAAATGTTAAAATCAAAAAACATGAATGGCCTAAATAGTGGCGGTGTCTGCGATCAGCCCTAAAATACTATCGGTAACTGTCAGGAGAAACTGTTTCTATGGAGATCCTCGACATTATCAAGTCAGATTTGTAGAAACTGCTCTTGCAGCTAAGGAAGTATTCCCCGGTGATGAATGAAAGAGACTTGTTGATAGAGAAACCACTCGCTAATGGGCTAGCAATTAAACACTCACTTCATGATCATCATCATCATCTGTTTACCCTCCAGGGTCGGCTTTTTCCCTCGGACTCTTAGCGAGGGATCCCACCTCCACCGCCTCGAGGGCAGTGTCCTGGAGCTTCAGACTCTTGGTCGGGGGATACAACTGGGGAGAATGACCAGTACCTCGCCCAGGCGGCCTCACCTGCTATGCTGAACAGGGGCCTTGTGGAGGGAGGGGAAGATTGGAAGGGATAGGCAAGGAAGAGGGAAGGAAGCGGCCGTGGCCTTAAGTTAGGTACCATCCCGGCATTCGCCTGGAGGAGAAGTGGGAAACCACGGAAAACCACTTCCAGGATGGCTGAGGTGGGAATCGAACCCACCTCTACTCAGTTGACCTCCCGAGGCTGAGTGGACCCCGGTCCAGCCCTCATACCACTTTTCAAATTTCGTGGCAGAGCCGGGAATCGAACCCGGGCCTCCGGGGGTGGCAGCTAATCACGCTAACCACTACACCACAGAGGTGGACAAACACTCACTTACGCTATAAAAAAATATTCTTTGGCAGAATTTTCAACTGAAATTCCAGAAAATTACAGTTTTATGTTTTGTTTTTGCTTCCTAGTAAAACTACGAATGCTATTCCTTATTCAGTCAATGTCTCCAAACAAATATATAGCTAACGATGCCGATGCTGTGTTTGATGTCATTGATATTATAATGTTTTCCTTTAAGTTTAATACATTCGAAATTAAAATGTAAATTTTTGTAACTTATTTAGTCCCGTTTGTAATGTATTTACTGTTTCTTTCTACGAAAATTCAGAAGGGATACGTGAAATGTTAATTCTTTTCAAGGGGTCTGCGGAGATGACTGGAAAGTTCAGGAATCACTGTTATCGGCCAAAAAAAAACTGGAGGATAGGAAGATAAAGGTTTCAAAGATAATTAATCTGGTACAGAATAAGATAGAATGAGCAGATATTTTGCCAAATTCCTTTTCTTTCAAGGATTTGAAGTGGTGCTCGTTTAACATGAAGGCTTAATGCATCCTAGGACTCTGCGTCTCTATAAAGTTCTTGTCGTTCTTCTAAATGTTTTGACTTAATGGGTTATAGAACCTGAGCTCTTCCGACTGAAATGAGTCACATGTAGCAAAGTCATGTTCCTCGACGAAGATTACTGCGTGTTCGCTTATGTAAACCAAACTCTCCAGTATATATCTCTTGCTGGGATGTTTGAAGACTTTTCCGGTTATTCTCCCGACTATCCTGATGGACGATTAAGTTGCGGTGATGGATCCCCATAGCAGACGTAAGCAAGTAGTCGTTCTAGGGAGCAGGCGCTTCTTGCTCCGCTCAAGACGGCTCGCTGCCGGATGAGAAGAGAATAGCGGACAGGCGAGTTGCATACCGTGGTGGTACTTGTAGTAACCGCACGGAGATAATGTTACCATATAAACAACAACGATAATAATTCGGAGCATGAATCATGCGGAAAGAATAGGAAACATATTATAGAGTATAACAAGGCGAGAAAATTGTGGGCTTGAACTTCGTGTGGTGTAAGAATAACGTGTATCCCTCACTGGCCTTCAGTAGGCTTACGTATCACGTCATATACTTCCCCTCCATGCTCGCTCAGCTGTTTCGTTCCTCAGCCCCAGGAAGCAAACTGGCTCCGAAGTTGTTTCGCTCTGATTTGCTGCTATAGGATATCAACGACGTATTGAAATTCAGTTTATGCGTATAACTAGCTGATACACCCGAGCTTCGCTACGGAATTACAATTGTATTCAGAATTCTCGTTAAAATAGTGTACACATTGTAGGTAAGATTTTATTAAATTGCATAGCTCTTAGTTGTTACCCTAGAAACACAATGGGAAGGTCGCCAAACGTAGTTTCTCTTGTAACGACAGGGTTATGGAGTTTTCATTGTAATAGCAGGCCGCGTTGCCTGCTGCCAGTCACAATCGAGTTGGAGAGTTTTCATTATAATGGCAGACAATATGAGCAATATTAACGTAATAAAGTGGCATTTTAATACATATCTGCGTGAGTATAAATTCAAAGGAAAAATCATTAATGATTAATATTAATGTTTTATTACCGGAAAATTACCGGGATAATTGGCCTACGTATGTATCTCCTGTAAAATAGTTCGCTAAAGAAGAGTATGTTTCCATTACATATCACTAAAAAATTTCATTACAACTTGGAGAATGACAAAAATAAGGAAGGCTCTGACTGAGCGAGAGGTAAAACTATCTGTTATATTATTTTAATATATTATAATAGTTTTGTTATATTTTTGAATATTTGTATGTAGAGTTATGTACCAGCCATAAGATAGATAAATAAATAAATAAATAAATAAATAAATAAATAGTGGCGTATCTTGCAGTGAACCTCCACGCCATGATGGCTGACAGTGTGTTTCCGCTTTTAGTTTGCCATTTGTTTAATCTATTTATTCATGTTCCTTGCCAATCAAACTTATTTAAAATAAAATATAGGTCCTATTTACACGCGGCGTTAGTGTGCGGTCCACAAATTGTAGTGGAGTCACTTGTATATGCTTTGGACGTGGGTGCTGTGAAGAGTAAAGTAAATGTCGGTGCGACGTAAAGCAAAGTGTAAACAAAGGAATAACGCTTGCCTAAAGAACAGTATTGTTTCCAAGACATGTCGCTAAAATTTGCCATTACAAACACTGCACTGGCCGGCTGTTTCTGTCAGTCGAGATGTGCGCTCTGTCTCTTCGGCTGCTACTGATTTCCGCTAGATGGCATTAGTAGTCTACTGCAAAAAGGTACCCATTATAGACAGGAAGTAGGACAATATATATCTAACTTAGACATAAGATTATAAGTTCTTAAAACTATTTTGTTAACATACTCTTAATAATAATAATAATAATAATAATAATAATAATAATAATAATAATAATAATAATAATAATAATAATAATAATAATCGTCATCATCATAATTAGTGTTGTTAACATCTGGTACGTTAAAAAATTCCGAGGAACAAAATTCCAACATCTTGGTGTATTTTAAGGCACAGTACGTTGGTTAGGTTAGGGAACTTTTTGCTCAACATCGGAACAAATAACAATTTGAGAAATATTAAGAAGAATTTTCCACCCATTGATTTTACCAGCACCGTCCAGGACAAGGGATTTGCCATTCACTGGCCGTATTTGCAAGAGGAAAGTAGGAATTCAGAAATTGAATGCTTGGCTAAAGATTCAGTATTGAAATATTTGGGGTTGCGGTGAAGCTAAGTTCAACAAAGAGATCCGCACACGTTGTTGGGGAAGGCTGAATGTGCACTGATTAGGTAGGGGAGCTATTAGATGGGATTAAATGTCAGTCTGTACGAGAGGGGTTATGTCTTGAGGAGCAGGACGACGTCATAACACAGAGAGAAAAGGCGGGGGACTGGATGTTTCAAATTATATGCTTTTTGAGTGGAATAAGATACGGGTGGGCTGTGTAAGGAAGATGAAAGGCAGAATGCTTGGGCTGGGCCAATGATTTTTTGGATTCTCTGGTATTAGACTGTGCTGATATTTCTGTTGCGGCTACATTCGTTCTCTGCGCAGTAGTTCTAACATCGGCACTGTTCATCCAATTTATCATCGAAAGTTTGCATCATTACAGTACATTCATGTGAGCTCGGGCTGCAGGTCATCCGAAAATTTGAGTGACGTGACATGACGCGACAAAATGTATAACGGAAGTGCCGTCACAAAATGTTTTACCAAGCAACAGTATTCTTGAGAGGGCTGTAAATTTGTATAAATAGCGCGTGTTGAAATAAAATCCACTAGATCTACGCTGGGATGGTAGAATTTATTAACATTCAGATCAATGGTCTCCATGTTACGGTACACACTGTAGAATAGGGTTGCCACCTGTCCCGTATTGTAAGGGACATCCCGTATTTGAGGTGAAAATTTTGCGTCCCGTGTTATGAACTGTTGTCCCATAAAAAAGAACGTTAGTCTTTTTTTGTCTCTAAATATTTTTAAACCGGGCGAGTTGGCCGTGCGGTTAGAGGCGCGCAGCTGTGAGCTCGCATTCGGGAGATAGTGGTTTCGAACCCCACTGTCGGCAGCCCTGAAGATGGATTTCCGTGGTTTCCCATTTTCACGCCAGGCAAATGCTGGGGCTGTACCTTAAGGCCACGGCCGCTTCCTTCCCATTCTTAGGCCTTTCCTCTTCCATCGTCGCTATAAGACCTATCTCTGTCGGTGCGACGTAAAGCAAATAGAAAAGAAAATTAAAATATGTATTTGATTTGAGCGACTTTAAAGTTCAAAGTAGCTCTATTATTTTTTTTTTCTCCTTTGGAATCTTAGGAGAAGGAGATCTCGTGATGTCTTGCCATTTCCTGGTAAAGCTGAGCATGCTGGATTATTTACCTCGTCTTCCGCCGCGTATTTCCGTAGGTTTTCCATTCCATTTTCTAACGTGATTCTCTATGCTGTATGAGACTAACTCTACGTAAATCGTGTTATCAATCCCTCCAATTAACTGAAATAATTGATATAGAGGAGAGTTTTGTCTTGTTGAGAACATTCTTGCCAGTGGAGAGTACAGAAGATGCCTCAAACAAGTGGTTGTCAATGTTTACTAGTCATAAAGAACAACAGAAACTAATCGAATTAGAAAAGGTTGTACCTTTTGTAATGAGTGTTCCTGGGTCAAATGCAGCTGTTGAACTCATTTTCTCCTGAATATCTAACAAGTGGTCAGACAGTAGACACAGGTGTTCAGTAGATCTGATTTAAATATGTCTTGTAGACAGTTCCATGGCATGATGCGGTTAGACAGCGAAATTTTAAAGTCAGCTATGTCAAATGTGAATTACAAATGGAGAAAACAAGGTAGTTCCAATAATGTTTTTTTTTCTGCATGTTTTGCCATGAAATGAAATTCCACATCCTGTTTCCATTCATGTAACCGGGTCACGAATGGAATGAATGAAGCCGCATCTTGCGGCGAGAATAGGAATTGCGCCGGCTGCCGAAGCCTGTCGCACTCCTCTGGGGCAATGATTAATGAATGACAGATGAAATGAAATGATATTGGAGAGTGTTGCTGGAATGAAATATGACAGGTAAAACCGGAGTACTCGGAGAAAAACCTGTCCCGGCACCGCTTTGCCCGGCACAAATCTCACATGGAGTGACCGGGATTTGAACCACGGAATCCAGCGGTGGGAGGCAGGCGCGCTGCCTCCTGAACCACGGAGGCTCATGTATTGTCATCCCTAATGCATTGTACTGTATGTACAGTTAAGAGGGCGTAAGTTAGTTTCTTTTATGAATTTCAATAATTATTTTTTTCTGTTAATGAAACTAATTAAAATCTAATTGAAATTGGTATCTAACGTTTGATTTTTCAAGTATTTATGAACTATCCCATATTTTTGTGAAAAATCACGTATTTTTTTGGTAAATACTCTTATTTCTTATATAAAAAAAGTGGCAACCCTACTGTAGAACTAATATGTACTCGTAAATTCACAGCCTCTTATGGCTGGTGGGCATCTGAAATTAGCAGCTGTTGAATTTTTTCTTTTGCTATTTGTTTTGCGTCGCACCGACACAGATAGGTCTTATGGCGACGATCAGACAGGAAAGGCCCAGGAATGGGAAGGAAGCGGCCGTGGCCTTAAGGTAGAGCTCAAGCATTTGCCTGGTGTGAAAATGGGAAACCACGGAAAACCATCTTCAGGGCTGCCGACAGTGGGGTTCAAACCTACTATCTCCCGGATGCGAGCTCACAGCTGTGCGCCCCTAACCACACTGCCAACTCGTCCGGTGCTGTTGATGTTATACCTAGTAAGTGACCTTGAGAGGTGCACGGGCTGTAGATCCGTATTTTAAAAAAAGGACCTCTGTACCCATCTCTGTGAAATTATACAAATAAATCCTTCGTTATCAATATTTGAGTTTCCTTTATTGAAAGATATATTCATGATCATTAGCTTTTCGCAAAGGAAAAGGTTTATATTTTATTTAATTAATATTATTTACATGATTATTAATTTAGGCTTTTATCTGCTTTCCTTAGTTCTGAAAATCTGCCTTCTGTTTATATTTTCTATACAGATTACCAGTTTTAATGCCTCTCTATTTAATCTACAATGTCATTCTCTGATATAAGACTGTGCTGATATTTCTGTTGTGGCTACATTTGTTCTCATCTGCGCAGTACTTTTAACACCAGCACAGTTCATTGAATTAACCATTGAAAGTTTGCATCATTACATTCATATGATCTCGGCATCATTTCAAACTAACTAATGCTTTATTTCTTTTTCATCTGATTTGATATGAACCTTAACCGCCTCACAATATTCCTTCACACGAGGATTTCGTGCTATCATCTTCTAGTTTCTGCATCCCACTTCTTATTTATCATCCCATACTTTGTCTTCTTACATCAATTTTGAACCTCTGTGTATCACCAAGAAGTAGTACGGCTCCATGGCTAAATGGTTATCGTGCTGGCCTTTGGTCACAGGGGTCCCGGGTTCGATTCCCGGCAGGTTCGGGAATTTTAACCATCATTGCTTAATTTCGCTGGCACGTGGGCTGGGTGTGTATGTGTCGTCTTCATCATCACTTCATCCTCATCACGACGTGCAGATCGCCTATGGGCGTCAAATCAAACGACCTGCACCTGGCGAGCCGAACACTCCCAGCACTAAAAGCCATACGCCATTTAATTTTACCAAGAACTTTCCTTGGGGGTTCACTGTCATTCAAGCGCATGATATTTCCTGACACCCTCAGCTTGACTGTTTTCGCTATTGTTTTAACATTAAAGCCACTGTACAGCTGATATCATTCTCTTAGTTATGTCGCTTATGCCATTCGCCGTTCTTACCAACATATGTAGCTGAAATGTATAGATTTATATTACACTGACTGACAGAGCAAATGCAACACCAAGAAGGAGTGGTCAGAACTTTATGCCAATTGCAGGGTAGACTGACGTCACTGAGGTATGCTCATGATGTGAAATGCGCCGCTGTGCTGCGCACGTAGCGAACGATAAATGGGACACGGCGCTGGCGAATGGCCCACTTCGTACCGTGATTTCTCAGCCGACAGTCATTGTAGAACGTGTTGTCGTGTGCCACAGGACACGTGTATAGCTAAGAATGCCAGGCCGCCGTCAACGGAGGCATTTCCAGCAGACAGACGACTTTACGAGGGGTATGGTGATCGGGCTGAGAAGGGCAGGTTGGTCGCTTCGTCAAATCGCAGCCGATACCCATAGGGATGTGTCCACGGTGCAGCGCCTGTGGCGAAGATGGTTGGCGCAGGGACATGTGGCACGTGCGAGGGGTCCAGGCGCAGCCCGAGTGACGTCAGCACGCGAGGATCGGCGCATCCGCCGCCAAGCGGTGGCAGCCCCGCACGCCACGTCAACCGCCATTCTTCAGCATGTGCAAGACACCCTGGCTGTTCCAATATCGACCAGAACAATTTCCCGTCGATTGATTGAAGGAGGCCTGCACTCCCGGCGTCCGCTCAGAAGACTACCATTGACTCCACAGCATAGACGTGCACGCCTGGCATGGTGCCGGGCTAGAGCGACTTGGATAAGGGAATGGCGGAACGTCGTGTTATCCGATGAGTCACGCTTCTGTTCTGTCAGTGATAGTCACCGCAGACGAGTGTGGCGTCGGCGTGGAGAAAGGTCAAATCCGGCAGTAACTGTGGAGCGCCCTACCGCTAGACAACGCGGCATCATGGTTTGGGGCGCTATTGCGTATGATTCCACGTCACCTCTAGTGCGTATTCAAGGCACGTTAAATGCCCACCGCTACGTGCAGCATGTGCTGCGGCCGGTGGCACTCCCGTACCTTCAGGGGCTGCCCAATGCTCTGTTTCAGCAGGATAATGCCCGCCCACACACTGCTCGCATCTCCCAACAGGCTCTACGAGGTGTACAGATGCTTCCGTGGCCAGCGTACTCTCCGGATCTCTCACCAATCGAACACGTGTGGGATCTCATTGGACGCCGTTTGCAAACTCTGCCCCAGCCTCGTACGGACGACCAACTGTGGCAAATGGTTGACAGAGAATGGAGAACCATCCCTCAGGACACCATCCGCACTCTTATTGACTCTGTACCTCGACGTGTTTCTGCGTGCATCGCCGCTCGCGGTGGTCCTACATCCTACTGAGTCGATGCCGTGCGCATTGTGTAACCTGCATATCGGTTTGAAATAAACATCAATTATTCGTCCGTGCCGACTCTGTTTTTTCCCCAACTTTCATCCTTTTCGAACCACTCCTCCTTGGTGTTGCATTTGCTATGTCAGTCAGTGTATATAATACTATTAGAATGATTGAAAAGATTCACTTTATAGTTTTTGAAGTAACTATAGCTATGTACAGTCGCTCGGAAAGAAAAGAATGAGCTCATTTTATTGTATACGTTAAAGACATAATGTTTGCTGTGGGTGTCCACAGGGGTTGTAAGAACTTTGTTTCAAACAACTCCAGTTTACGTTCCACTATGCTACGCATGGGCGAAGTTTGAGGCATATGTCGCGATAGATCTAACCAGGACCTTATGTATCATCAGCAACTGAACAGTTATCTCTGTTTTGTATTATACTGCCAAAATACATATTTTGGATATATACGAGCCATCCACGTAGTTCCTTATTGTGTGATCTTCAGGACAACTAAATTGCTATGAATCCACATGATACACAAGACGTATACTCTGCGATCCATATCAGAAGCTTACTAATTTTTTTAGAATCCTTTAAAGTACATCTCAAGATATCTTCTAATATTCTGACAGAATCGGTTACAGATATCGTCAACCCAGAGCGAAATGCCGTCAGTGCTAGTCTGCTCAGTGCTTGGGAGGGTTGGGAGCAGCTGAGTTGAGGAACGGAGGGGAAGTTCAAGTCATGCGTACCCAAGCTAGAGCTGTTTGAGTAGCAGTACAATAGTTAAATAATTATAAACACACTGGTATACTACAAAAGAGAATGCCTAGATTGCACAAACGTAATTCAAATACGTTAAGCATGAGCGGATTCCCGTATTTGTGCAAACAGCTGTTCTTATTAATAAAGATGTGTAAATCTAGCCACAAAAGTAAGCTCATCGACTTAGAGCTAAACTGTGCATTGCGACTTGTCAGTATGCAAACAATAGTACCAAATAATAAATAGTACACAATCTGAAATAATAGTACAATAGTACACAATCTGAAAAATCCCGAAGGTCCTGAAGAGCAGATGTACACCAAAGATATATTTTAATTTGTTTATTTAATTTGTTTCTTAGAGAATGGGTGACATACAGGGAGGCTGTAGTAGCAACAGCAAGGGAATGCCTAAGAACAACTGTGTGTAAAGATGGGAAAAAGCTAACATCTTGGTGGAATGATGAAGTGAGAGCAGCTTGTAAACGTAAAAGGAAGGCTTATCAGAAATGGCTCCAAACAAGTGCTGACGCAGACAGGGAATTGTACATACAGTAGATGAAAGAAACAGAGCGAAACAAATAAATGTTGAATCCAAAACGAAGTTGTGCGAAGATTTTGGTAATAACCTGTAAAGGCTAGGTCAAGCAGCAGGGAAAGCTTTCTGGACAGTGAAACAGAACCTTAGAAAGGGAGGGGAAAAGGAAATTAACACTGTTTTGGGTAAATCAGGTGAACTCGTAATAGATCCCAGGGAATCACTGAACAGGTGGAGGAAATATTTTGAAAAACTTTTCAACGTAAAAGAAAATCTTCATGGTGGTGTTGCAAACAACGGAGCTCAAAGGGAGGAAATAACGCTTGAGGAAGTGGAAAGGATGGTTAAATGAACTCCTTTGTCATAAAGCAGGAAGGATGGCTACAACTATCGAGGTATCTCATTGATTAGTATACCAGGCAAAGTATTCACTGGCATCTTGGAAAGAAGGGTGCGATCAGTGTTTGAGAGGAAGTTGGATGGAAACCAGTGTGGTTTCAGACCACAGAAGGGCTGTCAGGATCAGATTTTCAGTTTGCGCCAGATAATTGAAAAACGCTACGAGAGGAATAGACAGTTATATTTATGTTTCCTAGATCTAGAGAAAGCATATGACAGGGTACCGAGGGAAAAGATGTTCGCCATACTATGGAACTACGGGATCAAGTGTAGATTATTAAAATCAATCAAAGGCATTTATTTTGACAATTGGGCTGCAGTGAGAATTGATGATAGAATGAGTTCTTGGTTCAGGGTACTTACAGGGGTTAGCCAAGGCTGTAATCTTTCACCTTTGTTGTTCGTAGGTTACATGGATAATCTGCTGAAAGGTATAAAGTGGCAGGGAGGGATTCAGGTAGGTGGTAGGTGGATATGTAGTAAGCAGTTTGGCCTATGCTGATGACTTGGTCTTAATGGCAGATTGCGCCGAAAGCCTGCAGTCTAATATCTTGGAACATGAAAATAGGCGCAATGAGTAGAGTATGAAAATTAGCCTTTCGAAGACTAAATTGATGTCAGTATGTAAGAAATCCAAAAGCACTGCACGTCAGAAAGGTGATACAAAGCTGGAACATGTAGATAAGTATTTAGGATATGTGTACTCCCCGAATGGTAATATAGTAAGTGAGATTGAATCAAGGCGCAGTAAAGCTAATGCAGTGAGGTCGCAGTTGCGATCAACAGTATTCTGTAAGTAGGAAGTCAGCTCCCGGACGATACTATCTTTACATCGGTCTGTTTTCAGACCAACTTTGCTTTACGGGAACGAAATCTGGGTGGACTCAGGATATCTTATTCATAAGTTAGAAGTGACAGACATGAAAGTAGCGAGAAGGATTGCTGGTACAAACAGGTGGGAACAATGGCAGGAGGGTACTGGGAACGAGGATATAAATGCTAAAGTAGGAATGAGCTCGATGGATGAAGCTGTACGCATAACCCAGCTTCAGTGGCGGGGTCATGTGAGGCGAATGGAGGAGGACAGGTTACCTAGGAGAATAATGGACTCTGTTATGGAGGGTAAGATGGTTAGACGATGGTTAGACTCAGTTTCTAACGATTTAAAGATAAGAGGTATAGAATTAAGTGAGGCCACAGCACTAGTTGCACATAGAGGATTGTGGCAACATTTAGTAAATTTAGAGACTTGCAGACTGAACGCTGAAAGGCATAATGATCTACAATGATAATGTATGTACGATGTAATTTGTTTCTTTGCTTTCGTAGTCACCAATACCAAAAATATCTTGAAATGTTTGTTCCTTTAAGAAAAATATGAAAACAAATTACATAAATGGTATTTTCTTGACGTAAGTGTCCTGATACTGTGGTTTTTGAACACAATGACAATACATTTATTCCGGAAATATACAATGCTATATTTTTTTCCTTTGCCTACGAATAATTTTCTCGTCCTGCCATATGCGTGTGCTCCATAATATGCATCCTTTTCGTTCCACATGGACCATACTCCGAATAATAATAATAATAATAATAATAATAATAATAATAATAATAATAATAATAATAATAATAATAATAATAATAATAATTGGTTAGCAGGAATTCATGAAGATCTACAAGAAATGGGTATTGAGGACGAAACCATTCAAGATAGAATGAAATTTAGCAGCTTAGTAAACAAACATAAATTTGTAGAGAAACCAACAAGAAAAAATATGGGCTGGACAGAAACACGCAGAAAGGAACACAGTGAAAAAATGAAGAGATACTCGGAAGAAAAGAAGAAGAAACATTGTGCAAAATAAGTTCATACGCGCTCCACAGTTGGGCACAACGAATCAAAATAATAATAATAATAATAATAATAATAATAATAATAATAATAATAATAATAATACGCACACACGAATGTTATGGGAACATTATCCCACCACCACCACTGTAATGTACCGATACGTACGAAGACAGTCTGGTGCTCCGTTCTCCCCTCTACAGTCAGCCATTACGAGCGGAGCCAAGTAGTGCCTGTTCCCTAGAGCAACGAGCTGATGACCTTTGGGTTACCACATCAAGTTTTGAATCCCAAGGGTGATCATATTTTTTTTTAAATGTTGCCACTCATGACGAGCCCCTTAATGTAAGCTATCCTCTGAAGAAGACTGATCCATCTCGGATCGGATATAGAGATCACAGTGCATTGTGCATTGCGGTATGGGCTACAAGAAGTTTGTTCCATTCTCGGGACAGCCGGCGATGGGTTTGGAACACAGACGTCTCCCGAATGCAGAGATTGGACCCATAGCGGCCACTCCGCTCTGTGATTACAACTTGAACTAAACTACAAAAATGTAATCTTTATGAACATGCCCCGTAATCATACTGCAAAATTATGTTTATTAGATGTTAGTGACAACCTGCTTCACACCTGAATAGAATATCTTGACTAATATAATCAATTAATACCCTATAATGTAACATTTAAGTTAAATAAATTAATCAACAATGCAATGGAGCCTCTTGGCCCTATGCGTTCAACAAAGCAAGTCCGTTGAACTGTATCTGTATGGCTATAAAAGTTTAGATTGTTTAATAACCAAGATTCCGCTTCGAATAAACTCTCAACTTGGTACACTATTTGAGAGAGCTCGTAAAGGAATTTCTTGAATAACTTATATATGACAGTGTTTCTAACATCAACATCTCTTTCTTCTATCTGGAAATAAATATTAAATACGACATATTAATCGTATTAAAGAAGACTGTTAATATTTGTGTTGCAGACGTCCCGAGTGCAGGAGGCTGAAGTGTGGTTTACCCGCGCAGAATCCTTGGCCCCTCACGATGCCGGAGTGTTTCGTCAATACGGTAAGATTCATTGTCATCATGCACAACCTACTTGTTATTTAAATGTATTGTGCGATTTAGCCATCATACTCCTTAATACACAGGTACTACGGTATTAGACAATTAGATGGATTGATGAACCTATGTTAAAACGTTTTTAATTAGCAATTTGCTTTACGTCGCACCGATACAGATAGGTCTTATGGCGACGATGGGATACTAAGGGGCAAGGAGTGTGAAGGAAGCGACCGTGGCCTCAATTAAGGCATAGCCCCAGCATTTTCCTGCTGTGAAAATGAGAAACTACGGTAAACCACCTTCAAGGCTGCCGACAGTAAGGTTCGAACCCCCTATTTCCCGAATAAAAGCTGTCAGCTACGTGACCCAAGCCACCCTTATTTCTATAAATAAAGAGCTAAATTCATGATTCTAGTCCATTTTTAAGATAATTGCACGCTAAAACAGTGTGCCGAATTTTATTTGTCTGTTTCAGTGTGCAACTGCCTTAATCGCGAACTACAATCATAAATGTAGCTCTTTATTTAGGAAAAATAGGCCATAGAATATTCGACAAAATTTGATAAAACTGAATAGCAATATTTGAAATTTTCCTACAAAAAGAACTATCATGATTGTGGTCTACTTTGTATACTCGAAATCTTTAGTATCTCGTGGCCAGAAATATTCATTTCAGGCAAGAAATCAGTAGAGCCCTCAGAACCACCCACTACCTGCTTACACACACTCTCTCATTGATCACATCTATTTGACGCGTTAACACATGCACACATGTGAAGAGTGAGGGGAGGTGGAGAAAACGAAGTACGAGGATATTTAGCATGAACTAAACGCACGCGGAGGGGAAGATACTTGCTTACCCGCCTGCCCACGCTTCCCACTGGTTCGACAATGAAGGGAGAGGGGAATGAAGGGAGAAAGACACGGTTCCTTCAAGGCAACAGACGTAATGTGTATGTCAACTCATTGAGGGTCAAATTCTTCAGTTCCTTTGTATTTCTTTTGTAATTCTTCTTCACTATCAAATGGCATCGCGCTCAACCACCGTAAGAAAGAATGACCGTTGTTTTCGTCAATAACGGCCCTGTTAAATAATAATAATAATAATAATAATAATAATAATAATAATAATAATAATAATAATAATAATAATAATAATAATAATAATACTTATCCTCAAAAACCAAAGTTAAAATAACCTGTCATTAAATAATTATGATTATCAGAGACGCAAGGGCGTTTGGAAAATCGTCCCTATGAAGTTATTGTCGGCGCTGATCAAACAAATAAATGCCAGATATTGGGGTGGGATTACATCGTGCACACTTCATCGCAATTAAATTACAGTTAATTCTTTCCTTGATTAGGAAAATCTCGTATAGTCAGAATGTTTAACAATAGAAACATCTTAAACAGTTCCCAAACTGGAGTTGGGAGTGACCTCTGAGTCCGCAATGTCGCAAGCCACACCTCCTGGAAGGATGAACACATGTGACGTTGGCTTGGTTACTTCTCCTTCATCCTCAGTGTTGGCCAAAATCTTCGCCAAAACGTTGCCTGTTTCTTTCCAACCGGAATTCTTGTGATCGCGATTGTACCTACATGCTGTGGGTAGAAGCTGTAAAAATAACATGTCACATGAGTAGTTCGTGTTTACCCTTCCGACAACTTGGAGTGAATTTACAGCCTTAAAACTCATCGCAAGAAATGAAGTGTCATAAAAAAATAACCATGAAGTATATAACCAGCAAATAATATGCTAATAACAATCTACAATGTTCATTCATTGTACATGATCATTTTTGTCCACCTAGAATAAGTATTTCTGTCCAGATTACGATGGCAAAAATAGTGGATGTTCCACTGCTTTACTATGGTCTTTACAGACATGTGTCCTAACATTGCCACAGCATTGGAAATCTGCTCTATATCATATCGTCGCAACTTTTGAAAACACTAATCTCACTGGACTGTTGACCATCTTACGGGGCTGAATGGCTCAGACGTTTGAGGCGCTGGCTTTCTGACCCCAACTTGACAGGTTCGATCATGGCTCAGTCCGTTGGTATATGAAGGTGCTTAAATACGCTAGTCTCGTGTCGGTAGATTTACTGGCACGTAAAAAGAACTCCTGCGGGACTGAATTCCGGCACCTCGGCGTTCTCCGAAAACTGTAAAAGTAGTTAGTGGGACGTAAATTAAATAACAATATTATTTTATTATATATAATTCACAATTTTACAACTTGGTTTATGTGCTTACTCGGTACAATGTACACTGCCGGCCAAAAGTTTCCGGACAAAACATATGTACCCGCACGAATATGTTTAATGATTGTTTAATGACAGAATATGTTAATGTAACCAAGTTTCAAAGTTTATCGGACAACAACGACGAGTTTATGTTCAACGTTGAGCATCGGAGAAAATGCATCCTACTGTGTAACACCTTCAGTTAAAAATGAAGGGGCTCTGTAATGGTTTGGGGTTGTTTCACATTCAGTGGAGTTGGTATACTGCACCGAATTCAAGGAACACTGGACAAAAACAGCTACCATTCCATTCCATCTCGTTATGCTCTTCCCTCTGGACATCAACGTGGGTTTGTCGTCCGAGAAGACAATGACCCACACACACGTCTCGCTATTGCATGAATTATCTGCAAAACAAACAAAACTCTGGGGAATTTGTTTTTAATGGAATCCCTCCTCCACTCCCCCCGTCAATCTCGGATTGAAATCCAATTGAGGGAGGAGTTGGATCGGCACGTCCGAAAAGAGTCCTCCTTCATGGGAAAAGCTGCGAGTCTCTTGCAGAAAGCCTGGCAAAGTATACCTGCATCAGTGTTAGAAAAACTTGTTCTGAGAATACCAAGAACAGTTAAGTGTACTTGCAGCAAAGCGAGGTTTCTTTGACTGGAAGCGAGTTTAATGTGACCGAGCTCGATAGCTGCAGTCGCTTAAGTGCGGCCAATATCCAGTATTCGGGAGATAGTAGGTTCGAACCCCACTGTCGGCAGCCCTGAAAATGGTTTTCCGTGGTTTCCCATTTTCACACCAGGCAAATGCTGGGGCTGTACCTTAATCAAGGCCACGGCCGCTTCCTTCCCACTCCTAGCTCTTCCTTGTCCCATCGTCGCCATAAAACCTATCTGTGTCGGTGCGACATAAAGCAACTAGCAAAAAAAAAAGTTTGATGTGTTCTGGTGATCTGTGGGAGTAAATGTGTACATATTGCATATTTGTCACTTTCTTGCATAGGTACGTTATTTTATTTTAATCTCAATCCATTCTTTAACATTCAATGCTTGTCCGGAAACTTTTGGCCGGCAGTGTACGTGGATGAAGTACTATTTAGTACATACACGCATGTGCTTCACATAGATATACTTACATGCGATGTTGAAAAATAAATATGACAGATATTTATAATACATAAATAGTCAAAATTATTAGTAAGCTATTTACATTATTCCTCTGTATATGGTGGATGTCCTATGCCAATAAACTTCCTTACTATATGGCCAGTAGACAGGATTGCTGCTTTTTGAAATTCTCTGTAAGTGAGAGGGTGAAGATTAAGGGCTTCAATGCTCCTGTGTAGTGTCTTCGGTATAATACCATTACATCCAATCGCCACTGGAATGATAACATTGTTTAGTGTCCACGTGGTTTTTATTTCCATGACCACATTTGTGTACTTGGATATATTCTGTGTATGTGTTGATTGAAGGTTGTGAGGATTACGTCAATTATGAAGCAAATATTCTTGTTTTAATCTACAAAAGTTATATCTGGACTGTTGCAGGTTATTTTTTATTTTTATTATTATTATTATTATTATTATTATTATTATTATTATTATTATTATTATTATTAACCATCTTGTCTCAAGTATTTTCTATGAAGTAATAACATAGGTGAGGTAACGCTCGGTACAGCAGATTATAGGTCCACGGGCGACGCTCAGGAAGGAAGGAACAGGGGGAGTGTTTCTTTACACAGGCTGGGGAGGGCGGGATTGTGTGTGTGTGTGCGCTATAGATTTCAATTACTTCACCAGCCCACCGGACGTCTGACAGTCCCGTATACGCAATCAATCAAAAGGCGTCCGGGGTGGAGTTATTGACTCTGGTGAAAGCCACATGGCCACAGATCAATCAAGATCAGAGTACGACCTCTTAAAGAGACGGCATTAGCTTTCTACGTCGCCGGCTGTGATTAGTTCAACAGTGGAAGGCCTGATGAAGGACCAGATGCCAGCTTCTTTTTCCATGCATGTACAAGTATGCGATGCCCGCATTAAAATAAACTCTACACTGTACAAAAACTCAACGGCAAGACTTTTGGAATGGATTTCTCATATCGAGAGGAGAAGAATAGGGTATGGAAACATGGGTCCCGAAATGCATAATTAGTTATCCAACATTTAATAACGTTAGTGGAATCAAAAGTCTTCGATGTAATTGGACATGACAAGCTATGGTTCTGCTTGAAAGAAATGGGAATACGAGCACAGCTGATCAGTATGGCACAGTGCGAAATATGTACATAAAAATGAGTAAATATCAGTGAAATATATAATATTAACAAAGTAGTGTATGTAAATTATTATATTACTGCATTAAATTTACAAAAATGATCGTATATTCCTCTTATTATGACTTATGGTTATGAGATAATAAATTCTTTTAAATACCTCCATATTTTATGACAGTTATCATTGTTCTTTAAATAATTGATATAGTCTACTGTTCTCTAATTTTGACAGCATTAAATAATCAAATTAAACACCGTTATTTTAAAAGTATTGCCCAGCACTGTGGGGGCACATAGCGTTCCAATTATTTTACATTGCGACACAAGGCATGTAATGGCCATCGTGTAAAATTCCTGGGGCTGCTTTGTGAACCAGTTCCGAACGCACTGCTTGATGCCGTCGTCCGAGGTAAATCGTTTGCCTCTCAGAGCCTTCTTTAGTTCACCTTGGATTTTCATTTTACATATTACATAAAAACAGCTCTTCAAGTTGATCCGGGAGGAATACGACCAGGTGGACTGAAAGTACTGCAACTAGCTTAAGTGCGGCGCGGATAATTTTGCACTGAGCGGCATGGCTTCCGCTCTTTGCTCGGTTCACGTGTTGTCTGTCGAGTCTGTCGGGTCAGTCTTATTTATACTTTCCTGCCCTCTTATTCCGGTTCATCAGAGGTTAACCGCGAGAGAGGGGGTGGTTTCTTAAATAGGTATTTGGAGGCCCACCTCGATGCTCAAATTTTCACCACAGAACGGTCTGATAATGTAATCTCACACGTCGTAATTTTATCAAGAATCGATCGTGGGTTGGTAAGATATCAATAGATTTCAGTCTTCCACGTTTCGTGGGTTTCTAGTGTCGCTACTGGCGTGGTATAGCTCTGGCCAATAGCAGTCCAGCTGGGGTCAATTCTTAGAAATGTATACCTTAAAATATTAAAGTTATTGCAAGTAATCATGATAAAGATCTTCTAAAATCCCCACTGTTGAAGTTCTGTGATTCAAATATTTTATTTATTATTCATTGGAAAGATAGTCGGATTTCATATTTACAGATTCAAGGCTGGTACAACTGGCTATGGTCGACAAGTCACCAGAATTTTGTCATTGGCCTGGAATTAAAGTGGCCCTTTTAAAGTATTCCCGTAGCCAACCTTACGAATACATGCCCATAGGCTGGGGAATTTTGTTTCCTCACTTTTAAGAACATGTCGCGTTGTGCCATTTTGTATTGAGCCAGAATATCGGTATTATTTTCCTGGTAGCAATTAGCGACTTAGTTACTTCTCTCCCCTTTCCACTCTGGCATTTAAGGGATCGGGCACTTGGTGTGTTTTCTGCCGAGACAAACAGCTTAACTAGCCATGTTTTCCGCCTACGGAAATGTTCGTTTCTATTGTCTATATAATCTTCCTGACGCCAGGTCAGTCTGAATATTCTTGCAGGTGTGGCAACATTTCTCAAGCGAGCACCAGCTTACCAACATGTATTTCAGTATTCCAATATCCTATGAATCATAACAAATCATAATGACCAATCCCGCACGGGTACAATATTAAGATTAATATTAACATCGAGGAAATTGACGTAGTTGACGAGTTTATCTTCCTTGGCTCTAAAATTGATCGAGGAAGTGACTGTTTCTTTGAGATCAAACGGCGGTTGACACTTGGAAGAAACGCAATGATCAATATGAATATATTCTGGAAAAGCAGAGTTATCAGTAAAACAGCTAAATGCACACTGGTCAGCGCCATAGTCTTTCTCATTGCCAGCTACGGGTGCGAAACAGGCACGGTAAGGAAAGCTGACTGGAGAAGGATCGATGCTTCTGAACTTTCGTGTTGGTGCCGTATGCTCAAAATACCAGCCATAATCAGTAATAAATCTTAAACCACCTGAAGCCAAAAGTCTCCCTTGAAAACATTGTAGGGAGGCGAATTCTATCCTACTTTGGCCAAATAGTGAGAAGCACTTCCCTGGAAAAAATGTCACGCTAGGAATGATGGATGGTAACAGAAAATCTGGACGGCCAAGATTACGTTGACTAGATGACATCAAACGCGACACGAGTATGTCTCGTGCCAAAATGAAGAAAGCTGCAATAAGGAGAGATAAATGGCGGCACATAATCCATGGGATGACAGAGAGTCGTAGTCGACTGAACGGATGAAGGAAGGAAGGAAGGAAGGAAGGAAGGAAGGATATAGGAGCAAACTCCAAGGTACAGAGATGAAATTTCTCATTACTTTGATTCGGAATACACGAATGGATAAGCTCTGTAATGAGATGATACGTCTTGAAACCAACGTTAAATATCTACTCTGTAACGTAATTTAAAAAATCGAAACTGGAATGATTTGAACATGTTTAGAGAACCGAACGAGGGGCTACGCGGTTTGTATTACGTAGTTGTTAGCTCGCATCCGGGAGATAGTGAGTTGGAACACTGCTGTCGGAAGGCCTGAAGATGGTATTCCCTAGCCCTCATTTTCATATCAGGGATTAAAGCGACGTAAAGTAAATTCTATAATATAATAACATGTTAAGAAAATGGAGCCAAACCGAGCCACTAAAGAGTGACTGGAAAGAGATCTGGACGACAGACGTCCTAGAGGCCGACCAACAAAACGGTGCGTCAGACAAGTGGAGCAGACAGAACCTGGCTGGAAGAGGCATAGAATGGCTCGAAGTATAACTGAGGAGAAGCTATATATAGCCAGACAACGATGGCGAGCGATCGTATACCGCACCCGAGCAACTGGGGGCGGTTAAGTGTTGATATTCTTGATGATTGTGTACAACCGTCACCTCCGATAGCGCGCCGTGAAGTGGTGTGTCTCACCGGAGCTTCTTTACGATGTCTAAGCAAGGACATCAACATCGGTGAAGTGACTGTAGTGTAGATGTATCGCACAATGTTCCTAGATCCCGTGGGTAGAACACGTCGCCAATGAGGAGGTACTCCGTCGTGTTGGGGAATTATTCGAAGTCGCGACCATCGCAAAACGCTCAAAAGCAGCCCCATTCGACCACATCTTCTAAAATGGCAAGTACAGCCTGATACAACTGATCACAGCAGGCAACCGTGGACGTGGGCCGAGAAGGGGATTATGGGAGAGGAACTTCCTCATGGTTCCATGTCTACGATACAATCTCTGTTGCTATACCCGTAATATTAAAAGAAGCGTTTTGACAGATAGAGCTGGAGAGAGGAGCATTGAACGGCCTGCCACATTCCTTTCTCCTTCCCTTCGCTTCCGTCTCACTTGTTCGTTTGTTCAGACCGCTGTTATCTGCTGTACGGAACTCAGCAGACAGAGGTTTGGCAGCTCCAAGCAACACGAGTCGGACAACAGGCTTATCTCCATGGCAACCGCAGTGGGTCCGCCCATATTTCCATGGCAACCATACCCTTTACTCACTTCTCGCCATCCAGGCAGGCAGTAAACGGACCTCCCTGTAAGAATCAGAACGCATCTTTCAATATTACGACTGTAGAAACGTAAACTTGGAAAAATTACTCCATGATGAACTCCCCCTTCTGTGAGGAGACAGCGCCAGAAAGAAGAAACTAACTAACCAAGCGAGTTGGCCGTGCGGTTAGGGTCGCGCAGCTGTGAGGTTGCTTTCAGGAGATAGTAGGTTCGTACCTCACTGTCGGCAGCCCTGTGGTTTCCCATTTTCACACCAGGCAAATGCTGGGGCTGTACCTTACTTAAGTCCACGGCCGCTTCCTTCCTACTCCTAGCCCTTTCCTATCCCATCGTCGCCATAAGACCTACCTGTGTCGGTGCGACGTAAAGAAAAATTGTAATGACAAATAGGAATAAGATACAGATTTAAGTTTAAGGTCACTTGTTTACTAATAATTCCTTACCTTTATTTAAAATTACTTTGCGTTTGTTTTCCTAGAAAACCGTGGAAATGCATATGGACATATTTTATAGGAAATATAATTCTCTAACCTGTTTTTAGCCTATTCTGCTTTTCTGATGAGACTAATAGTTTGCACGTCACTTTGGTTTCTATGGGGTAAAATATGCACCAAGACCGAGGGAACTGGTTGTACGACACTTGGGTCACGTAGCTATAATATTAAATTCGGAAGATTCTCGGTTCGAAACCCACTGCCGGCAGCCCTGAGGATGGTTTTCCATAGATTCCCATTTTTACACTAGGCAAATGTTAGGAGCTGTACCTTAAATAAGGCCACGGCCAGTTTCTTCTCGGTCCTAGCCCTATTCTAGCCCACCGTTACCATAACACCTTTCTGAATCGGTGTGTTGTAAAATAAATAGCAAAAATAATGTTCTGGAAATTATTCTTTAACATGCCAGTAATCTCCTATTTAAAGGCTTAAAATGTCTTCCTTGTTTGGTCTTTGTTCTGAACTTTTGATAAATAATGAAAGCCATTTTCTATGTGTAATATTATCCGTTTAATATTGTGTATAGAATATCGAGTGAGTTATTCTCTTTTTGTTCCCATATCTAACTGTAACAGCTCGACATTCATGAAGCAATACGAGTCTCTGCTAGTTCACGTACACGAACAAGTAATTTATTTCACCAACAGTTTTCATTTTCCATTATCTCCTATCGTATGAGGTAACTCCCCCATCAGGCAGGTTGCGTGGTAGCACATAGCAATTTGCTTAATTACAGTAACACGAGAGTTCCCGTCCTTCACATCACGGTTTGCCTATGGACAGGAGCTGTGCGTTTCTAAGTAATAAATCTCCGATAAAACACCTGTAACGCTGCTGTGGCAGATCGGGGGCAGCAAGAGAGAAAACTCAATCTTTTTTTTTTTTTTTTTTTTTTATGGCTTTGACCAAAGGCGTAACTCTCATAGACATGGTGAAGCCTAACTCTACCGAGAAAGTTTCGGAGGTTATTCAGGGATACATTCTGAGTGTACTGGCATAAGGGACCCGTGGTGTCCGGTGGCTTATTACAGAGTATTTCGTTTGGTTTGTTGCCGTATTTAGCTCTGAACCTGCATTGCACTGAAAATAATAAATAGTAGTTCTTGACAAACGCCGGGATATCTGAATTTTGTCCCGCACGAGTTCTTTAACGTGCCAGAAGCCAATGATACCGTGATCATGGTGGTCGAAATTTTGGACAATACCTGTAAGGGAACAGTTCTGCAACATCGTTTTTCATGTAAAATCACGTGTGTCAGAATTTCAGGCATGGCTTCATGTCCCGAAAGTAAACAGTTATCAGCTTGGAAAATATCTCACAGGATATTTCTAAAATCTTGGATGAGGGTATTTAGGCGGATGTAATATACACAGATTTTAAAAATGCGTTTGATAAAGTACGAGTAGATCATGACCAGCGTGTAAGTAAATTAAATTCGAAACGTTTTTCTAAGCCACTTCCTCAATTTTTCAGTTCATACTTAAAAGAAGTCACTTTAGAAGAAATACATCTGAAGAATTTTCTTCCTTCTCAGAAATTCCACAAGGTTCGAATCTGGGACCAATTCTTTTTTTACTTTATACTGATGATCTCCCAAATTGTGTAAGATATTCCAAATGCTTACTTTATGCAGATCTGAAATTATACACCCGTATTTCAACAATACAGGATTGCCACCTTCTACAGCGCGATATAGAAAATATCTGTGAATGGAGCATTAAAAACAAACTAAAATTGAATATTTCTAAGTGTTGAATCCTTTCTTTCTCAAAAGCCAAAGTGCCGGTAAATTTCACTCGCTCAGTGTTAGGGAATAACTTTAAGTAAGTCATAGAGTACAATGAGCTTGGTATATTATTCGATGCCAAGTTAATATATTGAAAGACCAGCTAACAGCGCTTATAAAATGCTAGGATATGCCATGCGTAATAAAAAAAAACATGTAATGGAATAACAACAATTTATTACACTCTACGATACATTAGTATGCTCTCTACTTGAATACGCAACTATTATTATGGAACCCACGTAACAATAAATTTATCGAAATAATAGAAAAAGTCCAGAAACGTTTCATAAAATGTCTATATATGAGAAAATATGATGAATTTCCTTTGAATGTAAGTAACGAGTGTCTCCTCATAGATGCCCACTTCAAATCTCTTAAATTACGTAGAGAATTATGCAATACAATATTTATGTACAAATTTATCAACAGAATATTTGATCATTCGTATTTTCTTTAATGTTTAAAATTCATTGTCCCGCAGGTTAAAACAAGAGTTTCATTTGCATTCTACTGTGAAAATGTGGAAACAGTCAGTCACAATCTATCACCACTTCTCAGAATATGCAAAAATGTATAACAGAATAGCAGTGAACTATATGCAGCTAGATTTCGGCTCCAACAAGCAAAATTGTCTCCATCACCTCAGGCTCATGATTTAGACACTAAAAATGTTTCAGATTTGATAACATAGTTATTAAGTTAGTAATGATTATTACACGACGTTGTTACTATCCTTGCCATCGTAATTTTCATGTATTTATTTCTATCATTAACCTAATCTCATTAACATGATCATCATTAATAAAAGTATTTAGAATCTGTACTGCTATATTTTAATTTTTTAAGTATACTGTAATTGGAGACTTGCTCTCTATTGTATGTTTTCAATAAAATAAAATAAAATTCATTACGTACTGTACTGCACAGTATAATGACAGAACAGATTGAACACACTGTGACAGAAGTGTACGCGTTTCGTTTGAGGATTGTTGCATTGCTCTGTATTTTGTGTTGTACGTTTCAGTTATTGCATGTTACAGGCTTTTTATCACTGATATGAAGGTGTTTTCACAGAAACAAGGATGATTGGGGTAACAAACCGAATAAATCGTAATTATATTATTACTCTGAAAGGAGCTACGGTTCCCTTATACCAATACATTCAAAAGGAATCCCTGAACAACCTCCAGAAGTTTGTTAGTGGAGTTTGGCTTC
This sequence comes from Anabrus simplex, assembly GCF_040414725.1. Lineage (NCBI taxonomy): Eukaryota > Metazoa > Arthropoda > Insecta > Orthoptera > Tettigoniidae > Anabrus > Anabrus simplex. The sequence goes on along the minus strand of NC_090267.1, from coordinate 443,348,627 downwards.
ACCTTGTATAATAAGTTCCGACATAAAACAGCGCCTCGATGAGTTGTCATGTAAGGTTGTTCACGTCCGAGAGAAACTGAGACGCTGAAGTACTGATGAGGGTAAACTTCCAGCACTCCGGCGGCTCTTAAATCTGCTAACAGAATTTGCTCATTATTAAATTACAGATGCGATATTTGAAGTGGACACACGATCAGCTGTCTTTCGACTCTCACAGCTGAGGTCGGAATCCTTGTGATCGTAGGGTGAAAATTTCACCTGAAAACTCACGTGGTGTCCAGGCGAGTCAATTGGCCCAAAACTCGAAACATTGCAACAAATTTCAATACTTCATAATGTGACATGTGTGAGTTAAGGTTAGATTACCTTCAATATTGTAAGGTTAAGTATACAATATATTCCACAGGATATGAGGAACATCATTTGAGAACATAAGCGTCAATAGACACTATCTAGCTCAGGGCCTCTCAAACGCCCAAAATCTCTCGCGTGCAAACCGAGGCGCAGAGACTCCGTGCAATGTGCATCGGTCCGATTCGGCTTGACTTGGATGTTGTAGGGCGCTGAGAGCGACGAAACGTTCGGTGATAGACGGCTTGTTTATCAGTGAAATAGATAATCTCAAGACAACAACATAATAATGGAGCAACCTGTTTCGAAGAAAGAAAATACTTCCAAAAATCCATTTTAATCGTACTGGAACCTTTCGTATTTCTTCTCAGTCGTGACGATAAAGCCAAATGCTTAATCTGTGGGACAATAATTACGTGATCATCAAAAAAACTATTTTTCAATACAAAGGCTTTGCTCGAATTCTACGAGAATTTGTCGAAGGTTTACCTAAGCTGCATCAAGAGGCAGGTAAGATTATCTGTTTGTTTCCACATGCATATGTGAAAGCTTTTCTTTTTCTGTTTTGACTTGTACAAAAACCAGATTGCGTGCGAGTATTTCTGATTGTAATTTAAAGAACGCTCTCAGAATTTCTGTCAACCGATTGCTTGTTCCAGATATTACTACTATAATTGCAAAGAAAAAGAAAGAGCTAGAGAAGATAAATTGTGTGCTCAAACCAAATTGAAAGAAGAGTTTTTAACACCTGTAACATTGTCCCATACAACAGAGTGTCTCCACTCACTCCACATAAACATTTCGCAGTGAAGGAAGGATCAGCGGGAAAGGTGAAGAAGGTGAAGACAGGCCGAACGGGTGAGACAGATGTAGGAAAGAGGAGTGGGGGTTTGCACTCTGGTCAACCCAGTGAAGTCGTCTCCTGCACCTTGCGCCGTGCAGTGCACTGGCGCATGCACCCTGAGAGGCCCTGATCTAGGGATTCGTTGCTCAGACCGTCGAAGCAGGGCAAAGTGGAAAACGTGAGGAAAGTTTAGTAATATCAACCTCAACGTAATGCTGGGCCGAAGTCGCACGAGATTTCCTAGGATAGAACAAAATGAGGACAAAGGGTGACTTGCAGTAGGCGTAATTTTCTGGTTTACAATCTGATGAAGAGCATCTTCGTCACCGATGTTCGAAGCTCGGTGTGTATTTGAAACAGAAGGGAAAAATTTGGTATCTGAAGGATAGAAGCCTGAACAACTAGAGATTTAAATTTTGTGAAAGCCCGGTTTTGAGGATCTGACCAATGAAATTTAACGCCCTTACGTTTTAGGAAGATAGTACGTCATGGGAGTCATATAAGTATCTAGATGTTATTATAAGGAATGACCTTCACATTAGTAAGCACGCTGAGGTTATAAAGAAATGTTATAGATGTCTTCGCATGGTTTTTTTCAATGTATTTAGGGGTTGTAATAAGACTTTAAAGAAGAGGGCGTATAAAAGTCTCTGGTAAGACCCCAGTTGGTTCGAGTGTGGTTCCAGTGTGTGGGACCCTCACGAGGTTTACTTGACGTGAGAAGTGAAAAAGATCCAAAGGAAAGCAGAGCGATTTGTTCTGGGTGATTTCCGATAAGAGTAGTATTACCAATTTTTTTTTTTGCTAGGGGCTTTACGTCCCACCGACACAGACAGGTCTTATGGCGACGATGGGATAGAAATGGCCTAGGAGTTGGAACGAAGCGACCGTGGCCTTAATTAAGGTACAGCCCCAGAATTTGCCTGGTGTGAAAATGGAAAACCACGGAAAACCATCTTCACGGCTGCCGACAGTGGGATTCGAACCCCCTATCTCCCGGATGCAAGCTCACAGCCGCGCGCCTCTACGCGCACGACCAACTCGCCCGGTCAAAAAAATTTTAAACTTTGGACTGATAAGATTCGGGAGTAAGGGGAAGCGCTGCGCGACTAAGTGATTATGTTCCTAGCTGTCAGTAGAGACATGGAATGGAATTACATTAGTAGACGAATAAGTTTTAGGGATTATATTATGAAGATAAAATTTGAATTTAAGGGGCCAAATTGGGACAAATATTCATTTATAGAAACAAGACTAGGGTACAGTATTGGAAATTTATCGACATTTCCCCTGATAAATTATTCCAAGTTATTTGAAAGAACATTTAAGAAAAGACCAGGTAGCTAATGGATAGACAATGTGCCACCGGAGCAACAACCCTAAATGCAGATCATTGATGACAGATTGATGACTGACATCCTTGTCCAAGCCTGACGTTTGGTCTACCTGCTTAGCATCCCACAACGACGGGGAACATGGGCAAGCTGTAGAGAGTATAGCGCCGCGCAGAAAGGCTAATTCAGGGCCTCTCAAACGCCCAAAATCTCACGCGTGCAGAGCGAGGCGCAAGAGCTCCGTGCACTGTGCATCGGTGCCGCTCGGTATGGCTCGGATCAACGCTTCGTCTCTGGGCTACTCGGCTATGCTCGGCTCTACTCGGCTCTACTCGGCTCAACTCAGCCAGGATTTGTAGCGCTACCGCGCAAGTGAGGGAGAGGGAGATAGGCGGAGCGAGCGAGACAGGCGTGGGGAAAGAGAGAGACAGCGCTATTGCTCCAAATCGAGGAGTGGGGGTCTGCACTCTGGTCAACCAAGCCAAGTCGTCTTTTGCACCGTGCACAGTGCATGCACCACGCCCATGCACCCTGAGAGGCCCTGGGCTAATTAAACGTCACTCCCCCTCCCATCCAATAAGGTTTACCTACCATTGAGACAAAAGCCAAATTAACTGACCTGATCTTTCTCCCTAAATCCTTCTCTGCCTCTATAGAAATTAATCCCTTCCAACATCTATCGCGTGTTTATCGCTCAGCTCAGAGGGGCGAAGCGCTTTGTCCACCTTTCGCCCGTACCTCTGCCTTTCAGAAGGAACATATGGAACTCGCTTTCAGGCCTCTTCCAAAATTTCAGATGTATGTAAAGAAAAATGTAATTTAATGGAACTGCCCCATGTGTCTGTGAGTGTGTGGGTGAATGAGTCAATGAAAGAAGTGTAAGAACGGCAGACTGGTAGAGTGAAAGGAAGTATGCGAGCACAGGAATAATTGAATGAATGAGTGATTAGTTAACTATCGATGGAGAGAATGAAAGAGCAGCAAGAAATTAAGTATCATATATTCATATCTTGCGCAGTACTATTTAAGTATTCTGTGAACTGTGTAAATATTGTACATAATATCCCATCCTAAGATAGGTGTAGGGAACATTTTATATGCACATGGGGGGTTCACCCTTTTTCTTCCATATTTTTGAACAATCATGGTAAATAATACAAATAATAAGCCTCATTCGAGTTATGCTTATAACATGTTGTCTGCTAAGGTGAACCATGGTTTGCTAGGAATGTTGTTTGGAGTGCGGCATAATAGTGTTCTTTGTGTAATTCAGTTGTAGACCATACACCATGGACTAATTCACTTAGAATAGCCGACGTAGCTTGAAATAGAGGGACTCTGCGGAGCCTGTTCGCACACAGAGAAGTCCCACACGAAGTTAATGACTCAAGTGCTATGAGCGCTGATGCGGTCTACGTTCCAGGAAGTAAGGGGACACTCAATTGAATGTAAGAGTAATTACAGAGCAGCGCCGTAGTTGCCATGTGTACAGCCTCGCTGTCATTTCGTGGCAGGAATGACACACATTAGCCATTCCGAGACTACTGGTGCACACAGCTCGGAGCACCAAAATAATTTAAAAAATAACATTACGGGGGTTGGAACTTGAATAGTGGCAACTAATTATTTACAACTGATACAAAAGAGATACGTGTTACAAAGTTTTACTGATCTTCAAAGTAGTGACCAACAGTGTATAGAACCCTTTAGCAGTGTGTGTTGTGTTGATAGTTCAAATGGACTGGTCTACTGCCTGACGAATCTCTGGAACAGTTCTGAAGCGAATGCCACGAAATGGTTCCATCATTTTAAGAATCAACTCAAAGTCACAAGGGCTTAAGTCTGGGTAGTATGGTAGATGGTACAGCAATTCCCAGCTCCATCGACCGAACAAATCAGCCACAGCTTGTCTTGTATGCGGCCGAGCATTGTCGTGCAAAATGATGGGTGTGTTCTGCAGAATGTGTCGCCGCTGGTCGCAGGTTGTGTTCCAAAATATGAACAGTAATACTGCGCATTGACGGTCTGCTGTGGAGGAACGTAATGCGTTAGGATAACACCATCACAGTCGTACACGCGAATAACCATAATTTTCACATTGCTGGGGCTCAGACGAACATCCGATCTTCGTGCTGACCCGTAATGATGCCATTCATTCGATTTGCGTTTCAGTTGTGGCTCGTACGATTTGGTTCATGTCTCATCCAGCGTCGTATCGTAACCATTACTGCATTTCCGTCAAATCACGTGGAACCCATCGTGATGCAATTTTTCTCATGCCCAGGCGTTCCTTCAGAGTGTGAAGCACAGTCGTATGTGCTCCAATCCGGTGTCTCGGGCCAGCTCACGAAACGTATGGCGTCGATCAGGGTCCAGTAACGCGGCAAGAGCATGCACTTCGTCACTGACACTAGGACGACCTGGGCGCCACATTTTGGCGTCCCTCGTTGAAGGCCTTTACCCACTGTGCCACTGTTCTGTAAGGCAATGCAGATTCCCCGCAAGCCCCTAAGACCTTGATGACACTGCCATGCTGTACGACCTCTGGCACATTCAATCTTTATCCAACTCTGTTGTTCTTGTTTCGAAAACATCGTGACAACACGGCGTTAGACCGCCAGCTAACACGAGGCTCTGTTCTCTCGACAGTCCGCACGCGCGTGATGTGGGAATGTCGAGTCCATATGCTCTGAGGTAAGGTACTGTAGATAAATAATAAAAAACGTGTTCTATCAGCGAAATTACTAGGTTCCGTTGCGTGGAGTCTCTACAGCAGTGTTGCCACTATTAATGTTCCAAACTTCGTACATATTTAATAAAAATCCATGTTCTTAAAGCAAAAATTATTTTCAGTTCCGGTAGCTGAGTCCCTTTGTCCCTCTACCATCTGACCCACAACATCGTGCGGACTAGTTTAAAAAGTCTGGTGCGATAGCAAGTCGCTTTTCTTGCGTTACCCTGAACTGCCATGGTTGTGCGAGAATCGCAGTGTGTTTTCCTATTGTTTCTGCCAATATGGGGAGCCGGGCTGAGTGGCTCAGACGGCTGAGGCGCTTGACTTCTGACCCCCAACTTGGCAGGTTCGATCCTAGCTCAGACCGGTGGTATTTGAAGGTGCTCAAATACGTCACCCTCGTGTCGGTAGATTTACTGGCACGTAAAAGAACTCCTGCGAGACTAAATTTCGGCACCTCGGCGTCTCCGAAAACCGTAAAAGTAGTTAGTGGAACGTAAAGCAAATAACAGTATTATTATTATTATTATTATTATTATTATTATTATTATTATTATTCTGTCAATATGGGTGGTGGTGGTGGTGATGATGATGGGGGTTATTGTTTAAGAGGAAATACAACTGGGCAACCATCCTCTATTGACCAAGGGAGGCCGGATAGGATAGCTCAAAGTGAGGAATCTGGCACAAGTAATGCCACGACTCAGCTAAGGACCCCGTGGCCGCTAAGCCACGCTCCCAACTTACGAGCCCTTGGGGCACCTTTCAGTTGCCACTTACCACAGGCAGAGGATACCATGAATGTTACTCTACCGCCCCCAACCAGAGGGTTATACTATGGTTGGTCAGCAAGTGACAGGCTTAGAATCTGTCGACGCAAAAGTAGGATTAAAACTCACTCTGTGAATTGTAATGTTTACCCGCGCCTCTTTAGGGAAAAGGGCTGTCATAAAATGGTCCACACGTGTGTGCAGTATTGAGAAACACATCTGACTGAATCATTTTCATATAAAATGCTCCAAATATATGAAGAATTATCAGTGGTATAATTTGTTGTTATTTGGTATTTTCTCCCCAAACAATTAATTACGGTAATGTCTTGGGCAGACAGATTTCTGGGGTATTATTTCTTGTTTCCAGACCTTGTACATTCCAAAAATGTATGTTTAATTAAAAACTACAAAATTGTTTTCAGGTGAGAAAAGACTAATTCAAAGTAGGAAATTCAGTACTACAATTAATTAGTGTATCATATAATTCCCGTTGCAATATAATTCTTTCCGAGCTAGTTTGCCGTGCGGTTAGGGGCGCGCTGCTGTGAGCGTTCATTCGGGAGGTAGTGGGCTCGAACCCCACTGTCGGCAGCCCTGAAGATGGTTTTCCGTGGTTTATCATTTTCACACCAGGCAAATGCTGGGGCTGTACCTTAATTAAGGCCACGGCCGCTTCCTTCCCACTCCTAGCCCTTTCCTATTCCACCGTCTCTGTAAGACCTATCTGTGTCGGTGCGACGTAAAGTCAAGTGTAATATAACCTAATAATAATAGTAATAATAATAATAATAATAATAATAATAATAATAATAATAATAATAATAATAATAATAATAAATGTTTATTTTTGGACTAGCTTGTTGGCTGAAGGTTCAGCGCCAGAATTAATTAATTAATTAATTAATTAATTAATGGTGGATTGTATGTCTCACAAACTCGTAGTGGTCGATGTGCCGGAATTTTATTCCACAGGTTTTCTTTTACATGCTGGTAAATCTACGACACTAAGCCGACCAATACCAGCGGACTGAGCTAGAAATATGAACCAGACTCTTCGGGCTCAGAAAGCCAGCGCTCTACCATCTGAACCACTCAGGCCGGTGCATTACGAAAATAAAATTCTATACTTCATTTTCTGTCTGTCTGTTAGGTCAACGGTTCTCAACATGGGGGGCGCCCCTCCCCCCTCGGCGAGGCGTTGGAAAATTTCAGGGCAGGCGTGATGGGTCATGAAAAACACATGAATTTGGTAAACAGTTAAAAGTTGTGACAAAGAAAAGAATCTACTACACAAAGTTATCATAATCGCCGCTAAATCATACAGGTAGAAGAAAGTTTTTACTAACATCATTATACTTAACGAGCTTCTTGATTACATACAATATCTTCCGTTAAATTTGAAAATTGAATTGAAGAGCTTGATTTCAGAACATTTGTCCTCCTTAAAAACCGAAGCTGGATGCTACTTCCCAGACATTTCTTCAGATACCTGGCAATTTCAGTTGACACGAAATTCGTTCAAAATAGAACTGGATTTGATTCCTGATTCCCTTCAGGAGCAGGCAACCTACCTAAAATGTCATTCCGAATCAAAAGCTGAGTTTGTACATTTGACTGTTGAAGTTCACACAAGTTTTGGAAGCTGCAAGGTTGTTGGTGCAGTTTCCGTACCGAGCTCGATAGCTGCAGTCGCTTAAGTGCGGCCAGTATCCAGTAATCGGGAGATAATGGGTTCGAACCGCACTGTCGGCAGCCCTGAAGATGGTTTTCCGTGGTTTCCCATTTTCACACCAGACAAATGCTGGGGCTGTACCTTAATTAAGGCCACGGCCGCTTCCTTCCCATTCCTAGGCCTTTCCCATCCCATCGTCGCCATAAGACATATCTGTGTCTTTGCGACGTAAAAGCAAAATAGCAAAAAAATAGCAGTTTCCGTAAACATATCTAGCTGAATCTGAGTTTTCTACGCTGGCTTACATCAAATCAAAATACTGAGCACGTGAAACTGATCTGATGTGTGCACTGTCACAGTTGAAACCAAACATTTGAAATGTTGTGAAATAAAAACAGTGCCAGCCCTTTTATTAATCATTAATCGTGTTCTTACAAAATCAAATCATATGATGTACTTTGAAATGTTACAGTATTTACAGTGAGTGTAGAATCCTCCGTAATAGATTTACTGGTTTTCCCCCCTCTTGTATTATTATTTGTGCTATTCATGACTTTCTTTGTAAAGTGATTGCGTTATAAATATTACTTTGAAACATGTGATATTATGTATTAAGCACTCGTAATTAATAATGATATAATAATGATATAATAATAATAATAATAATAATAATAATAATAGTAATAATAATTGTTCCGAGGTATCTGTGGAACAGCAGAGGTGAAAGAAGGTGCGGGTTGGAATGGATCTAACTACAAGGCCGAAAGATGAATTAAAGTTTCAATAAAGGTTATATTTTCAAAACTTAACAAGTTTCGCATATAATTCAAAAAATTTAACAAGAACAATCAACAACAATCCAATAATCAGGTACCAAGTACAATTTTACAAACGAAAGCACAAGTTTCGGGACCTTTACAAGTTCTGGGCTTGAGCCCCAAATTTCACAATCTTTCAGCTTTTAGCTCAACAATACCAAGTTACAATATAGTTCCAAGGGCAGAAAACCCCTTCATACCAGGAGCATAAGCTCCAAAAACCATATCGGCCCTCCTAGAGGCACTTTATCACATTAGAAAGAGCTGACCCGCTCTCAGTTTCTCACGCCTTTCAAAGGCCACAACAACATTCGCATTGCCTGCCTCTCAAAGCACACTTACAAATGAACAGGGGTAACTTGTACCCATTCTACTGGGCCTTAAATAAAAATAATAGATTAATTTAAACGGCCCTAAATACAAAAGGAATGGAGGCGAGAACTTGCACTCCTACATGAAACTTGTTGAAACCTAAGTGGCGCTAGGCCAATTACACAGGGGATATTCCCATACTATGGAGCTGACTCGTACAAGAAAAATGTAAGACATTACATAAAGAAGGAAAACAATTACAAACGTAGTCAACTCAAAACAAAAGGAAGGGGAGTTCGAGAAGGTAAGGCACTATCTATTTCCGATTTACAGTTAAAGTAATATGAAAATTTTACATGAGCCGGCACTAATTTGCATTTTCAGACAGGAAGGTTACATTGAAAAGGTTTCGGACCTTCCCCGATGGTTAAACTGCTGAGTTAGCAAAATAAAGATGTTAAACGGCCATTACCTTGTAGAAGAGCTGCTGGTGGATGAAAGAGGCGCTTCCCGCCTCCTGCTATACTTCCATACACTAAGCTAGATGTTGTACGAGTGGCCGAGAGCCAGGAAAATCAGCAGTTTTTATACTCTCGGGGAAGATTCGAGACCTTTCATGAATGTTTAAGACACACCCACAGTCGTTTATTGGCTAACTAAAATTTACACATCAAAAATTGGGGAAGAAAGATACCATTGGCTGAAAATTAATGACAGAAATTATTGATTGGCTAACTTCAAAACTGGCGGAAAGAAAAGTTTTATATTGCCAACCCACACATGAAAGAATGAAATTTAGTTATAGGAAAACTTATGAATACAAAATATCTTCAGAAAAAGTTCCTTCACTTCGCACCAGGGTGCATGATCACCGTTTTTGGTAGAGACATCTGTGAGAGAATGTCCACACTTCTTGATAATTAGTAAACAAAAACAATTCGAAATTAACACAGTGACATCTTCTGATAAACGGTTGAATTAATTCAGCTTCAAAGTTCAGAGTTTCAGCTGTAGAGGAGTACTTTAAGGCGGAAAATTCAAATGTGCGGCGTATAGGTGTACCAACCGGTACAATAATAATAATAATAATTGTATACAAGGAACTTGATATACCCAGCACAACATAAAAGTTTATTATTTAGAAATATTCATGCGGTATGTACATAAAAGAAACGAAATTGGTCTTGATGTTTGTAGTCCTGCACACGTTAATTAATAACATAAATTAGTAGACAGGTGGTCTAGGAATTATTTACAATTATGTACACTAATATCTGTATGTACACTGAGTTCTATCTGGATCAGATAGGCTGCTCGAATGAATGATTGTCCGTGATAGTTGACGACTATCTGTAGTACGTAGAATTACAAGTGGGACTTGTAGTAAAGTCTATAGTAGCAGAATGCTAGGTAGAAGTAGAAGGATACTTGAGGCGATGTCCTGAGGTGACACCTCCCGATCAGAGTTAGTCCACCTGTTCAGAACACTTATTTAAGAGGGTACCTCCGTGTCTGACATTCGGTGTAGTCTGATCGCTGGACACTGTGTGAGTGCCTGGAGAGGAGAAATCGTCGCCCAGTATATAGCGCTGGTTGACGTCACAGACGATTACGTCAGTGCTCTGCAGTCCACCTCTTGGTATCTTGAGGCGTCCATGCTGGGCGGGCTGCGGGGCTTGCAGGCGGCGGAGGACACAACAACAACAACAACAAATGTATTTTGAGATATTAACCCTAACAGAAAAGTAGAACTTGTGTAAATCAATAATTCATTAGGGGGGCGTGAAATAATTTACGGATACAAAGGAGGCGCAGGCCCACAAACGTTGAGAACCATTGTGCCAAGTCATCAGCCCATTGGCTGGTTGAATCTCAAATAGTACCACTAAAGGTTACGCAATACAATGAAATGGTGTATGTCTTTTAGTGCCGGGATGTGTCCGAGAACTTCGGATCGCTAAGTGCAGGTCTTTTGATTTGACTCCCGTAGGCGACCTGCGCGTCGTGATGAGGATGAAATGATGATGAAGACGACACATACACCTAGTCCCCATGCCAGGGGAATTAACCGATTATGGCTAAAATTTCCGACCAAAGGCCAGCACGCTAACCATTTGGCCATGGAGCCGGACGTGCAGTTACATTGAAAACGCAAGAACCGATGCCAGTGCCAAAATGAGATACAGTCTTCAAAATGAGGCGTGAGGTAGTTTGCCATTGCTTTCCGCACTGGACCAGAAAATGCTATTGCAGTACGACTGACCCTACGAGCAACAAACACCCTTCATAACAAATGTCGTTACTGAGCACCACCCACACCCTAGCAGCTTCCATGTTGTCACAGCCTTGGATGAGACTGATACTTTAGTGGAAGCTACATTTTTCTCTGGCCTGTGCCAAGAGACAGATGCTAAAGTACTGCATCCTTCAAGAAAAAGCAGTTATAAAATTTAATACACGAATCAATATTCTGCTCTCTGTTAGGGGCGCCCCCAAATCGCGGCCGGTGCTACAGAGACTCCTCTGAGAGAAAGAACCCGGAGAGTTCCAACAACCAGAACGCAAAGACCAAGCGAGGTCGGGTCGCGCAGCAGTGAGCTTGCTGCATTCGGGATATGGTGTGTTCGAATCCCAGCATGGGCAGCCATGGTATTCCATGGTTTACGAGTTTCGCACCAAGAAAATGTCGGGGCTGGAGTTAAATTAAATCAGCGACCGCTACCTTCCCGGTCCTAACTATTTCCCATTCTTCTGACGCCTAAAACCTTGGACGTGTTAGTGCGACGTTTAACCACTGATAAAAACAAACATCTAACGGGTATGTGTTATGGTCGCGGCCACAAGTTTTGACGAGCTAGATATTGGAGAATCAATGGTCCACGCATACACAGAAATGGTGTCCCGATATAAATAAAGCATGGCGCCCCCCCCCCTACCTCCTCGCTTGTGCCTTCAGCACTACTCGTTCACTCATCCCCCCTCGTTTTTAGTACTGGAATGACCTTCAACACCACCCCTTCACTCCCTCCCTCCTTTACAGTACTGGAGTGGGGTACTGTTGATTGTGTATGTCGGGACACCATTTATGTGCATGCGTGTACTGCAAAAACCAGCTGACCATATCTGACAAGTAAATAGAAAAATTTGAACCAACCATCGGCCATCTTGTATTTGTTTGAATGTATTCCGAGCTCGAATTCATAGAACTTGTGTTTACTTCACTTTATGTATTCTATATTTATGTTCACTTCTACTACTTAACATATCTTTGTGTGGCGCGTCCCAGGTGGCGGATAGGGGGTCCTAACCGGCTTGCCAGCAAACTTGAGCGAAATCAAATAGCTCTCGTGGACCAAACACACAATCCCCTCCCGCGGGTGGGGGAAGCAGAAGAATAATACACCCACGGTATCCCCTGCCTGTCGTAAAAGGTGACTACAAAGGGCGACCAAGGAATGATTAAGAACCATGAGACTGCGATTAGTACCATTACGCGGGTAACACCATGGGTCGCCTATACTTTCGGGTAGTACCACTATGTTAGGTACACAGTGGAGTTCGAACCCACTATCTCCCGGATGCAAGCTCACAGCTATGCGCCCCTAACCGCACGGCCAACTCGCCCGGTCAGAGAGAAAAAATTGAAGGCGTCCGACACTTAGAAAAATGAAGGTATCGGCCTAAGAAAGTCAAGGGCTACGAAGGGCGTGAAGATGAAAGTGTCCCTAAACCTCGAGACCGAATATAGTCGGGGTCGGAAAAAAACAAGTTGACCAAGAGAGGTCAGATAAGATAGATGGAAGTGAGGATCCCGGCACAATTAAGTGGAAGCAATTCCAGGAGTCAGCTAAGGTCCCCGTGGTCGCCAAAGCACGCTCCCAGGTTGTCTATATAAATTATTTCTATTATAAAAGAGTATATTTGTAGTGCTCATAGGCCAAAGTATATTTTCAAAAGTACGTATGTCAAAAGAAAAAAAGCTGGTCTCCACAGTGTAAGGGTAGCATGCCTGCCTCTTACCCGGAGGCTACGGGTTCGACTCCTGGCCAGGTCAGTAATGTTTACCTGGATCTGAGGGCTGGTTCGATGTCCACTTAGCCTACGTGATTACAATTGAGGAGCTATCTGACGGTGAGATGGCGGCCTCGGTCTTGAAAGCCAAGAATAACTGCCGAAAGGATTCGTTGTACTGATCTGCAGGCCTTCGGGTTGAGTAGCGGACGCTTGGTAGACTATGGCCCTTCAGGGCTGTTGCGCCATGGAGTTTTGGTTTGGTTTTTGTTAAAAAGACGGACTGCAGTTTCTCCCGGGTACATTTTCAGAGCCGAATGCCCGGTAAATCTACTGCCAGGAGGTTGACATATTTGAGTACCTTCAAACACCTCTGGGCTGAAACATGATTCAACCCGCCAACTTGACCTCAGTGTTTCTACTATCTGAGCCGATGAACCCGGCGTTTTCCCTGAAACGGAAACCTCAATCAATTAGAGATAATTGGTGAAGTTACACAATTTCTGCTCAATGTCATCTCTTACTGTAATCACAAATGCCACTTACTGTGTACGTCAAGTAGCTACATTAAGAGCGCTCTTACATACGACACAGAAGCAGCGGCACTGCTCCGGCAGAAGGCAATTACGTCTCCTTGTTCCATGAGTTGATGGACCGATGAGCCGGATAATGGCTCTGTCATGCACATGGCCTCTCAAGAATAGTGTGTCACGCCACGTTAGAGCACCGTGAATGTCTACCCCGTTACTCGGGGATGAGGTGGGATAAAATTATATAGCATGGTTATGCAGCTGGATGGCCTTTCTGATGCCAGATTCATTTGAGGAGTTAATGAGGATGAAATGAATGAGTGAAATTGGGTAGATGGTGGTTGTTATTATTGTTTAAAGAGGAAGTACAACTGGGCAACCATCCTCTATTAATACTAATCAGAGGGGAAAAAATGGAAGGGGTCCGACACTTCGAAAAATGAAGATATCGATCAAAAGACAAGGGTCACGAAGGGCGTGAAAATGAACCTAATACGAAGGGGTTTGAAAACAACAGGAGTTGGCTACGAAATGTCGGCTAGGATAGAGGCCCTGGCACAAGTAAGTGAAAGCAATGCCAGGACTCCACTGAGGGCCCCGTGGCCGCCAACGCTCGCAAGTTAAGAGCCTGGGAATCCTTCAGTCGCCTCCTACGACAGGTGGGGATACCGTGGATGCAATTCTACCGCCCCCACCCACAGGGAGGACTACTACCCGAGACAGAGAGGCTGGCTAGACAGGGAGATAAGACATTGAAGGAGGTAGGGTTAGAAAAGGTGGAAGTAAGAATGAAGAAAACGAGAACACAGGCCTCTCAGGTGGTTGGTGGATATTAACGATCACTGAGATAAACGTGTGGTGACTCACAGAAATTCCTCAGCCGACATAGATTTGCGGTCACTCTAGCATGGAGTGGGCCTCATTAGGTTAATCTCGGGGTATTAACGCTAACCTGCCTGGGCTCCTACTCGCTCACTTCGATAACATTCTTCTCTTACCCTCATTATTTAGAGACTGATGCCTTGAGCGACAAACACCATTCTACGAGGGCAAGTCAATAAGTATCTGCAATCAATGTTTATAATTGATTGCAAAAAGAATATCCACATTTTATTAATATTTTTCAACATAATCGCCCTCCTTTCCAATGCACATATTTCACCGTTTCACAAGCTTTCTGATACCCTCTGCATAAAAGCCTTTTGTTTGAGCAGCAAGCCGCGTATGCACCGCTTCCTTCACCTGTTGATCGGAACTGCCTCTTAGAGCATTTTTAAGTGGACCAAACAGATGGTATCCGGACGAGTTGGCCGTGCGGTTAGTTGCGCGCAGCTGTGAGATTGCATCCGGGATATAGTGCGTTCGAACCCCACTGTCGGCAGCCCTGAAGATGGTTTCCGTGGTTTCCCATTTTCATACCAGCAAATGCTGGGGCTGTACCTCAATGAAGGCCACGGCCGCTTCCTTCCCACTCCTAGGCCTAGGCCTTTCCTATCCCATCGTCGCCATAACTGTATCGGTGCGACGTAAAGCAAATAATAATAATAATAAACAGATGGTAATGCGACGGGGCGAGATCAGGACTCTTCTTCTTCTTTTCCTACCGCTTTTTCCCACACCTGCGGGGTCGCGGGTGCGAACTGGGTCGCACATGTGGATTTGGCCCTGTTTTACGGCCGGATGCCCTTCCTGACGCCAACCCTATACGGAGGGATGTAATCACTATTGCGTGTTTCTGTGGTGGTTTGTAGTGTGGTATGTTGTCTGAATTTGAAGAGGAGAGTGTTGGGACGGACACAAACACCCAGTCTCCGAGTCAGAAGAATTAATCAGAAGCGATTAAAATCCCCTATCCGGCCGGGAATCGAACCCGGGACTCTCTGAACCGAAGGCCAGTATGCTGACCATTCAGCCAACGAGTCGGACGGGGCGAGATCGGGACTATACACCTCGAAACGCAGCATCTGAGCGGTGTGGGTGGCGGTATGTGGACGCGCATTGTCATGCAAAAAAAGAACTCGTTCCGACAATCGACGTCTGCGTTTGTTGCGAATTGCAGGTTTCACGTTGTTTACCAGCATATCACTGTAACGTTCACTGTTTACCGTTTCCCCCTTTTCCTGGTAATGTTCCAGGATTGACCCTTCGGAATCCCAAATCACTGTGAACATCACTTTTCCTGCAGAAGGTTGACTCTTAAGGGTTTTTTTGACTGGGGATCAGGGGTGCTTCCATTCCATGCTCTGACGTTTGCTCTCTGGTTCAAAGTGGTGAACCCATGTTTCGTCCCCAATGATGAACCGTTTCACCTTCATTAGCATGACGGTCCAGTAGGTGCTGACAGATTCCCACACGATTGCGCTTCTGCTCTTCATTGAGTCGTTTGGAACCCACCTCGAAGAGACTTTGTGAAAGTTAAGCCTGTTATGCATGATTTCATATGCAGAACCATGACTAATGTGCATATGGTTTGTCATGTCATCAACAGCCACTCGTCTGTTGTTCAGGGTCATATCAGGCACTTGTTCAATATTGGCATTAGTTAAGGCTGCAGATGGACGCCCGGATCTTTCCTCATCCTCATCCTTCACCCTCGTGCGACCCCTTTTGAACTGTTCAATCCACTGGTAAACCCTTCGCTGTGTCAAAACATTGTCCCCGTATTGTACTGAAAGTTTTCTATGAATTTCCGCTCCTGTACACCCTCAGACCACAAAAAAAAAAAAACGGATTACGGAACACTGTTCTTCCTTGGTGCAAACAGAGAGTGGCTCGGCCATTTTCACGTCGCAACAGCGCAAGCTGTACTGATCTGATAACGCTGAACCTACAGTACCGGTCAAAAGTTTAGGGCCACATTAAAAAATCATGTTCATCTAGAACCTACAATTGTGCTACTAGACTTCCTGTATTTTTCCCCCTGAGCTCTTGCATCTAATATGATATACATCGCCTTATTTCAGTGATTTACGCCAAATTTTGTATAAGTTAATTTTAACTGTTGGAAGGTCGCATCAGAAAGTCAACATTTTTGGAAATAATATCGAATTGGTTTCAAGTATCACCACCAAGATTCTTTTATAGACTTAGCAATAGTTATGGGTCATTTTAGTATAAAATATAAAAATTCCAAAAAAAATACGGCACCCATTTTTGTGCGGTTATTTTTTCTTTCAAGCCAGAGCTAAAATAGTAAATTTTTCCTCGTTCTTGTCATAGGTCTCATTGTGAGCTATCGGCATCAGAGATGTGTTCTTGGATACCATCCGCGAAGTGAAAATGAAACTATTAGGGCAGATAAGTTTGACGCCGATAGCTCGTCCTGTGACCTTGGACCATACATGTCAAAGGCAAAGAAAAATCAACAATTTTGGCCCTGGTTCAAAAAAATAAAACACGCGAAAAAACCAGTGCCGCATATTTTCGGAATTTTTATATTTATACTAAAATGTTCCCCACCTATTGCTAAGTCTACACAACAATCTTGTTGGAGATACTTGCAACCAATTAGAGTATTCAGTACATAATATTACCAAAATTTTAGATTTTTTGGTGTGACATTCCAAGAGTTAAAAATTCATAACTTCTACAGTATTTGGACTAACTCAATGAAATCAAGTGACATATATCCTATTATAAATGAGAGCCCAGAAAGAAAATTACAGAGGTCTAGTGGCACAATTTTCGGTTCTGGATGACATTTCGTGATTTCTTTATGTGGTCCTAAACTTTTGACCGTTACTGTACCACAGACGTGAACAACGGTGCCATCTAGCGGCTGGTGAGCACACAACGCCATAGAGCCAACCTAAAGACAATTAGAGCAAAATTGCAGATACTTAATGACTTGGCTACGTGTATCAAAACTTCGTGACTGTTGTGTGCTGTAATGGAATTAACACTTTACTAATAAGGCAAAACGTTGTGCGCGCTTTACAATGGTTATATGTACAGAAAGTATAGGGGAAGTCGTTATGGCATCGTCACCTGGGTGTGTCTGAAGGAGAAGAAAAAGTGTAAAGGATGGTTGAGGACAAGAGGCAAAGAAATACTTCACATCTGATCGAATCCAACTTTTAACACAATATACTTTGTTTATAAATTGCAGAATTTTGTGATGTCAAAAACATGACGGGGTTTTTAGAAACAATAAAAGTTGACGCA
Source organism: Anabrus simplex (assembly GCF_040414725.1). Classification (NCBI taxonomy): domain Eukaryota; kingdom Metazoa; phylum Arthropoda; class Insecta; order Orthoptera; family Tettigoniidae; genus Anabrus; species Anabrus simplex. The sequence goes on along the minus strand of NC_090267.1, from coordinate 443,331,084 downwards.
TGGTTGGAACACGTTTAAAGACGGACACTTTTTTGCGTTCCACCTAAAAAAAGAATATTAAAATACAAATTACATAATCCAAACCTACGTGATCTAATGTGAAATGAAACGTGGAAAATTATGTTATTGGATTTTATGAAATCCTATTGGTTGTTAATATACAACCTCCAAACTCCAGTATACATAACATTTTGGTCGACTAGAGCGATGAGCGCACTTCTCCGGAATCAGATTTCTCTCTCACCTCGGCCAGCACAATCCGGGCACAAATACATCTCAGTGGTCGCAAATGTCCGGACACCTCTCAGGCAACTCGGGGGACACCTTATTAGTCCGGTTCTAATCTGAAGTCAGTCTATCATGGGTAACCCTGAGGTGGCAGAGGCCCTAGTATCAAAGAGCACATACGCCCCCGCCTCCACCACACACACACAGGCTAGAGGGGGAAAACTGAGTAAGGAAGTGAAAGAAATCGGCTGTGGTATTAAAATAGAAACCATACCGGCATGGAAAACCACAGATAACCATTCTCAGGACAGCTGAGGGTGGGATTCGAATGCACACGTCTCCTGAATGCAAAGCTTGGCTCCATAGCCGTAGCACGGTAATACGCGCGGCCATTTCACTCGGCTATAATAGATACAGTCGCTGTGTAATGTTACAGAGTCTTGTTTAAGGGCGACAGAATATGACACCATGGTTTAAGACCAGTTTTGTAGATTGATACCCAAGTTCCAAGTTTTACCAAAGTTTGTTCATTTTTTAACACCAACCAGGGGAAATGCATGGAAAATATCTATCTCCGTTGGTTCATTAACAGGAATCCAAACAGCAACAAATCGCATTTAAACATTCAAATTTCTGCCACAAATGTCGGTACAATTTTCAGGGAAGATATTATTTAAATATTCTACTAGCATTTATCCGCGGGCTCCGCGCGCAAAGTATCATGTTGTTCATTAATGTACCCACATATTTACTTGCAAAGTTTCGAGGTAATGAAATAATACACATAAATTATTGTGGTAATGTAGGCCTAATATTATATCAACAAATACTTGAAAAATACATCACAAATAGAAGTTGCACTACATTTGTTTCTTCAGCTTGGCAACTTGTTGAACTTTTTGAGAATTATTGATGTGGATTTGTTAACTTTGTAATTGTCGCCTTAAGACCTATCTGTGTCGGTGCGACGTAAAGCAACTTGCAAAAAAAAATAACTTTGTAATTTTTTTCTAACTGCGAAATCATTAATTATTAAAAAGAGGTCTCAAAAAAACCCTTCGAAAATTTGTAAGTGGTTAGTGCATTACTACTTATATTTTAGGGAGAAAAAGTACTTTTTCAAGTCTTCCTTGTAAATCTTAGGCAGTATATAATTTAAAATTTCGTGTTACTATTGCTAGCATGGTGCAGCCCTTGTGAGGCAAACCCTACGACAAGATTAGATGGCATCTACCGTGTTAGTGTGTGGATGATATTGTTCTGTATTGTGCCGGAGTTGCAGTAATATTGGGAAGAGCACAGACAACCAGTCTCATTTAAGATTAAAATCCCTAGCCCGGCTGAGAATCGAACATCGAGTCTTACGATGGAAAACCATTGCGCTGGCCATTCAGTCAAGGAGTCGAACACTATAAGGCAATTAAAGAATCGAGTTTAATTGCTTCAGCTCAGAGGTTCTCACACTGTTTTCTTACTTGCTTTGCGTCGCAACGACATAAATAGGTTGTTGTAACCACAAAGACGCACACACGAAATGTTGTCAATTGTACGCAGTTTTTATTTATAAATTATATACGCATTATTATACACGCACAAACTAAACTGTCATCTTGAAAAAACACTCCTATGAAGAAGTAGAAGAAGAAGAAGACTGCAACACTTGCATGTGAACCATCGGCCAACCCAACAATCACATCATAAGTTCACATACTTGACTAACGACTTACGCTTACAACTCTCGCTAAAACAACTCTCACTTCAACTCCTGAGGCTGTCTCCGTATATACATTGCCTGGCCAGGTTTCTAGAAAAGTATGACACAATATGATTTCTCGTAATTAATAGTCTTCAATAACCTATTTACAATGAATGGAATTTTCTGTAACTCTCTAGTGCCAAAGATACGTTGTTCTCGACTGTTAACCGTGTGTTGCGCAACATTACGCTAGACTTATACATTATATTTACAGGTAGTAATAAATTATATACTATTAATTAAGTGTTCTTACATTAAATAAATTAAATAAACATTAAATAAACATACAGCAGACATGTCGTGACATAACCTGACATGTTTCGTTACGGCTACGATTTATACCAAATAAAGTCCGTACACAACTACGTAATAATAATAATAATAATAATAATAATAATAATAATAATAATAATAATAATAATAATAATAATCGAGCTCTATATTTCCATTATTTACCCATGGTTTAGAGAATTGTTTCCAAGTTATACTAATCCATTACACTTGCATCAAGGTCTTGTGGCGACGAAGGAATAGGAAAGGATAGAAGTGGAAAGGGAGCGGCCCCGTTGTCTTAATTAGGGTACAGTCCCAGCATTTGCCTGGTTTGAAAATTGGGACAATACGGAAAACCATCTTTAGAGCTGCCGACAGTGGGATTCGAACCCACTATAAGCTCACAGCTGCGCGCCCTTAACCGCACGGCCAACTCGCCCGATACGCTGTGTTTCTCGTCCCGCGAACACACATTCACCACGGAAGGAACACGATCGGGCCATAGCAAGTACGCTACGTCGAAATCGGCTGAAACCCACAGAGTGTTTCTGTTTGATGCTGATTTCTCGGTGTGGTTCTCGAGCCGGTCTGAGCCACGTGCAGATTTAGCAATATCGCCTCGCAAAATCCATTTGAAATCGCCCGCGAAGCGATCTGATTGGCTAGCTTCAGAAGCTGACAAAACAACGGCGCGAGATATCTATTTATTTATTTTCAAGTTATATATCGGTATGACCAACGCTTTAATGCCTGTTATTTCTGACCATCCTGTATATTCAGAAATATTATAGGCCTACTGCGTAAGAACAGTGAAGAGTGATATCCCTTCAACACCGAGGATTAAGCACGTTTTTCTCTAATTGCCATGTCCGCACACGGAAAACTGTCATGCAACCGTGTTTGAGGGATAAAAGGCTCACGCTATTGTAAACTGCTCGCGAGACCCAGGAATATAAGCCTCAGCACTAAGTCGTCATAATAATGTTACATGCTCAACGTTCCTTCAACTGGTACCGATTTTAAACAACAAAGGAATGGAGGCATTGCATTCTAAAATGTATTGAAATGGATCTTTGGCCTAGATCTGACCCGCAAACTTGGGTTTGAAGACGAGCACATGACTAATAAAGCCACTCTGAGAATGTCTCAACTAACAATTCTGTTGCTGTCATGTCTGTGCTGGAAATTTATTGGGTGATTTCTCTTAGGTCCGTCTCTGTGGTGTAGTGATTATTGTGATTAGCTGCCACCCCCCGGAGGACCGGGTTCGATTCCGGCTCTGCCACGAAATTTGAAAAGTGGTACGAGGGCTGGAACGGGGTCCACTCAGCCTCGGGAGGTCAACTGAGTAGAGGTGGGTTCGATTCCCACCTCAGCCATCCTGGAAGTGGTTTTCCTTGGTTTCCCACTTCTCCTCCAGGCAAATGCCGCGATGGTACCTAACTTAAGGCCACGGCCGCTTCTTTGCCTCTTCCTTGTCTATCCCTTCTAATCATCCCATCCCCCACCAAGGCTCCTGTTCAGCTTAGCAGGTGAGGCCGCCTGGGTGAGGTACTGGTCATCCTCCCCAGTTGTATCCCCCAACCCGATGTCTCACGCTCCAGGATACTTCCCTTGAGGCAGTAGAGGTGGGATCCCTCGCTGTGTCCGAGGGAAAAGCCAACCCTGGAGGGTAAGCAGATTAAGAAAGAGAGAAAAAAGAAGATTTCTCTTAGACCAGGGATGGCAAACCTTTCGCGTCAGTATGTCAGTTAAGGTTTTGTATTATTTTATTGTGCCACCGGTTATTTTCATCATGAAACCCCCTCAGTTGACTTTATTTAGATATTAGATTGCATTACGTATAAATCCATTCGAATGAATGTTCCTTTATTTTATTTTGTAAAGATAACTGAAAATTATATTACAAGGTAAGGTAAGGGTTATTCTGCCCGAAGGCAGGTCCGAACCTCCGCAGAGGTGTTCCTGAGCCGGAATTTACGTGCGGTAGGATGGCCAGTTCCTTTCCGCTCCTCCATTCCCTTACCCCCCACCAACAGCGCGTGGCAACCCATCCAACTCCTGACCACGCCCAATGTTGCTTAACTTCGGAGATCTCACGGGATCCGGTGTTTCAACACGGCTACGGCCGTGGGCTTATATTACAAAACATAGGCAAATTTTAAGAATAAGATATAACTTTGCTTGAACCTAACATTTGTAAAAAATTTGGCAGTAGAATTAATCGTGACATACTGTACTTTTTTACTAGAGCGTAGTGTTAAAATATGCTATTTTGGTAGATTTTCGACCTATTTATTGCATGTTAAAAACATTAAAATATGTTGGTATATTGTGCGGCGTGCGACAGAAGTCGTGGTATAGGTTCGCTATCCCTGGGTGAGTGATCAACATTGTGGTCTTCGGTTCAGAGGGTCTCGGGTTCGATTCCCCTCTGGAGCTCGGGAGCTGGGTGTTTGTGTTCGTCTTGATACACATCTTCATACCCATACAAGCACCGCACTACAAACCACTAACAAAACATTCGATAGTGAATACATCCCTTCACATAGGATTGGCGTCAGGAAGGGCATCCGGCCGTAAAACTTGGGTTATTTTTATAGAAATTGCCGAGCCCAGGAAACAGGGAAATAGTCAAGTAGTAGTAGTAGTAGTAGTAGTAGTAGTAGTAGTAGTAGTAGTAGTAGTACTTCGCCTTGACTCTCTTCTAAGCCACTACAGATATCAGTATGCTGTTTTCACGGAGAGTAATAGTAGTAAAGTACTTATAATACTGTGCATACCGCTTTTCCGTGGCATTATAAATCACTTAGGTGGGGATCGGACTGAGTGGCTGAGATGGTAGAGCGCTAAATTTCTTAGTTCAAGCTTCCGGGTTAGACCCGGCTCAATCCGGTGGTATTTGGAGGTGCTCAAATCCATCGGTAGATTTACTGCATGTAAAAGAACTCCTGCGGAACAGAATTCCTGCACCTCGGCGTCTCCGAAAACCGTCAAACCTAGGGGATGAAAGTATTCTATTCTTTTCTATACACTACCTGGTTAAGAACAATGGTGCCAGCTAAATTCTGGTTGTTTTGCACATGGCATGTCGATAGGGCATGGAGGAAAAACCTCTGTAAAATCAAAGGGCACGGAAAACAGGCGGAAGTATACAAGCAGTTAAGAGTCTTGCTGGGAGAAAGGGACGAAACTCTATTCTCAAGAATTTTTGAGCAAGAAGTTAATAACCTAAAAAGTGACTCATAATTATGCGATGAACTGCAATTTTGAAGCTAGTGTCACTGAACAGCGCATAGTGATGCCATCTAGCGGCCCGAGAAGAACACTAACACAACGACGTATTAAAACACTATATATTTTGACTTTGAAAGCCCGACGAAATACAGACTTTAAGATGTGTGCGTCGTTCTTATAACGTGATACAGGAAAGGAAGAATGTGGATGTTGATTTGAGAGAACCAGTGATAAGAATAAAACAAATGTATTATGAAATTAAAAGATTCGATCGCCATGTTATGGCCATCTCCGAGAGCAAATCACACATGGATATTGTTTTCAGTTCGATATTTTTATTGGCAAGACTTTTCTCTGTTGATTTATTGTATTTTTATTGGTTCTATTCATATGTGCCTTAATAAGGACTTCGAAATACTTGTCAGTATTTTTATACAGCTGTTACATATACCTTCACTACATTCATTCTCTTTTCATTCATTCATTCATTCATTCATTCATAAAAAGCTTTTCTTCTGATTCCATGTGTACTTGCCAACAAACACTGACAATAACTGTACCGGGAGGTACACCTGAACTCCTCACTTTCAAACTAAGCGCCTTAATGAAAACCAAAATGTGAAATTGTTACTACATAAAGTTGAGACTTTAATCAGAAGATGTCACTACTGAAACATTAAGTAATTGTGTTATTGTGAAGTTTCCTAAACTGATTGGATTTCTATTGGTTTTGCTTTTGCTGTACATCAAGAAGTTTGGACGTTTTTCCACAGATGTCACTACCAAAAAGCTATTAGTGGTGCAAGGTAAAGGAAGTTGTTATTGAAATACATTTTGTGTTTATAGGTTTTCTCAACTTTAATTTGTTTTCTTTATGTAAATCTAGGTTTGCAACACTTCTGTCTCATTCCGCCAGTTTTGAAACTGGCCAATGAAAATTTTCTGTGATTAATTTTCAGCCTCTCACAGGCTTCTTGTTCGTTTTTGAGGGTAACTTTTGGATTCAGCCAATAAAAATGAGAGGGTGTGTCCGGATTAGCCCAGAATCCTCTCGAACCTTCCCTGAGGGTATATAAGTTGCGGCTTTTCAAGTTTCCTTGTCTCTTGATCGTCGTCTTTCTGAGAGTGTGTGTTAAGGCAGGAGGCGGGATGCCTCATTCTTCAGCAGACAGTACATCATCCAGGTAATGGCCACCTAAATTCTCTTTTCTGTAGCTACCTTCTCAGACTTATTCGTGGGGAAGGTCCGAATTTTTAACTATGTAACAAAACTTTTTCTAAAATGTAAATTTTCTTTCGGCTAATGTCAAACTTCATAAATTCTTTAACTTTAAATCGGGGATAGAGAGTGAGATACCCTCTCGAGCTCTCCTTCATCTTGGTTTGAGGTGACTACGACTTCGTAACTGTTTTCTTCCTGTAATGTATTAAATTTATTTCGGTGCGAGTCACCTCAGTAGCTTGGCCCTAGCCCCTGTTTCATCGGGACCAGGGTTTTAATATTTCATTATCTTGGAGTGCAAGTGTACGCCTCCATTCAGGTTGTGTTCGGGCCATTTATTTAACCTGTTCTTTTCCGCAAAGGCCCAGTAGGTTGGGTACTAGATACCCCTGTGTAAAACTATTTCTATTTGTAAATCGTGCCTTGTGAGGCCATAGAGTGTAAAGTTTTGATGTAATGTTGCCTTGAGTGGGCTGTAAGAAATAGAGAGCATGTAAGCTCTTTTCAAAGTTTTGTAATAGTGAGGGTGCCTCTGGAAGGCTAAATAATGTAACTTCTGAAGAAAGTGCTCTTAAATCGGGATATTTCCGTCCCTGTCTAACCATAGAGTTTTCGTAAAATTTTGTAAACTGGATCCGGTATCTAAGAATTTGTAAACTAAGGGTTTGAAGCCCCAAAGCTGTAAAAATTCACTAATCTGGGATTTTTCCAAGTCTTGTTTCAAGATTTCTAATTGTTCCTGTCATGTTGTTATGTGCACTCGGTGGAAATTTGTTTTGATATTCTAAAAGAAATATAACCTTTTAAAGTTTTAATTCAATTCTTGATATTGTAGTTAGACCCATTCACCTCTTTCACCTCTCTGCGTTCCACAGATACCCCGGAACAATAACTATTTTCGAATGTTCCTGATATTTTGCCAACGGCCGTAGCCGTGTTGAAACACCGGATCCCGTGAGATCTCCAAAGTTAAGCAACATTGGGCGTGGTCAGGAGTTGGATGGGTTGCCACGCGCTGTTGGTGGGGGTAAGGGAATGGAGGAGCGGAAAGGAACTGGCCACCCTACCGCACGTAAACTCCGGCTCAGGAACACCTCTGCGGAGGTTCGGACCTGCCTTCGGGCAGAACAACCCTTACCTTACCTGATATTCTGGCAGACAACTTTTCCCCACACATAGGCTATTTGGAAAAATCACTTTAGAATTCAGACTCGTGACACAAATACTTGCACTAATACAAATTAACAGTGGTAAGATACTTGTTGTCCTAGACCTAGACTGTATAACAATGTTAACGTCTAGGACAAAATTTCACAAAGAGGAAGATTCCTCTCGGTTTTAATTAGTGTGTTGATGGGCTGATAGTACTTCATGGGCATTGCTGTAAGTACCTAGGCATTAATATAAGGAAAGATCTGCGTTGGGTAATCACGTTGACGAGGTTGTAATGAAAGGTTATAGATCTCGTAACATTGTTATGAGGGTATTTAGAGGTTGCAGTAAGGATGTAAAGGAGAGGGCGTATAGGTGTATGGTAAGACCGCAGTTAAGAGTATGGCTCCGGTGTATGGGACCCTCACCAGGATTACTTGATACAGCCAGCCTACATGTCCACCTTGAAAAGATTAACATAGACGCGCCCATCATAGAGTCTCCGTGGCTCAGGTGGCAGAGCGCCGGCCTCTCACCGCTGGGTTCCGTAGTTCAAATCACGGCCACTCCATGTGAGGTTTGTGTTGGACAAAGCGGAGGCGGGACAAGTTTTTCTCCCACAACACTCTCCAATATCATTTCATTTCATTAATCATGCATTAATAATTTCCGCAGAAGAGTGTGACAGGCTTCGGCAGCCGGTACAATTGCCATCCTTGGCGCCAGAAGGGGGCTTCATTCATTCATTCATTCATTCATTCATTCATTCATTCATTCAATCCATTCCTGACCCGGTCAAATGACTGGAAACAGACTTTGGATTTTCATTCCATACGCGTCCACCATACCGTTCTACAAAAACAAATACTAGCTGAATGAAGTAGAGATTATCGGCCTAATGGTTGGAGCGCGTGGCATAATTTTTGCCTTATTCATAGAATTCTGGAAAAAGTTCGAGCTGCTTATGAACAGCATCGAAAGAATAGTTATACCAACATACGTGGATCTGTACACATCCTGAGATCTCATTTGTTTGGACCTCCATAATTCTTTTTAAAAATCTTTATTGCTGCTATCTTTTTATATGGTAAAACATTCTGTATCCTGATTTGCTTTACTTTGTCCATTGTGACAACCCGTAATTGCGGTAAGTCGTTGATTCGTTCAATAAATATGTATCCAAAGGAAGTAGCACGATTTGTTCTCGATAATAATAATTTCGTATGGCTATTTCTAGCCGGGTGCAGCCCTTGTATGGCAGACCCTCCGATGAGGGTAGGCGGCATCTGCCATGTGCAGGTGACTGCGTGTTATTGTGGTGGAGGATAGTTGTATGTGTAGTATGTGAGTTGCAGGGATGTTGGGGACAGCACAAACACCCAGCCCCCGAGCCACTGGAATTAACCAGTGAAGGTTAAAATCCCCGACCCGGTCGGGAATCGAACCCGGGACCCTCTGAACCGAAGGCCAGTACGCTGACCATTCAGCAAACGAGTCGGATATTTGTTCTCGATGATTTCCGACAAAGGAGTAGTGTTATGGAGTATGGAGTAGGACTAAGTGGTATGTTCCGAGTTGTCAGTGGAGAGATGGCGTGGATCTTTTCGGTATACTTGTATAGATCTTCATTTTTTGTTTTCTTCCATGTCTCGCGTGAAGTCTTCTATGGTCATAAAATTTTCTTCAGAATTTTCCTTTCATTGATCTCGTGCTCTTTCAGGTCTGCTTTATTCAATACAATTCAATTCAATTCAATTCAATTCAATTCAATTCAATACAAGACACTCTGCGCCATACAATGCCTCTGTTTTTACTTCGTCGCTGTAGTGTTTGTTGTCCTTGTGCGATATTGTCCGTTTATTGTGGCTGTTCTATGTCAGCCACTTGGTTATAAAGGAATAAGAACAAAACAAACCTACCGCCCGGACCGCATGTGTGCCAGACATATGAGATTAGAAAAACTAATATAAGGTGGTACAGAAGTCGTGTCTACGTACTGTGTTATTTTATTCAGTCATGCATTGTTTGTAGCACTAAGTGTTCCATAATTCATGTAAGAATTAAATACATCGATCAGTTAATTAACGTCACATTATAATACAATTACAGCACAGAAATACATAGCACACACATGCAGACAGAAATCTACCAATTGTATGATTTATTGTGCTTGGAGACTACTGTTATTTTTAAGAGAAGTATTCAAAGTGTTGACCTACCTCCTTTCAGGTAGCACTGACCTCCATATCCTCTCATAAATGCAATATACCAGGCGGCCGCGAGCGCCGTGCTTTCTACTTACAAATGTTCCGCATGCACTAGTGATGCATGGGATGCCTAGTCACTTGTTTTCGAAGGAGCGCTTCAACGTGCTGTATTCCGGATGTTGTGAAACAAACAGCACACATTCCGTAACAGGGTGCATTTGTAAACAAAGTTTAAGAACTTATTCATTTATACACGTGTGGACATTCCATTCTTTAAAAGAGCTGTTTGTATGAAACAAAAACTAATACTGTTCGGCGAAATACATGTATAGAAGGCAGACGTCTGTTTGGAAACTCCTGTGAATACCGTCTACGAGCTTCGGCTGCATTCCGACCAGATTCTCTATAGATTAAAATTATGTCTGTGTATTCGTTGTTGGACACCAGCTATTGCCGTAGACAGCAAATGTAGTGATGCTGTACCATACACCAGCCTAGTACTATGCGGTCGAAAACGAGGTTTACTAATGCAAGGGGTTGAATTAGACGGGTAGCGCTCAGCAACATGCTGCGAGCGACCGTCCGGTTGTTATCACTTCATATCCTGACGTAACCTGCCTGCTGGTAGTAGTACCTCTGTGAAAATCAGTTAGTAGACGTCCTATTCATCATTTGTGCATGCGGGACATTTATGAGTATAACGTACGGCGATCGCGGGCCACCTTGTATATCGCATACGCAATAACAGCCTATAATCATCCTAGGAATATCTTCCAACTAATGAACAGTCTCCTCAACGGAAAATAACTTGAGGATTGAGTCCGGTGATATGACTAGCCAGTGTACAGAACCGTATTTGCCTATCTGTCTCCAAATATTGCATTAAAGTGCTGCCGTGCCCTACGATTGTGTACGAGAGTGCACCATCTTGCTGAAACCACGTATACTATCGAACGTCCTCCAACAAACCTGTTAAAGTGTTCGAAATGAAGTCATGGCAAACAGGTCTTGTTAAAACGTTGTTTCGGAATGGTGGGAGCAACCAAGAAATCGAAACCATTCCACACCACACATTCAGGATAAACCGAACCTGATGCTTACCAATGCGAGTGGCATGTGGGTAATATTCCACGCACACCTGTTCATACTTCTTCTAAGTGCCATATCAGGTCCCCCTGACTTTGGCCATCACTGTGGCGAATGTTGTGCGATTTCCCGCTAGGTGGAAAAGTCCATTCTTTGATGTTTCCAAGCCAGGATGTTTGCATCCTCCCGACGCTTCTTCGACTCTGTATTTTGCCTTGTACAATCCATTGTAATATCAGGTAACGGTCATTAATGAGGATGTGACAAAGGTAATAAATCTTACGGCGTTTTATTGTTCGCATGAGTTCCCAACTTGAACTTGCCCTTCCGAGTACTTCTTGATTCTCAAGTTGAGCAACGATGAAATCCTGAGCATCCTCGGGTAGATCCATATTTTACAGGATTAATACATTGAATACACCATTTGACTTCATGAGTTTCGTCAGTAAACAAAATCCGACTGGTGAACTAATACTTCTTCCCTTCCTGTCATTTATTTATTTATTTATTTATTTATTTATTTTATATTTATTTATTTATTTATTTATTTTATTTTTTATTTATTTTATATTTATTTTAATATTTATTTATTTTATATTTATTTTATTATTTATTTATTTATTTATTTTATTATTTATTTATTTATTTATTTTATTATTTATTTATTTATTTATTTTATTATTTATTTTATTATTTATTTTATTATTTATTTATTTATTTTTTTATTTATTTTATTATTTATTTATTTATTTATTTTATTATTTATTTATTTATTTATTTTATTATTTATTTATTTATTTATTTATTTATTTATTTTATTATTTATTTATTTATTTATTTATTTATTTATTTATTTATTTCTTTCTTTCTTTCTTTCTTTCTTTCTTTCTTTCTTTCTTTCTTTCTTTCTTTCTTTCTTTCTTTATTTATTTATTTATTTATTTATTTATTTATTTATTTATTTATTTATTTATTTATTTATTTATTTATTTATTTATTTATTTATTTATTTATTTATTTATTTATTTATTTATTTATTTATTTATTTCTTTCTTTCTTTCTTTCTTTCTTTCTTTCTTTCTTTCTTTCTTTCTTTCTTTCTTTCTTTCTTTCTTTCTTTCTTTCTTTCTTTCTTTCTTTCTTTCTTTCTTTCTTTCTTTCTTTCTTTCTTTATTTATTTATTTATTTATTTATTTATTTATTTATTTATTTATTTATTTATTTATTTATTTATTTATTTATTTATTTATTTATTTATTTATTTATTTATTTATTTATTTATTTATTTATTTATTTATTTATTTATTTATTTATTTATTTATTTATTTATTTATTTATTTATTTATTTATTTATTTATTTATTTATTTATTTATTTATTTATTTATTTATTTATTTATTTATTTATTTATTTATTTATTTATTTATTTATTTATTTATTTATTTATTTATTTATTTATTTATTTATTTATTTATTTATTTATTTATTTATTTATTTATTTATTTATTTATTTATTTATTTATTTATTTATTTATTTATTTATTTATTTATTTATTTATTTATTTATTTATTTATTTATTTATTACCTACGTACAGGATTTCGGAAAGCAAAGTATATCTTTATGTCCAGGTTGTGTATGTAAGTAATTGTCTCTCGAAATGCATGAGTAAGATCACTGACGTTACCACTATACTTGATATGTTGGATGGTCTGCTTAGAGACAGCACAATCGCAGTTAGGTTTAGAAATTCTTTTCAGATCTGCGCAGTTACCATGGCCCGATCGTATCCTGTTAAGAGTAGGCTAGCTTTTACGAGGAAGCTCAAATCCAGGTAGCAGCGACGAACCAGTTTAGGGCACAGTTGGCTCAGGCCTAGTAACTTTCTTTAGTTATATTGAAGATGGTATTCTTCAATTCTATCGCACTTTTTACTGGTGTATTTCTATACCTCAGACGATTCAGATGGACATTACTTTCTTGAACTCCCTGGAATCGAACCCGGACCCCCGAGGACGGCAGCTAGTAGCACTAACCGTTACACTAGGGAGGCGGACACTCATCTTGGTGAGCTGCGTATTTATGAGGTTGGTGTGAGGGCTGTTCAACCAGGCGACCAGACATATTTCTACCTGTTGTAAAAACCATTAGGAAAAACTAGTCTTTGTGTAAAGTCCACTGATGTCAAAAGCTACTCTGGCTGTTCATGGTGTGGATACAGTTGGTCATGAAGTACGCAGAATGCAGTGATTTAACTTCAACCAGCTGTCGTACAACAGCACGAGTGGCCGTTGATGGATGTTATTCCATTTCCTTCAAGATGTCCTATTCCTCTCCGTCTTTATACAATACCTGATTCTCCCCGCGAGGTATGCCTGTGGTTGTAATGTCCCTATGTTATAAAGTTGTAGGAACAGTCGCGTAATGGTGGTATTATATGTAGCCAAACACTGCCCGTTATTTTGACGCCAAAAGAGGCATTGTGGACGATATCCCTGGATATAAATTATTCTGCCCTGGCTCTCCTCCGTCCCCATTAACAGCCCTTTGCCCAGCCTGTTCGGGTTATCATTCTCCATCCCATATCTCCTATGCTTTAATTTTCTTTTTGTCCTCTTTCCCTAACGTTCAGCTCCAGACAAAGGTTTATCCCATTTTAAGTTCATTTTAATTGTGAATGGTTTGTTAAGGTAATTCCTTTTTTGATTTCGTGGATACTTCTTCTATGACTAGAGCCCGGATTTCTACATCTATATATATAAAAGCAAGTCGGGCTGGAGCGATGTATATATAAATATTTAAAAATGAAAAAAGACGTGAATTAATGAGGCACTTCCAGAAATCTCAGAAATTTGAAACTTGGTACGGAGGAAACTGATGCCCCCAGGATCCCTAGAAAAATCGGAAATTCTCAAAATTCCCTGAAGGGGGCACGCTGGGGGGGCTCAAATTTTGGGCTCAGCATAAGAACACAGTCGTATAGTATATCCAAAACGATAACCTAAAGGTTTCGTGGGCTTAAAAATTTTCGAGAATTTCCTCATTTTTATCCCCTATCCCCCCAAATCAAAATGGCGGCACAACCTGCCAGACGAAGTAGACAATTGAAATTTAGTGAAATTATAGCTTTTGGTCCCTAACCGACGGGAAAATTCCAAGATGTTCAAATTTTTCACTTTTTACCCCCCAAAGATATCGAAATATGGAGGCAATTTTAATGACTGTGCAGACATTCCTTTTGAGCTATTTTTTGGCTAAACGGTAAGTCGTATCACAAAACGGATGGCACAATGTCCCTTCAATTCGGAGTGATCTACAACTTTGGTCCTGTGACATTTTGTCGTATCTCTCTCCCTTATACGTTAAATTTGGCCGTATTTCTGGATTGTTCGTAAATTTGGTGATTTTTACAAGTATATTTCATTGTTTGACACACTTATAAGAATGATAGGATCATCACGTTGTGTGCGCACATTGGCACGATTAAGGGACATATGTGTACCAAATTTCATGATTCTAGCTTATACATAAGTAGGCAAAAAGTAATGTAAAATGTTAAAAATGCACCCAAATTTCACCCTATTCAAAATTTGATCTCAATTTACCCCCTTAATATGGGAGATACGAGGAAATGGTTTAGAAACAAACATGTAGAGCAATAAATGAGGCGTCTGATGGCGCAAACCGTTTCTTAATATCATAAACCGTTTAGGAGATATGAATCTCGAAGTGGAAGTCTGCACTTTTCAACGTGCTCATGCTTATCTGTCATCTATATATATAAAAGCAAGTCGGGCTGGAGCGATGTATATATAAATATTTAAAAATGAAAAAAGACGTGAATTAATGAGGCACTTCCAGAAATCTCAGAAATTTGAAACTTGGTACGGAGGAAACTGATGCCCCCAGGATCCCTAGAAAAATCGGAAATTCTCAAAATTCCCTGAAGGGGGCACGCTGGGGGGGCTCAAATTTTGGGCTCAG
Organism: Anabrus simplex; assembly: GCF_040414725.1. Taxonomy (NCBI): domain Eukaryota; kingdom Metazoa; phylum Arthropoda; class Insecta; order Orthoptera; family Tettigoniidae; genus Anabrus; species Anabrus simplex. The sequence continues at coordinate 443,315,941 of NC_090267.1, read as the reverse complement.
CATAAGAACACAGTCGTATAGTATATCCAAAACGATAACCTAAAGGTTTCGTGGGCTTAAAAATTTTCGAGAATTTCCTCATTTTTATCCCCTATCCCCCCAAATCAAAATGGCGGCACAACCTGCCAGACGAAGTAGACAATTGAAATTTAGTGAAATTATAGCTTTTGGTCCCTAACCGACGGGAAAATTCCAAGATGTTCAAATTTTTCACTTTTTACCCCCCAAAGATATCGAAATATGGAGGCAATTTTAATGACTGTGCAGACATTCCTTTTGAGCTATTTTTTGGCTAAACGGTAAGTCGTATCACAAAACGGATGGCACAATGTCCCTTCAATTCGGAGTGATCTACAACTTTGGTCCTGTGACATTTTGTCGTATCTCTCTCCCTTATACGTTAAATTTGGCCGTATTTCTGGATTGTTCGTAAATTTGGTGATTTTTACAAGTATATTTCATTGTTTGACACACTTATAAGAATGATAGGATCATCACGTTGTGTGCGCACATTGGCACGATTAAGGGACATATGTGTACCAAATTTCATGATTCTAGCTTATACATAAGTAGGCAAAAAGTAATGTAAAATGTTAAAAATGCACCCAAATTTCACCCTATTGAAAATTTGATCTCAATTTACCCCCTTAATATGGGAGATACGAGGAAATGGTTTAGAAACAAACATGTAGAGCAATAAATGAGGCGTCTGATGGCGCAAACCGTTTCTTAATATCATAAACCGTTTAGGAGATATGAATCTCGAAGTGGAAGTCTGCACTTTTCAACGTGCTCATGCTTATCTGTCATCTATCTATATATATAAAAGCAAGTCGGGCTGGAGCGATGTATATATAAATATTTAAAAATGAAAAAAGACGTGAATTAATGAGGCACTTCCAGAAATCTCAGAAATTTGAAACTTGGTACGGAGGAAACTGATGCCCCCAGGATCCCTAGAAAAATCGGAAATTCTCAAAATTCCCTGAAGGGGGCACGCTGGGGGGGCTCAAATTTTGGGCTCAGCATAAGAACACAGTCGTATAGTATATCCAAAACGATAACCTAAAGGTTTCGTGGGCTTAAAAATTTTCGAGAATTTCCTCATTTTTATCCCCTATCCCCCCAAATCAAAATGGCGGCACAACCTGCCAGACGAAGTAGACAATTGAAATTTAGTGAAATTATAGCTTTTGGTCCCTAACCGACGGGAAAATTCCAAGATGTTAATATTTTTCACTTTTTACCCTCCAAAGATATCGAAATATGGAGGCAATTTTAATGACTGTGCAGACATTCCTTTTGAGCTATTTTTTGGCTAAACGGTAAGTCGTATCACAAAACGGATGGCACAATGTCCCTTCAATTCGGAGTGATCTACAACTTTGGTCCTGTGACATTTTGTCGTATCTCTCTCCCTTATACGTTAAATTTGGCCGTATTTCTGGATTGTTCGTAAATTTGGTGATTTTTACAAGTATATTTCATTGTTTGACACACTTATAAGAATGATAGGATCATCACGTTGTGTGCGCACATTGGCACGATTAAGGGACATATGTGTACCAAATTTCATGATTCTAGCTTATACATAAGTAGGCAAAAAGTAATGTAAAATGTTAAAAATGCACCCAAATTTCACCCTATTCAAAATTTGATCTCAATTTACCCCCTTAATATCGGAGATACGAGGAAATGGTTTAGAAACAAACATGTAGAGCAATAAATGAGGCGTCTGATGGCGCAAACCGTTTCTTAATATCATAAACCGTTTAGGAGATATGAATCTCGAAGTGGAAGTCTGCACTTTTCAACGTGCTCATGCTTATCTGTCATCTATATATATAAAAGCAAGTCGGGCTGGAGCGATGTATATATAAATATTTAAAAATGAAAAAAGACGTGAATTAATGAGGCACTTCCAGAAATCTCAGAAATTTGAAACTTGGTACGGAGGAAACTGATGCCCCCAGGATCCCTAGAAAAATCGGAAATTCTCAAAATTCCCTGAAGGGGGCAGGCTGGGGGGGCTCAAATTTTGGGCTCAGCATAAGAACACAGTCGTATAGTATATCCAAAACGATAACCTAAAGGTTTCGTGGGCTTAAAAATTTTCGAGAATTTCCTCATTTTTATCCCCTATCCCCCCAAATCAAAATGGCGGCACAACCTGCCAGACGAAGTAGACAATTGAAATTTAGTGAAATTATAGCTTTTGGTCCCTAACCGACGGGAAAATTCCAAGATGTTCAAATTTTTCACTTTTTACCCCCCAAAGATATCGAAATATGGAGGCAATTTTAATGACTGTGCAGACATTCCTTTTGAGCTATTTTTTGGCTAAACGGTAAGTCGTATCACAAAACGGATGGCACAATGTCCCTTCAATTCGGAGTGATCTACAACTTTGGTCCTGTGACATTTTGTCGTATCTCTCTCCCTTATACGTTAAATTTGGCCGTATTTCTGGATTGTTCGTAAATTTGATGATTTTTACAAGTATATTTCATTGTTTGACACACTTATAAGAATGATAGGATCATCACGTTGTGTGCGCACATTGGCACGATTAAGGGACATATGTGTACCAAATTTCATGATTCTAGCTTATACATAAGTAGGCAAAAAGTAATGTAAAATGTTAAAAATGCACCCAAATTTCACCCTATTCAAAATTTGATCTCAATTTACCCCCTTAATATGGGAGATACGAGGAAATGGTTTAGAAACAAACATGTAGAGCAATAAATGAGGCGTCTGATGGCGCAAACCGTTTCTTAATATCATAAACCGTTTAGGAGATATGAATCTCGAAGTGGAAGTCTGCACTTTTCAACGTGCTCATGCTTATCTGTCATCTATACATATAAAAGCAAGTCGGGCTGGAGCGATGTATATATAAATATTTAAAAATGAAAAAAGACGTGAATTAATGAGGCACTTCCAGAAATCTCAGAAATTTGAAACTTGGTACGGAGGAAACTGATGCCCCCAGGATCCCTAGAAAAATCGGAAATTCTCAAAATTCCCTGAAGGGGGCACGCTGGGGGGGCTCAAATTTTGGGCTCAGCATAAGAACACAGTCGTATAGTATATCCAAAACGATAACCTAAAGGTTTCGTGGGCTTAAAAATTTTCGAGAATTTCCTCATTTTTATCCCCTATCCCCCCAAATCAAAATGGCGGCACAACCTGCCAGACGAAGTAGACAATTGAAATTTGGTGAAATTATAGCTTTTGGTCCCAAACCGACGGGAAAATTCCAAGATGTTCAAATTTTTCACTTTTTACCCCCCAAAGATATCGAAATATGGAGGCAATTTTAATGACTGTGCAGACATTCCTTTTGAGCTATTTTTTGGCTAAACGGTAAGTCGTACCACAAAACGGATGGCACAATGTCCCTTCAATTCGGAGTGATCTACAACTTTGGTCCTGTGACATTTTGTCGTATCTCTCTCCCTTATACGTTAAATTTGGCCGTATTTCTGGATTGTTCGTAAATTTGGTGATTTTTACAAGTATATTTCATTGTTTGACACACTTATAAGAATGATAGGATCATCACGTTGTGTGCGCACATTGGCACGATTAAGGGACATATGTGTACCAAATTTCATGATTCTAGCTTATACATAAGTAGGCAAAAAGTAATGTAAAATGTTAAAAATGCACCCAAATTTCACCCTATTCAAAATTTGATCTCAATTTACCCCCTTAATATGGGAGATACGAGGAAATGGTTTAGAAACAAACATGTAGAGCAATAAATGAGGCGTCTGATGGCGCAAACCGTTTCTTAATATCATAAACCGTTTAGGAGATATGAATCTCGAAGTGGAAGTCTGCACTTTTCAACGTGCTCATGCTTATCTGTCATCTATATATATAAAAGCAAGTCGGGCTGGAGCGATGTATATATAAATATTTAAAAATGAAAAAAGACGTGAATTAATGAGGCACTTCCAGAAATCTCAGAAATTTGAAACTTGGTACGGAGGAAACTGATGCCCCCAGGATCCCTAGAAAAATCGGAAATTCTCAAAATTCCCTGAAGGGGGCACGCTGGGGGGGCTCAAATTTTGGGCTCAGCATAAGAACACAGTCGTATAGTATATCCAAAACGATAACCTAAAGGTTTCGTGGGCTTAAAAATTTTCGAGAATTTCCTCATTTTTATCCCCTATCCCCCCAAATCAAAATGGCGGCACAACCTGCCAGACGAAGTAGACAATTGAAATTTAGTGAAATTATAGCTTTTGGTCCCTAACCGACGGGAAAATTCCAAGATGTTCAAATTTTTCACTTTTTACCCCCCAAAGATATCGAAATATGGAGGCAATTTTAATGACTGTGCAGACATTCCTTTTGAGCTATTTTTTGGCTAAACGGTAAGTCGTATCACAAAACGGATGGCACAATGTCCCTTCAATTCGGAGTGATCTACAACTTTGGTCCTGTGACATTTTGTCGTATCTCTCTCCCTTATACGTTAAATTTGGCCGTATTTCTGGATTGTTCGTAAATTTGGTGATTTTTACAAGTATATTTCATTGTTTGACACACTTATAAGAATGATAGGATCATCACGTTGTGTGCGCACATTGGCACGATTAAGGGACATATGTGTACCAAATTTCATGATTCTAGCTTATACATAAGTAGGCAAAAAGTAATGTAAAATGTTAAAAATGCACCCAAATTTCACCCTATTCAAAATTTGATCTCAATTTACCCCCTTAATATCGGAGATACGAGGAAATGGTTTAGAAACAAACATGTAGAGCAATAAATGAGGCGTCTGATGGCGCAAACCGTTTCTTAATATCATAAACCGTTTAGGAGATATGAATCTCGAAGTGGAAGTCTGCACTTTTCAACGTGCTCATGCTTATCTGTCATCTATATATATAAAAGCAAGTCGGGCTGGAGCGATGTATATATAAATATTTAAAAATGAAAAAAGACGTGAATTAATGAGGCACTTCCAGAAATCTCAGAAATTTGAAACTTGGTACGGAGGAAACTGATGCCCCCAGGATCCCTAGAAAAATCGGAAATTCTCAAAATTCCCTGAAGGGGGCAGGCTGGGGGGGCTCAAATTTTGGGCTCAGCATAAGAACACAGTCGTATAGTATATCCAAAACGATAACCTAAAGGTTTCGTGGGCTTAAAAATTTTCGAGAATTTCCTCATTTTTATCCCCTATCCCCCCAAATCAAAATGGCGGCACAACCTGCCAGACGAAGTAGACAATTGAAATTTAGTGAAATTATAGCTTTTGGTCCCTAACCGACGGGAAAATTCCAAGATGTTCAAATTTTTCACTTTTTACCCCCCAAAGATATCGAAATATGGAGGCAATTTTAATGACTGTGCAGACATTCCTTTTGAGCTATTTTTTGGCTAAACGGTAAGTCGTATCACAAAACGGATGGCACAATGTCCCTTCAATTCGGAGTGATCTACAACTTTGGTCCTGTGACATTTTGTCGTATCTCTCTCCCTTATACGTTAAATTTGGCCGTATTTCTGGATTGTTCGTAAATTTGGTGATTTTTACAAGTATATTTCATTGTTTGACACACTTATAAGAATGATAGGATCATCACGTTGTGTGCGCACATTGGCACGATTAAGGGACATATGTGTACCAAATTTCATGATTCTAGCTTATACATAAGTAGGCAAAAAGTAATGTAAAATGTTAAAAATGCACCCAAATTTCACCCTATTCAAAATTTGATCTCAATTTACCCCCTTAATATCGGAGATACGAGGAAATGGTTTAGAAACAAACATGTAGAGCAATAAATGAGGCGTCTGATGGCGCAAACCGTTTCTTAATATCATAAACCGTTTAGGAGATATGAATCTCGAAGTGGAAGTCTGCACTTTTCAACGTGCTCATGCTTATCTGTCATCTATATATATAAAAGCAAGTCGGGCTGGAGCGATGTATATATAAATATTTAAAAATGAAAAAAGACGTGAATTAATGAGGCACTTCCAGAAATCTCAGAAATTTGAAACTTGGTACGGAGGAAACTGATGCCCCCAGGATCCCTAGAAAAATCGGAAATTCTCAAAATTCCCTGAAGGGGGCACGCTGGGGGGGCTCAAATTTTGGGCTCAGCATAAGAACACAGTCGTATAGTATATCCAAAACGATAACCTAAAGGTTTCGTGGGCTTAAAAATTTTCGAGAATTTCCTCATTTTTATCCCCTATCCCCCCAAATCAAAATGGCGGCACAACCTGCCAGACGAAGTAGACAATTGAAATTTAGTGAAGTTATAGCTTTTGGTCCCTAACCGACGGGAAAATTCCAAGATGTTCAAATTTTTCACTTTTTACCCTCCAAAGATATCGAAATATGGAGGCAATTTTAATGACTGTGCAGACATTCCTTTTGAGCTATTTTTTGGCTAAACGGTAAGTCGTATCACAAAACGGATGGCACAATGTCCCTTCAATTCGGAGTGATCTACAACTTTGGTCCTGTGACATTTTGTCGTATCTCTCTCCCTTATACGTTAAATTTGGCCGTATTTCTGGATTGTTCGTAAATTTGGTGATTTTTACAAGTATATTTCATTGTTTGACACACTTATAAGAATGATAGGATCATCACGTTGTGTGCGCACATTGGCACGATTAAGGGACATATGTGTACCAAATTTCATGATTCTAGCTTATACATAAGTAGGCAAAAAGTAATGTAAAATGTTAAAAATGCACCCAAATTTCACCCTATTCAAAATTTGATCTCAATTTACCCCCTTAATATGGGAGATACGAGGAAATGGTTTAGAAACAAACATGTAGAGCAATAAATGAGGCGTCTGATGGCGCAAACCGTTTCTTAATATCATAAACCGTTTAGGAGATATGAATCTCGAAGTGGAAGTCTGCACTTTTCAACGTGCTCATGCTTATCTGTCATCTATACATATAAAAGCAAGTCGGGCTGGAGCGATGTATATATAAATATTTAAAAATGAAAAAAGACGTGAATTAATGAGGCACTTCCAGAAATCTCAGAAATTTGAAACTTGGTACGGAGGAAACTGATGCCCCCAGGATCCCTAGAAAAATCGGAAATTCTCAAAATTCCCTGAAGGGGGCAGGCTGGGGGGGCTCAAATTTTGGGCTCAGCATAAGAACACAGTCGTATAGTATATCCAAAACGATAACCTAAAGGTTTCGTGGGCTTAAAAATTTTCGAGAATTTCCTCATTTTTATCCCCTATCCCCCCAAATCAAAATGGCGGCACAACCTGCCAGACGAAGTAGACAATTGAAATTTAGTGAAATTATAGCTTTTGGTCCCTAACCGACGGGAAAATTCCAAGATGTTCAAATTTTTCACTTTTTACCCCCCAAAGATATCGAAATATGGAGGCAATTTTAATGACTGTGCAGACATTCCTTTTGAGCTATTTTTTGGCTAAACGGTAAGTCGTATCACAAAACGGATGGCACAATGTCCCTTCAATTCGGAGTGATCTACAACTTTGGTCCTGTGACATTTTGTCGTATCTCTCTCCCTTATACGTTAAATTTGGCCGTATTTCTGGATTGTTCGTAAATTTGATGATTTTTACAAGTATATTTCATTGTTTGACACACTTATAAGAATGATAGGATCATCACGTTGTGTGCGCACATTGGCACGATTAAGGGACATATGTGTACCAAATTTCATGATTCTAGCTTATACATAAGTAGGCAAAAAGTAATGTAAAATGTTAAAAATGCACCCAAATTTCACCCTATTCAAAATTTGATCTCAATTTACCCCCTTAATATGGGAGATACGAGGAAATGGTTTAGAAACAAACATGTAGAGCAATAAATGAGGCGTCTGATGGCGCAAACCGTTTCTTAATATCATAAACCGTTTAGGAGATATGAATCTCGAAGTGGAAGTCTGCACTTTTCAACGTGCTCATGCTTATCTGTCATCTATACATATAAAAGCAAGTCGGGCTGGAGCGATGTATATATAAATATTTAAAAATGAAAAAAGACGTGAATTAATGAGGCACTTCCAGAAATCTCAGAAATTTGAAACTTGGTACGGAGGAAACTGATGCCCCCAGGATCCCTAGAAAAATCGGAAATTCTCAAAATTCCCTGAAGGGGGCACGCTGGGGGGGCTCAAATTTTGGGCTCAGCATAAGAACACAGTCGTATAGTATATCCAAAACGATAACCTAAAGGTTTCGTGGGCTTAAAAATTTTCGAGAATTTCCTCATTTTTATCCCCTATCCCCCCAAATCAAAATGGCGGCACAACCTGCCAGACGAAGTAGACAATTGAAATTTAGTGAAGTTATAGCTTTTGGTCCCTAACCGACGGGAAAATTCCAAGATGTTCAAATTTTTCACTTTTTACCCTCCAAAGATATCGAAATATGGAGGCAATTTTAATGACTGTGCAGACATTCCTTTTGAGCTATTTTTTGGCTAAACGGTAAGTCGTATCACAAAACGGATGGCACAATGTCCCTTCAATTCGGAGTGATCTACAACTTTGGTCCTGTGACATTTTGTCGTATCTCTCTCCCTTATACGTTAAATTTGGCCGTATTTCTGGATTGTTCGTAAATTTGGTGATTTTTACAAGTATATTTCATTGTTTGACACACTTATAAGAATGATAGGATCATCACGTTGTGTGCGCACATTGGCACGATTAAGGGACATATGTGTACCAAATTTCATGATTCTAGCTTATACATAAGTAGGCAAAAAGTAATGTAAAATGTTAAAAATGCACCCAAATTTCACCCTATTCAAAATTTGATCTCAATTTACCCCCTTAATATGGGAGATACGAGGAAATGGTTTAGAAACAAACATGTAGAGCAATAAATGAGGCGTCTGATGGCGCAAACCGTTTCTTAATATCATAAACCGTTTAGGAGATATGAATCTCGAAGTGGAAGTCTGCACTTTTCAACGTGCTCATGCTTATCTGTCATCTATACATATAAAAGCAAGTCGGGCTGGAGCGATGTATATATAAATATTTAAAAATGAAAAAAGACGTGAATTAATGAGGCACTTCCAGAAATCTCAGAAATTTGAAACTTGGTACGGAGGAAACTGATGCCCCCAGGATCCCTAGAAAAATCGGAAATTCTCAAAATTCCCTGAAGGGGGCAGGCTGGGGGGGCTCAAATTTTGGGCTCAGCATAAGAACACAGTCGTATAGTATATCCAAAACGATAACCTAAAGGTTTCGTGGGCTTAAAAATTTTCGAGAATTTCCTCATTTTTATCCCCTATCCCCCCAAATCAAAATGGCGGCACAACCTGCCAGACGAAGTAGACAATTGAAATTTAGTGAAATTATAGCTTTTGGTCCCTAACCGACGGGAAAATTCCAAGATGTTCAAATTTTTCACTTTTTACCCCCCAAAGATATCGAAATATGGAGGCAATTTTAATGACTGTGCAGACATTCCTTTTGAGCTATTTTTTGGCTAAACGGTAAGTCGTATCACAAAACGGATGGCACAATGTCCCTTCAATTCGGAGTGATCTACAACTTTGGTCCTGTGACATTTTGTCGTATCTCTCTCCCTTATACGTTAAATTTGGCCGTATTTCTGGATTGTTCGTAAATTTGATGATTTTTACAAGTATATTTCATTGTTTGACACACTTATAAGAATGATAGGATCATCACGTTGTGTGCGCACATTGGCACGATTAAGGGACATATGTGTACCAAATTTCATGATTCTAGCTTATACATAAGTAGGCAAAAAGTAATGTAAAATGTTAAAAATGCACCCAAATTTCACCCTATTCAAAATTTGATCTCAATTTACCCCCTTAATATGGGAGATACGAGGAAATGGTTTAGAAACAAACATGTAGAGCAATAAATGAGGCGTCTGATGGCGCAAACCGTTTCTTAATATCATAAACCGTTTAGGAGATATGAATCTCGAAGTGGAAGTCTGCACTTTTCAACGTGCTCATGCTTATCTGTCATCTATACATATAAAAGCAAGTCGGGCTGGAGCGATGTATATATAAATATTTAAAAATGAAAAAAGACGTGAATTAATGAGGCACTTCCAGAAATCTCAGAAATTTGAAACTTGGTACGGAGGAAACTGATGCCCCCAGGATCCCTAGAAAAATCGGAAATTCTCAAAATTCCCTGAAGGGGGCACGCTGGGGGGGCTCAAATTTTGGGCTCAGCATAAGAACACAGTCGTATAGTATATCCAAAACGATAACCTAAAGGTTTCGTGGGCTTAAAAATTTTCGAGAATTTCCTCATTTTTATCCCCTATCCCCCCAAATCAAAATGGCGGCACAACCTGCCAGACGAAGTAGACAATTGAAATTTGGTGAAATTATAGCTTTTGGTCCCTAACCGACGGGAAAATTCCAAGATGTTCAAATTTTTCACTTTTTACCCCCCAAAGATATCGAAATATGGAGGCAATTTTAATGACTGTGCAGACATTCCTTTTGAGCTATTTTTTGGCTAAACGGTAAGTCGTATCACAAAACGGATGGCACAATGTCCCTTCAATTCGGAGTGATCTACAACTTTGGTCCTGTGACATTTTGTCGTATCTCTCTCCCTTATACGTTAAATTTGGCCGTATTTCTGGATTGTTCGTAAATTTGGTGATTTTTACAAGTATATTTCATTGTTTGACACACTTATAAGAATGATAGGATCATCACGTTGTGTGCGCACATTGGCACGATTAAGGGACATATGTGTACCAAATTTCATGATTCTAGCTTATACATAAGTAGGCAAAAAGTAATGTAAAATGTTAAAAATGCACCCAAATTTCACCCTATTCAAAATTTGATCTCAATTTACCCCCTTAATATGGGAGATACGAGGAAATGGTTTAGAAACAAACATGTAGAGCAATAAATGAGGCGTCTGATGGCGCAAACCGTTTCTTAATATCATAAACCGTTTAGGAGATATGAATCTCGAAGTGGAAGTCTGCACTTTTCAACGTGCTCATGCTTATCTGTCATCTATATATATAAAAGCAAGTCGGGCTGGAGCGATGTATATATAAATATTTAAAAATGAAAAAAGACGTGAATTAATGAGGCACTTCCAGAAATCTCAGAAATTTGAAACTTGGTACGGAGGAAACTGATGCCCCCAGGATCCCTAGAAAAATCGGAAATTCTCAAAATTCCCTGAAGGGGGCACGCTGGGGGGACTCAAATTTTGGGCTCAGCATAAGAACACAGTCGTATAGTATATCCAAAACGATAACCTAAAGGTTTCGTGGGCTTAAAAATTTTCGAGAATTTCCTCATTTTTATCCCCTATCCCCCCAAATCAAAATGGCGGCACAACCTGCCAGACGAAGTAGACAATTGAAATTTGGTGAAATTATAGCTTTTGGTCCCAAACCGACGGGAAAATTCCAAGATGTTCAAATTTTTCACTTTTTACCCCCCAAAGATATCGAAATATGGAGGCAATTTTAATGACTGTGCAGACATTCCTTTTGAGCTATTTTTTGGCTAAACGGTAAGTCGTATCACAAAACGGATGGCACAATGTCCCTTCAATTCGGAGTGATCTACAACTTTGGTCCTGTGACATTTTGTCGTATCTCTCTCCCTTATACGTTAAATTTGGCCGTATTTCTGGATTGTTCGTAAATTTGGTGATTTTTACAAGTATATTTCATTGTTTGACACACTTATAAGAATGATAGGATCATCACGTTGTGTGCGCACATTGGCACGATTAAGGGACATATGTGTACCAAATTTCATGATTCTAGCTTATACATAAGTAGGCAAAAAGTAATGTAAAATGTTAAAAATGCACCCAAATTTCACCCTATTCAAAATTTGATCTCAATTTACCCCCTTAATATCGGAGATACGAGGAAATGGTTTAGCAACAAACATGTAGAGCAATAAATGAGGCGTCTGATGGCGCAAACCGTTTCTTAATATCATAAACCGTTTAGGAGATATGAATCTCGAAGTGGAAGTCTGCACTTTTCAACGTGCTCATGCTTATCTGTCATCTATATATATAAAAGCAAGTCGGGCTGGAGCGATGTATATATAAATATTTAAAAATGAAAAAAGACGTGAATTAATGAGGCACTTCCAGAAATCTCAGAAATTTGAAACTTGGTACGGAGGAAACTGATGCCCCCAGGATCCCTAGAAAAATCGGAAATTCTCAAAATTCCCTGAAGGGGGCAGGCTGGGGGGGCTCAAATTTTGGGCTCAGCATAAGAACACAGTCGTATAGTATATCCAAAACGATAACCTAAAGGTTTCGTGGGCTTAAAAATTTTCGAGAATTTCCTCATTTTTATCCCCTATCCCCCCAAATCAAAATGGCGGCACAACCTGCCAGACGAAGTAGACAATTGAAATTTAGTGAAATTATAGCTTTTGGTCCCTAACCGACGGGAAAATTCCAAGATGTTCAAATTTTTCACTTTTTACCCCCCAAAGATATCGAAATATGGAGGCAATTTTAATGACTGTGCAGACATTCCTTTTGAGCTATTTTTTGGCTAAACGGTAAGTCGTATCACAAAACGGATGGCACAATGTCCCTTCAATTCGGAGTGATCTACAACTTTGGTCCTGTGACATTTTGTCGTATCTCTCTCCCTTATACGTTAAATTTGGCCGTATTTCTGGATTGTTCGTAAATTTGGTGATTTTTACAAGTATATTTCATTGTTTGACACACTTATAAGAATGATAGGATCATCACGTTGTGTGCGCACATTGGCACGATTAAGGGACATATGTGTACCAAATTTCATGATTCTAGCTTATACATAAGTAGGCAAAAAGTAATGTAAAATGTTAAAAATGCACCCAAATTTCACCCTATTCAAAATTTGATCTCAATTTACCCCCTTAATATGGGAGATACGAGGAAATGGTTTAGAAACAAACATGTAGAGCAATAAATGAGGCGTCTGATGGCGCAAACCGTTTCTTAATATCATAAACCGTTTAGGAGATATGAATCTCGAAGTGGAAGTCTGCACTTTTCAACGTGCTCATGCTTATCTGTCATCTATACATATAAAAGCAAGTCGGGCTGGAGCGATGTATATATAAATATTTAAAAATGAAAAAAGACGTGAATTAATGAGGCACTTCCAGAAATCTCAGAAATTTGAAACTTGGTACGGAGGAAACTGATGCCCCCAGGATCCCTAGAAAAATCGGAAATTCTCAAAATTCCCTGAAGGGGGCAGGCTGGGGGGGCTCAAATTTTGGGCTCAGCATAAGAACACAGTCGTATAGTATATCCAAAACGATAACCTAAAGGTTTCGTGGGCTTAAAAATTTTCGAGAATTTCCTCATTTTTATCCCCTATCCCCCCAAATCAAAATGGCGGCACAACCTGCCAGACGAAGTAGACAATTGAAATTTAGTGAAATTATAGCTTTTGGTCCCTAACCGACGGGAAAATTCCAAGATGTTCAAATTTTTCACTTTTTACCCCCCAAAGATATCGAAATATGGAGGCAATTTTAATGACTGTGCAGACATTCCTTTTGAGCTATTTTTTGGCTAAACGGTAAGTCGTATCACAAAACGGATGGCACAATGTCCCTTCAATTCGGAGTGATCTACAACTTTGGTCCTGTGACATTTTGTCGTATCTCTCTCCCTTATACGTTAAATTTGGCCGTATTTCTGGATTGTTCGTAAATTTGGTGATTTTTACAAGTATATTTCATTGTTTGACACACTTATAAGAATGATAGGATCATCACGTTGTGTGCGCACATTGGCACGATTAAGGGACATATGTGTACCAAATTTCATGATTCTAGCTTATACATAAGTAGGCAAAAAGTAATGTAAAATGTTAAAAATGCACCCAAATTTCACCCTATTCAAAATTTGATCTCAATTTACCCCCTTAATATGGGAGATACGAGGAAATGGTTTAGAAACAAACATGTAGAGCAATAAATGAGGCGTCTGATGGCGCAAACCGTTTCTTAATATCATAAACCGTTTAGGAGATATGAATCTCGAAGTGGAAGTCTGCACTTTTCAACGTGCTCATGCTTATCTGTCATCTATACATATAAAAGCAAGTCGGGCTGGAGCGATGTATATATAAATATTTAAAAATGAAAAAAGACGTGAATTAATGAGGCACTTCCAGAAATCTCAGAAATTTGAAACTTGGTACGGAGGAAACTGATGCCCCCAGGATCCCTAGAAAAATCGGAAATTCTCAAAATTCCCTGAAGGGGGCAGGCTGGGGGGGCTCAAATTTTGGGCTCAGCATAAGAACACAGTCGTATAGTATATCCAAAACGATAACCTAAAGGTTTCGTGGGCTTAAAAATTTTCGAGAATTTCCTCATTTTTATCCCCTATCCCCCCAAATCAAAATGGCGGCACAACCTGCCAGACGAAGTAGACAATTGAAATTTAGTGAAATTATAGCTTTTGGTCCCTAACCGACGGGAAAATTCCAAGATGTTCAAATTTTTCACTTTTTACCCCCCAAAGATATCGAAATATGGAGGCAATTTTAATGACTGTGCAGACATTCCTTTTGAGCTATTTTTTGGCTAAACGGTAAGTCGTATCACAAAACGGATGGCACAATGTCCCTTCAATTCGGAGTGATCTACAACTTTGGTCCTGTGACATTTTGTCGTATCTCTCTCCCTTATACGTTAAATTTGGCCGTATTTCTGGATTGTTCGTAAATTTGGTGATTTTTACAAGTATATTTCATTGTTTGACACACTTATAAGAATGATAGGATCATCACGTTGTGTGCGCACATTGGCACGATTAAGGGACATATGTGTACCAAATTTCATGATTCTAGCTTATACATAAGTAGGCAAAAAGTAATGTAAAATGTTAAAAATGCACCCAAATTTCACCCTATTCAAAATTTGATCTCAATTTACCCCCTTAATATGGGAGATACGAGGAAATGGTTTAGAAACAAACATGTAGAGCAATAAATGAGGCGTCTGATGGCGCAAACCGTTTCTTAATATCATAAACCGTTTAGGAGATATGAATCTCGAAGTGGAAGTCTGCACTTTTCAACGTGCTCATGCTTATCTGTCATCTATACATATAAAAGCAAGTCGGGCTGGAGCGATGTATATATAAATATTTAAAAATGAAAAAAGACGTGAATTAATGAGGCACTTCCAGAAATCTCAGAAATTTGAAACTTGGTACGGAGGAAACTGATGCCCCCAGGATCCCTAGAAAAATCGGAAATTCTCAAAATTCCCTGAAGGGGGCACGCTGGGGGGGCTCAAATTTTGGGCTCAGCATAAGAACACAGTCGTATAGTATATCCAAAACGATAACCTAAAGGTTTCGTGGGCTTAAAAATTTTCGAGAATTTCCTCATTTTTATCCCCTATCCCCCCAAATCAAAATGGCGGCACAACCTGCCAGACGAAGTAGACAATTGAAATTTGGTGAAATTATAGCTTTTGGTCCCTAACCGACGGGAAAATTCCAAGATGTTCAAATTTTTCACTTTTTACCCCCCAAAGATATCGAAATATGGAGGCAATTTTAATGACTGTGCAGACATTCCTTTTGAGCTATTTTTTGGCTAAACGGTAAGTCGTATCACAAAACGGATGGCACAATGTCCCTTCAATTCGGAGTGATCTACAACTTTGGTCCTGTGACATTTTGTCGTATCTCTCTCCCTTATACGTTAAATTTGGCCGTATTTCTGGATTGTTCGTAAATTTGGTGATTTTTACAAGTATATTTCATTGTTTGACACACTTATAAGAATGATAGGATCATCACGTTGTGTGCGCACATTGGCACGATTAAGGGACATATGTGTACCAAATTTCATGATTCTAGCTTATACATAAGTAGGCAAAAAGTAATGTAAAATGTTAAAAATGCACCCAAATTTCACCCTATTCAAAATTTGATCTCAATTTACCCCCTTAATATCGGAGATACGAGGAAATGGTTTAGAAACAAACATGTAGAGCAATAAATGAGGCGTCTGATGGCGCAAACCGTTTCTTAATATCATAAACCGTTTAGGAGATATGAATCTCGAAGTGGAAGTCTGCACTTTTCAACGTGCTCATGCTTATCTGTCATCTATACATATAAAAGCAAGTCGGGCTGGAGCGATGTATATATAAATATTTAAAAATGAAAAAAGACGTGAATTAATGAGGCACTTCCAGAAATCTCAGAAATTTGAAACTTGGTACGGAGGAAACTGATGCCCCCAGGATCCCTAGAAAAATCGGAAATTCTCAAAATTCCCTGAAGGGGGCAGGCTGGGGGGGCTCAAATTTTGGGCTCAGCATAAGAACACAGTCGTATAGTATATCCAAAACGATAACCTAAAGGTTTCGTGGGCTTAAAAATTTTCGAGAATTTCCTCATTTTTATCCCCTATCCCCCCAAATCAAAATGGCGGCACAACCTGCCAGACGAAGTAGACAATTGAAATTTAGTGAAATTATAGCTTTTGGTCCCTAACCGACGGGAAAATTCCAAGATGTTCAAATTTTTCACTTTTTACCCCCCAAAGATATCGAAATATGGAGGCAATTTTAATGACTGTGCAGACATTCCTTTTGAGCTATTTTTTGGCTAAACGGTAAGTCGTATCACAAAACGGATGGCACAATGTCCCTTCAATTCGGAGTGATCTACAACTTTGGTCCTGTGACATTTTGTCGTATCTCTCTCCCTTATACGTTAAATTTGGCCGTATTTCTGGATTGTTCGTAAATTTGGTGATTTTTACAAGTATATTTCATTGTTTGACACACTTATAAGAATGATAGGATCATCACGTTGTGTGCGCACATTGGCACGATTAAGGGACATATGTGTACCAAATTTCATGATTCTAGCTTATACATAAGTAGGCAAAAAGTAATGTAAAATGTTAAAAATGCACCCAAATTTCACCCTATTCAAAATTTGATCTCAATTTACCCCCTTAATATGGGAGATACGAGGAAATGGTTTAGAAACAAACATGTAGAGCAATAAATGAGGCGTCTGATGGCGCAAACCGTTTCTTAATATCATAAACCGTTTAGGAGATATGAATCTCGAAGTGGAAGTCTGCACTTTTCAACGTGCTCATGCTTATCTGTCATCTATATATATAAAAGCAAGTCGGGCTGGAGCGATGTATATATAAATATTTAAAAATGAAAAAAGACGTGAATTAATGAGGCACTTCCAGAAATCTCAGAAATTTGAAACTTGGTACGGAGGAAACTGATGCCCCCAGGATCCCTAGAAAAATCGGAAATTCTCAAAATTCCCTGAAGGGGGCAGGCTGGGGGGGCTCAAATTTTGGGCTCAGCATAAGAACACAGTCGTATAGTATATCCAAAACGATAACCTAAAGGTTTCGTGGGCTTAAAAATTTTCGAGAATTTCCTCATTTTTATCCCCTATCCCCCCAAATCAAAATGGCGGCACAACCTGCCAGACGAAGTAGACAATTGAAATTTAGTGAAATTATAGCTTTTGGTCCCTAACCGACGGGAAAATTCCAAGATGTTCAAATTTTTCACTTTTTACCCCCCAAAGATATCGAAATATGGAGGCAATTTTAATGACTGTGCAGACATTCCTTTTGAGCTATTTTTTGGCTAAACGGTAAGTCGTATCACAAAACGGATGGCACAATGTCCCTTCAATTCGGAGTGATCTACAACTTTGGTCCTGTGACATTTTGTCGTATCTCTCTCCCTTATACGTTAAATTTGGCCGTATTTCTGGATTGTTCGTAAATTTGATGATTTTTACAAGTATATTTCATTGTTTGACACACTTATAAGAATGATAGGATCATCACGTTGTGTGCGCACATTGGCACGATTAAGGGACATATGTGTACCAAATTTCATGATTCTAGCTTATACATAAGTAGGCAAAAAGTAATGTAAAATGTTAAAAATGCACCCAAATTTCACCCTATTCAAAATTTGATCTCAATTTACCCCCTTAATATGGGAGATACGAGGAAATGGTTTAGAAACAAACATGTAGAGCAATAAATGAGGCGTCTGATGGCGCAAACCGTTTCTTAATATCATAAACCGTTTAGGAGATATGAATCTCGAAGTGGAAGTCTGCACTTTTCAACGTGCTCATGCTTATCTGTCATCTATACATATAAAAGCAAGTCGGGCTGGAGCGATGTATATATAAATATTTAAAAATGAAAAAAGACGTGAATTAATGAGGCACTTCCAGAAATCTCAGAAATTTGAAACTTGGTACGGAGGAAACTGATGCCCCCAGGATCCCTAGAAAAATCGGAAATTCTCAAAATTCCCTGAAGGGGGCAGGCTGGGGGGGCTCAAATTTTGGGCTCAGCATAAGAACACAGTCGTATAGTATATCCAAAACGATAACCTAAAGGTTTCGTGGGCTTAAAAATTTTCGAGAATTTCCTCATTTTTATCCCCTATCCCCCCAAATCAAAATGGCGGCACAACCTGCCAGACGAAGTAGACAATTGAAATTTAGTGAAATTATAGCTTTTGGTCCCTAACCGACGGGAAAATTCCAAGATGTTCAAATTTTTCACTTTTTACCCCCCAAAGATATCGAAATATGGAGGCAATTTTAATGACTGTGCAGACATTCCTTTTGAGCTATTTTTTGGCTAAACGGTAAGTCGTATCACAAAACGGATGGCACAATGTCCCTTCAATTCGGAGTGATCTACAACTTTGGTCCTGTGACATTTTGTCGTATCTCTCTCCCTTATACGTTAAATTTGGCCGTATTTCTGGATTGTTCGTAAATTTGGTGATTTTTACAAGTATATTTCATTGTTTGACACACTTATAAGAATGATAGGATCATCACGTTGTGTGCGCACATTGGCACGATTAAGGGACATATGTGTACCAAATTTCATGATTCTAGCTTATACATAAGTAGGCAAAAAGTAATGTAAAATGTTAAAAATGCACCCAAATTTCACCCTATTCAAAATTTGATCTCAATTTACCCCCTTAATATGGGAGATACGAGGAAATGGTTTAGAAACAAACATGTAGAGCAATAAATGAGGCGTCTGATGGCGCAAACCGTTTCTTAATATCATAAACCGTTTAGGAGATATGAATCTCGAAGTGGAAGTCTGCACTTTTCAACGTGCTCATGCTTATCTGTCATCTATACATATAAAAGCAAGTCGGGCTGGAGCGATGTATATATAAATATTTAAAAATGAAAAAAGACGTGAATTAATGAGGCACTTCCAGAAATCTCAGAAATTTGAAACTTGGTACGGAGGAAACTGATGCCCCCAGGATCCCTAGAAAAATCGGAAATTCTCAAAATTCCCTGAAGGGGGCACGCTGGGGGGACTCAAATTTTGGGCTCAGCATAAGAACACAGTCGTATAGTATATCCAAAACGATAACCTAAAGGTTTCGTGGGCTTAAAAATTTTCGAGAATTTCCTCATTTTTATCCCCTATCCCCCCAAATCAAAATGGCGGCACAACCTGCCAGACGAAGTAGCCAATTGAAATTTGGTGAAATTATATCTTTTGGTCCCAAACCGACGGGAAAATTCCAAGATGTTCAAATTTTTCACTTTTTACCCCCCAAAGATATCGAAATATGGAGGCAATTTTAATGACTGTGGAGACATTCCTTTTGAGCTATTTTTTGGCTAAACGGTAAGTCGTATCACAAAACGGATGGCACAATGTCCCTTCAATTCGGAGTGATCTACAACTTTGGTCCTGTGACATTTTGTCGTATCTCTCTCCCTTATACATTAAATTTGGCCGTATTTCTGGATTGTTCGTAAATTTGGTGATTTTTACAAGTATATTTCATTGTTTGACACACTTATAAGAATGATAGGATCATCACGTTGTGTGCGCACATTGGCACGATTAAGGGACATATGTGTACCAAATTTCATGATTCTAGCTTAACATAAGTAGGCAAAAAGTAATGTAAAATGTTAAAAATGCACCCAAATTTCACCCTATTCAAAATTTGATCTCAATTTACCCCCTTAATATGGGAGATACGAGGAAATGGTTTAGAAACAAACATGTAGAGCAATAAATGAGGCGTCTGATGGCGCAAACCGTTTCTTAATATCATAAACCGTTTAGGAGATATGAATCTCGAAGTGGAAGTCTGCACTTTTCAACGTGCTCATGCTTATCTGTCATCTATATATATAAAAGCAAGTCGGGCTGGAGCGATGTATATATAAATATTTAAAAATGAAAAAAGACGTGAATTAATGAGGCACTTCCAGAAATCTCAGAAATTTGAAACTTGGTACGGAGGAAACTGGTGCCCCCAGGATCCCTAGAAAAATCGGAAATTCTCAAAATTCCCTGAAGGGGGCAGGCTGGGGGTGCTCAAATTTTGGGCTCAGCATAAGAACACAGTCGTATAGTATATCCAAAACGATAACCTAAAGGTTTCGTGGGCTTAAAAATTTTCGAGAATTTCCTCATTTTTATCCCCTATCCCCCCAAATCAAAATGGCGGCACAACCTGCCAGACGAAGTAGACAATTGAAATTTAGTGAAATTATAGCTTTTGGTCCCTAACCGACGGGAAAATTCCAAGATGTTCAAATTTTTCACTTTTTACCCCCCAAAGATATCGAAATATGGAGGCAATTTTAATGACTGTGCAGACATTCCTTTTGAGCTATTTTTTGGCTAAACGGTAAGTCGTATCACAAAACGGATGGCACAATGTCCCTTCAATTCGGAGTGATCTACAACTTTGGTCCTGTGACATTTTGTCGTATCTCTCTCCCTTATACGTTAAATTTGGCCGTATTTCTGGATTGTTCGTAAATTTGATGATTTTTACAAGTATATTTCATTGTTTGACACACTTATAAGAATGATAGGATCATCACGTTGTGTGCGCACATTGGCACGATTAAGGGACATATGTGTACCAAATTTCATGATTCTAGCTTATACATAAGTAGGCAAAAAGTAATGTAAAATGTTAAAAATGCACCCAAATTTCACCCTATTCAAAATTTGATCTCAATTTACCCCCTTAATATGGGAGATACGAGGAAATGGTTTAGAAACAAACATGTAGAGCAATAAATGAGGCGTCTGATGGCGCAAACCGTTTCTTAATATCATAAACCGTTTAGGAGATATGAATCTCGAAGTGGAAGTCTGCACTTTTCAACGTGCTCATGCTTATCTGTCATCTATACATATAAAAGCAAGTCGGGCTGGAGCGATGTATATATAAATATTTAAAAATGAAAAAAGACGTGAATTAATGAGGCACTTCCAGAAATCTCAGAAATTTGAAACTTGGTACGGAGGAAACTGATGCCCCCAGGATCCCTAGAAAAATCGGAAATTCTCAAAATTCCCTGAAGGGGGCACGCTGGGGGGGCTCAAATTTTGGGCTCAGCATAAGAACACAGTCGTATAGTATATCCAAAACGATAACCTAAAGGTTTCGTGGGCTTAAAAATTTTCGAGAATTTCCTCATTTTTATCCCCTATCCCCCCAAATCAAAATGGCGGCACAACCTGCCAGACGAAGTAGACAATTGAAATTTGGTGAAATTATAGCTTTTGGTCCCAAACCGACGGGAAAATTCCAAGATGTTCAAATTTTTCACTTTTTACCCCCCAAAGATATCGAAATATGGAGGCAATTTTAATGACTGTGCAGACATACCTTTTGAGCTATTTTTTGGCTAAACGGTAAGTCGTATCACAAAACGGATGGCACAATGTCCCTTCAATTCGGAGTGATCTACAACTTTGGTCCTGTGACATTTTGTCGTATCTCTCTCCCTTATACGTTAAATTTGGCCGTATTTCTGGATTGTTCGTAAATTTGGTGATTTTTACAAGTATATTTCATTGTTTGACACACTTATAAGAATGATAGGATCATCACGTTGTGTGCGCACATTGGCACGATTAAGGGACATATGTGTACCAAATTTCATGATTCTAGCTTATACATAAGTAGGCAAAAAGTAATGTAAAATGTTAAAAATGCACCCAAATTTCACCCTATTCAAAATTTGATCTCAATTTACCCCCTTAATATCGGAGATACGAGGAAATGGTTTAGAAACAAACATGTAGAGCAATAAATGAGGCGTCTGATGGCGCAAACCGTTTCTTAATATCATAAACCGTTTAGGAGATATGAATCTCGAAGTGGAAGTCTGCACTTTTCAACGTGCTCATGCTTATCTGTCATCTATATATATAAAAGCAAGTCGGGCTGGAGCGATGTATATATAAATATTTAAAAATGAAAAAAGACGTGAATTAATGAGGCACTTCCAGAAATCTCAGAAATTTGAAACTTGGTACGGAGGAAACTGATGCCCCCAGGATCCCTAGAAAAATCGGAAATTCTCAAAATTCCCTGAAGGGGGCACGCTGGGGGGGCTCAAATTTTGGGCTCAGCATAAGAACACAGTCGTATAGTATATCCAAAACGATAACCTAAAGGTTTCGTGGGCTTAAAAATTTTCGAGAATTTCCTCATTTTTATCCCCTATCCCCCCAAATCAAAATGGCGGCACAACCTGCCAGACGAAGTAGACAATTGAAATTTAGTGAAATTATAGCTTTTGGTCCCTAACCGACGGGAAAATTCCAAGATGTTCAAATTTTTCACTTTTTACCCCCCAAAGATATCGAAATATGGAGGCAATTTTAATGACTGTGCAGACATTCCTTTTGAGCTATTTTTTGGCTAAACGGTAAGTCGTATCACAAAACGGATGGCACAATGTCCCTTCAATTCGGAGTGATCTACAACTTTGGTCCTGTGACATTTTGTCGTATCTCTCTCCCTTATACGTTAAATTTGGCCGTATTTCTGGATTGTTCGTAAATTTGGTGATTTTTACAAGTATATTTCATTGTTTGACACACTTATAAGAATGATAGGATCATCACGTTGTGTGCGCACATTGGCACGATTAAGGGACATATGTGTACCAAATTTCATGATTCTAGCTTATACATAAGTAGGCAAAAAGTAATGTAAAATGTTAAAAATGCACCCAAATTTCACCCTATTCAAAATTTGATCTCAATTTACCCCCTTAATATCGGAGATACGAGGAAATGGTTTAGAAACAAACATGTAGAGCAATAAATGAGGCGTCTGATGGCGCAAACCGTTTCTTAATATCATAAACCGTTTAGGAGATATGAATCTCGAAGTGGAAGTCTGCACTTTTCAACGTGCTCATGCTTATCTGTCATCTATATATATAAAAGCAAGTCGGGCTGGAGCGATGTATATATAAATATTTAAAAATGAAAAAAGACGTGAATTAATGAGGCACTTCCAGAAATCTCAGAAATTTGAAACTTGGTACGGAGGAAACTGATGCCCCCAGGATCCCTAGAAAAATCGGAAATTCTCAAAATTCCCTGAAGGGGGCAGGCTGGGGGGGCTCAAATTTTGGGCTCAGCATAAGAACACAGTCGTATAGTATATCCAAAACGATAACCTAAAGGTTTCGTGGGCTTAAAAATTTTCGAGAATTTCCTCATTTTTATCCCCTATCCCCCCAAATCAAAATGGCGGCACAACCTGCCAGACGAAGTAGACAATTGAAATTTGGTGAAATTATAGCTTTTGGTCCCAAACCGACGGGAAAATTCCAAGATGTTCAAATTTTTCACTTTTTACCCCCCAAAGATATCGAAATATGGAGGCAATTTTAATGACTGTGCAGACATTCCTTTTGAGCTATTTTTTGGCTAAACGGTAAGTCGTATCACAAAACGGATGGCACAATGTCCCTTCAATTCGGAGTGATCTACAACTTTGGTCCTGTGACATTTTGTCGTATCTCTCTCCCTTATACGTTAAATTTGGCCGTATTTCTGGATTGTTCGTAAATTTGATGATTTTTACAAGTATATTTCATTGTTTGACACACTTATAAGAATGATAGGATCATCACGTTGTGTGCGCACATTGGCACGATTATGGGACATATGTGTACCAAATTTCATGATTCTAGCTTATACATAAGTAGGCAAAAAGTAATGTAAAATGTTAAAAATGCACCCAAATTTCACCCTATTCAAAATTTGATCTCAATTTACCCCCTTAAGATGGGAGATACGAGGAAATGGTTTAGAAACAAACATGTAGAGCGATAAATGAGGCGTCTGATGGCGCAAACCGATTCTTAATATCATAAACCGTTTAGGAGATATGAATCTCGAAGTGGACGTCTGCACTTTTCAACGTGCTCATGCTTATCCGTCATCTATATAAATAAAATAGTAACGACCGTGTGTCTGTACGTTGATTATTTTGGCGAAATTTCCGTACAGTTATCCGTTTCACCTGTAATTATGACCATTTGCATAATTTTTAGCTTTGGTGTCCGTTTGTCTGTTTGTTTGTCTGTTTGTCTGTTTGTCTGTCCTTCTATAACTTGAAAACTACTGGATATGTTTCCACCAAACTTCATATTTAGAATCCACCTGTCCTTGGGTAGGTTTTAGCGCAAAAAATAAAATCGTAACGACCGTGTGTCTGTACATTGATTATTTTGGCGAAATTTCCGTACAGTTATCCGTTTCAGGTGTAATAATGACCATCTGCATCATTTTTATCTTTGGTGTCTGTTTGTCTGTTTGTCTGTTTGTCTGTTTGTTTGTCTGTTTGTCTGTCCTTCTATAACTTGAAAACTACTGGATATGTTTCCACCAAACTTCATATTTAGAATCCACCTGTCCTTGGGTAGGTTTTAGCGCAAAAAATAAAATCGTAACGACCGTGTGTCTGTACATTGATTATTTTGGCGAAATTTCCGTACAGTTATCCGTTTCAGGTGTAAATATGACCATCTGCATCATTTTTAGCTTTGGTGTCCGTTTGTCTGTTTGTTTGTCTGTTTGTCTGTTTGTCTGTCCTTCTATAACTTGAAAACTACTGGATATATTTCCACCAAACTTCATATTTAGAATCCACCTCTCCTTGGGTAGGTTTTAGTGCAAATATCGTTTCTAAATCCCTGAACTGAGTGGGGATTTTTACGAAACCGAAACCGTGATTTTGCACTCCCTGAAAGTATACACAACCGAACTTAATGGAAATCAACCTGCCTTAATGAAAATTAATTTCTAAACCTTTTTTTCTCATGTGCATCATTTCGATAACAGGATTTAGTAAGGGAGATATCATTAATGGACCGTTTTTCGGTACAAATCCCAGCGGGTGCGTGTAAAGCGTACTTCTTACAACTTGAAAACTAACAAGATATTTGAACCAAATTTTATATATAGCATCCATCTGTCCAGGGGTAGGTTTCCTTGGTGTCAGTTAGTTAGTTAGTTAGTTAGTTAGTTTGTTTGTTTGTTTCTTTGTTTGTTTGTTTGTTGGTCTGTTTGTCTTTCTCTAACTTGAAAACTACTGGATATATTTCCACCAAACTTCATATTTAGAATCCACCTGTCCTTTGGGGAGGTTTTAGGGCAAATATTGTTTCTAAATCCCTGAATTAATTGGGGGTTTATACGAAACCGAAACCGTGATTTTGAACTCCCTCAAAATACACACAACCAAACTTTATGGAAATCTACCTGCCTTAATGGAAATTAATTTCTAAACCTTTTCTTCTCATGTGCATCATTTCAATCACTTACAGGAAAGATAGTATGATCAAACTCTACACGAACATTGGCCCACCCAGTACCCATATGTGAGCCAAATGCTATGTCACATAATTATCCGAAAAGTAATGCAATGTAAGATATTCTTACACAAATTTCAACCTATTCAACGTTTTTGATTCAATCTGACCCATGAATAGATTAGATGCGAGAAAATATCATAGGACCAGCCATTTAGATCGCTAAATACTGCGCCTTACGGTACAATCCTTTGTCGATATGACGTACCGTTTAGCAGCAGTTAATCTGTAAATGAAGGTCTGCAATATTGTAAACATTCATATACTTTCGTATGTCCATCTGTATATATATTCATTGATGTCGATTTGTAGCGATCGAGAAAGGATGTGTCTGCTATTGTAATCAGTACTCCCTACACCGACTTTGACTGCTGGCAGTAGGAATGGGGTCCTTCTCCAACTCCTGTGTAACTGGCATTAGTAAGGAGGGCCTACCATTTTAATGAATAATTCACTTTTCGATTCGTCTTGCAGAAGGCAAGGGATCATGCAGTTTTGTTCGAAAGTCCCCTACTCTATTGTGTTTGGCTCTAGGCCAGGGTGCCCGCCATTATAAACAAATGTTCCAATCTAAAATTTGACTAGCATTAGGCATAGTGGCCTGCTATTTTCATGGAAACTCACTAATTCTGTGTGACTGGCAGTAAGCTGGCTAGCAGCAGTAAAAAGGGACTGTCATTATAATGATAACTGCACAACTCAATTTTGACTGGTGGTAGGGAAGTTGCCTGGTATTATAATAAAAACTCCTCAACTGTAACCTGTCTGAAAGTAGGAAATGGGTCTGCCATTGTAACTAAAACTCCCCAAATCGATTGTGACCGCGCAGTAGGCATTGGGGCCTGCAATTATAATGTAAACTTGCCAATTCGATTGTGAATGGCAGTAGGCAAGTGAGCCTGGCGTTATCATCACAACTCCGCAACCCTCACTTTACATTGGAAACAACGTATGGGGACCTCCCCATGCTATTTCTCGGATAAGGCTAAGAGACATGCAATTTTAAAACAATCTCATTTGCTGCACGCACAGTATTTACGTCGATATCCGTATACAATGTAGAATACCGTAGCGAAGCACGGGTACATTTGCTAGTAGTCTGATAAGGTGGTTAGCTAGCTCGAGGCTTTCCGGTGAAAATTTTCACCATTAGAATGTTGACTGGCTCTTAGGAGAGGTGGTGATGTACAGTGTCTAATCACTAGATTGCGTACCAAGAGCCTGGTTTCGGTTTCAAACCTCTTCGCAGTGCCCAACTGGAGTGAGGGAATACAACGCTGTTTCTTTTTTTAAAGTTGCTTTACGTCGCAGCTACAGTGATAGGTCTTATGGCGACGATGGTACAGGAAAGGGCTAGGAGTGGGAAGGAAGCAGCCGTGGCCTTAATTAAGGTACAGCCCCAGAATTTGCCTGGTGTGAAGGAAAGAAGAAAAAAATACTTTTTCCCCATTTGACTTTATTAAATCTCCAAACCCTGTTATTGGACATTCTTTTCTTTCCAGTTTTATTGTACTTGAAACTGCCAATAAAACTCACAAAAGAGAAATATTCGGGCACATACGGATTCATTGCCAAGCCGGGAATTATTTATATTTACTTCTACACCAACGCAGTGGAATCATTGTGATGAAATGGAAATATTGGCTGATTGTTCTGCAAAACAAGGAAATGTAATTAAAGAACTGAATAATTCAATATGGACTTGAGAGGATATAAAGGGTTAAAAACGAAGAACAATTTTTATTTGGTAGAAATTAATTTAGCCTGTAAAATTGATGTAGTGAAGGATGAAATAAGCTGGGGATGTTGGTGACACGGAGGGACCGTAAGCTTGTAACAACACGTCACATATTAGCTTCGCTGTGACGGACGTACCGTTTGGGTTGCTGGGGGCGGAGAAGACTCAGCTAGGGGAAGGAAGGATGTCGTTTTATTAGCTTAGAGGGGAACAGTTGGGGTCTATTTGTTCCGCGCAGTTATTGCACGAATTAATATAGATCCCCCGAGGAGACTGTGGATGTGGATAGGGTTGGTGCATGTGTGGACGTGCGACACGCAAGAACGCAATCTATATGCATAGCTCTGTAACTGGATATAAAGTGATAAGCCGACTAGTCATTCAGTGTCGAACTGTAGGGTGCAAGGACGCATCCAGAATTAAAAGTCAGTGATCCTTTAGGACTCTTTATAGGGAGGAAAAAATTCTCATAATGTTTCTAACTTGTATACATCCACAAACTCTAATCAACAGGACTCTATACTGATTGCCAACCCAGTTACACACATGTTGTTACTCATGCTATATTGTACGTAAGAAAGACAAGAAGTGATTTTTAGATGTGTATTTCATTAACTGTCTTTTTATGTCTACTGTAGACCGTATGGTTCTTCTTAACTCCATACCTCTTCTTAACCCAGTACTCTCTCATAATGCCAACGTAGCCGTGTTGAAACACCGGATCCCGTGAGATCTCCGAAGTTAAGCAACATTGGGCGTGGTCAGGAGTTGGATGGGTTGCCACACGCTGTTTGTGGGGGGTAAGGGAATGGAGGAGCGGAAAGGAACTGGCCACCCTACCGCACGTAAACTCCGGCTCAGGAACACCTCTGCGGAGGTTCGGACCTGCCTTCGGGCAGAATAACCCTTACCTCTCTCATAATCGCGCTGTGAATGTCTTTTCGTTCCTGCGTCCATTTCACCTCAAATGCAGGGCGCAGCTTTTTGGCTATTATTGACGGGAGAGAGTCTGACGTTCTGATCAGCATTCTGTACTCATGTCTGTTATAGATCTCGCTGGGGTCAATTTCTAGTTGTTCTAGGTCTTTATAACTAATTCCGTCCACTTGGCGTTAATTGCTTTCTCTCTAGAAATGTTGAAGACTCTTGAGATGAGTCTCGGGTTGTCCATCCTGACTGCATGACCGTAGAAGATTAATCTCCTCTTTCTCATGGCTGTTGTAATGTTCTCTAGTTGTTGGTAGAGTTCCTTGTTGTGCCTGGTTCTGTATTTACGTTCCTCTCTAATGGAACTCATAATTTTTCTCAGCATCTTGCGATCCTTCAGTTCTAGTTTTCAGAGTTGTCCCTTTCTGATCATGTTCGGTAATTCTGAGGTGTTCAGTATTATTGATGGTCTCACTACAGTGCTGTAGTGTCTCAGTTTGAGGTTCATGTTCTTAGAGGTGGTAAACTCTCTCCAGCTTGATGAAGGCTTACAACGTTGATAGTTAACAACACGTTATCTTCGGGTAGCCATATTAAACTTCTTCATAACTCTGGCAATATGGAGTAAACAATTCAAGGTAAAACTACCCCAGGTGGTAAACAATCCATCCCCACTTGTGAAGGGGCAAGAAGATGATTGGATTCTGCAGAATCTGCACCTTCATGTGAGAGGAAGAAACGAATAAACTCTTATCTGTTCAAAAGTGTATCAACACCTGCTCAAAACTGCACCTCGAACGCTTTCCTCGGATATAGAGGCCAGTAGCTGATCTCGTATTACTAGGGGCCTTTATTACAGCTCAAATTCTGCTACAGAACAGCAGACCATTCTTGCTATAGCAAGTGTAGCAACGTCAGTCGTTGGAGCCTGGAGGGAAGTCTCTGTTCTAGTTCACCCCATACGTTTTCTATAGGATTAATTTCGGAGCTCTGGGCTTCCCAATCCATTTTTGGAAACTTATTGTTCAGAACTACTCGCGAACAGACTTCCACTTCACAGCAGGGAGCATCATTGTGTTGAAACACAGTTATCATATTAGAAGTGGTCTTGTACCGAAGACAATTCGCAAGTGGGAAAAATATCCGTATATCCTTCCAAGTTTGATGCTGATGAGGATGCTTATTGTTTAAAGGGGCATAACATCTAGATCATCGGCCCCTAATAGTACGAAATGAGACGAAACGTAATGATAATTTAAGTCCAAAACTCATTCACAGACCAGAATTAAAAACATGATGATGAAGAATGAATGGATGAATGTGAATTTAAAATAATTAGAAGATCCAACTCGCAATATTGAAAGTTAAAAATGATTTCAAAATTAATCCACTGACTATAATTTTAAAAAGAGACGATGAATAATGATTATGAACATAAAACAATCAGTGGATTCGACACGCAATGCCCCACCTTCCCAGAAACCATCGTAAAACAACAGTACACCCATGTTTATAAAAAACAGAACACCTTGAAAGACTAGACATAGGAAGTTCATATTCGCAGGACATGTGCATTATTATATTCTGCAGAAACGATTACCATTTCAGTCTCCTAGGTTCAGCCTGTGTCCTGTTGCCTAGTGGACACTGGCTCCTCCATGGGCACTGATAACCTGTTCCATGCGTGATGGCATCGACGCATATAGGACGCGAATGGCGTCCTGGGGTATAGTCATTTTTGCTGCATTCACCTGGTTCCACAGTTCATCTTTGGTGGTTGTCATTGGGTCACAGCGCCGCACCCGTCGTTTCACCATATCCCACACATTTTCGATTGGCGAGAAGTCCGGTGATCGGACGAGCCAGGGCAACAGTCTGACATCCGTGACAACAAGAAGACGCCTATTCGTGCAGCAACATGTGGTCGCGCATTGTCCTGCTGAAATATGGCATCTGGGGTGTCGTGCAGAAAGGGTATGGCTACAGGTCGCAGAATGTCATTCACATAGATCAAACTGGTCACAGTGCCCTGGACACACACACCAACTGTGATTTGTGGTTGTAGCCAATAGCACCCACACCATAACGCGTTGAGTTGAGTTGGCGCTGTATGTCTTGTGCGAATGCAGTCAATGTGATGCCTCTCCCCCTGTATGCGGCGGAACAAAATGCGGCCATCGTTTTCAAACTAACAGAACCTGGATTCGTCCGAAAACACTATCTGCTGACATTCCTGTCCCCAGTGACGTCGTTCCGTACACCACTGCAGTTTAGCATGTTTATGCATATTAATCAAAGGTAGGTGGAGAAGTGGACGACGCGCCGGTAACCCAGACCGTAATAAACGGCGACGGACTGTCACTCCTGAAATGAAATGAAATGAAATGGCGTATGGCTTTTAGTGCCGGGAGTGTCCGGGGACAAGTTCGGCTCGCCAGATGCAGGTCTTTTTGATTTTGACTCCCGTAGGCGACCTGCTTGTCGTGATGAGGATGAAATGATGATGAAGACGACAAATACACTCAGTCCCCATGTCGGCGAAATTAACCAATTATTGTTAAAATTCCCGACCCTGCCGGGAATAAAACCCGGGACTCCTGTTGCCAAAGGCCAGGACGCTAACCATTTAGCCATGGAGCCGGACACTGTCACTCCTGATAGTGTACGATGTGTTACACTGTCCCACTGCTGCGCCAGAGCAGAGAAGGACGCAGATATATCCTGCAATGCAATTCGGATGAGAAGTCTATCTTCTCGGGGGGTGGTCTGGGTAGTGCGACCAGGCCCATCTCGTCGTGTTCTACGGCCTTCTGTGAACCATTCTGTACACACCCGCTGACTTGCCAACGCACTTCATCAACACGATCAGCAATTTCCTGGATGGATGCATCATGTTCCCTCACGCCAATAAAGCGCCCTCTTTCAAACTCTCATTTGATGGCACGGTTCTCGCATACGTCTACGAGGCGTCCTGCACATCTGCTCAAGTCACACTACTATATTACCTTCGGTTTATAGCGACGAGAGCCGCAGACACATTTTACCAGTCGGTGGTGTTGCGCCGATATGTCGATGTGGAGTTCGACTCGTTGGCTGAACGGTCAGCGTACTGGCCTTCGGTTCAGAGGGTCCCGAGTTCGATTCCCGGCCGGGTCGGGGATTTTAACCTTAATTGGTTAATTCCAATGGTACGGGGGCTGGGTGTATGTGTTGTCTTCATCATTTCATCCTCATCATGACGCGCAGGTCGCCTACAGGTGTCAAATAGAAAGATCCGCACCTGGGGAGCTGAACACTTTCTGGGATACCCCGGCACTAAAAGCCATACGACATTTAATTTCATCGATGTGGACACTGGACCTGAGGGCCGACATGGTTCAAATGCCAATAATTTCTTCAGAACACACTATTGCACATGTCCTGTGAGTATGAACTTCCTATCTCTAGTCTTTCAAGGTGTTATGGTTTTTAAGAATATGAGTATATATACTGACCAAGGGGCAGTTTCCAAAGTACAATCCTGAATTTACGATGCTTTTTTTCGAAAGGGATCCAAAATCCAGGTCAATGGCCACTCATAACGGTACTTATCACTAGGAAAGTAAGAACCATGGTATTTCTCATGTAGCGGTACTGATCATGAGTAACGTAGACTTACTTTGTTCCACACATTGTGGTACTACTCACAGGTAATGGAGACCTATGATGTTTCTCACATTACGGCGCCACGTATAGGCAGCACAAACCCATGGTGTTCCTCACATAGGTGTACTAATCACAGGGACCCGGACTATCCCGTGGTGTTCCTCACTACTATTCACAGGCAACGCAGACCCACGGTGTCATTCATATAGTGGTACTAATCATAAGCAACGTAAGCCCGTGGTGTTCCGCATATAGTGATCACGGGTACTGTAAAACCCATACAGATTCACCCTCTGTTGCTACAAGTCACAAACCTATTGTGTACCTAACATAGTGGTACTACTCGCAAGTAAAGATTGCCCGTAGTGTTCCTCGCGTGATGGTACTAATTACAAGTAGTCTCATGGTTCTAATTCAATCATCCCTTGGTCGCCCCTTTTAGTCGCCTCTTACGACAGACATGGAATATCGTGGGTGTGTTCTTCGTCTGCGTCCCCCACCCACAGGAGGTTGTGTGTTTGGTCCGCGAGAGCTATTTTATTTCGCTCAAGTCGGCCGGGAAGCCGGTTAAGACCCCCTCCTATCCACCATATGGGAGTATCACCTCTCTCCCTGCTACGCCAGCGTAGTAGGTTCGTGGCCTTCCACATTTAACGTGCTCTGTAGTATTTCGAGAGGACCAAGTTCCTTCCATGAAAAACACCCCCACCCCTCCACCTGCACCAAATTTCGCTGGGGGCACTGTACAGACTGGCATGTATTGTTCCCCTGGTATTTCCCACACCCAAATTCTCCCATCTGACTCTCACATGGTACAGCGTAATCCATCACCCAAATCAAGCGTCTCTGGTCGTCCATAGCCCAGTGACGGAGCTCGTTACACTTCCAAACACGACACTTGGCGTTCACTAACGAAATGTTCTTGCTATTTATGGGAGAGTGCCTGAGCCTTGAACCTAAACCCTCGTATCTCCCGGCGAACAGTCATAGTGTTAGCTACACAGCAATGACACTGATGTTACCACACGATGTCACAACTATGTGTTGTATTCATCATCATTTCATCCTCATCACGACGCGCAGGTCGCCTACGGTAGTCAAATAGAAAGACCTGCACCTGGCGAGCCGAACCCGTCCTGGGATATCCCGGCACTAAAAGCCATACATTTCATTTCAGTTAGCGAATAAGTTTCAGTGGAGTTTAAGTAGGAAAGATCATAATATGAAGATAAAGTTCAAATTCAAGAGCACTAATTGGGGCAAGTACTCGTTCATAGGACGAGGAATATACGGATTGGAATAATTTACCAAGGGAGATGTTTGATAAATTTCCATCTTCTCCGAATTTATTATTTAAGAAAATACTGTACTAGGAAAACAAATGATAGGGAATCTGCCACCTGGGTGAAAGCCCTAAATGCAGATCAGTTGTAAATATAATGTCTCAAAGTAATCAGAATATCTGCTACCCGTTGGTAATACAGAGAGTGTCTCTCTCTCTCTCTCTCTCTCTCTCTCTCTCTCTCTCTCTCTCTCTCTCTCTCTCTCTCTCTCTCTCTCTCGTTGCTGAGGATCCTGATTACCTGTAAACATTTTAGTTAGGGCTCTCCACGTTGTTTTCTCCTAAGCTTTCCTGCATGCCGTAACAAATGTAGGATCTACACTCAGTGTTGTAGTCCCAAAATTCAAAATGCCAAGACAGGGCATGACAGTTCCCGGATGCAAAAGCACACTGACGTTTAAAATTAGTGGGTTACAGCTAGTTACACCCACTCCCCTCAATTTGGCATAAATCAGGCATACGGAAGACATTTTATGACGACGAAGAAGAAATTCACTAGTTCGAAAATCTTAATTTGCTTACACAGTAGTTGTCTACTGGACCTAATTCCAGCTATTACTTAAAAAACAATCCAAGGTGCCTCTTTTAATTTCCGATCACACTTTTCACTGGAACAAATTCTTGAATTGGTGTATGTTGCAGTACGGTGGTTTTGCAGCCACATTTTTATATATTTCTCAGGCTTTAAATCATTCAATTGGTGAGGCATTTCAGTGTATGAGCATAAGAATGGAGACGTAAGCAACGAACAGTAATGGCCTTAAATAAGTGATGGCTGATATTGTTCATTATGTTGAACCTTCGATGTTCACGATAACGAGTGTAGCTAGAGAGTTAAAACTACTGACAGAATGGAGAAATTAAAAAAAGAAAGAAGCCAAAGTAGAAGGTATAATCTGAGTGGAGTTACAGAGACCATACGGTGAATACCCGCGTATACCCTCGACTACAGCCCTGCCTACACTACGCTTAACTTTGAGACCATCGTAGTGGCCTCTCCGTCGTGGTCTTCTTACTAAATATCTGTCCGATGATCACCATCAACTTCTCCAGAGATTCTCTTCCCCTAGGTTCTGTGTGGCCAAAGAACTGCAGTTTTCGGTAGAGCAGAAAGCGGACAGTTTCACAGTTTCTTATTTTCCAACACTACATCTCAAAATTCTATTTGATGAGTTTACAATCCATGCCCCATCACCAAAAAGGATGATAGGGAAGATGAGCGTGTTAAATAGCCGTGACTTCATTGAATTAAGAAAAGGAAGAGTCTATCCAAATGTGATTGAGTTGTGACATGCGCTTCTTCGCCACTGAGATTCTGCGCTTGATTTCCGTGCTGCAATTTCCATTGCTGGTTATATTTGAGCCAAGGTACAATGCATTTGCACTTACCTTCAAGACTCCTAGTAATACATCTTCCAGAAAACTAGTTATTTCAAATACGTCTTCTCTTCTCTTCTCTTCTCTTCTCTTCTCTTCTCTTCTCTTCTCTTCTCTTCTCTTCTCTTCTCTTCTCTTCTCTTCTCTTCTGATTCGTTACCCCCACAGCGGGGGGATCGTGATTCTGGTACTTACAGTAATTACATCTCCTGACTATACCTCTCTATTTCAGCCGATCTTCTGCTTTCTGATTGAGGTCTGTAAAGGTATTCTGGTGAGGTATTTAATCTGGTCCGACAATCCAATTGCTTTTCTGCCTCTGGTCTGCTTTTCTTCTACTTTTGCTTGGATAATTAATTTCTCAAGACTAGTTCCATCACGGCGAATCACATGCCCAAAGTAGTGTAAAATGCTACATCGGCAAATTGTGGATAGCCTTGCTGAATATAATTTGTTGTTTGAGTCTTCAGTCCACAGACTGGTACGATGCAGCTGTGCATACCATCCTATCCACGTAACTTACATCCTACATCTGTTCTAATGTGCTTGTCATACTCATACATTGGTCTACCTCTATCGTTCTTACCGCATACACTTCCCTAAAAACCAACTGAACAAGTCCTGAGTATCTTAAGATGTGTCATATCATTCTATCACTTCTTCTCGTCATATGTCGCCAAATCGATCTCTTCTTACCAATTATATTCATTACCTCTTCATCCGTGATTTGATCTACCCATCTCACCTTTAGCATTCTTTTGTAACACCACATTTCAAGAGCTCCTATTCTTTCTTTCTGAACTAGTTATTGTACATGTTTCACTTCCATACAATGCCACGCTCCAGACGAAAGTCGTCAAAGACATCTTTCTAATTTCTATATCAATCTTCGAAGTGAGCAAATGTCTTTTCTTAAGAAATGCTTTCCATGCTTGTGCTAGTCTGCATTTTTATATTCTCCTTACTTCTGCCATTTATCGGCTTCCTTTAAGACTTCATGTCCTAATCTAATATTTCCTGCATCACCTGCCTTGGTTCGACTGCACTCCATTACTTTTATTTTGGACTTACTTATTTCCGTCTTGTATTCCTTCTCCAAGACCCTGCCCATACCATTCAGCAATTTCGCTTCTGCAGACTCAGATAAAGTATCACCGGGCAAATCTCAGGGTTTGGATTTTCTCTCCTTGGATTGCGATTCCTTTTCGAAATTCCTCTTTGCATTTCCTTTATCGCGTGTTCTATATAAAGAGTGAAAAGGAGGGGAACAAACTGCAGCCTTCTTGTCACTGTAGACTGATTTTTGTACAGATTGTAGATAATTCTTCTTTCTCGGTATCTGATCGCAGTCGTCTGAATATCTAGTTCCTTTAAAATGAAGATGTTAGTTGTTCAATCTGGCGGTCCACAGAAGACGGAGCATTCGCCGTCAGCACCACATTTCAAAGGCATCTATCGAATTTATATCCGATGTCTTCATTGTCCATCATTCAACACCGCACAGAAAAATGCTGAACACCAGGGGTTTCCATAAGTTGTGTGTGTTTCTTCGTAATCTGTTTTTCAGTCTATATTTTCGCATGGCTGACAATTGCGTTTCGGGCAATTTCTATACACCACTTTATCTATGCCATACAGCTGCCCTGGCTAGAAATGAATTCAATTTTTGGTGGCAAATGTAGCGAATGGAGCGTATTAGTTTTGTTTTTTTTTCCATCTGAATTTCCAAAATCCAATAAATCCAAAACAAAGGTAACGGAGTGCAGTCGAATGAAGTCTGGTGATACAGGAAATATTAGATTAGGAAATTAAGTCTTAAAAGAAGTAGATGAATATTTTTGCTTGCATAGAAAAATAACTAATGATGGCAGAAGTAAGGAGGACAAAAAATGCAGATTATCACAAGAAAGGAAGAGCTTTCTAGACATGATACCGTATAGGCTTTTGGTCTTATGCCGTGTCAAGAAAATAAGGTGAAATTCTTTACGTTTTCGCAGAGAACTGTGCTCTGAGTCATCAGAAGAAAATCTCGACTGTCCACGACAAAGGCTTCTTAAACAATGGCTTTTTAAAATTTAGACGTTATAATAGAAGTGGAAATGGTACGTTCATTCGCCACCAGATGGCTCCCGGACGTGGCACAGCGCTAGCGTTCGAAGTGGAAGCTGACCGAACCATCAGAATCAGTCTAAGAGGTTCACGTTACGTACGTGCCGAACGAATGTACCATTTCCACTTCTATTATAACGTCTGAATTTAAAAAAGTCATTGTTTAAGAAGCCTTTCTCGTGGACAGTCGAGATTTTCTTCTGATGACGCAGAGCACACTTCTCTGTGAAACGTAAAGAATTTCACCTTATTTCCTTGACACGGCATAAGCCTAAAAGCCTATACAGTATCATATCTAGAAGTACGGGCCGTGAAAGCTTTAATGGCAACAAGAAAGGCCTTTTCAAGAAAAGAAATTTGCTCACTTCGAACACTGATATAGGAATTAGAAGACGTTTTTGAAGACTTTCGTCTAGAGCGTTGCATTATATGGAAGTGAAACATGGATAACTAGCTCAGAAAGAAAGAGAATGGAAGCTTTTGAAATGTGATGTTACAGAAGAGTGCTGAAGGTGAGACTGGTGAATCCAATCACAAATAGAGATACTGAATCGAATTTGTGTGAAAAGAAAGATTTAAAAAATGTTGACCAGAAGAAGAGATAGAATGATAGGTCACATCTTAGGACACCCAGATCTTGTTCAATTAGTTTTTGGGGGAAGGTAAAGGTAAGGTAAGGGTGTATTCTGCCCGAAGGCAGGTCCGAACCTCCGCAGGGGTATGTCTAAGCCGGAGTTTACGTACGGTAGGGTGGCCATTTCCTTTTCGCTCCTCCATTCCCTTAACCCTCACTAACAGCGCGTGGCAACCCATCCAAATCTTGACCACGCCCAATGTTGCTTAACTTCCGAGATCTCACGGAATTCGGTGCTTCAACACGGTTACGGCCGTTGGCTTGAGGGAAGTGTAGGCTGTAAAAACGACAGGGGTAGACCAATGTATGAATAATACAGATTAGAGGAGATGTAGGATGTAGTAGTAATACGGTGACATGGAGGGCTGCATCAAACCAGTCTATGGACTGATGATCCAAACATCAGTCCAAAATTACCACTTTCAGTAGTGATCAGCTGGAGCATGTTCTGAAGTTCAGCAGTATCCTTGGCCAGTACAGTCGTATTGTCAATTAACAGCATACGTCAACGTGTTGCATTGTCTTCTTCCAGCAGTATATATTAAATGCAGTGTTCTGTTGTTTCTCCCCAGGTCAGTTCCTACTGAGCCAGAACCGCCCTCGAGAGGCAATAGCCAAGTTCGAGCGCATCATGCAGATGGCAGCAGGTCAGTACGAGGACGCCATGAACGCCGCCACGAGCCTCAGGCTCTTAGGAGACTTCAGTCGGGCTGAAGAATACTACAAGATGGCAGTGAGGCTCAAACCAAAGGTAAATTCTTCATTGTAATTATATGAACGAAATATATAGGATATTCTTGGACTATCGGCCACAAGAAAAATTGACGGAACCAGTGCGAAATAAGTGTCCTGAAGCCAACTCATGGATAAATGGTCCCGGGTTCGATTCCCGACCAGGTCGGGGATTTTAACCTTAATTGGTTAATTCGTCTTGCTCAGGGTTTGGATGGTCTTAAAGATTAGAAATTATCTTAGGTACAGAAGTATCTGCAAACAGGGAGAGAGTTAAAGTGGAAAGGAACAGCGCCCACCCTCTGCATGGACATAGTCCTCCTAAGCAACGGCTCAGATCCCGGAACAGCTTCCTGAGGACATCTGAGGTGGTTACTGTCTCACCGGAGAAGACTAGGCTGGAGCTGTGGAAGAAGAGTGCCCCTAACGTCCGCGGATGGATGCCACCTGGCCAGTTGCTGGTGTGAAAGTCCCTGAACAGGCTACGATCAGGAGTAGGAAGATCCAGGGATAACTTAAAGAAATGGGGGTTCAGTATGTCCGGCTCCATGGCTAAATGGTTAGCGTGCTGGCCTTTGGTCACAGGGGTCCCAGGTTCGATTCCCGGCAGGGTCGGGAATTTTAACCATAATTGATTAATTCCCCTGGCACGGGGACTGGGTGTATGTGTCGTCTTCATCCTCATTTCATCCTCATCACGACGCGCAGATCGCCTACGGGAGTCAAATCGAAAGACCTGCACCTGGCGAGCCGGAGTCCTCGGACTAAACGCCATACGACATTTCATTTTAGAACGAATGATACAAGATGGGAATGTGGTCAAGAACAAACCACGAGCCACATGCTTCAGTGCTCCTCTGCGCCCGACATATTACACAGATCTCCAACAAGCTACTCCGACGTCGCAAAATACTGGGATGTGCAATATGATTTCATATGTTGAGTTTTGTGTGCGTTAAACTGACTTGTACATTAACTGTAAATTTGTACGTTTTCAACTCGAGTATAATAATATTCTTCTTCTGCTTCCACTTTTCCCACATTTGTGGGGTCGCGCGTGCGAACTGCGTCACACATTGGATTTGGCCCTGTTTTATGACCGGATGCCCTTCCTGATGCCAACCCCATACGAACGGATGTAATTACTATTGCGTGTTTCTGTGGTAGTTGGTAGTGTAATATGTTGTTTGAATATGAAGAGGAAAGTGTTAGGACAAACGCAAACTCCTAGTCCCCGAGCCAGAAGAATTAATCAGACGTGATTAAAATCCCCGGTCCGGTCGTGAATCGAACCCGGAACCCTCTTAACCAAAGGCCTCAACGCTGACCATTCAGCCAAGGAGTCGAACTCGAGTATAATAATAATAATAATAAGAAGAAGAAGAAGAATAAGACATGCATATAGGCATTCTATTAGAAAAAGAGCCGAGCGAGTTGACCGTGCGGTTAGGGTCGCGCAGCTGTGACCTTGCATCCGGAAGATAGTGGGTTCGAACCCCACTGTCGGCAGCCCTGAAGATGGTTTTCTGTTTTTTCCTATTTTCTCACCAGGCAAATGCTGGGGCTGTACCTTAAGGCCAAGGCCGCTTCCTTCCCCCTCCTAGGCCTTTCCTATCCCATCGTCGCCATAATACATATGTGTCGATGCGTCGTAAAGCAAATAGTAAAATAAAACACTAGAAAAAGACCTGAACACGCCATTATTATTGTGTCCGAAGTTTCACAGCAGTGGGACTTATTATTACGAAAATATGAAAAATGTCTCCCTTTACATCCAAAGCATGTTACCAGCTGCAGTTTAAAATTCCTTCTAAATCAGTGTTTCCCGAACTAGCATTATCACAGAGTGCAGTGGCCACGCGTGTTAATGCGCCACAGCTATGGAGCCAAGCTCTACATTCGGGAGACGAGGGTTGGAACCCAGTCCTGTTCTATAGTTCCCCGATTTCACTTCCAGGCAAATTCCGAGACAGTCCCCATTCACAGGCCACAGCCAGTTCCTCCCATCTCCTCCATTCTCATCATTCATTTCATCGTCCGGCTCCATGGCTAAATGGTTAGCGTGCTGGCCTTTGGTCCAGGGGGTGTCGGGTTAGATTCCCGGCTGGGTCGGGGATTTTAACCTTCATTGGTTAATTCCAAAGGCTCGACCCCCTGTGAGTGGGGACGCAGATGGAGAATACACCCATAGTATCCCATGTTTGACGTAAGAGGCGACTTTAAGGAGCTCCAGGGTATTTCAACTTGAGAGCGTGGGTTGGCGACAGCGGGACCCTTAGTTGAGTCCTGGCATTGCTTTCACATACTTGTGCCAGGCTCCTCACTTTGATCTATTCTGTCCGACCTCCCTTGGTCAATTCTTGTTCTTTTCCGACCCCGACGGTATTAGAGCAGTCGAAGCCTAGGGAATCTTTCATTTTCACGCCCTTCGTAGCCCTTGTCTTTCTTAGTCCGGTACTTCATTTTTCGAAGTGTCAGATTACTCCTCTCTCTCTCTCTCTCTCTCTCTCTCTCTCTACCCCCTGCGGGTGGGGGACACAGGCGAAGACTACACCTACGGCATCCCCTGCATGTCGTAACAGGCGACTAAACGGGGTGACCAAGGGATGATGAAAATAACATGAGAATAATGGTGATTACAGTACAGCCCTACCAAAAGTTTAAGGACACCTACATATTTCATGAACATGATTTCTGTCCTTAAACTTTTAGGCTAAGGTATACGATTGTTTACAGGGAACTAGAACATATTTAGAGGAACATTTGCTGAAATTTTCATTAAAACGTCCTTTGTTTCGAAGTTACTATTTTTAAATATACTAATAGTCGGAAAGAAAATAGCTATTTTTTAATACTTGAGGAGCTCTGGAGAGTGCAATATGGGGATTACATTAATCACCTTTGTTCTGGAGAAACACAGATACCTGAATAATATTTATAATTGTAATAGAATAACTGAATGTGTTTCCATTTAAAAATATCCCCCGTTTAATAGCTCGCAATAGAAAAAAGAAAGTTGTAAAGGAATAAACATTCCTTGACCTTGGCTGGACAGGAGGCCCCTGAAGCTACAGAGATCGTTTTTGTGTTACGTCGTACTATAGATATCCCGCTACAATGTAACACGCAAATGATCTCGGTAGGTTGAGAGGTCTCCTGTCCATCCAAGGTCAAGGAATGTTTATGAATATTGAATTTTCACGACCGCATTGTAATCGAAACCGACTTTCAACCTATTAGGTCGTGTTACGTACATTTAGTACGTGTTGAAGAGATGTTAAGTACAGAACAAAAATGGCCAACCAGACACCAGTGGGATCCGAACCCACAACCTCCCGATTTCGCGTCGGTTGCTCTACCAATTGAGCTATGGTGGCCCAAGCCATCTTTGTTCTGTTGGCCATTTTTGTTCTGTACTTAACATCTCTTCAACACGTACTAAATGTACGTAATACGACCTAATAGGTTGAAAGTCGGTTTCGATCAAGAAATGTTTGTTTTTTTACCACTTTCTGTGGTTATGTTGCGAGCTATAAAATGAAGGATGTTTTAGAATGGATACATATTCTGTTTCTCTATTACAATTTTAAATATTCTATAGATACCTGTGTTTCTCCACAGCAAAACACATTACTGTAATCCGAGAAACACCATGGGTTTACGTTGCTTGTAGTTAGTACTACTATGTGAGGAACACCACGGGCTTGTGTTTCCTCTGGGCGTTACCATAATGTGCGATACACCGTGGGTCTGCATTGCCTATGATTAGTACCACTATGTGAGCGACGCCATGAGTATGCGTGGCCTGTGATTTAGT
The DNA here is from genome assembly GCF_040414725.1 of Anabrus simplex. Lineage (NCBI taxonomy): Eukaryota > Metazoa > Arthropoda > Insecta > Orthoptera > Tettigoniidae > Anabrus > Anabrus simplex. The sequence goes on along the minus strand of NC_090267.1, from coordinate 443,273,870 downwards.
TTCACCAAGTGAGGAATACCATGGGAATGCCGGCGCCCGTAATTAGTCCCATTATATGAGGATCACCATGGGTCTGCGTTGCTTGTGAGATGTACACCTATGTGCGAAACACCATGGGTTTGTGTTAACTGCGAGTGGTGCCATTGTGTGTAGCATTTTTAATTTGCATGTCGTTACATCTCTACCATAAGGGGCCGATGAGCACCTGTTGGACGCCTTTAAACAGCAATCAAAAAATTCAGTGGCTCGGGTGTGTGTGTCGTCTTCATCATTAGAATTAATCATAGATAGAGTTTCATCCTCATAGTCGCGCAGATCCCCTATACAGCGTCAACTCAACTTCTAGGGATCACCCTGACCAGAGAGAAGGCGTTACCTCCTAGTTGTCCCGCCCCTCCCCTACGTCCTAGGTCTAGGGACCACGAGACAATTTCAATGCTTCATCCTTCGTTGTTCCTTCTTCCTCCTCAAATACTCCTTAATCTGCTCACTATGCCTCCTTTTCCTCCCCTCAGACCATTTTGAGCCTGTTTTCTTTCCCTCGAGATCTTGAAATCCTTCCATTCCTAACACTTTTTTAAAAATATATGTATCTCTCTCTGTTACTACTTTTTCTTCCCTTATATTGTTTCTTTCCAAACATTTCTTGACTTCATGAATCCAGGTGGTTGTTGACTTCTTGTTCCAAAGATATTTGAAGATCTGTTTGGTTAACCTGTTGTCATAGATTCTGTATAAATGTCGAAAATATATATATTATATCAATCGCCTCTTCCGCATTGTATCTGTTATGTTTTCTGTGTTCCGGTATATTTCACATTACTTCTTGATTTCCAGAGTTCTGTCGTTTTTAGCGGGCCGAGTATTTTTCACCGGGCGAGTTGGCCGTGCAGTTAGGGGCGCGCAGCTGGGAGATTGCATCCGGGAGATAGTGAGTTCGAACCCCACTGTCGGCAGCCCTCAGGATAGTTTTCCGTGGTTTCCCTTTTTCACACCAGGCAAAACGCTCAGAACAAACAAAGAGCATCAGAAACTACTTTATACTTGGGGACAAAACTTGACGGTCTTAGTTCTTGGAAGCGTCTAGAAACCAGCTGTCGATCACACCCTACACCCTGCTGAGTTAACGAGTTCTAAGTGATCGTTGTATGGTGTGGCGAGGTTGCCAACTCACTTTCTTCCACACTCCCTTCAGTCTTTACCCTTTCTTCGTGTCGAGAGCAGTAGGCGATTTGGCAGCTCCAACTACAGTGGACGTGTACTAAGGCGCATGGGAGTTTAGCGCCACCGGCGAGAAAAAAATTGACTAACGCTGATCGAAAAGGTTCTGTTGCTATGGAAACGATAACAGCAATGCCACATTTAAAGAAGGTATCGCCACGTGGGTTGGCTTACTCTCAGTCGCTTTTTTCATATTATTCGGAGTCTCACAGTGTTAGTTGGTGCTTCTTATGTATTTACGTGTTCGTTTTCTGAACATTATTTTCGTTGTTAGTTTTTTTTTTTTAAGTTAATCAGTGGCTAGTTGTACAGTTCTATTCTGTATAGAACATGTGCATTTGTTGCGGTTATTGTCAGAAACTGATGATTTTGGTGATTATGAAATCTCATATTTATCGGCAATGACGCACTCTGTCTTAAATGCTGGAATTATTAGCACGACCCAACGGGTCAAAGATTATTGAACTGCATTACTGCATTAGGCCTACTCGTTTTATTAAATACTAGCAAATGGATCTGTGCTTCGCTACCGGTATTCTACATTGTATATGGATATCGAAGTAAATTACAGTACATTCAGTGAATATTTTTTTGTAAACTCCATGTCTCTTGGCGTTATCCGAGAAACAGTATAGGGAGGTCCACATACGTTGTTTTCAATGTAAAGTGCGAGTTGTGATGATAACGGCAGGTCCACTTTCCTATTGCCATTCTCAATTGAGTTGGGAATTTTCATTATAATGGCAGGCCCCATTGCCTACTGCGCGGTCACAGTCGATTTGGAGAGTTTTAGTTGCAATGACAGGCCCCATTTCCTACATCCAGACAGATAACAGTTGAGAATTTTTTTAATTCTTTTTTTTTTTTGCTATTTGCTTTAAGTCGCACCGTTGGGATAGGAAAGGCCTAGGAATTGTAAGGAAACGGCCGTGGCCTTAATTAAGGTACAGCCCCAGCATTTACCTGGTGTGAAAATGGGAAACCACGGAAAACCATCTTCAGGGCTGCCGACAGTGGGGCTCGAACCCACTATCTCCCGATTACTGGATACTGGCCGCACTTAAGCGACTGCAGCTATCGAGCTCGGTGAGGAATTATTATAATGGAAGACACCTGCCCTACTACCAGTCAGAATTGACTTGTTGTTATTATAATTACAGGCTCCTTTTCCTAATGCCAGTCAACTTTCTGCCAGCCACACAGAGTTGGTGAGTTTCCATTATAATAGTAAGCCACTATGCCTAACGTCGGTTACATTTTAGATGGGTAAATTTGTTTATAATGGCGGGCACCTTTAACTACTGCCAAAGACAATCGGGTAAAGGAGTTTTGAAAAACTTCCATGCTCCCTAGCCTTCTGACAGTCAAATTGAGAAGGAAATTATTCGTTACAATGGTACACAGGAGTTGGAGAAGGACCCCATTCCTACTGCCAGTCAAAGTCGATGTGGGGAATACTGATTACAATAGCAGACGCCCTCCTGCTGACAGTCATTATGTATTTGTAAAGTATTAATGGCAATGGCACAAACACCCTTTCTAGATCGCTACAAATGGGCTTCATTGAATAAATATAGATCGGCATAAGAAAGTATATGCATGTTTACCTCCATTTACAATTTAACTGCTGCTAAACGGTACATCACATCGACAACCGTATTGTACGACAAGACGCCACATTTAGCGTCTAAATTACTGGTACTATGATATTTTCTCGTATCTCACCTATTTATGGGTAAGAATGAGTTAGAAACGTTGAATAGGGTGAAATATGGGTAAGGTTTTTTCACAGTACATTACTTCTCGGATACTTATGTGACAGCTACAAATATTGAATTTGGATCATATATAGCTAATGGGTGGGCCAATATTCGTGTAGATTTTTATGATCCTAAATTCCCTATAAGTGATTCAAACCATCAATTATACGTATAAAAAGTGCAAAATTTGCGTACAATCAAGAATTAGAGCCAACTTTAACGTATAAGGGATAGAGACACGATACAGTCATAGGACCAAAGTTGTAGATCACTCCAAATTGAACTAAGATTGTGCCATCCGTTTTATGAAACGACTTACCGTTTAGCCACCGAATACCTCGAAAGGAAGGTCTGAACCGTCATTAAAATTGCCTCCATATTTCGATATTTTTCGGGAGTAAAATTGAAAAAATTTAACATTCCGTAATTTTTCCGTCCGTTACAGGCTAAAAGGTATAATTTTGCCAAATTTCAATTTTCTAGCTCGTCTGGCAGATTGTGTCGCCATCTTGATTGGGGAGGGGCTTAAAATTAGGACTTTCAGGAAACCTTTAAAACTATGAAATTCATATAAATATAGCCGACTTCGTTCTTATGATGAGCCACAAATTTGAGACTCCCAGCGAGGCCCCCTCAGGGTATTTTGAGAATTTTCGTTTTTTTCACGGATCCTAAAGTTATGGGCTTCTCTGATACCAAGTTTTAAGTTCCTAAGATGCCTGGAAGTGCCTCATTAATTCACGTCTATTTTCATTTTTATACCTTAATTTATATATACAGTGCAGTATATAGATCGTTCCAAACCGATTTCAATTTATGAATATTGATTATATTTCACCCCCTTTCCTAGGGGTTCTAGGGGCGTCTTGCACCCAGCGTATTTTCTCCAGATAGTAGGTAATATTTGTATGCCCCACTCTAGAGGAGGCCGAACTTGTACTTTAAAAATATCCGGAGTGTCACTATTCATCTCAGCAACCCCCAAAAGTATGGATTCGACACTACTTTCGATTATTTTTATATATCACTCACCCCTCACTCCCACCCCAAAGGAGGCTGAAGTTGGACTTTAAAAAATTCCAGAGTGTCATTATTCATCTCCGCGACCCCGAAATCGATGGATTCAACACTATTTTCTATTATTTTTATATATCACCCCCCACCCCCTCACGTTACTCACACACTTGAATGGCAGTGAGGAAAGGCTAGTGCAGGGGAATTAAATGAAGTAAATAAGTTCTAGGAATCCATTGTTCCTGAACGGAAAGAAGATAATGATCGTAGAAACATAACCTGCTATCTGATGAGAGTCGGAACCAGTGTCGTGCGTACGGACTAATTGCCACACCAATTAACCGAGCGGTTGACACGAATGCATTTCTCTCCCCGAAACACTTTCATGTGAAGCTATCATTTGTATACGTGCACTTAGAGGGAGCAATGCGATATCATCACATTTGCATTAATAACGCACGCTATCTGGATCTTGAAAAAAATTAAATTGAAATACTTGGAACATTGGACGTGCCCAATCCGCGTACAGAAGTTTAACAGCAAGGTTTTATGCTGGAGTGTCAGTGGAGCAATGAATTTAGCTGAGGTAAGACATACGTCAACAAAGTAAGCAAGGAATTCAACTTTAAAATAAACATTCAGAAAACGACATTCACTGGGCGAGTTCGCCGTGCCGTTAGGGGCACCCAGCTGTGAGCTTGCATCCGGGAGATGGTGGGTTTGAATCCCACTGTCGGTGGAGGTGGTGATTGTTTTAAGAAGTACAACTAGGCAACCATCCTCTATATAACACTACTGTAATCGGAGAGAAAAAATGGAAGGGATCCGACACTTCGAAAAATATCGGTCAAAGAAAGACAAGGGCCACGAAGGGCGTGAAAATGATACACTCCCTAGCCCTCGCAAACTTAATAGCGTCGGGGTCGGAAAAGAATAAGAGTTGACCAAAGAAGGTCGGATAGGATATATGAAACTGAGGAGCCTGGCACAAGTAAGTGGGAGCAATGCCAGGACTCAGCTAAGGGCCCCGTGATCGCCAACCCACACTCCCAAGTTTAGAGCCCCTGGGGCCCCTTTCAGTCGCCTCTTACGACAGGCAGGGGATATCGTGGGTGTTATTCTACCGCCCCCACCCAGAGGGGCACCCCACTGTCGGCAACCCTGAAGATGGATTTCCGTGGCTTCCCATTTTCACACCAGGAAAATGCTGGGGCTGTACCTTAATTAAGGCTGCTTCCTTCCCACTCCTAGCCTTCGCATATCCCATCGTCGCTATAAGACCTGTGTCGATGTAACGTAAAGCAAATTGTAAAAATAAAAATAAAATAAAAAAAGCTTTATTCATGGTAATCAGTAAACGAAAAATCACCAACACCCTGGAGAGAATAGAAGTATTTGAAATGTGGTGTTACAGAATAGCGCTGAAGGTGAAATGGGTAGATCGAATCACGAATGAAGAGATATCGAATCGAATTGGTGAGAGGAGTACGATTTCGTGAAATTTGACCAGAAGAAGATAAAAAGATAGCATACATCTTAAACCATCCAGGACTTGTTCAATTGGTTTCTGAGGGAAGGGTAGTCGGCAATAACAGCAGGGTTAGGGCAAGGTATGAATATAATAACAGATTAGAGTAGATGTAGGAGGTAGCAGTTGCGTACATATGAAAAGGATAGGGTGGTATGGAGGAATGCATCAAACCAGTCTATGAACTGATGACATTAGTATTATTATTATTATTATTATTATTATTATTATTATTATTATTATTATTATTATTTATAACTGGCTTTACGTCGCAACGATGGGATAAGAAAGGCCTACGAGTGGCAAGAAAGCGGCCGTGGCCTTATGTTACAGCCCCACCATTTGTCTGGCCTGAAAATCGGAAACCACGGAAAACCATCTTCAGGGCTGCCGACAGTGGGGCTCGAACCCGCTATCTTCCAGATGCAAGCTCACAGCTGCGCATTATTATTATTATTATTATTATTATTATTATTATTATTATTATTATTATTACTTCTATATGCCGTCACTTTTGTTTACGGGCCTAACAAACTATTATCTTCCCGATGAACCATTCCATTTCGCATCTCTTCGACGTCTTTAGGGGGGCCTGTAAAGAAAATGTCTCCCAGATCATCTTTCGTTTTTTCACTCCACATCCATGCACGCTGTTTTTTAACTAAGAGATTTGTCTTCCTTCTCTCAGCCTCACTGATATTGATAGCGCCCCATCAAATTAGTTTTGACTCGGGAAGTTATTTTTCAAAGCGTATCTGGCCCGTCAAATGGCATTCGTCACTTTCATAGATACGAAGCTTGCTAAAACGAGTATGCTCTGTAAATTTCTGAAAGGCAATGTGTTATTCTTACGCATAGTTCCCTTCACTCTGATGGTTATCCCCCAGTGACTGGGGGCGTATAATACATTCAGAGTATCCCCTACCTGTCATAAGAAACAACTGAAAGGGGATGGGGACAAGGGGCTCCCAGCTAGCGAGCGTGGGTTGGTAGTGTTCGAGCCGAATACTGTATGTCTTCGGACACTCCCGACAAAAAGAAAACCTACAATAAATAAAATTTCTGGATTATGTCCGGTTGCACACTTTTATTTTTCCTACCTGACCTTGCCTTACAAATGAAAATTCCTTACCGAGCGAGTTGGCCGTGCGGTTAGGGGCGCGCAGTTTTCAGTCAGCAGATAGTGGGGTCGAACCCCACTATCGACACTTCTGAAGATGGTATTCCGTGGTTTACCACATTCACAAAGAGGCGACCAAACTGGGTCTGAGGGGCTCTTAACTTGGGAGCGTGAATTGATGACCACGGGGCCCTCAGCTGGCTCCTGACATTGCTTCCATTTACTTGTGTCAGGCTTCTCAGTTTCACCGACGGTATTAACCACTAGGGTGTCTTTTATTTTCACGCCCTTTGTGGTATTTGTCTTTCTTCTGCCGATGTGTTCATTTATCGAAGAGTCGGGTCCCTTCCATTTTTTCTCTCTGATTAGTTTTATATAGAGGATGGTTGCCTAGTTGTACTTCCTTTTAAAACTTTCACATCAGGCAAATGCTGGGGCTGTACCTCAATTAAGGCCACAGCCGCTTTTTTCCCACGCCTAGCCCGGCAACGGGCTCTTGGTGAGGGAATCTCTCACTCCTTGTTTTCGTCATGTCCCACTGCGCAATGGTTTTCTAGGTATTCCAAGTTCATTGTTTTGCGCGTAAGTCTGCAACTGTTGATTTTTGGTGAAGGTTCGTTGTTTTCGTTTGCGGTGCATTGTTGTAATCCTTACAGTTCAGTGAGATTTTCCCTCACCTTGCGCCTTTTTACGTTTGTATTTCTGGCATTGTTAACCCGCGATCACTCGCGCATCGGCAAGTCACGCGATCACTCGCGTTGTTAAGTGGAACCTAACATCTGTATTTCCTAATAAAATCATTAATTCCGTATGTTTCTTTTAGTTTTTATTGCATAAGTTTAACATGTTTTATGATTTTTATTGAATATGACACACAGTTAAACTTAAACATTATATTTATTTCAAATTAAATAGCGCCAACTGATAAAAGTAGCCTATAAACTTATCAGCTTACTTACTAAATCACAAATACAATTTGGAATACTAAGTCTACACTATATTGATTTACGGTCTAAAAGATAAGTTACTGTATCCTATGGTATTAATGTTATTTTCAGCATCTTCACACAAGCAAGACATAATTATACCCAGGAAAACTCATGTGATCAACGTAATTTTCATCTAACAACCAGTTAATAATTTGCTGTCTTTGACTTACACTCATATTGCCGGTTATAATAATAAAAATCAATCAATTTGTATAATATCACACACGCGTGATCACTCGCGCTGTTAGGTCTCCCCTAACGCTACTCTCTGGTTACACATACACGAACATGACTGCTCGCGCTGTTATATAGCAACTAACACAACTCGTGACGCGCTCGTTCCCCCACTCTTTCCTCCCACCAAAATATCACAGCTACAACACAAATACATCATGGCGTTCTCAAAGAACCGAATGTGGCGTTTTCAAATGGACATCGATTCAAAGCTAAGGACAAACGAATTGCAGCAAAATTTGTAAAAATGTTAGATTGAACATAATAGCGCGAGTGATCGCGGATTAAGCAAGCTAGAATATCCTACATTTCTAGCTAAATATTGTAAAATACAATAATTCTTATGAAAATAAATACATAAAGCTTTAAATCAACAATTAAATCTAAATATGTACTATAAGATAATTTTCTTCATTCATATCATGGGTGAGAGGAAATCTCACCACGCGCTCACTCCCGTTCCAACTCACCACGCTCCCGTCGCCATAAGGCCTATCTGTGTCAGTGCGACGTAAAGAACTTGTAAGAAAAAGGAGGTAAATTTTTTATATTTGATATCACTGTTTGTGGGTTACTGTAGTCACGTCCTAGTTCATGAACCATGGGCAACGGCTGAGTGGCCTAGTAAGTGGTCCTGATAGTCGGGATACCGGTTGCTATGGAATGGGAGTGGGCATCTCGGACATATTCTGAGTCGTGGCCCTCCTTCTGCTCAGGCGGCTAGGACTATACAATTCACCGGTGGTCCATAACCCGTGCAAGTAGGGCAGCATCCTGCTTCATGAATTTACCGAGCTCAGAACACTTTATGCAAGCCTCGGACCTATGGGAGTAATGGAGTCCCTCTACCATTTGACAGGCGAGGGACTCCTTGGAAACAACTTGTCGAATGAAATGGAATTCAATGGGGAGCTATCAATATTAATGGGGCTTATGAAAGAAAGAAGGTAGAACTGGCTGAGTCAGCAAAGAGGATGCATCTGGATGTGCTAGGAGTAAGTGATATTCGGGTAAGGGGAGATAATGAGGAAGAGATAGGAGATTATAAAGTGTACTTGACGGGTGTTAGAAAGGGAAGGGCAGAGTCTGGGGTAGGGCTCTTTATCAGGAATACCATTGCACGCAACATAGTTTCTGTTAGGCATGTAAATGAGCGAATGATGTGGGTAGATTTGTCAGTGGGAGGAATTAGGACAAGAATTGTGTCCGTGTATTCACCACGTGAGGGTGCAGATGAGGATGAAGTTGATAAGTTTTATGAAGCATTGAGTGACATCGTGGTCAGGGTCAACAGCAAGGATAGAATAGTGCTAATGGGCGATTTCAGTGCGAGAGTTGGGAATAGAACTGAAGGATATGAAAGGGTGAAAGGTGTGCTAGTATGAGTTTAGCAGTTACGAATACATTCTTCAAGCATAAGGCTATTCACTGCTACACATGGGAGGCTAGGGGTACCAGGTCCATAATAGACTATATCAAGAACCGACTTTGAATTCAGGACATCTGTTAGGAATGTACAAGTTTTTCGCAGATTTTTCGATGATACAGACCACTATCTGATCTGTAGTGAACTAAGTATCTCTAGGCCTAGGGTAGAGAAAGTGAAATCTGTCTGCAAACGAATAAGGGTAGAAAATCTCCAGGACGAGGAAATTTGACAGAAGTACATGGATATGATTAGTGAGAAGTTTCGAAAAGTAGACAGTAAGCAGGTTCAGGATATAGAAAGTGAATGGGTGGCATACAGGGATGCTGTAGTAGAAACAGCAAGGGAATGCCTAGGAACAACTGTGTGTAAAGATGGGAAAAGGCGAACATCTTGGTGGAATGATGAAGTGAGAGCAGCCTGTAAACGTAAAAAGAAGGCTTATCAGAAATGGCTCCAAACAAGGGCCGAGGCTGACAGGGAATTGTATGTAGATGAAAGAAACAGGGCGAAACAAATAGTTGTTGAATCCAAAACGAAGTCATGGGAAGATTTTGGTAATAACCTGGAAAGACTACGTCAAGCAGCAGGGGAAACCTTTCTAGACAGTAATAAAGAAACTTAGGAAGGGAGGGAAAAAGGAAATGAACAGTGTTTTGAGTAATTCAGGTGAACTCATAATAGATCCCAGGGAATCACTGGAGAGGTGGAGGGAATATTTTGAACATCTTCTCAATGTAAAAGGAAATCATCATGGTGGTGTTGCAAACAGCCAAGCTCATGGGGAGGAGGAAAATGATGTTGGTGAAATTATGCTTGAGGAAGTGGAAAGGATAGTAAATAAACTCCATTGCCATAAAGCAGCAGGAATAGATGAAATTAGACCTGAAATGGTGAAGTATAGTGGGAAGGCAGGGATGAAATGGCTTCATAGAGTAGTAAAATTAGCGTGGAGTGTTGGTAAGGTACCTTCAGATTGGACAAAAGCAGTAATTGCACCTATCTCTAAGCAAGGGAACAGGAAGGATTGCAACAACTATCGAGGTATCTCATTGATTAGTATACCAGGCAAAGTATTCACTGGCATCTTGGAAGGGAGGGTGCGATCAGTCGTTGAGAGGAAGTTGGATGAAAACCAGTGTGGTTTCAGACCACAGAGAGGCTGTCAGGATCAGATTTTCAGTATGCGCCAGGTAATTAAAAAATGCTACGAGAGGAATAGGCAGTTGTGTTTATGTTTCGTAGATCTAGAGAAAGCATATGACAGGGTACCGAGGGAAAAGATGTTCGCCATACTGGGAGACTATGGAATTAAAGGTAGATTATTAAAATCAATCGAAGGCATTTATGTTGACAATTGGGCTTCAGTGAGAATTGATGGTAGAATGAGTTCTTGGTTCAGGGTACTTACAGGAGTTAGACAAGGCTGTAATATTTCACCTTTGTTGTTCGTAGTTTACATGGATCATCTGCTGAAAGGTATAAAATGGCAGGGAGGGATTCAGTTAGGTGGAAATGTAGTAAGCAGTTTGGCTTATGCTGACGACTTGGTCTTAATGGCAGACTGTGCCGAAAACCTGCAGTCTAATATCTTGGAACTTGAAAATAGGTGCAATGAGTATGATATGAAAATTAGCCTCTCGAAGACTAAATTGATGTTAGTAGGTAAGAAATTCAACAGAATTGAATGTCAGATTGGTGATACAAAGCTAGAACAGGTCAATAATTTTAAGTATTTAGGTTGTGTGTTCTCCCAGGATGGTAATATAGTAAGTGAGATTGAATCAAGGTGTAGTAAAGCTAATGCAGTGAGCTCGCAGTTGCGATCAGCAGTATTCTGTTAGAAGGAAGTCAGCTCCCACACGAAACTATCTTTACATCGGTCTGTTTTCAGACCAACTTTGCTTTACGGGAGCGAATGCTGGGTGGACTCAGGATATCTTATTCATAAGTTAGAAGTAACAGACATGAAAGTAGCAAGAATGATTGTTGGTACAAACAGGTGGAAACAATGGCAGGAGGGTACTCGGAATGAGGAGATAAAGGCTAATTTAGGAATGAACTCGATGGATGAAGCTGTACGCATAAACCGGCTTCGGTGGTGGGGTCATGTGAGGCGAATGGAGGAGGATACGTTACCTAGGAGAATAATGGACTCTGTTATGGAGGGTAAGAGAACTAGAGGGAGACCAAGACGACGATGGTTAGACTCGGTTTCTAACGATTTAAAGATAAGAGGTATAGAACTAAATGAGGCCACAACACTAGTTGCAAATCGAGGATTGTGGCGACGTTTAGTAAATTCTCAGAGGCTTGCAGACTGAACGCTGAAAGGCATAACAGTCTATAATGATAATGTATGTATGTATGTATGATATCACTGATGCAATGATAGTATTTCTGAGGAACACGATTCGGAACTGCTTACAATTGTAGGGTATTTTTTTCTCTGTTCCTGGACATGATGCGGATGTAGGCAGGGTATCCTCTGTGATGCCACGCCAGTGGAGAGAAAAAAGGATGTCAGTTTGCATTCGGGAGGTAATGGGTTCAAACCTCACTGTCAGCACCCCTTAACATGGTTTTTCGTGTTTTCCCATTTTCACATCAAGGGCTGTACCTTAATCAAGGCCACGGTTGCTTCCTTCCCACACCTAACCCTTTCCTATCCCATCGTCGTCATAAGACCTTGCCTGTGTCGGTGCGGCGTAGAGCAAATTGTAAAAGAAAAGAAAAAAGTGGAGCAGGTTGAGACTATAATACATGAAGCATTGTGTGATCCAGTAATGATGAAATACGGGGGGTGCCAGAAGGCAGTATTTTCTCATGTATTTAAATGATTTGAGTAAATAACTGCAATCACAGATAAGGCTTTTTGTGGACAATGTTCTGCTCTGTATGTATGGCCAACCCTTAGTCAGTTTATCTACCGGGTCGGGTATGAAGTGAAATGAATATTGTCGTTTGTATGACCAGGATGCCCTTCCTGACGTCAACCATGAAATGAATAGCGCGATATACAACCTCTGACAAACTTCGGTGAATGAAGATTGAACGGTCCATCCGACAACACTGGCAACACGCAACGCTGCACATGCGTAGCAGCAGGTTTCGACCACCTGCTTCCAACGTTGTTCCGTTGAGCATCATGTGGCTGCCGTGTAAGAACTTGTTCACACAGTGCGTGTTTAGTGCGTTGGTTCTGAACTGCGAACAGGAACAGGAACGACCAAAAGATCAATGTACAGTTTTGTTTTAAGATTGGCAAGACACCGAAAGAAACACATGCGATGCTGGTGCGTATTTATGAAGATCAAGCACTGTCCTTGAAGTCTGTGTACGAGTGGATCGCCCGTTTTCGAGGAGGCCAGGAAAGTGTTTCTGACAACCCCCGTAGCGGAAGACCGGCTTTCGCCGTCAGTGACGAAAACATTGAGAAGGTGAGGACATTAATCACGAACGATCGGTGATTAACTGTGCGCATGATGGCGGATGAACTGCAGATTAACCGTGAATCCGTGAGACAAATAGTTAACCAGAAGTTAGAGAAGAGAAAAACGTGTTCTCGCTTTGTGCCACATCACTTGACTGACGATCAGAAGCAGGCACGTTTAGAGGCTTCACAGGATTTTGTCGAAACGGCGGATGCGACACCAAAGTTCTTGAACTGTATCATCACTGAGGATATGAAACCTTGTGTCTCAGGTACGAGCCTGAAACGAAACGGCAAAGCATGGAATGGCGTTCTCCGGGATCCCCCCCGTCGGAAAAAGGTCAGAGCCGAAAAGTCACGCATCAAAACGATGTTCATCACATTTTTCGATAGTCAAGGCATTATCCACAAGGAATTTCAACCCGAGGGAACGACGCGACGTTTTGAACACCATCCCTAAGGAAGCCTTCTTGCAAAGTTTCCAGGACATATGTCGCCAATCTCAGCAGTGCATAGTTATGAGAGGGGACTATTTCGAAGGACAGTAAGGTCACTGTCGTGCATTGTTCATATATGTTGATAGTACAGGGCTATTCACCAAACTTTATCATAGGTTGTGTAAGGGAGATGGAGAAGCCGGCACATAGTCAACTTCTTTCAAATAGCACCAAGGATTTTGCTCAAGGCCTAAAGTCCCCATCCGATGGACGAATCATCATCAACACCATGAACACTGCGGAGAGGTTAGGAATTGAAAAGAGGCGTTTGGGACGCAATTTAATGATTAGAAATGGTGTAGCACCACCTATCCTAATTTGCCGGCCAACATTGTGATGGTGACATTCTTCTTGAACAAAAGGACTCGAACCGACTAACCAAGGTGTCGAACCATATAGACTTGGCGCCTTAACTGTTGTGGCCACTAGGTGGGCTAGATGATATTATACTGTATGGAGTATTGAATAAGTTACAAGATTGTGGGCGAATGCAAAAAGACCTTGTCAATGTTGAGATGGACAGTAGAAAACTGTATAGCGGTAAATGGGGTGAAAAGTCGTCCGACTCATTGGCTGAATGGTCAGTGTTGAGGCCTTCGGTTCAGAGGGTTCCGGGTTCGATCCCCGATTCTTCTGGCCCGGGGACTGAGGGTTTGTGTTTGTCCCAACACTTTCATATTCACATTCAAACAATACACTACCAACCACCACAGAAACACGCAATAGTGATCACATCCCTCCATATAGGGTTGTAGTCAGAAAGGCCGTAAAATCCATTTGTGCGACACAGTTCGCACCCGCGACCCCACATGTGTGGGAAAAGCGGTAGAAATAGAAGAAAAAAAGAATAAATGGGGTGAAAAGTCAGGTTGTAAGTTATACCAAGAGGAAACATTCTCCCAGTTTTAAGTACTGTATTGATGGAGTGACAGTACCTCATGGGGAACAGTGTAAGTACCTAGGTGTTAATATAAGGATTTATTTTCAATTGCAGTATTATCGGCACACTTTTTCTGGATAGATTTGTGGAAGGGAGTGAGGAGTAAAGAGGGAGCTCTCCCGGTTCCGGTAGTGCTGCCAACTGAATGAAATTGAAATCTGAATTGAATCGAGAATATGATCGATGGATATGAAGTTTCTGAACCGTTATTATTTTAAGCCAACAACTGTGTCACACACACATTATATAACATTTCTCGATGCGAATGTTGTACCTAGCATGAATTCTATAGTTTGGCTTTGCTGTGTAAACAACAGTACTAGTACGTAAGGTGTATGCCAGATGTCGCACAGCGATACATAAGTGATTCATAGTTTGTGTTCCAAAGGTTGCCAGTACGAATCTCGAAGATTGCCGAGGTCGACCGATTCAGCACTAGGGTGTAAATCTATCCAGAAAAAGTGTGCCGATAATAAATCCCCGGCATTTGCCTGTTGTGAAAACGGGAACCCAGGGTCAGGCCATAAACCCCAACTACTTATTAACGTGGCGTCATACGACTTCAAATTGATGATAGCCGACTGATTAGTGGTACAGTGTCGGCCTCCGCGTCCCAAGATAGCGGGTTCAAACCCGGCAGAGGTAATCTGATTCTTGAAGGGCGGAAAAAAGTCCATTCTACACTCCATGTCGTACGATGTCGGCATGTAAAAGATCTCTGGTGACACATTTGGTGTTTACCCAACTAAATTCGTTAAAACTCAGCCATAGAGAGATTCGGCTTGCTCTGTATACCATCTATAGCTCATTTCATGTTAAGAAAACGGTATTGCTCTAAACGACAACGAGGTTGCCATATCGAACGGCTATGCTGAACAGCATCACGGGAAAACAGTTGGTGAAACTCAGTACTTAAATTCAAAAGAAGGAAGAAAGTCAGCTGCAAATTACTATTTTGTAATATAAGGTACAGGAGTTGTAGAGCGGGAGGAGGGCTTATTTAGGTGTTTACAGCAACATGGATAAACATGCACATACAAAACCTCAGTATCGAAGTTCAACGCAAACTGGGAGAAAATAGAAAACAGATATTTTTATAGGCTCGGGGTGGGGATTGCAGTTAATTGTATTTAACTAGCAAGATACCCGTGCTTCGCTACGGTATTATACTGAAATTTATAATTGAATGTTGTTTTAGATATATAATCAGCCGAAATTCGCGATCTGAATCGTTTTCTGCGAGAATCCGCCAAAATTCGCGATCTGACTCGTTTTCTAATAGATTATGGCAAGTTTCCTCCCATTTTTCAATCTTTATTTCCAGCAATCGATTTCGTACTTCCCAGGCTAGGTCCAGGTATTCCACCCTGTCAGTTGGGTCCCTAAATCTTTGCCATCTTTTCTTATAAGCATTTTTAATATGGAACAAATCCTTCAGGAGATCCGGCGTGGTGTCGTCTTGGGTGCCTTGGCGGTACTGAACCCGCGGCCCGACTGCATTCTTAGTCATTACCCGTCCAGGACCCGTTTCCACCACGGTCCGCACATTTGACGACGGTCCAGAACATTATTATTATTATTATTATTATTATTATTATTATTATTATTATTATTATTATTATTATTATTATTATTATTATTATTATAGATGTTCTGGACCCCACAGCAAGATGCAAGACCGCTACTTGGCGGTAAATTACATCTGCTGCCATTGTTATTGTTGAGAATGTGACCAGCACCAATGTCGCGCGTAGGCAAGTGTGCGGGATTTCTGGCGATACGAATGACATACTTCCGTGCATTATTGACCTTATTATAGAGGTGAACAATTGGACGGTCAATCTCATTCCTATCGTTTATTTCAAATGTGTTCAAATTTTTATTCATATGCCAGGAGAATCTACTGTAATATAAGAACGTTCTCCGAAGGAAAAGTTGGCTGTTGAAAACGAACCCAGGAAAGATTAAAAAGATCGGTTTATGATCAGAATAAGTACATCGAAAATATACAGCCTGTTTCCAGTCATTCGACAGGGTCAGGAATGGAATGAATAAAGCCCCATCTAGCGGCGACAGTAGGAATTGTGCCGGCTGCCGAAGCACTCCTCTGGGGCAATGATCGATGAATGACAAATGAAATGATATTGGACAGTGTTGCTGGAATGAATGATGACAGGGAAAAGCGAAGTATCCCGAGAAAAACCTGTCCCGCCTCCGTTTTGTCCAGCACGAATGTCAGATGGAGTGACCGGGATTTGAACCACGGGACCCAGCTGTGAGAGGCCGGCGCGCTGCCGCCTGAGCAACGGAGGCTCCTTATAAGTACATTATGAACAGCAAAATCAATTGGTCTCACCTCCTTTTACACCCCACCGCCGTTAAGTTTATTTACCCCCCCCCCCAAAAAACAAATTAAAAGAAGGAGTGTTTCTTTATGTTTAAAGGAGATTCCAAACCCCAATGTTCACGTCTATTACCTTGAGTTTTGAGATATAAGTATCCCCATAAAAATAATTCGCTCTTTTTACTTCCTTTCACACTTCCCCCCCCCCCCTTAAGTGAATTTTCCGGCAAAAAATACTTGTTTCTTTAATAGTAAAGGATCTTCTAAATAGCAATTATCACGACTCTAACTTCTTCAGTTTTTTATTTATGTGTCCTCATGAAAGGAATTCAACTCCTTTCCACTCCCGCCCCCCAAGATGGTTTCCCCCATAAAACGCGTATTTCTTTGTTTTTAAAGGAGATCAAAATACCAATTTTCACGTCCGTAACAACTTTAGTTTTTATTAGATGTATGTATTCTCGTACAATTAAGTCAATTAATTTTAGAATTTTTTCCCCCACCCCCTTTCATTGGATTTTCCGAGAATACGCGTTTCTTTATTTTTAAAGGAGATCCCATATACAAATTTTTAGTTCTGTAATATATTCAGTTTCTGAGATATATGTATCCACATTAAAGGCATTCAACCCACTATTAGCCCTTTTACACCCCTCCTATTGGGATTTACAGAAAACGAAAAAATACTTATTCCTTTACTTTTAAAGGAGATTCTAAATACCAATTTTTACATCTGTAAACTTCTAAAGTTTTAAGATATAGACACATTCTTTTTAAAAATTCACCCCCCTTTTCACCCCCCATTATCCGGATTTTTCAAAAACGAAAATATACGTGTTTCCTTATTTTTAAAGTGGATCCCCAATACCAATTTTCAGGTCTGTAATATCTTCAGGTTCTGAAATATAAGTAACCTCGTTAAAGGCATTCAACCTCTTTTTCACCCTTTTCCACCCTTCCTATCGGGATTTTCCGAAAACAAAAAAACGTGTTTCTTTATTTTTAAAGGAGATTCTAAATACCATATTTTACATCTATAAACTTTAAACGTTTTGAGATAGAGATACACTAATTTTAAAAATTCACCCCCCTTTTCACCCCCATTAGTTGGATTTTCCAAAAACAAAACAATACGTGTTTCTTTATTTTTAAAAGAGATCAAAGGTACCAATTTTCAGGTCTGTAATATCTTCAGTTTCTGAGATATATGTATTCTCTTTAAAGGCATTCAACCCATTTTCACCCCTTTTCACCCCTCCTATTGGGATTTTCCGAAAACAAAAAAATACGTGTTCCTTTATTTTTAATGAAGATTCTAAATACCAATTTTTACATCTCTAAACTTTAAAACTTTTGAGATATAGATGAACTCATTTTAAAAATTCACCCCCCTTTTCACCCTCGCATTAATTGGATTTTCCAAAAACAAAAAAATATGTGTTTCTTTATTTTTCACAGCGATCAAAAGTACCAATTTTGAGGTCTGTAATATCTTCAGTTTCTGAGATATAAGTACCGGTATCCCGATTAAAGGCATTCAACCCCTTTTTCACCCTTTTTCGCCCCTCCTATTGGGATTGTCTCAAAACAAAAAAATACGTGTTTCCTTATTTTTAAAGAAGATTCTAAATACCAATTTTCACATCTGTAAACTTTTAAAGTTTTGAGATATAGACACACTCATTTTAAAATTTCACCCCCATTTTCACCCCCTTAGCGACGGAATATCCAAAAATCCTCTCTTAGCGAGCACCTACATCTTAATATGAATCTATGCCCAAAATTTCATTTCTTTACGTCCAGTAGTTTTGGCTCGGCGATGATGAATCAGTCAGTCAGTCAGGACAAGCTACTTTATATATATAGATTTGGCCAGGCAACGCCGGTTAGTAATGTGCCGTCATATCGCTCCACAAAAAGAATGGTAACAATTAAATGCGCTTGTGAAAAAATGGTAAAAATATGGCAAAAATAAAATGTGCTTAACAAACGAAAGCTAATTAACAAAACCAAGCACAGATAAACATCATAGCGAGTTTCTCTACCAGCATGACGAATAGAATAACAAGTGTGATGACTCAACCGTTATAGCGTGGTGATTTGTGGACCCGCCACTGGGAGCACTGCAAACGACGGTCTCCAACACGTGCTTCAGCAGACCGGCGGGAGATGTTATTGTGCGAGATATTTCAAGTCAATAAGTTTAATTTCCTTTGCTTTCAGTTCCTAAACTCAGTTCATTGTGTGTTGTGCACTTAAAGCACATATGTTATGTGGCTTGATTAAATTAATAGTTCAACATGCCGTACTGTTTTGTGCCTGGCTGTAAGTCAGGCTATGGTAGAGTAGTTAATGGTATTAAGATTCTTTTCACCACCGAAGGAAATAAATAAATTTGAAAATGGGCCAGAGCTATTTCACGAAAGGATACTTTGTTAAGGCGTAGTAATAGAATTTGTCAAGTTCATTTCTCTGATGATTTAATAGTAAATGCAGATAATTTTATAGTGAATGGTGAAAAAGTGGTTATGTCTCGTGTGAGATGGAAATTATGTCCAGGAGCAGTGTCTCACATTTTTCCTAATTTGTCGAAATACCTTTCAAGTGAGATTAAGTCCCGTGAAACTCCAAACAGGAAAAATAATCTAGACACCACTAGGAAAATAAGAAACAAGATTGAAGACGGGAGTACATCAGCGAATGGAGAACTAAAAGGTCAGTCTAATGTTGATCAAAACTTGGGTTATTATTTTAGTGTGCTTTCTGATGCAGAAAATACCTTTTAATCACCATTCGTTTTGATTCTAGTCGATACATTTTGAAGTTTTAATTTTAATTTGCATTTCTTTGCACCTCGTGCCATTAGGGACCGACGACCTAGGTGTTAGGCCCCTTTAAACAACAATCATCTTCTTTCTAATACCTATATCGGTATTCGAAGTGAGTAAATTTCTTTTCGGAAGAAAGCTCTTCCTTGCTCGTGCTAGTCCGCATGTTATTTTGTCCTTACTTCTGCCATCATTAGTTATTATTTTACTACCCAAGTAACAATATTCACCTACTTCCTTCTAAGTTCATTAAGTGTTCGCTCTGTGCCCATTCTCTACGTGACAATAATTAAAGTACATTCTCAGTTCTCTCCTAAATAACAGACTACGGTTCAAGCAATAATGAAGTGTTTTTAACACGCCCTTCGAAAAGTATATGTGGCATTCATTTTCAGGCCGATAAAGTAATTCGTGAAAAACTGAACTCAAAATCGATGTGTGGAGAAATATTTTTTGATTGTATCGATTCTATAGACAAAATTTCAGTTGATCCTTTAGGACCTGGCTGTTGTCCTCAAAATGTTATGGATATAGTCCCCAGACTTGTTTGTCATTATCTGAAGTGCCGATTTTTCTTCAGAATGAAAGAAATCCGGCGAGATTTACAATCTCGAACATCCGCCAAATCTTCACGCAAGCTTTGGAAAGCCCAGTAATCGACAAATTGAGTTGGTGTTTATTTTAATATGCTGGGAGTTATGTGTAACTTGTGCTTTTCGCAACATGTGATGAAGGTCGTAGCTCTTATTTCCGTGTATGATATTTTTCCATTGTTCTCTGCCGTAGTATTTTAATTGTAATCTCTCATTTTTTTATAAAAGACAGTGTATATACTTATCAGTTATGGAATAATACATTTTCTGTGTCACCATTCCTAAGACCAGCTGATCGGTATTGTGGACCTACCACACTCTAGCGCTGCCTGGCGGGGCGCGCCTGAACTCGATGAGTCATCACACTTGGTTCTTCTATTCGTCATGCTACCAGTATAAGTCATGCCGTCATGTATCTCTGCAGACAACAGCATCAAAATCTTCACTAACAACTGCTGTACAGTACAAGAATATTAGAACACACACATAAATGAATAGATGTCTTCTCTTCGACCGTAATATGCTCTCTGTGATTCACAACGTAACGGACTACGCGTAACATGTACCGTACCGAAATGCATGAATAGCTCTGTTATCAAAGCTGGTACGGTAAAAATGTGTAAGATGTAAATTATCGGAAATTTAATTATATACAACCTGTGACAATAAAGTTCGGTGAATGAAGTCAGAACAGTCGATCCAGCAACAATGGCGACACACAACGCTGCACCTGCGTAGCAACAGGTTTTGACCACCTGCCCCAAACGTTATTCAGTTGAGTATCGGGTGTGTGTCGTGTAAGACCTGTTTGACATGGTGCGTGTTTAGTGCGTTGGTTCTGAACTGCGAACAGGAACATGAACGACCAAAAGATCAATGTACAGTTTTGTTTTAAGCTTGGCACGACACCGAAAGAAGCGCATGCGATGCTGGTACGTGTTTATGAAGATCAAGCACTGTCCTTGAGGTGTGTGTATGAGTGGTTCGCCCGTTTTCGAGGAGGTCGGGAAAGTGTTTCTGACAAGCGGAAGACCGGCGTCCACCGTCAGTGACGAAAACATTGAGAAGGTGAGGACATTAATCACGAACGATCGGTGATTAACAGTGCGCATGATAGCGGATGAACTGCAGATTAACCGTGAACCCGTGAGACAAATCGTTACCCAGAAGTTGGGGAAGAGGAAAACGTGCTGTCGTCTTGTGCCACATCACTTGACTGACGATCAGAAGCAGGCACGTTTAGAGGCTTCACAGGATTTTGTCGAAACGGCGGATGCGACACCAAATTTCCTGAACTGTATTGTCAATGAGGATGAAACCTGGTGTCTCAGGGACGGCCCTGAAACGAAACGGCAAAGCATGGAATGGCGTTCTCCGGGATCCCCTCGTCGGAAAAAGGTCAGAGCTGAAAAGTCACGCATCAAACTCGCTTTTAAAGGAAAGAGATTTGACGATGTTCGTGACATCCAGCGAAACGTGACGAGGCTTTTGAACACCATCCCAAAAGAAGCCTTCTTGCAAAGTTTCCAGGACATGTATCGCCAATCTCAGCAGTGGATAGTTATGAGAGGGGACTATTTCGAAGGACAGTAAGATCACTGTCGTGCATTGTTCATCTATGTTGATAGCACAGGACTATTCACCGAACTTTGTCACAGGTTTTATAACTTTAGTTATGTAGTATTTATCGATTGGACCACTAACAATATATTTGTGAGAATGGAGTTTTAGGCCTTTCCTAAACTACTATTTCACTCAGTGTGATAAACTACAACTTTATACCGATTTTCATTATATTCCCTTCAGACAGTTTTTCGTGATTCGCGTACATACATACATACATACATACATAGATACATACATACAGATAGACATGACGGAAAATTAAAATAGTGCATTTCCTTGTCACTATGGACACGACAGATACATAAATACCCCCTTTTAATTAACTCTGTGCAACGTACAGACAAAACACTTATTTTATATATTTAGATAACATTGTAAACACAGAGTTCGAAAAAAATTCGGGAATATGTTTTTGAACGAATGCCATGCTCCACAAAACAATACCTCACACCCAGATATATTACCAACTAAACCTTTATCCTTTACCAGTGAAGTATACAAAAGAAAATCGAAGGATTCGCGTTCATTTTCAGAACACAAACTGAAATGTCCAAATGGGGGCGAAAACGAAGTGATAAGTCCTTCAGGGTGGATTTTTATCACAGTTGGAGAGCTTCAGTATGGTGTATGTCCTCCACAGGCATTTATCACAGCTTGGCACCTACGTGGCATGCTCCGTATAAGTCGACGGAGGTCACATTGCGGTGTCAGATCCCATTCTTCAATGAGAGCCTGTTCGAGGTCTTGGAGAGTCTGTGGTGGAACAGGCGCCCACGAACACTTCTGTCAAGCCTATCCCACATATGCTCGATGGGATTAAGGTCGGGACTCACTGCTAGCCATTCCATCTCTTGAATGTCCAATTCTCGCAAGACAACTCTGGTGACGCGCGCTGCATGAGTCCTGGCAGTGTCGTGCATGAATACGAATTTAGGACCAACTGACACATGCTGTAGCAATATCTACTAGATGTACACCGCAGCGGTAAGATTACCACGGACGACGACAATATCCGTACGGCCATCAATACTGATGCCACCCTACAGCATCACCGAACCTTGTCCGAATCGGTCGCCTTCCTGGACAATATTTGGCATGTACTGCTCACCACGGCGTCTCCATACACGTTGACGTGCATCACGCTTTGTCAGGGAAATCTGGACTCGTGTGTTAACAACACAGGTCTCCATTGGCGAAGTTGCCAGTTGACGTGGGTACGGGCAAACGGAAGGCGAGCTGCGCGATGTTGCTGCGTTAAACGGGGCTCTCGAACAGGACGTCTGGGTCGTAAGGACACTTCTCTTAACCTGTTCCTTACTGTCTGGTCGGACACCGTGTCTCCAATGACCCTCCTGAGGTCTTGTTACAGTTCTATGGCAGTTGCTCAACGACGCCGCAACGCACAGATGGTCAGATATCGGTCATCGTGTGGTGTTGTCATGCGTGCACGACCTTGTCCAACCCTCCTTGTGAACTGGCCTGTCTCATTCCACAAGCGTTGAGTAACTGACGGAGAGACATTGAGATCCAAAGGAACACGACGAAAAGTCCACCCTTCCTGGATCAAAGTGACGGCCCTTGCGACTTGAACCTCGCTAAGATGCCTCGCAGGGTGTGCTGGTTTACGTACAACGTGCTGAAATGACCGCAGTAGTCTTAATACTTCGCAACAACACACGGACACACCGCTTTTCACTTTGCTTTGAGGGGGTCACCTGACAGTTTAAATGCATGGCTACGCCTACAGATGGAGTATAACTTCGATTTGACATACACTGAGTAGCTAAGGTCTGTACGACCATTGGAACCCCACTACCAAATTAACGTTCATATACCAGACGTTACAAAACATGTTCCCCTTACTTTCTTGAACTGTGTAGTAGTGGCCTACCAGGAGGACGCTTTCCAAGTATCCTTTCCCTCAACAAGTTTACCATGGTGAATTCTGTGCCCAAACCATGTCAATCGCTTTTTCTGGGAGAAGATTCATAAGCTGTCGCTTCTCGAACACTCAGTCCAGAACATCAGCATATTTCACGTCCTTTTCACGTATCTTATTCGTTCTGAACGTCTCCACCACCAGGGGCGTAGCCAAGGGGGGAAGTACTGAGGGTTAGAACCCCCCGCCCACCTCATGGACATTTTTCGAAAATAAACATAAACCAACAATAAACTAAATAAACGTTCAGAGACACAATTGTAGGACCAACAGATCTGTTGAATATATTTTCTTTCCGTGGTTTCCCATTTTCACACCAGGCAAATGCTGGGGCTGTACCTTAAGGCCACGGCCGCTTCCTTCCAACTCCTAGGCCTTTCCTAACCCATCGTCGCCATAAGACCTATCTGTGTCGGTGCGACGTAAAGCCCCTAGCGAAAAAAAAAAAGAATATATTTTCTAAGCTTTGAAAGTTGGATTTTAGATTGTAAACTGAACATACCATTCGCTGTAAAACTGCTGACCTTGATCGCATTGTTCTTGTTCTGTATTTTAATGTAAGATTTTGTAAAGTACTGCAATCTGAATACCAACATAATTCACATGTATCAGTGTCCTTACAATGACACTCATGCATGCGCGCACCACATATGCACAAGCACCTTCATTGCGTTCTCTCACCACTCAGTAACTATAACCGACCTCCCCCCCCCCCCCCCCCATCGGCACATTCTGGCTACGCTACTATCCAGCACCACCTCTATAATTCCAATTGAATCCAAGGATTTATGTTCCGACTCAATAATGTGTCATCCGCGCATGACAGAACCCGACGGACTCAAAAACAGTTTTCTTTTTTTTCTTTTTCTTTTTTTTGCTAGGGGCTTTACGTCGCACCGACACAGATAGGTCTTATGGCGACGATGGGAATGGAAAGGCCTAGGAGTTGGAAGGAAGCGGCCGTGGCCTTAATTAAGGTACAGCCCCAGCATTTGCCTGGTGTGAAAATGGGAAACCACGGAAAACCATCTTCAGGGCTGCCGATAGTGGGATTCGAACCTACTATCTCCCGGATGCAAGCTCACAGCCGCGCGCCTCTACGCGCACGGCCAACTCGCCCAGTAAAACAGTTTTCTAATCGCTTCAAAATACTGCAATATACTTACGTAAGTTCAAACATGTCCGCCTCTGTGGTGTAGTGGTTAGTGTGATTAGCTACCACCCCCGAAGGCCCGGCTCTGCCACGAAATTTGAAAAGTAGTACGAGGGCTGGAACGGGGTACACTGAGCCTCGGGAGGTCAAATGAGTAGAGGTGGGTTCGATTCCCACCTCAACCATCCTGGAAGTGGTTTTCCGTGGTTTCCCACTTCTCCTCCAGGAAAATGCCGGGACGGTACCCAACTTAAGGCCACGGCCGCTTCCTTCCCGATTCCTTGCCTATCCCTTCCAATCTTCCATCCCCCCGCAAGGCCCCTGTTCAGCATAGCAGGTGAGGCCACCTGGGCGAGGTACTGGTCATTCTCCCCAGTTTATCCCTGACCAAGAGTCTGAAGCTCCAAGACACTGGCCTTGAGGCGGTAGAGGTGGGATCCCTCGCTGAGTCCGAGGGTAAAACCATGGAGGGTAAACGAAGAAGAAGAAGAAGAAGAAGAAGAAGAAGGAAGAAGAAGTTCAAACATAGCTTGGCCCAGTTTTTTTCAACGAATGTTAAGTGTTAACACTGCTGTTAAGGAGACTTAACACATAATTTAACAAAATGGTCGTCTCATCAAGATTTGTTAACTCTAACAAATTGTTAATAAATATTGAATTTTCACGGCCGCATTGTAATCGAAACCGACTTTCAACCTATTAGGCCGTGTTACGTACATTTAGTACGTGTTGAAGAGATGTTAAGTACAGAGCAACCGACGCGAAATCGGGAGGTTGTGGGTTCGGATCCCACTGGTGCCCGGTTGGCCATTTTTGTCCTGTACTTAATATCTCTTCAACACGTACTAAATGTACGTAACACGACCTAATAGGTTGAAAGTCGGTTTCGAAGTTGTTAATACGTGTGTTAAATTAACATGGCAGCAGCCCTGTGTTAAGCCTCTTAACAACTGCTAAATTTTCAAAATGGAGATATGTAGAAGACGTAAGTTTGAAGCTTCAATGCTTTATGAAAACTACTTTATGTACTGAAGAAGGCAAAGTACGACCCACGCTGAGAAAAAGCTACTTCTAGAGTTGTTAGAAGAGAGATTTCTACATAGATATCTAATAACCAAAGCCATAATGAACAAGGTACTAGAAGAAATTGAAAATAGATTAGAGTTCCCAACGAATTGAAACTTATCAGTGTCTCCAGTGAAGCAGTAGCTTATGCTTTTTATAAGGAGAGGTCGTCCGCCTCTGTGGTGTAGTGGTTAGCGTGATTAGCTGCCACCCCCGGAGGCCCGGGTTCGATTACCGGCTCTGCCACGAAATTTGAAAAGTGGTACGAAGGCTGGAACGGGGTCCACTCAGCCTCGGGAGATCAACTGAGTAGAGGTGGGTTCGATTCCCACCTCAGCCATCCTGGAAGTGGTTTTCCGTGGTTTCCCACTTCTCCTCCAGGCGAATGCCGGGATGGTACCTAACTTAAGGCCACGGCCGCTTCCTTCCCTCTTCCTTGCCTATCCTTGCCAATCTTTCCATCCCTCCACAAGGCCCCTGTTCAGCATTGCAGGTGAGGCCGCCTGGGCGAGGTACTGGTCATACTCCCCAGTTGTATCCCCCGACCAAGAGTCTGAAGCTCCAGGACACTGCCCTTGAGGCGGTAGAGGTGGGATCCCTCGCTAAGTCCGAGGGAAAAACCGAACCTGGAGGGTAAACAGATGATGATGATGATGATGATGATAAGGAGAGGTCAGACCCTGCGTCCAATCGATTTCAACGAGCTAATTAATGTACGTGTTGGGGGCACTCAACAGTAACACGCGTATAAGGGTTTAGGTCAATACTCTTTCGTTTTCAAAAATATTGAGGACAAATGTCATGGAGGCAGGATCCGCTTCGGACCAGAGGTGATCGAACACTAAAAGGCGGACACATTTTACTTAAACATGTCAGGTCCACAACCTAATAACTTCCAAAAAATCGATGACTCCACAGATTCCAATGCAACACGTATATGCTTAGAGTTGCAGCAAGACTAGCGGAGTGGCGGCAGAGTGGGTACCGTACTTGTTTACGAACTGCGACGATGTGAGTTCGAGTCCTGCGATAGTTGTATTTTTTATACTCATTAAATTATTTTTTGCTAGTTGCTTTACGTCGCACCGACACAGATAGGTCTTATGGCGACGATGGAACAGGGAAGGGCTGGGAGTGGGAAGGAAGCGGTCGTGGCCTTAATTAAGGTACAGCCCAAGCATTTGCCTGGTGTGAAAATGGGAAACCACGGAAAACAATCTGCAGGGCTGCCGACAGTGTGGTTCGAACCTACTATCTCCCGAATACTGGATACTGGCCGCACTTAAGCGACTGCAGCTATCGAGCTCTGTCATTAAATTATTATTTGAGGGAACGTGAAGATAAAAGTGCGAATAAAAATATTAGGCAAACTACAGTGAACTTTATTTTCTACCTCAAATTAATATATATATATATATATATATATATATATATATATATATATACAAAGAGAGAGAGAGAGAGAGAGAGAGAGAGAGAGAGAGAGATACAGCTGTAACTATGAGCACGTTTAGGCCTACATTAATTACAGGTGGAAAATTAAGTGTACTGCAATTTGCGTAATATTTGCGTTCCCATTTTTATCTTCACGTTCCCTCAAATTTTAATTTATTCTCTACAATAATTATAGGTGCGACTAGACTCGAACTCACGTCTACTTGATTCGCAGACAAGTGCAGTGACCACTAGGCCACCACTCGGTTTGACTGTGATGTAACTCCAAGTATATATGCGTTGCATTGAAATCGGGGATTCATCAATTGTCCAGAAATTATTAGGTTGCTTACCTGACATGTTTAAGTAAAATGTGTACTATCACCTCCACTTTGTCCGAAGTGGATCCTGTGTCATGACATATGACCTCATATTTTTTGAAAACGAAAGCGTATTGACCTAAACCCTTATACACGAGTTACTGTTAGTGTCCCCCCAAAGGTACATTGAAGCTCGTAGAAATCGGTTGACCGCAGTGTCTGGCCTCTCATTGTTAGATATTATGTTTGAGACTCGTTTCATGTTATTGTAGGCGACTATGTTCACGAATGCAAGATAAGAGAGTGTAGAATTCTGCAAAGAATTCCTGCTGCCATTGCAGCATTAACAAGAGACTACATTATTTTCATCGCAGTAAAGGAATGCCCGAAAATCATTCAAAACATATCAGTTATCACATTTACCCGGTGATGTAGGAGCCTTAGATTGCAGTCCAACTGTTGGCAGCCCTGAAGATGGTTTTCCGTGGTTTCCCATTTTCACCCCAGGCAAATGCTGTGGCTGTACCTTAATTAAGGCCACGGCCGCTTCCTGCCCATTCCTAGGCCTTTCCTGTCTCATCGTCGCCATAAGACCTATCTGTGTCGGAGCGACGTAAAACAAGTAGCAAAAAAAAAAAATATTGCAGTCATATAAGAATAATATTGAATGTTATGATGTAACAGCCCACTCTTTCATTTTTCAAGCACACTCGCATACTTTCAAATTAAACTTTATAACAACATGTGTTCCGTATTCATCATAGTAACGCTTTTGTTGCCTCTTACTACACATGTTTACGTCTTAGCAGTCTCTGCTAACCATAACCTATAACAATGTCAACCATGTGTGAAAAATACTATTCCAACATACCGCCAGGAGCACTTTATGTAAATAAACAAAAGACGCTCACTGTTAAACGCGTTCAGAAATCTCATGAAAATGTGTTAATTTGTCTTTAACCATTGTTTCATAAGAAATGTTGGAAATGTGTTCGTGAAACAGGGGACTTGTAACCGTAGTGTTAAATTAATAATATTGGTTAGTTAACATGTGTTAAGTAAAATGTAACATAAAGTTGGAGAAACCGGGCCCTAGTCTTCTTTCTCTTTCTTTCTTAATCTGTTTACCCTAGCAGCTCCTGGTTTTTCTCTCAGACTCAGCGCGGAATCCCACCTCTACCGCCTCAAGCAGGAGGGAGTTCATCTCCTTGGTTGAATGATCAGCTTGTTGGACTGCGGTACAGAGGGCCCCGAGTTCGATTCCCGGCTGGCTCAGGAATTTTACTCATAAATTATTAATTTCCTTGACTCAGGGACTGAGCATTTTTGCTATCTTCAACATCCCTTCAATCCTCCTCCGCAACAACACGCACTTTTCCCCATACACGACAGATGCCACACAACCTCGATGCAGGGTCTGCCTTACAAAGGCTATACCAGGCTAGTAATAGCGACACAAAATTATTATTATTATTATTATTATTATTATTATTATTATTATTATTATTATTATTATTATTATCATTATCGAAAATCCACAGCCTGTTTCAAGTCATTCAACTGGATCAGGAATGGAATGAATGAAGCCCCCATCTAGCGGCGAGGATAGGAATTGTGCCGGCTGCCGAAGACTGTCGCACTCCTCTGGGGCAATGATTAATGAATGAGAGATGAAATGAAATGATAGTGAAGAGTGTTGCTGGAATGAAAGGTGACAGGGAAAACCGGAGTACCCGGAGAGAAAACTGTCCCGCCTCCGCTTTGTCCAGCACAAATCTCACATGGAGTGACCATTATTATTATTATTATTAGTAGTAGTAGTAGTAGTAGTAGTAGTATTTATTACACTGACTGACAGAGCAAATGCAACACCAAGAAGGAGTGGTTCGAAAGGGATGAAAGTTGGGGAAAAAACAGAGACGGCACGGACGAATAATTGATGTTTATTTCAAACCGATATGCAGGTTACACAATGCGCACGGCATCGACTCAGTAGGATGTAGGACCACCGCGAGCGGCGATGCACGCAGAAACACGTCGAGGTACAGAGTCAATAAGAGTGCGGATGGTGTCCTGAGGGATGGTTCTCCATTCTCTGTCAACCATTTGCCACAGTTGGTCGTCCGTACGAGGCTGGGGCAGAGTTTGCAAACGGCGTCCAATGAGATCCCACACGTGTTCGATTAGTGAGAGATCCGGAAAGTACGCTGGCCACGGAAGCATCTGTACACCTCGTAGAGCCTGTTGGGAGATGCGAGCAGTGTGTGGGCGGGCATTATCCTGCTGAAACAGAGCATTGGGCAGCCCCTGAAGGTACGGGAGTGCCACCGGCCGCAGCACATGCTGCACGTAGCGGTGGGCATTTAACGTGCCTTGAATACGCACTAGAGGTGACGTGGAATCATACGCAATAGCGCCCCAAACCATGATGCCGCGTTGTCTAGCGGTAGGGCGCTCCACAGTTACTGCCGGATTTGACCTTTCTCCACGCCGACGCCACACTCGTCTGCGGTGACTATCACTGACAGAACAGAAGCGTGACTCATCGGAGAACACGACGTTCCGCCATTCCCTCATCCAAGTCGCTCTAGCCCGGCACCATGCCAGGCGTGCACGTCTATGCTGTGGAGTCAATGGTAGTCTTCTGAGCGGACGCCGGGAGTGCAGGCCTCCTTCAACCAATCTACGGGAAATTGTTCTGGTCGATATTGGAACAGCCAAGGTGTCTTGCACATGCTGAAGAATGGCGGTTGACTTGGCGTGCGGGGCTGCCACCGCTTGGCGGCGGATGCGCCGATCCTCGCGTGCTGACGTCACTCGGGCTGCGCCTGGACCCCTCGCACGTGCCACATGTCCCTGCGCCAACCATCTTCGCCACAGGCGCTGCACCGTGGACACATCTCTATGGGTATCGGCTGCGATTTGACTAAGCGACCAACCTGTCCTTCTCAGCCCGATCACCATACCCCTCGTAAAGTCGTCTGTCTGCTGGAAATGCCTCCGTTGACGGCGGCCTGGCATTCCTAGCTATACACGTGTCCTGTGGCACACGACAACACGTTCTACAATGACTGTCGGCTGAGAAATCACGGTACGAAGTGGGCCATTCGCCAACGCCGTGTCCCATTTATCGTTCGCTACGTGCGCAGCACAGCGGCGCATTTCACATCATGAGCATATCTCAGTGACGTCAGTCTACCCTGCAATTGGCATAAAGTTCTGACCACTCCTTCTTGGTGTTGCATTTGCTCTGTCAGTCAGTGTAAATGGGGAGAGAATAATAATTTATGGAAATTAACTTATTTAATGCATGCATTAAATTAACTTTCTTACTATTATGTGAGTATTACTACCTTAAATATTATAGGCCTACTTAAAGCCAGTAATACTTATATTCATTCCATAATGTATTACACCTACATTTTCCATTTAGCTTTCTTTTTGCCCTAGATGTAGTAAAATGCTACATATTCTAGAACAAATAGTATAGTAAAGTATTTATTTAAACATAACAGACGATTAGCTCCGGTACATGTTTACACAGCCCCTTTCCATGCACAGACAACTAACAACAAAAGAAAAGAAACACGAGACTCCTTGGACATGCCATGAGGCCCGTCAGATACTCAGGAAACGTGACACTCCCAAGGGAGGGTCACCACGGCAGTCATCCTCAGTCCCTCATGCCACGTCCATCGTCTCCATTTAATATTAAGAAACAAAATATTTTAAAAAATAATAAAATATAATAATATCAATAATACAAGCTAACTACTTACTACTACTGTCCGGCCGCGCCATCACTCCTGGTGAGAAAAAGGCCACCCTCCCTGCGATGACACGACCGGCCCTACCCGTGGGGCCCAAAAGAGGACCCCCTCTACCTCTACCAGTTGACAGTACAGTTCTCTCACCATTCCATTTACGGCCGGCCACTTGGGGCTGAAACCGCTCTCGTTCTGTTCCTCTCCTCTCTCACTCCTCATCCCACATTAATCTCCATCATTTTTTGGGGTAGGTCCGTCCTACCCCATCTTCTTACGAGCATGCCTTCCTCTTTCTAGGACAAATATGAACGGTATCTTACCCTTCATTCTTTTAGTTATTGCCTTTTCTTTTTCATTTCCTTTAGCCACATATCCTTTTTTTTAAAGAGTGCTATTCTTCCCAGTGTAATTCAGTCTTTGTTCAATAATTTAACAATTGTATGCAATTCTTTCTCGCTTTCTATTTTTGTTTTGTATTCACCACCCAAATATTTAACTTTAAATGCGTCACTTCCCTACATGCTCTCAATAGATGTGCCTCTTCCATTATTTCTCCACCAAAAAAAAATGATCTTTGTTCTGTTACTCTTTTCGACCAGTATTTTTATACATCCCCATTAGCCAACACACCATACCTCTTACCTCTCTATTTGAAAGCCTTTCTTTCCTTACGGACATATTTTGGATAACTTCACAGAATTGCGATGATGTTCTTTTAGTATTACATTCTGTCATAATCATTTTGTCTCAACATCCTTCATTGTAATCGTTACATTCTTACTGAATTTTGTGTCTTTGTTCTGAATCTCTTTACCCCAGCCGTCTGCCATACCTATTCTATTGAGCATCCTTTTCATTTATTTAGCCAATAATAATTTAGCAGAAGAGAAGGGAGTCAATTTAGTGAAGGGAGTTATAAGACTTGGATATATAATTCCTCATTTTAGTCCCATCTTCCGGCTTAACCGGGGCGGTTTTCTTGCTGGTTGCGCTTTAATTCTGATGCTGTAAGCTCGCCGTTATTGTATACTTTGTTCTGGAATCCGAGCTAAAGATAGTGCAGTGTCAAATAGGCTGCATCTTCCGTCTATACAGGACTGTCATCAGCTGGCTCCATGTGTGTTCTCTCTCTGTCTCTCTCTCTCTCTAGCCGAGTTGAGTCGGCCGTGCGGTTTGGATCGTGCAGCTGTAAACTCGCATTCGGGAGATAGTGGGTTCGAACCCCACTGTCGGCAGCCCTGAAGATGGTTTTCTGTAGTTCCCCATTTTCACATCACGCAAATGCTCAGGCTATGCGTTAATTAAGGCCACGGCTGCTTCCTTCCCATTCCTAGCCCTTTCCTATCCCATCGTCGCCATAAGACCTATCTGTGCCGGTGCGACGTAAAACAAATAATTGTAAAAAATCTCTCTCTCTCTCTCTCTCTCTCTCTGTATCCTCTGCCTATCGTATGAGGTGACTGAAAGGTGGGGACCAGGGACTTTCAACTTGGAAGCGAGGGTTGGCGATCACGGTTCTACTAGCTGAGTCTGGCACTCCTTCCACTTACTTGGAACTTCCCAGTCCGAGCTCCCTTGGTCAACTCTTGTTCTCCTCCAACTGCAGGGATTCAAATTAGTCGTTCTGTCGCAGCCATGCTGACATCTTTGTTTTCACAAACACACTCTTGGAGTTTTAAATACATATTTATATTAAAATGAGGAGCAGTCAACAGAACGTTGCTGTTAGAAACAACAGCAAAGTCAGAAATAAGTACGTACATATTGCACATTGGCTTCCGTTGTATAGTCACTGAAAAATATAATGAGCACATGATGTTCCTACTCTTTCTTTCTTCCTTTCTTTCTTTCTTTCTTTCTTTCTTTCTTAATCCATTTACTTCACAGGGTTGGTTTTTCCCTCGGACTCAGCGAGAGATCCCTTCTCTACCACCGGAAGGGCAGTGTCCTGGAGCGTGAGACATTGGGTCTGGGGATACAACTTGGACGGAGGACAAATACCTCGCCCAGGCAGCCTCACCTGCTATGCTGAACTGGAGCGTTGTGATGGTATGGAAAGATTGGAAGGGATAGACAAGAAAGAGGGAAGGAAGCGGCCGTGGCCTTAAGTTAGGTACTGTCCCGGCATTTGCCTGGTGAAGAAGTGGGAAACCACGGAAGACAACTTCGAGGATGGCTGAGGTGGGAATCGAACGCTCTTATACTCGGTTGACCTCCCGAGGCTAAGTGGACTCCGTTCCAGCCCTCGTACGACTTTTCAAATTTCGTGGCAGAGCCGGGAATCAAACGCGATCCTCCGGGGGCGGCAGATAATCATGCTAACCACTACACCACGTGGGTGGACCTGTTCAAAATAACACGTAACGGATATTCCACACAGTCTTCAGAAATTGGGAATTTTTCATTATGCATGTTTTGGCCTTCCCTTTCTACCAGCTGAAGATACAGGTTAATGCTTTACAGATGACGTAATGGCATTGAAACCTGAAATGAACTTCTCTATCATTAGTCCTCTCTGGTGGTTGACAATCATATTAAACTGGATGGTCGGAAACATCGTGAACCGGATATATGAGCGTTAGAGGGTTGGCCATACTGACAAATAATTTTTAAAAATAATTAGATATTTCGCGCCGTTGTCATTTAATCAG
Source organism: Anabrus simplex (assembly GCF_040414725.1). NCBI lineage: Eukaryota > Metazoa > Arthropoda > Insecta > Orthoptera > Tettigoniidae > Anabrus > Anabrus simplex. Next base: position 443,239,988 of record NC_090267.1, on the reverse strand, counting down.
CTGCTGGAGATAGCCAATCAGATCGCTTTACGGGTGAATTCGTATGAGCTTTGCAAGGCAGTGTTGCCAAATCTGCACGTGATTTAAGATCGCCGTGGGTGTACAATTCGACGAATCGGTGCCGACTCTGGACGGCGATGTCTACACTGACTACTAGTGATGGAACTATCGAATGAAAACTACCGAATCATTCGATAGTCATCAGCTACCGTTACAACCGATTGTGTCCATTGGCATTCGGTTTTTTTCATTCGGATCTCAAATTCCTGTTGTTTCCAGTTATCGGCGCTGAAATCGGCCTCCTCTTTCGTCATGGCGTAAAGTCACATTGATAGTAGACTATATACTCTTTGACTGGCGATAATTATGATGTAAAACATGAACTCATAAAGTGATTAATATGTTCGTATTTATTTCCCCCTCGCAGATGCTGACTCAAATGTGTATAGTTATCATTGAAATTTTATTATTGTGCACTTTATCAATAGATAATCATGTTTTGGTTTTTATAAATACTTTCCATGTACTAACCATGAACTTCTAATGATGAACATTAACGTTAACTAAATGGAATGATTTTTAAATTAATATATGATGTATTACTTGATCCTAGGAAAATATGTTGTCTTTTCATTTAGGTTAGTTTACAGTATTCGCATTACTTCAATGTGTGGTGTCATTATAATAAGGTGTAAACCTAACCTTCATCTGAGATTACCTAACATTTGTTATTTTATGAACAGAGAAAATAAAATAAATCATAATGACCACAATTACTTTAATCGAAAATGTTTATCTTATTTTACAGACCAACGTATTTCAGTTTCCAATCACTTCACTCGAGCATTGTGTAACATTTGCTACTAGCCTCTATATTTCCGCTTATATCACTACCAACAAAACAAACATGCTATAAAAACGGTAGTTTAATACAACGATCCACATTTCAACATTTGATCTTTGTAGTTACTAGCAGTCGAGCACTGCAGTACAAAACGTATTGTACTACTTTCTAACCAATTTCAAACCGAGTGAAAACTACGCTTCACAATCGGTAGTCTTAACGATAGTTTAAAACATTCGATATCCCCATCGCTACTGACTGCTATGGTCGTGTGACGAGAAGTCGTGTGCATGCGTTGCAAGGAGTGTGGAGGGTGAGCATGGCTACTGCGCATGCGCCAATCTCCAAGTCTCAAGGCCTGACAATAAACATCGGTTCCGTCCGCGGTGATTCTTGTGAACTACGGTGCTGCTGTGAAGTTTTAAATTGATAGCCAGTAGCGGCGATTGGGAATTAGAAGTGGAGGGACAAATAAAATGTACGGACACAAAAGCTACCCGGTTTATAGAATATAACAGCCGCGATGTATACACATCAAAACCGAAAAAATGCTACAAAGTAGTAAGTCTTATGTCCCCGGAGCGAATTTCGACAGAGAGGTAAAGGTTGACAGGTAATAATAGTTTCTTGAGATTTTGATTCAATACTATACAATAAAACTTTCATCAAAGGAACAATATTACACATTTATTACAATTAAATAGAAGTACAGCATGATTATACAATTTAAAAAATCATTTAGTATTTGACTACAAACTAACAGAAACTAAAGAGACTGCCAAACAGACGAATGCGCGCGGCAAGCGGGTGAATCAAATCTTGGCAAAAAAAAATATATACCCCTGCTACCCTTCCTCACAGCACATGCAAAGTCTTTACTACTTGCTGTAGCGCTGCACAAATCGGTTAGTCGCGACGAACGACATTTTTTGCGTGAAAATGAAAACCTACAACCTGTCTTCCAGTCATTGACCGGGTCAGGGATGGAATGAATGAAGTCCCCAGCTTGCGGCGAGGATAGGAATTGTGCCTGCTACCGAGGCCTGTAGCACTCCTGTGGGGCAATGATTAATGGCTGACAGATGAAATTAAATGATAGTGGAGAGTGTTGCTGGAATGAAAGATGACAGAGAAAACCGGAGTGTCCGGTGAAAAACCTATCCCACCTCCGCTTTGTCCAGTACAAATCTCACATGGAGTGACCAGGATTTGAACCACGGAACTCAGCGGTGAGAGGGCGACGTGCTGCCGCCTGAGCCACGGAGGCTTCATTTCTTGCGTATTTTCGCTAATAATTTTGTTCATAATTAAAGAAAATAATTAGCTAATAAGACAAAAGGGCTCGTAAAAATTGCTTGTTTTTATAATTCCTAGATTCAGCCGGATAAAATGAAAATAAAATTTTCCATAAAGTAGGCCATTTTCACACCAGGCAAATGCTGGGGCTGTACCTTAATTAAGGCCACGGCCGCTTCCTTCCAACTCCTAGGCCATTCCTATCCCATCGTTGCCATAAGACCTATCTGTGTCGGTGCGACGTAAAACCCCTTGCATAAAGTAGGGAAGGGGGGTGACTTCTCGCGACACGCAGACAGTAGTCTTGCACTGCAATTGAGTCAAAGTTCACTAAGCGTATGTCACATGCCTGCTTAACACTCTGTAATAATTGTATCGCGGTTACACGCGGGGCGGGGATTCCCTCATCATGCACAAATAAGTGAATAACTCATCTCTGTTGTTCTATTGAAGGAGAAAAGGCCTAAAAATCTTCTTCACAGTACCGTTGTTTACTTAAAGTTAATTGTTTTAATGACCTGAATTAAAATAAACGAAAAAGGGAAGTAATATTCCCTCGTTCATTCCTGATTTTGTATACGTCCTAACGCGCATAGGTGGAGGTTCCCCCACAGTGTACATTTTACAACATGTTTGTATTTTTCTAGTTTTTTAATGTACAATGAACACTACAGTAAAATTCACATCAATGAGGAACAAGTAAAATAGTAACAATAGTAAAAAATAGTAAAAGTAAAATGCACAAAGTTAAAAGAACTAAAAGTATATACACTGTAATTTATTCACATATTCGTTGAGAGCACTAAAATCTATCAAATGCTCTAAAGTGTACCATTCGTAAAAACGAATATAAAAAGAACAATGAGTACAGTAGAATTCCATAAGTCCGGCATCCAATAGTCCGGAACGCCCGATGGTCCGGCACCATTCCAGGATTTTTAATATTATCTCTCCTGAACAATTTGATGCATTTGTCGAAACCATTGGAGGTGTATTTTTTTATTATTTCAAAGTAAATAGTGCAAATGTATCTGATACAATCCAGTTGTTATGCATTGACTTACTTAAATATCTTTATTTCTGGAAATATTCAGTCCGGAAGGCTGTGTGCTACGCTGAGTACTGGAAAGCCAACCATATGATAAAAAATTGAATGTATGGGCCACGTTCAAAAACGGATGGGAACATGCCTTCAAAAATTGAAGCGGAAAGAAGGAAAAAAGAAGTTGTAAATGGAAAGTCTCTAAATGGTAAAGGGAGACTTACAGATACAAATATCGATGAACTTCGGCATTATTATGGAATGACAATAAGAAACAACGCGATTGAAAAGAGGAGTGTATTATTAAACTAATGATTCTGCTGATCAACATTTTACTGCAAAACGCGGTGTTAGAGATGTTTTCACTGTACGCCTTAACCTACATCGAAGTAAGAGGTACCGCCCGATAGTCCGGCATTTTCAGTAATCCGGCACCGGGCCGGTCCCGATCGTGCCGGACTATCGGACTTCTACTGTAATAGGTGAAGGTATAACAAGAGCAACAGCAACGAAAGTCAAGAATATAACTTACAATAGTCACACTGTCACACGCATAGGTGGGAACTCTCCGCCCGGGAGAAGAATTACAAACGTCTATTCGTGTACACGCCTCGGCAGTGACTAACAATGACTCCACTCTGCGCGGACGATGTCTGGAGAACAACTCTTCACGCATCTCAATGAAATTCAAAATTTTAACAGCGGGGAATCCCCGCCCTGCGTGTAACCTAGCTCATTCCATGTTAAGAAAACAGTATTGCCCTTATGACAACAGGGTTGCCATATCGAACGGCTCTGCTCAACACCATCACGGGAAAACTGTGGCACATACATTTGTGAAATTCAGTATTTAATTTGAAGACGAAAAGCAGAAAAAACTAAGCTCAAATTATGTTTATGAACTAAAGAGGACGGGGGTTTACAGGGGTTAATTTTGGTTTGTACAGACTCAGAGGTACTACGGCACATGAAAAAACCTCAGCATTGAAGTGTAAGGCAAATTGAGGGAGAAAATAGACATATAACTGTTAAAGGCTCGCGGGGTGAGGGATGCATTTAATGTATAATAATGTATTGCAGCCATACACAAAATAATACACAATGATTAGGTTACATAGGAAATTAAATTCCATAGGTAACAATGTACACAGTCAGATAGTCATTGTCAGGTACTCACTAGCAGTCATAGTGGGGATTGACTTCCGTTCCGTTTGTGGGGCCTCTTATAAAATTCCTTCGGAGCTCCTTTAGGTTAAATCCTCTCTTGGGTCGCTTAGCGTTACACATAGCGGGGGTAGGCCCATTGGTTGTTCTATTTGTGGGAGTGCGTTTAAGCGGTCTTTTTTTTAGGGACATATTGATATTCATAATGATTTAAGGCTGTTCCAATGTCTCGCGAGATAGATAGATGGCGTAAGTGCGTTTGCTGATCATACTGGGAGGCGGCTATTCTAGCTTTCAGTTTGTAAGCAGGTCCGTTCAGTGGTGTTCATCTGTGAGAGGACATTTAGGCTGATCTCTGCCTCAGACACATATTGTAACGCACAGTGATGAGAGGCCATATGTCTGTCTAATTTGCGACACTGTATTGAGATCGCATATTGCAGGTCAGTGATGTAGTCTTCTGTCTGTCCAATTTGCAACACTCTGTTGAACAAATTTCTCCAGGCAATAAAGGCCAGAAAAACCGACGCAACAAATAAATACTATAAACGACTCTACAAAAGATGACAATAGTAATGTTAAGAAAGAAATTGCACACGTAGACTTATCGCATAACTCGTACTCAACACAAGACTATTAAGCACTGATTTAAAGCCTAAAACACACACGCAACAAATAAATACTACACTAGGCTTGTACCAGAGCAACACACAAGAACGAAAATGAAGAGCAACGAAGCGATGGTTCTTACCGTAATTTTCTTCCTCCCTACAAATGTATTTATGAAAAAGAAAATGTTATGTAGTTATTTTAATAACTCACGGGTAAAAATGCCTCATCCTTTTTATCTCTTTTGTAATACATTACAAAGTACAGTATAATATCCATTAATCTCGAGGAATTATGGGTGTCTCAGAGGAAGTGTGTTCATCCCTTATAGATCCATAAGAGCAAAACTGCTTTCTTAACGTGGAATGAGCTATAGCAGCTCCCAATGCTGAGAAATCAGCATCAAACACACACCGTGCATGGTATAAAGGTGAATATCGCGCAATCCGCTACAATTTTGCTCGTGGATTAACTGTTGACCAGTGCCTGGAGGAAATGACTCCTGTGCTGGGGAAAGACTATCCACATCGGACAACAATTTTGCGCTGGTACAAAGAGTTCCAGAGGGGGAATTTTGGGGTTGAAGACGATCCTCTTTCTGGGCGACCGTCTGAATAAGTGACTGAGGATAACATTGAAGCTGTGAGGAAAATGTTGCAGCAAGAGAGGTAGTTGACATATCGGCAGGTAGAAGAGACCCTCCACATCCCTGCACTAGCCATTCATTCAGTTCTACACGACCATCTTCATGTTAGAAAGGTTTGTTCCCTTTGGGTGCCCCATTCACTTTCAGAGGAACAAAGGGCACATCGAGTGAAATGGTGCCGAAAATTGCTAAAACAGTTTTAAAATGAGACTTCGCGTAACGTCAATAGGTGACGAAACTCGGCTTTATTATTACGATGTCGCAACAAAATCCCAGAACAAGGTGTGGCTGTTTGAAGAAGATGAAGGTACTCCTGTGACTGTGCGAAAGTCAAGGTCAGTGAAGAAAAGGATGATTGCAGTATTCTTCATTAAACGGGGCATCCTGACTCGGGTTGTGCTAGAAACACAAAGGACAGTTACTGCGAAGTAGTACAGTGAGACTTGTCTGCCTCAGGTCATCCAGGTTCTCAAGCAGCTCCGTCTAAGGTCACGGCTCTACACTTGGTTCTTGCATCACGACAATGCTCCAGCACATCGTGCTAATGTAACAATGGATTTTTTTGCCAGATCGGGATTGACTGTGCTTGATCACCCTCCATGCAGTCCTAATCTTGCCCCATGTTACTTCGCACTCTTCCCAGATGTGAAGATAAAGCTCAAAGGGCGACGTTTTGCATCCAACGAGGAGCCTTTGGCAGCATGGGATCAAGAGTGTGAAAATGTAACCGAAGAAATGTGGCAGAGTTGGTTCAGTGACTGGTTTCGACGTATGGAGAAGTGTATTGAGTGTGGTGGAAATTATTTTGAAGAAGTCTAAAGCGTTCACTCACATTGCAAAACTTTCCTAGTGCCCTTTGTATATTGGAACCGACGTTTTTAGTCACTGAACGTACGAATACATGCGAGCTACGAACTACCCAGATTGGTTTGGATTTTTCAGCCGAAGAGCTGGGTTTTATCATCAATGCTGAAAAGCTGATACTTCTGGTAAAATATGGGAAGTATTTGTGGGACCTGCGAGAGTCTAATTACCACACGCGGGATGTGCAGGTGTTATGGAGTGAGGTGGCGAGAGAAATGGGTCAGGCAGGTAATTTTAATTTTATAGAGTTTATTTATTTCATACCACTGCTCTTGATTTTCATAGCTGAAGATTTTTTCTAACACGAATTCGAAGTGTAATTTTCATTTTAAAAACTTTAGCAATATTTATATTTTCCCATCCGATCACTTCCTACTTACGCCTGATTATTTTTTAAAATATGTTCTAAAAGTGTCATTGTCTCCAGCGTTCGAATTATAGAAAATAAAGATGAAATTTCTCATTTGAGATAAATGTTATCATTCTGTGACTTGACAACGAAACTCCACACATACTCCCGAATGCTGTGGCCGCTCGAAAATAGCTTTATCGCACTTATGAGAGAGAGAATCATTTCCGTTGTTTCTATTACCTCTCGCTGTTACAAAACATACTCTGGGATAAGAGAAGATTTCCTTTGCCCGGTTGGGAATTAGGAAATTAATGTTAAAATTGGAAAAAATTAAGTAGAAGTGGGGGAAATTCTCCAGCTTCCCATTTCAACATGAAAATTGATTACCTCAAAATTACGGCTAGACGTTTTTTCAGGTGAAACAGTTTCTCGAAAGTTACTGTACTTCTTTAACTAATATCATACTTTTTGTAATATGTATCGAAATGTTTAACATTTCATGCGAAAATAAAGGAAGTACTGTCTCTGGTCCTTTTCTCGGTCAGCCCACATACGTGAAAATTCACCAAACATTTGTATTTTCGATAAAAATATGACTTAACTACTCCCGTCTCCTCTTATGTGCTCTTCGCACAAGCAAAGGTGTACCTAGTGCGTAAAGATCACACAAATCTTCAGGAAGCGCCATTAATTCACGCACATACCTGCTAACAACTCGGCCGAATACGCAGCCAAAGAACCAAGGTACGTAGAATACTCTAACTAGTATTAGTAGGATTTATTGAACCTTATAGGCCTTCGCCCAATACAATGTTCAAATAAATAATAGCCTAAGCAAATACAGAATGTATAAACTCCCCTGCTTAAGAACAATGACAAAATAATATTTGTATTAAACAAAACAATATAGTATTTGGAAACAAATGGCCCACGGTCAACTCACTTCCGGTGAGCCGTTAGCCCTGGGAATAAATCTAATCTACAGTTATAAGTAATAAACAAGCTATGATAGGTACAGTGGGCCCTCCACGCAGTGATCACTGCCCGGTGGAGCCTGTTGTATTCGGCGATTGCCATAGAATCGCGAGGCTACTCACGATGATAATAATAAGAATTTGTAATAATAAAGACAATAGCCCCCTCCTGTAGTGAGAACTGCTGGAAGGAGCCTGGCGATTGATAAAAAAATAAACTGTAATAGGGGATTACTCTAATTACCCTGCCAAAAAACCATAGCTTACGCACGATTTTGGACGAACTGACTTCGCACAGATTCGTCCGAACTCGCAGTTCACATGTTTCCGCTTCAATGGACGAGAAGGCTTATTTAGTTAATTCCGTTGGCTCTGGGACGTATGGCCAGCACAAAGCAATAAATTCGTGTATTCAGTGGGCCAGAACAGTACCAGTACTGAATGTTCTTCTTCGTGACATTTTCTCATTTACCTTGGTTCGACACGTTTTGTATGCAGCCCAGTTTTACGGCTGGATGACTTCTTTACTCCGCAGTAAGTAGATCCTACTGTAGAGCTTTGGCCTTCTGACCCCAACTTTTCAACCGGAATGGTCAACATATATAGACTAGCCTTTTGTCCATAAAAAATCGAAACTATAGCAAAACAATCGATATGAACTACTGAATGGCCAACCTACCACCTAATGACTGGAGAAACAGTTGCTAAAAGTCAGCAAACAGAAACTTAAAAAAAAATTATTGTTATTACGTAACAGTGACGCAGGTAGGTCTTGTGGCTAGGAGTGGGAAGGAATTGGCCGTGGCCTTTATTAAGGTACTGCCCCAGAATTTGTCTGGTGTTGAAATGAGAAACCACGGAAAGCCATTTTCAGGGTTGGCGACAGTGGGATTTCGAACCCACTATCTTCCGAATGCAAACTCACAGCTCCGCACGGCCAACTCGTTCGGAGCAAACAGAAACAATTCGAAGCTAACGAAACATCCGTCGATATTAACCCCCTATGAAAACCGTGTACATCTGTCCCTCCCCCGGAACGCGATGGTCCATAGATCCGGGCCTGACTGAATGTAGTGTTCTACTTAAGCAAATTAGAGTTCGATTTGTTGGTTGGTTGCGTGCTTACTGATCGATATATGGTGAGATAGGTCAAGTTTTTTATACATTTATGTATAAGCGACAGCGCTGTTCTTTTTGTCTTTCTTTGATAAGTTATGCAGAGATGAGGAGTGCCCTGGGAATATTGTATAGGGAAAGTGATAAATGAATTACATGCCTGGTTCCAGCACATGACTTAATCAGATTACTTGTGTCACGCAAGCCAAATAGAAGCCTAAATTGGACACCTTGTTCAAACCAATGCTCCTTGTCGAGATCAACAGAGTACAATGTGCAGTCCTAAGTAATGTCTTACACGTGAATGAAGGTTTGAAATCGGCTTGTTTTGCTTTCCGCAAAATCAAAACCCCTGTAGTCTAAATAATTAGCGTACCTAGAACACGGATGTTATCTTAGACCGCTTTAACACGAGCCAACTGTTTACCACAATCGATTGTCTGCCCGGAGAAGTGAATAAATACCGCAAACACTGTGTCGCCACGGTCAGCCGTTACAGAGCTCCTTCCTAGGGCAAATTCCGACACACCAACATCTCCTAAACTCAAAAGCAATTGCAACGTTAAGGTGTTATTATTATTATTATTATTATTATTATTATTATTATTATTATTATTATTATTATTATTCCTGGCTTGTTTACCATTTGATTCTCCTCCTACACTTATCACAACAGTAAATGTCCTTCAGGCTGCCTGTGCGTCTAGTTCTACTCTACTAGATGGGAGAGTGAGTCGGATATCTCTTGTGTGATCTATGAGTTTCAATTAACCCTGTCGATTAGACACCAATAGTATCACCATATATATTTTACATGCCGGCATCGTACAACATGGAGTGTCGAGTGGATTTCTCTCCACCCTTCAAAAATCAGAATACCTCCACCAGGTTTGAAGTCGTGATCTTGCAGTACGTCGACAAACATTCTACCACTGAACCACAGATGACCTTCAATTACATACAACACCGCCAACCACGCAATACTGAATTTTAAAAATCACACATTCCAGACCTTTAACTGGCAACCCATCCAACTCGTGACCACGCCCAATGTTGCTTAACTTCGGAGATCTCACGGGATCCGGTGTTCCAACACGGCTACGGCCGTTGGCACTGAAGTAGAGAAACATGTCGCAATTTGGAACAATTCGCTCGTTGAATACGGAAACAAAACTGTACGAAGATTTAAGTGGGATTCATGAAGTGTAAATTTTGTCCAGATATTAAGTAGGGCGAATAGGAGAATTTTTTAAATATGCATGATCGTTCAGGTTGGATTCGTTACCTTTTCTTGCGATGTGAATTTAGATTGCTGCTTTAATATTCAAAGATTTATTTTTATTTTCGATGTGCAACACTTTTAGATCTAACGAAGTTTGAGTCCAGGTTTCAAAATGCAGAAACATCTACTACGTTTCATATCTTTTCTTTGCAACCCGTATTTAATGGATGTCGACAATGTTCCTAGCAGGTACCAAATGGAACTGTTAAATTTACAATGTGACGTTGAAGGACATATAAACACATAGGCCCGGTTTCGTCAACACATGTTAAATATATACTAACAAGTAGTTAGTTAATACGGAGTTAAAAATTTAACATCTTGTTAGGTTTCTTGCGTTTCATCAAACTTTTCTTGTGAAATGTTAACTAATCGACTGTTAACTCTCCCAATATTGCGAACTGGTGCGAATCAAGGAGGCAGTGGTACGAACATGCTGTTTTACAGCGCGCTCCGATGCGCTTTTGTTTGAGTACAGCTGTAAAATATGGCGCTTGAAGTGAAACGGAATCGTAGTTCTAATTTTTCCTCCTTCGAAAAAGAGTTGTTAATTGAATTAGTTAGTAAATATACAGTATATAAGTTATTGAGTGCAAGCGCACAGATGGCTTGACGATAAAAGAAAAGGGCAAGGCGTGGGAGAAAGTCCGCGAGGGTTTCAATGGGGTTAAAAGATACTTTTCTAGCGGGTATCCGCTGTCACCTAACAAAATCACTTCGTTATTGTCCCACTTCAAACTGTGCTCCGATATAGCAGTTATTAAATATTGTATTGTCGTGTGCAGAACCAGACCACCTAGCAAGTATATCCCTGATTTGGAGGTTAGGCTCAATAATCACTGAACATAAACATTAACAGAGAAATATCCCTTCCGATTACGATATATTTCGGCCCAATTGCCTCCAGGTGATTGGATTCTTACATGTGTGCAATCTATTGCACCTAGAACAAACATCAGGAAAACGGCTTATTTCATAGAAGTCGCGGATAATTTGCTGACGCTCTTCTACTGAAGGGAATGGTATATACCTCCTTCTCATGGATGCTATTGCTGCAGACACTCGACAAACAACTCTACTAACAGTGGCTTCAGAAATTCCAGCATTGTCTCCGACCATTATGTGAAAAATAACCAGTAGCAAAAATCGTAATATTATCAGTACCTGCATCATTGGAGAAAGAGGTTTCTCTTCGTAGGATATTCCAGCCTCACTTGAATTTCGCCAACAACCTCAGCAACGGCTATTTTCGATAACCTGTATCTATGAAGAAATTCCACATCCGTCAAATTTTCGAAGTCATTACGTCGCTGAACTCTTCTTCGATCAGGATTGTTTTGTAAAAGATCTAAATAAGGCAATTCCGCATCGAAAGCGAGATTCACAGCAGCCATTTTGGAACAGGTTGCTAAATGCTAATGTTAGCCATTTAACATTGGAAATGGCTGATGTTAAATTTAATACGCAGTTTAACATTAACAAATGTTAACAGTTGTTGATGAAACGCAAATTTTCTTAAATCGTATGTTAAAATTATTTAACACCGTGTTAAGTACTAACATGTGTTGATGAAACCGGGCCATAAAGGATTTGGCTGATTGTTTACAAGAATGTCCCTCAAACCAAATTTCCAAGGTTGCATGCATTTAGTGCACGTTTATTATTTATGTTCGGTTCGACATACGTAGTATAGTCATTAAATTCATGGAGTGGCTACCTCGTGTCCCTGTGGTGCACTACAGCGAACTTGTTGCACTAAAAGATACTGCCGTGAGAACTCTTCGCTAGTCGCAGCAGGAGGTACTTTCATGCACACAGTTTAAGCGGAACTGTGGTCTCTGTTATGAAGAGTAGTTCAGTGTGAGCGGCTGAACTTGAGAATGTCATAGTTTGAGCAATGGGCATTTTTCAAGTTCCACCAAAATTAGTCAAATCCACTAGCGAAACGTTTGAGATGATGAAGGCAAAATCGGCAGTATCGCCACGGCGGGAAAGAGTCGCGAAAAGTCACGTCAAAGGACTAGGTGTTGCTTGTCCTGTAGGCGCCTGTCCAAGAACTAATAGGCAGTAGTACGCAATTGTACGCTGTGTTGCCTACACTGCAGGCGCTAGTCCACCAACTTGACTGCAGTGCGTAAGTATATAGTGTGTTGTCTAAATTGTAGCCGCCAGTCCACGAACGTTTAACTATAGAATTGTGTGTGCGAATAATTATTTTCTGTTATGAAACTTGCTAAATCCAAATCCCAAAATTAGATTAGATATTTCAACCTCTTTTAGTCTCCTCTTACGACAGGCAGGGGATACCGTGGGTGTTATTCTTCCGCCCCCATCCCCACAGAGGTCGTATACGAGAACCTTGATACGCTGACAGTTGAAAAACAGCGACGTTATAAGTGAGTGGTATGGAAGAAGTTCCACACAGAGGTCAATTAGCTGCAGGCAAAAACACAGAACCTGTCAACGTTCACCGGAGGATTGCGCGTGCATATCGGAAAAAAGAAGCGACTTTCTAACAGGTAAGAAAGTGGTGCTGTGGCTTTCTTGAGGGTCAATTGTGAATAACGACGAGTGGAATGACTATCGAACATCATCAGACTGTCATTACCGCCATCGATGAAATGGTGCGGGAGAAAAGATGTGTAACTTTGAATCAGTTGGAGGTGTTCAACGAACTTCCTATCGTCAAGGAAAAAGAGACTCATTTTACGTTATGACTTACGACAAATGTTTGAACGATACATGAGTGATGTCTAAATGAAGCATTGTTCTTTATCTTGAGCTCTCTTTACCTGTTCACCTACAAAACATTAGAGAAGTTAACTTTTGCCTCACCCTGAAAACTTAAAGAAAGGTGGAGACCATATATCTGATCGTTTTAGAATATATCGATCCTTAAGAGAACTCGCATGTCCGATTTGGAGAAATGCAAGCTTTAAAGTCTGTGTTCTTTGGTGCACATAAATCACCAGCAGTCAGTCGCTGATGAGATACACAACTTGTCTCCAACTTCTTCATCAAAAAATTCCAATTCAGAAAATGGGATTACTTTTTTCCTTAAATATTTATATGTGACAGGTGCAATAAAAAGAACTCGATTATATTGTTTTGGGGAAACTTTAGAATCGAATTCTTGCCAAACTAGGAAAGTTACGAATACTATTGATGTGGCTATGAATATCTCTTTAAAACTTCTGATCTGAAAGCTACTTAAATGATGATCACTTTCTAACGCCCCGCTTTGTAATGTGTTTACTATTTACTGAAAATGCTTAATAAAATTGTTTTCACTAAATTATACACTACGGTAGTAGAACTACGTTATGCTACAGTGTAGCTGTAAATAAACATTTTTGTTTCCCTATTATACTGATTACGAGCATATTAATATATTGTTATAATTTTTAAAATGTGTTCTTTCATTTCAAAGTTAATTTTAAACCATGATAAATTCTCAGGGTCTTCTTATGTTTAGTTTTTTTTTTTTTTTGAAAAGAAATAATTAGGACTGATCTAACGAAAACCTCTGGGGGGGGGGGTTGACTGAAGTACTGTATAAGAAGCAATATATCTATAGGTTCAATTGTTTCTGAGAAAAGTGTACCGCCGGGCTGATTGGCTCAGACGGTTAAGGCACTGGCCTTCTGACCCCAACGTGGGAGGTTCGATCCTGGCTCAGTCCGGTGGTATTTGAAGGTGCTCAAATACGTCGGCCTCGTGCCGGTAGATTTACTGGCACGTAAAAGAACTCCCGCGGGACTAAATTCTGGCACCTAGGCTTCTCCGAAGACTGAAAAAGTAGTTAGTGGGACGTAAAGCAATTATTATTATTATTATTATTATTATTATTATTATTATTATTATTATTATTATTATTAGAAAAGTGTACCTGCGATCAACTTACATACACCATGCGCTCATTCTTTTTTCTTAACGACTGTACATGTTCACTCAAGAAGTTAAAAAAATATGGACTGTTGAGGACTCATGGTCAAATATAATGAGGCTGCATAAGTCTAAGAGGTGTATGATCTCGGAAACGGAGTTTCTGATCTCATTACGCACACTTAATGCGAACTCTTGCTGCAGGCAATATTCCGAATCAACTGAGCGAGTTGGCTACTGAGTTCGGGTCAAATTCGGTTTTGTTTGTTTAATTGTCCCACTTAATAGAGAATATTACGTCCGACATAACGGTACCAGAGCGTTAGACTTAATCAGGGCATGAGTTGCATGGCGTAAGAAATTTCAAGAACCGAATTCAATAATGTTTTCAAACACTGCCATGTTTGATATAATTGGATAGAGAAATTCGAATGGGATTTAACTGTGCCAACATAACTTTTCTTATCGTGCAGGGTATCCATATGACTGCGAATGAATCAGCTGTACGAAGTATAGCCGGCAGGTCTCGGCGTTGCAACATCGTCACGCTGCCAGTTCAGCAATCGCTGATTTTCTAGGGTAAGGTATTCACCGTATCTTGTAATAGCAGTAATCGCCAAATAGGTTTCATCGCCTGCAACCCAAATTCTTCACAAGGATCATAATAGACCCTACAATAAGGTTTGCTGAACAGGTCAAAGAAAAATATCACCTTACAGATAAGTGACTGATTTGATGACTGGAACGAGAGGCACCGTCCCGAAACGTTTTGCAGACTAAGCAATTCGAATTTCCCAAAACCTTCATCACTACCATAGCAATTAGTAGGCCTACACTAAAAGCCTGTCTCCATTTTTAGCAACTACGCTCATAGACCTTAAAACTTCTTGTTTCTTTTCCTTTAGCCGGGCTGAGTGGCTCAGACGGTTAAGGCGCTGGCCTTCTAACCCCAACTTGGCAGATTCGATCCTGGCTCAGTCCGGTGGTATTTGAAGGTGCTCAAATACGACAGCCCCGTGTCGGTAGATTTACTGACACGTAAAAGAACTCCTGCGGGACTAAATTCCGGCACCTCGGCGTCTCCGAAGACCTTAAAAAGTAGTTAGTGGGACGTAAAGCAAATATTATTATTATTATTATTATTATTATTATTATTATTATTATTATTATTATTATTATCTTTTCCTTTACCACGAACTTACTACGCTGGCGTAGCAGGGGAGAGGTGATACTCCCACGTGGCGCGTCCCAGGTGGCAGATAGTGGGGTCCTAACCGGCTTACCGGCGGACTTGAGGGAAAGAAAATAACTCTCGAGGACCAAACTCACAACCCCCTGTGGGTGGGGAACGCAGACGAAGAATTCACCCACGGTATCCCCATGATACTACTTGTAATTAGTACCACCACGCAGGAAACATCATTGGTCGTTTTTACTCGCGCGTAGTACCACTATGTTAGGTACATAATAGGTTTGTGATTAGTAGCATTTAGGATGCATTGTACAGTACCTGTGATTCGTACCACTATATCAGCGACACCATGGTTCTGCCTTGCCTTTGATTAGTACCCACGATGTGAGGAACACCAGGGTATAGTGCGAGCCCTGTGGTTAGTCCACTTATGAGAAGAACACCATAGGTCTGTGTTACATGTGAAAATTACATTACCTGTGAGTAGTACCATAATGTGTGGAATACCACGAGTCTACGCTATTTTTGATTAGTACCGCAACATGACAAATACCATGGTTCTACTTTCCTAGCGATAAGTACTATTATGAGGGGCCGATGACCTGGATTTTGGACCCCTTTAGACTACAAGCATCATCAATTCAAGACTGTGCTTTAGAAGCAATCCCTTGGTCAGTAATGATATTGTTTAACGCTAGTTTCTGTGAATGTGGGGCATTGCGGGTCGGGTCCACTGATTGTTTTAAATTCATATTCATCCATTCATTCTTCGTCCTCAAATTTTTCATTCTGGTCAGTGGAGGATTATAGATTTTTAATTGTTCTTGCATTTCGACTCATTTCGTGCCATAAGCGGCCGATGACCTAGATTTTAGGTCCCTTTAAACAAGCATCGTCATCATCATCACCGTTTTCTTTAATTCAACTATTCTATTTCTAAAATGTATATGCTCATGCCTAGCCAATATGTGCATGGTTCTCTTGTCATTGTGACGGCATGAAAATGTTGTAACTAACCTAACCCCGTGGCACTACATCCCTGAAGGACCTTGGCCTACCAAGCGACCACTGGTCAGCCCGAAGGCCTGCAGAAAAATGTTGTAAGAAGAATATAAAATATAAAATGGACTTAAATTTCACAGATGATAACCGCATGGGACATCCCACTTGCATAAGCTCACACACACAGAACGGTACGGAATGATACGGAGTAGTACGGTTCGCACATGCTCAGACTATATTATAATAAACCATCCTGAATCACGACTTATAAGCTTCCCTGTTGTTGACTTTCGTTCTTTGTATTCCCACTTCTTTCGGGTCTTATACATCCCTTGATCCTAGTGAACCGTACTTTTCTTGGTCTCAAAAAAACCGTACTATCTGCTTGGTTAGTCTTCCCGGATCTATTCTGTAGATGTCTAGAGCTGGCAAGAGGGTGGTCATATTGTCCCCGTTCCCTTGCAAGGTTCCAGCCAGTGATATTCGTTCTCACCTGAGATATTTGGTAATATCACGTTGGGAGAAGGAGTGGCAGGCCACCCCTATTTCAAATAAGCTGAGAACTATTAAAGGAACTACGAAGGTACGGACGATTTCCCTTCGAGTAGTCAAAGAGAAGCAGTGATATTAAGCCGTCTTCGGATCGGCCGTGGTATAGCAAAGCACTCCTACTTACAGAAGGAAGAATCCCCCCCCCCTCTAGCCCGGTGTGTACTTGTGGTTGTCATCTGACCGTAGTACACATGCTTACAGAGTCCGTGGACCTGGCCGATCTGTGTCGTGATCTAAAACTTCCGAGTACCATCTCCCTCATTCCACGAGATGGCGAGCAGTCAGCAGACCTCGTCCTCCGTTTTATGAGGGATAGTGATCTATTTGATCGTGTATAAAAACAATCTTCTTCTTTTTTTGTTTTTAATTTTTATTCTGTTGTTAACTCAGTTTTATTCTAATAACGCTGTTTTAGTCTGTTGGTTTTTCTTTGCTTTTGCTTTCAATTTGATTGAAATATTATCATTTCATTTCTAAGACAATGCCTTATTCCATTTTAGTACAATTTAACCTATTTAAAAATAATTTTATAAGAAAATAAAAACCAAACCAAACCCTATGGCACTACAGCCCTTGAAGGGCCTTGGCCTACCAAGCGACCGCTGCTCAGCCCGAAGGCCTGCAGATTACGAGGTGTCGTGTGGTCAGCACGACGAATCCTCTCGGCCGTTATTCTTGGCTTTCTAGACCGAGGCCGCTATCTCACCGTCAGATAGCTCCTCAATTCTGATCTTGAAAGCTGAATGGACCTTGAACCAGCCCTCAGGTACAGGTAAAAATCCCTGACCTGGCCGAGAATCGAACCCGGGGCCTCCGGGTAAGAGACAGGCACGCTACCCCTAAACCACGGGGCCGGCTATAAGAAACTAAAGGAATGTGGATTAGATCCACTGATTATTTTAAATTCATAATCATTTTCTTTAGCATTTTTTAAAATCTTATTCAGTGGGTAAAATTTTTTTTTTTTTTTTTTTTTTTGCTAGTTGCTTTACGTCGCACCGACACAGATAGGTCTTATGGCGACGATGGGGACAGGAAAGGGTTAGGAGTGGGAAGGAAGCGGTCGTGGCCTTAATTAAGGTACAGCCCCAGCATTTGCTGGTGTGAAAATGGGAAACCACGGAAAACCATTTTCAGGGCTGCCGACAGTGGGATTCGAACCTACTATCTCCCGAATACTGGATACTGGCCGCACTTAAGCGACTGCAGCTATCGAGCTCGGTAAAAGTTAAATTATTATTATTAGTAGTAGTAGTCCATTTCATCTCGTGCCATTGGGGGCCGATGATATCGATGTTAGACCCATTTAAACAACGAGCATCGTCGTCTTCAGCATCATCTGTAGATGTGTCCGAGGAACATGGTGTCAAAGATCTTTTCAGTCTTAGGGTACAATTATTGGTTTCCTTTCTGTATAATCCATCCTCTGTACTTCGGAGTCTCAGTATCTTCGTCAGAATGTTTCTCTTCACCAGTTCCAACTTCTTGACCAATCCTCTTTCTGTCAGGTTCAAACATTTAGCTGCATATATAACTCTTCCGGACAGATCACTGTCTGGTAATGTCTGAGTTTTGAATTGATCGAGATCATCATCTTGTTGTAGGTGTTCATAGTTAGTTTTTATAACATTCTGTTTATTAATTTAAGAGCCGGGCTGAGTGGCTCAGACGGTTAAGGCGCTGGCCTTCTAACCCCAACTTGGCAGGTTCGATCCTGGCTCAGTCCGGTGGTATTTGAAGGTGCTCAAATACGACAGCCCCGTGTCGGTAGATTTACTGGCACGCAAAAGAACTCCTGCGGGACTAAATTCCGGCACCTCGGCGTCTCCGAAGACCTTAAGAAGTAGTTAGTGGGACGTAAAGCAAATAACATTATTATTATTATTATTAATTTAAGAAATTTTCTTTCCCCAGGAACCTGCAGGCGTGGCAAACCTCGGAGCACTGTATCACATAACAGGAAGATTTCGTGAAGCTGAGGCTTACTATCAGCGGGCTTTGGAACTTCTTCCTGGAGACAAGGTGACCATGGCCAACCTGAAACGGTTACGGCGGCTGCTGGCTTCCAACGATGAATAGAAGAAAACAAAGAAACCCCCACAAAGCAACTCATCATGGACTAGGCAAATAACAGGAAAATGTTTTAAAAATAAATTGCCAACATATCTAAGAGTAACACAAAAATGTTACTTAATTTGTAACACAAACTGTCCACATTCTTCTCTTCAGAGGACCATTAAAACTTATAAGACTGATTCTTTTATTTTATTACCAGCTGGTGTGTACCCTTTGTTAGTTCTTGTCATTGTATGCAGTAGCGTAGCCAGGATCGGGGGTTACAATTACAAAATGATACAACATAATGTGGTGAGCACATGCATGAGTGTCATTGTAAAGACACTGATACAAGTAAATTATGTTGATATTCAGTTTGCAGTACCGGTACGATACAAAAAAAATTCTTACATTCAAATACAAAACAAGAAAAATGTGATCAAAATGAATAGTTTTTACGGCGAATGTTATGCTCAGATTACGATCTAAAATCCAACTTCTGAGGCTTCTTAGAAAATACATTCAACAGATCTGTTGGTGTTACAGTTATGTGTCTGTGAAGGTTCAAAAGAGCCAACACACTGAGACGATTTTCACTTGTCTATTGTCAGTCTCTGTTTATTTTATTTTATAAAAGTTCCATGGGGTGGGGGGGGTCCCAGTAACACTCACCCCAATTGGCTACGCTCCTGTTTGTATGGCTGTCTAGAATAACGTTCTACGTTCGTTTCTATAGTTTGTCAGGAGTTGTCATTTTATCAGCTGTTGAAAATATGCGATCAGATCTCTTCATGGGCGAATTCAAATGAGCTTTGCGAGGCAGTGTTGCTAAATCTGCACGTTGCTCAAGACTGGTTGAGAAAGAAAAATCTTTGCCAGTGCAGGGATTTGAACACGGACCTCCGAGCTGACAAGTAAGTACACTCCGGTGACACGGGCTGAAACCTAAGGTGGCATGCGTAGCTGTTAGGCGATCGGTCACTTACGGAAATGCTCGTTAAGCAGCTGTGTGGCATGCCTACAGTGGACTTGAATTCACATTGCAACGCAAGTCTTCTTCCCTTTAAAGTCCTTATTATTATTATTATTATTATTATTATTATTATTATTATTATTATTATTATTATTATTATTATTATTATTATTATTATTATTATTATTATTATTATTGTTCATGAACTACAATGTAACTACCATAAGGGATTAACCAGCAAATATGGACAGCATTCACGTTCCTTTGCCTTACAACACTTTTCTTCTGGAGTGAGTCGGTAGATGCAGAGTGGGTCTCTGCCCATAATTGGCCACGGTTGGTCCATGGTCCAACAGCTCTGCTCTCTGGCCGGCCAACCGAGCAGAGGGGGGATGGCACAGGGCTGGACCTCACGGCTGCCCCAACCGTCGGCTGTCCTGAGAATGGTTTTCGGTGGTTTTCCATTCTCCTGCACTATGGCAAATGCCGGCCGCCAAACCCTTCACCTTCTCCGAGCATCATCTTCACCGTAACAAATCTTCCGGCCCGTCTAAGAGGCCCGCCTTCCCTTTCAAGGGACGAATGAAAACATTTTAGTAGTAATTCTGGAGTGACTTACATTTTTCTATCAAAAATGTTTAAAAACTTGTTTTGTTCGGGTGATAAGCAATATACACAAGTGTAAATGTTATAAATACTCAGTGAAATGAAATGAAATGGCGTATGGCTTTTAGTGCCGGGAGTGTTCGAGGACCAGTTCGGCTCGCTAGATGCAGGTCTTTTGATTTGACACCCGTAGGTGACCTGCGCGTCGTGATGAGGATGAAATGATGATGAAGACGACACATACACCCAGCCCCCGTGCGAGCGAAATTAACCTACAACGATATTTTTTTTCAAACATTGTTAAGTATTACAGGATTATATTGATACTTCACTGAGTATTTATGTCCGGCTCCATGGCTAAATGGTTAGCGTGCTGGCCTTTGGTCACAGGGGTCCCGGGTTCGATTCCCGGCAGGGTGAGATGCGAATCGAACCCCCCTCTACTCACTTAACCTCCCGAGGCTGAGTGGATCTCGATTCAGTCTTCGCACCTATTTTCAAGCCGAGAATCGAACACGGGCCTCCTGGGGGGTGGCAGCTAATCATACTAACCACTACACTATAGAGGCGTTCGTCATTATATTAAGTGCCAGTATGTAACAGCTTTTCTCCTCTTGTTCCTCTTAAAAATATTACTATTGTATAATGTTGCTTCCGACACAAATATATACATATAGCTATCACATGCAGCTGGTGATGATACAGGAGAAAATACGCTATGTTTGAAGCAGACTTCCTCACAGTAATATTGTATAATCATCCACTAGAATACTGAAGCTGATCAGTGGGTCTTGCACCACTCCGCTGCAGTCCATTAACACCGTTCCACATGGTACAATACAGTGGAAGTAGACGAGGTGTCGATGACATATGTGGCCCCCTTGCCGCTTCTTGTCGCATGTCACGACCATTGTTCCTTTCGCCCCCTATCCCTTCGATGTGGTGAAGCCACGTGCCTTGGACAGGAACAAATCACCCGGGGTGCAGGGGTAGTCTAACCGCACTCACCAACAGACAGGGACCACGGCAAGAAATGATACAATTGTCATAATAATAATAATAATAATAATAATGGAGTAAACCTTAAATCATTGGTGAACAGTTTCCTTCCTCACACGGTCCAAGATACCTTCGAGGGCCGGGCTGAGTGGCTCAGACGGTTGAAGCGCTGGCCTTCTGGCCGCAGCTGGGCAGATTCGATCCTGGCTCAGCCCGGTGGTATTTGAAGGTGCTCAAATACATCAGACTCGTGTCGGTAGATTTACGGCACGTAAAAGAACTTCTGTGGAACTAGATTCCGGCACTTCGGCGTCTCCAAAAACCGTAAACGTAGTTAGTGGGACTTAATAATAATAATAATAATAATAATAATATTGGCTTTATTATTATTATTATTATTATTATTGAGGCCGTTCGCCCGCCTGGTGGTCATGATCGTTAAGTGTCAAGTCTATACGGTGTGACACCGTGCTTAGCCGGTTCGAGTCCCAGTGATCGAAAAAAAAACACCAACATAATGTTGGCCGTCAGGATAGGAGAGGTGGTGGTAAACTATTTCGTATTAGTAAATTGCGTGTCAAAAGCCTGGATTAAATTCCGAAGCTCTCCGAAGTGTTCATATGGAGTGAGGGCATACGACGCTGCTGATGGTGATTCGTCCGTCGGGTGGCAACGTTAAGCCTTGAGTAGATCCATTGGTGCTATTCGACAGGAGTAGGCTATGTGCCGGCACTGTGTTTCATCGTCTCCCTTTCTACTATCATATATCACGTCTTTCCTATTGTTGTATGTCCGTCGCTCCCTTCTCGATCCGCCAGCCAGCTACACGCGTGCCAGTGTGTTATTCTTCGAGCCTCGACGCGCAGCCCTCAGTGCGCGTGCCTGGAACGTCGTGTGTGCTATATAAAGGAGCTCCTAGCCTGTCCAGACGCCCACTGACCCCGGTGTCCAGCTCCAGAATACACCCTACGTCGAGCACGGAGGCTACTCCTCTTGAAAATGTGCTTCGGCCAGGTGGACTGAATTTCTGGCAGTAAGAGGTCTCACCTCGGGTCACCGCTCCTCTTGCCTATTCCGCTGTCCATGCCCAGTCTTACCATTATATGCCACTATCATTCCCTAGCTAATGCAAGCTCCCATTATCGACTTAGTTTCGCTAAGTAGGAACTCTTCAGTCATTGAACTTACGTTAATGAACTCAGACACTTCAACAAGGAAGGACTCTCTGAGATATTTACGTCAGTGCTTCTGATAGTTTTCGACTATCAAGAACTTTTCATGTCACAAAGACTATCTTTCCGAAATAGTAGGAACGTGAATACTCCAACTTGTATATAGTGTACAAAGACAGACTCTTTCTCCAAATTCATAGTTCAATTTGCTTCGAGATAACTTTCAGTTTTGTTAGTGTAAATATTGTAATTTTACATGTGAAGCAAATAAAGAAGTTGTGCTTTTTGTAAACCCAACCTTGTTTACAACACCTATCATCTCATTAACTCATCTGATGAGGTTGACGTTAGGAAGGCCATCCGGTCGTAGAAACTCGCTGCGAAGATTCATATCGCTCCATAACCGACCCTGTAGAGAAATAGGACAAGGGTTGGACATCCAATTATAATAAACGCCGTTCAGTCTGCAAGCCTCTATGAATTAACTAAGTGCCTCCAGAATCCACTATTTCCGACTAGCTCTGTGGCTTGAGTATAACCGTCGTCGCTGTGATCTCCCTCTACTTCTCTTACCCTCCATGGCGGAGTCTATTATTACCTTAAGTAACCTATGCTCCCTCATTCACCTCATATGACCCACCACCGAAGCCGGTTTATGCGTACAGCTTCATCCATTCTAGCTCTCCCGTTGGGTGCAGGCGGTAGAATAACATCCACTCCGTAGGCCTCGGAAATCTAATACCGCCCGGGTCGGGAAAGAACAAGAACTGACCAAGGGAGGTCGCATAGGATAGATGAAAGTGAGAAGCCTGGCACAAGTAAGTGGAAGCAATGCTAGGACTCAGTTAAGGGTCCCGTGGTTGCCAACCCACGATCCCAAGTTAAGAGCTCCTTTAGTCACCTCTTACAAAAGGCAGAGGATACCGTGAGTGTTGTTTTACTGGTGTCACCCACAGGGGTAAGAAATCGAAAAAGACACACTACAATGGAAAAAGCACTTTTGAAATTAATTTCACTATTATTTAAATTGAACTTACAAGGGTTACTCAAAATGATTCTCATTTACTTCAATACATTCTTCAATGTAGTTTTACATTATTAACCAAATATATACACAAATCTGTGTTATATTTAGTGCTTTACATTCTTCTTCGATGATTGCTCTCAGATGGTCCAAATATCGCATCCCCGCAGGAATAATGGCACAACTCAGTCATTTTTGTAGTTACGATATGGACCATATTCAAAACTAATCACTCTTTCGGTCTAGAAAACTCTCGTAAGTGATAATCCTTTCTTTCTCGCAGAATATCACAAATTCCATTTTACCGCTCCAGCACACTGAATGATAATAATAATAATAATAATAATAATAATAATAATAATAATAATAATAATAATTGCTTTACGACCCACTAACTACTTTAACGGTTTCCGGAGACGCCGAGGTGCCGGAATTTGGTCCCGCAGGAGTTCTTTTACGTGCCAGTAAATCTACCGACACGAGGCTGACGTTATTTGGGCAGTTTCCAATACCATCGGAGCCAGGATCGAATCTGCCAAGTTGGGGTCAGAAGGCCAGTGCTTCAACCGTTTGAACCACTCAGGCCGACCAGCCCAGTGAACATCGTCAGTCAAGGATATTGACACTTCTTAGTTGTGATTTATTTCATTGAAACTCTGTGAAAATGTGATATGATTGATGATGTTATCATGATGTTATCATGTAGAAATAAAAACCAAACCCCAGGGTGCAACAGCCCCGAAGGGCCTTGGCCTACCAAGCGACCGCTGCTCAGCGCGAAGGTCTGCAGATTACGAGGTGTCGTGTGGTCAGCACGACGAATCCTCTCGGCCGTTATTCTTGGCTCTCTAGGCCGGGGGCGCCATCTCGCCGTCAGATAGCTCCTCAATTGTAATCACGTAGGCAAAGTGGACCTCAAACCAGCCCTCAGGTCCAGATAAAAATCCCTGACCTGGCCGGGAATCGTACCCGGAGCCTCCGGGCAAGAGGCAGGCACGCTACCCCTACACCACGGGGCCGGCAGGCATACCGGCATGTGGAAATAGTCTGATGAAATATAATCCTTGATTTCTTATAATTTTCTAAACATTCAACGCTTGTTTTCTCGGAAACGATCATTTTTGAGTTGTGTATATTTTCGGAGGTGCTATACGTAGGCATTTGCAGGAAAAAAACGAGCAAGTGGCCACGCAGTTTGAGTCACGTAGCTGTCAGCTTGCATTCGGGAGATAGTAGGTTCGAACCCCACTGTCGGCAACCCTGAATATGGTTTTCTGTGGTTTCCCATTTTCACACGAGGCAAATGGGGCTGTGCATTAATTAAGGCCACTGTCGATTCCTTCTCACACCTAGCTCTTTCATATCCCATCGTCGTCATAAGACCTGTCTGTGTCGGTGCGACGTAAAGCAAATTCAAGCGAGAAAGTTAAAAATTCCGGCGCTGCAAAGTGTAATGATACTAGATCACATGACCTGTGAACCGATCAGTAATAGTTATACCTCGTCTTCCGATCCACTCATCATCAAAGTGCATGTCGAGACATTCCGTATCACTATTCTTGTTAGTCTTCAACCAACATTGTGATTGTGAGGCAAAAACGTGTTGTTTCCTTGTAACTTTACGATTAATGGCTAATGCTCAAGACAAACAACAATGCAATCAGGTGGTAACAATTCCCACAAACATCTGCAACATTAGCATCATATTACAGCACATGCTAATTGTACTTGGAACGAGCTCGATAGCTGCAGTCGCTTAAGTGCGGCCAAATTCCAGTATTCGGGAGATAGTAGGTTCGAACCCCACTGTCGGCAGCCCTGAAAATGGTTTTCCGTGGTTTCCCATTTTCACACCAGGCAAATGCTGGGGCTGTACCTTAATTAAGGCCACGGCCGCTTCCTTCCCACTCCGAGCCCTTTCCTGTCCCATCGTCGCCGTAAGACCTATCTGTGTCGGTGCGACGTAAAACAACTAGCAAAAAAAAAAAAAAATTATACTTGGTCAAGTGACTTTCCGGACACGTGGTAAAGAAAACAATGCAATGTAGTATGGCTTTTAGTGTCAAAAGTGCCCGACGACATAATCGGTTCGCCAGGTGCAGATCTTTTAAATTAACGCCCGTAGGCGACCTGCGAGTCGTAATGAGGATGAAACTATAATGAAGATGACACATACACCCAGTCTCCATGCCAGTGAAATTAACTAATAGTGGTTAAAATTCCCGACCCTGTCTGCAATCGAATCCGGAACCCCTGTGACCAAAGGCCAGTACGCTAACCATTTAGCCATGGAGCCGGGCGCGGTAAAGATAATCTATATAAAGAAAAACGACCGTGTGACTGCACATTGACTATTTTGGCGAAATTTTCATTCATTTATCCGTTTCAGTTGTAATAATGACCATCTGCATTATTTTTTTAAGTTTTGGTGTTTGTTTGTTTGTTTGTTTGTTTGTTTGTTTGTTTGTTTGTTTGTTTGTTTGTTTGTTTGTTTGTTTGTTTGTTTGTTTGTTTGAGTTCGTATAACTTAAAAACTACTGGATATATTTCTACCAAACTTCATATTTGGAATCCACCTATCCTTGGGTAGATTTTAGGGCCAATATTGTTTTTAAATCCCTGAATTGATTGGAGGTTTATACGAAACCAAAACCGTGATTTCGCACTCCTACAAAATATACACAACCAAACTTAATGGAAAACAATTTCTATTTTTTCTCATGTGCATTATTTCGTTACGAAGATTAATAAGGGAGATACCATTAAAGTTTTTCTCTCCAAGTTCGAGCGGAGTTCTTTATAGCTTTTCTGTCGATTTGTCTTGTTCGTCCGTTTGTTGAGTTCTTGTATGTATGTTCAGTCTTCAGCCCTAAGGCTGGTTGGATCCTCAACAGCTCCGCCATCAGCTGTCATAGATGGCCTAGGCATCACTGAAGAGGCGTACTAGGGAAATGAGGAGTGAGGTAGTTTCCCGTTACTTTCCTCACCGAGCCAGAAGTTGCTATTACATATCAGTCTGCCAAGCCCACTGAAATGCATGCACCAACCAGCCCTATGAGCAACATTTTCACACCATTCATAGCAGGGACTGGCTGCAGAAGGAATGGCATTACTAGCATCGCTCATACCTCATTCACTTTCATATTGTCAAAGCCAAGGATAAGACAGCGACAGATCAATGAAAGTAACAAAAATTGCTCTAGCCTATACCAGAAGACATAGTGCAGTGTAAACACTAGGTCCTGCCAGCAAACGCATGTTGAGTTCTTATAACTGGGAAACTACTCTATATATTTCTACCAAACTTTATATCTGTCCTTGGGTAGGTATTGGAGTCAATATTATTTCTAAATCCCGGACTGGTTTGGGGGTTCATACGAAGTCGAAACAGAGATTTTACCCTCCCACAAAATATACATAGCAAAGCAAAGTCATCTCCGTACAGGCCATGAAGGCCCTTGGAGGAGTGGAAGGTAAACGCTTCCACCATTGTTAACCTCGGCACGTGATGGGGTAGAGTGGTTAGCTCTATGCCCGGCCGCCTTTGCCCCCAGGAATTAACCTGCTACTCATTTTTGGTGTAGGCTGAGTGAACCTCAGGGCCATATGCACCTCCGGAAGTGGAAATCTCGTTTCTTAAATTTTACGACTTCCTGGCGGGGATTCGAACCCACGTCCTTACGGGGGAACTGAGTACGCCTTTACCGCCTCGGCCAGGCAGCCCCTATAAAATATACATGACTAACCTTAATGGAAAACTACCAGCCTTAAAGGAAATCAATTTCTAAAAACATTTTTCTCATGTGCACCTTTTCGACAGGAGGATAACATGAGAGTTATAATTAATGGACTGTTTTACAGGCTGTCGTGTCATTTCAAGGCGGGTTAAATGGTTTAACTAAAGAGCCATTTTACTCCTTTCGATAGAACAGATAATAAGAGAGGTTATCGTCAACGACTGGTTTCATGACTCTTCAGCACAGTGCCTCTCCCGGTTTCAGATGAGCAACAATATGTAACCGAGAAATAGGGAGAACTACGCACAACTTCGCACTCTGTGATCGTCCTCATTCTGTCTCCACTTTCTTCAACTTCATCGTACTTCACGTTAGTGCCACGTGCTTTCATAGAAGAATATCAGTTTAAGTTGCCGTATTAAACGTTTCAATACAGGCATGTAACTTCGCATATATTCATGAAGGAATTGTGAAATTGATTAACAGTTCCCGTGCGAAGAACGGGTACATATGCTAGTTAACTTTAATAAAAACATTACTTTTATATACAGTAAGTTTATTGGATCATATCATCAAAGATAAAATCAATATTCAGGTTAATGATAATTTATATTTGATTATATTTGATTGGATACTTGGATCATGTTTAGTACGCGATAGATAAGAAACAATTATTATTATTATTATTATTATTATTAGGCGGTAATAACGGTAGGGGTAGACCAAGATATGAATATGACAAGCAGATGTTTTTTTTTTTGCTAGGGGCTTTACGTCGCACCGACACAGAGAGGTCTTATGGCGACGATGGGATAGGAAAGGCCTAGGAGTTGGAAGGAAGCGGCCGTGGCCTTAATTAAGGTACAGCCCCAGCACTTGCCTGGTGTGAAAATGGGAAACCACGGAAAACCATTTTCAGGGCTGCCGATAGTGGGATTCGAACCTACTATCTCCCGGATGCAAGCTCACAGCCGCGCGCCTCTACACGCACGGCCAACTCGCCCGGTACAAGCAGATGTAGGATGCAGCAGTTACAAATTAAAAGGTTCGCACAGGATAGGGTGACATGGAGAGCTGCGTCAAACCAGTCTGTGGACTGATGACTCAAACAAATTATTATTATTATTATTATTATTATTATTATTATTATTATTATTATTATTATTATTATTATTATTATTATTATTATCATCATCATCATCATCTGTTTACCCTCCAGGGTTGGCTTTTCCCTCGGACAGAGCGAGGGATCCCACCTCTACCGCCTCAAGGGCAGTGTCCTGGAGCTTCAGACTCTTGGTCGGGGATACAACTGGGGAGTATGACCAGTACCTCGCCCAGGCGGCCTCACCTGCTATGCTGAACAGGGGCCTTGTGGAGGGATGGGAAGATTGGAAGGGATAGGCAAGGAAGAGGGAAGGAAGCGGCCGTGGCCTTAAGTTAGGTACCATCCCGGCATTCGCCTGGAGGAGAAGTGGGAAACCACGGAAAACCACTTCCAGGATGGCTGAGGTGAGAATCGAACCCACCTCTACTCAGTTGACCTCCCGAGGCTGAGTGGACCCCGTTCCAGCCCTCGTACCACTTTTCAAATTTCGTGGCAGAGCCGGGAATCGAACCCGGGCCTCCGGGGGTGGCAGCTAATCACACTAACCACTACACCACAGAGGCGGACATTATTATTATTATTATTATTATTATTATTATTATTATTATTATTATTAGATCATTTTTATTTTGTATAATACTCTGACCTTTATCTCTCTCATGGATAGATCTGTTTGTGTGTTTGTTTTTAGTTATTCTCCCCTGAAGCTGAATGGTAAGTTATTCCGAAAAGCATCTGTGAATTTGAGTGTGGATAAGCCTGAACCCTGAACAAAACAACAATAAAATAGCTGGATCCTTTTATTCTCCCGCATGATTCACGTGTATTCATAAATGATAAGAGTATATTAAAAAGTAACGACCGACGCATGTGTCTGCCCTGCTAGCATCGAAGGAAACAATATTGCTTCAACAGTGCAGCAGGATGCCTCTCCCCATCCCAAGCCCAAGCTGAAAAGCGTTACGTTATTGGCAGTAAAGAGAAGGGAGGAAAAGAGGTCGATATTTTGGCAGTCAAGCGGTGGTCAAACAATGGAATGACTCACCTACCCACTCGGCAACCCAATCTCTTGGGAAGTTTGCCAGATGCAGCCGGGCTGAAGGGGAGAAGAGGAAACTAAACGCACTATCATGGGGATGCATCCCCCTCATCACCAATTTTAACAACAAGGTGCTTATAGCCGGGAGAACAACTAAAACAAGGGTGTATCGCTTATTAGCTAAGTGTTCATTAATACAGCCTGCAGCGTTCTTGCAGACAATAGGGAGATGAACAAAGACCGGCTTCATTTAACACCGTATAATCGTCAACTGTCTATTTCTCCGACGTACAGAAATATATTGGAAACAGTGTACAAATTTCCATAGTTATTTCTGAATAATTACAAGTTAAAACTTATTTCCTTTATTAACCCTTAAGTAGTCGCGTAGAAGAAAGGTACATAAACACTCGCTTCGGATCTTTCTGACACAAATTTGCAAATAATAATAATAATAATAATAATAATAATAATGGCGTTTGGTGTCCGACTCCGCTGAATGGTCAGCGTACTGGCCTTCGGTTCAGAGGGTCCCGGGTTCTTTTCCCGGCCGAATCGGGGATTTTAATCGCTTCTGATTAATTCTTCTAGCTCGAGGACGGTGTTTTTTTGTCCGTCCCAACACTCTCCTCATCATCTTCAGACAACATACCACACTACCAACCTCCACAGAAACACGCAATAGTGATTACATTCCTCCATATAGTGTTTGTGTCAGGAAGGGTATCCGGCCGTAAAACAGGGCCAAATCCACATGTGCGATACAGTTCGCACCCGCGACCCCACAGTTGTGGGAAAAAGCTGTAGTAAAAGAAGCAGAAGAAGAGGTCTGGTACAGGTATTTCGAGTAGACGCCGTATAGGCGACCTGCGCGTCTATGAGGATGGGGCCCTATACATAATGAATTCTAATGAGGAGACGTCACGCACACCCATCCCTGGAGCCATCGGAATTAACCAATGAAGCTCAAAATTCCCGACCCAGCCGGTAACCGAACCTAGAAACCCTAAAGCCAGCATGCTAATCAGTTAAACAATGAAGCCGCGCCATAACGTAACACTTACATATTACATAAGATAACATCTACAAAGTGTATTCAAGAATTTTAGAGAACAGGCTCGTCGCAGAGACCTACACAAATATTCCAGAACAGCAGTTCGGCTTTATGAAAGGAAGAGGAACACTACATGCAGTAGCAAACCTCATCGATAGCATACATGACACAATCAGACATCAAAATGGTAAATTCTTTGCAGTCTTTGGATCTACTTGACAGAAAAATTATAATTACAAAACTGGCCAATATGATTGGACAAGATAATCCACTAACCATAGCAGTCAACAATATCCTAGCCTTCAATCACATCACAGTGCAAGATGGGAAATCATCATCGAACAACATAACTCAGGGAAACGGAGTATTGCAGGGCGACCCTTTAAACCCCCTCCTCTTCAACATAACCTTAGCAGATATCATGCAGGTCATTGACAATAGTTCAGTTGTACTTCATCAATACGCAGACGATATTGTTATGGGTTCGAGTAGCAGGGAAGAGCTACAAAGATCAATGGACAAACTTGAAGAGTACGCAGTCAAAAACAGCCTTGTGGTAAATAAGAACAAAACAGTTCAGATGGTTTTCCGGAAAGGGGGGAGAATCGCATCTAGTGACAGAATACAATGTGGAGGGGTGGACCTAGATATAGTGAACTCGTTCTCATATCTGGGTGTCACTTTACAACCTACGGTCACCTCATTTAGAATTCACGTAAGAGAAAGATCTTTAGCAGCCATCAGAAGCATATATGACATTACAAACCCGAGTAGACTATCGCTAGACACAGCCATGGCCTTATTTTACGCCAAGGTCCTCCCAGTTCTCACATATGGTATGGAACTTATTTGGGAAAGACTAACGGTGTCCGACCTTCGGACTATTGAAAATGTAAAGGCCAGATTTCTGAAGCGAACACTGGGCATGTCCAAAATGTCACCATCACGACTTCCGTATGAAATATCCAAAGAATTTTTTTTTACTGGAAGATTTGAAAATGAGAATGCAGCTTCCACATACGCAACAAGAAGAGGAAGTTCTGCAAGAGAGAAAGAGGAAACAAGCAGAAATCAGCCTGGACTTTTACTCAACTGATGCTATGATTGACCGCAGCTGGACCGGTCCAAATAATGGCATGAGAAGTGCTTTGAATAGGCTGGCGGTACATGGGTTTCACCATCGTCTATGCCGGCGATCAGGTTTCCATGAACCGTCTCTACATTGTGTGTGTATGTTGTGTGACAAACATTGCGATCGCTATCATTTCAGCAAGTGCAACAAGAGAACAAAATCTTTACTAGAATATGCGAAAGATTAATATATTTTTAATGCACATTTGTGCGCTATTAAATAAATAATTAAATAAGAAGCTTGTTTAGCCGCTCACTAATTTTCTAGTCATCTCTACGTATACTTTAAACGGAACACATACACTCACGCCAGTTCGAATCTCATAACAATAGCAGATGAGGAAGAAATTATTGTTAAGAACGACCCGTACTGCTATATGACAAATAACAGCATATGAAATTACAGTGCACTGGCGATATTTAATAGTACCATATACCAAAGGAAATGTATAAAAGAAAATTCACCGGGGTCTCTGTGACCCGACGCGAGTAATAAAGGGTTAAAATGTTCGAATGTTAAAGGATTTTAACGACAGATTTCTACTTCCAAGAGATGTTATAAATATTTGTCTGATATTTGGTTTCCGGGGTGTATGTTTATCAGACAACCAAGGCAACTAAAACAAGGCTATTTGTATTATTATAAATTCTTCATCCCTCAAGGGGCTGCCCGAAGGCAAAGAATGCGCAATACAGTGAATATTGATTAAAAAAGAAATAACTTAGTTTGTAAAGAACTCAAAAAATTAAAAACAATTGTGAAGTTAGATCTAAAAATGTAAACAATTCTAAAAACAATTAGTGAAATTAAAGGCTACAAAAACATTTTAAAAAATGAATAAGTTACAAGAACAACATGAGAAATAATTCTTTCCTCTCCATATCTGGCCCCCCCAGACGTTGGCGATCACCCTGCAGAAAGTACCCCTTTTCTTTAGCTAACTTGAGTTGCTCGGTGTCGTTGATGCAAGTCCAGTCTTTGATGTTTTAGAGCCATGATATCGGTGTTCTACCAGCTCCTCGCTTGCCTACTATCTTACATTGCAATATGAGGTGTAGAAGCCCGTACTTTATACCTCGTAGAACATGGCCTAAATGAGCTGTTTTCCTGGCTTTGATGATGTTTTCCAGCTCACGTTCATCTCTATCTCTCCTTAACACTTCATTATTGGTTACAAAATCTGTCCAGACTATTCTGAGCATCCTCCTATGTAAACACATTTCAGAGGCCTCTAATCTGTTCATGGATGAAGCTTTCACAGTCCAGGTCTCTACTCATAAAGCAGTGTTGAGCAAATGTAACATCTCAACAGCTTTTACCTGAGTTTGTGGTTTAAATTATCATCACAAAAGAATGACCTCATCCTTTGGAAAGATGATCTGGAAAATTCAATACGGCGTCTGATCTCTTTTTTCAGAGTCCAGACTGTCCTACAAAAATTCATATAAAACTTACAATATAAGTATGATTCGGACTTGAAGACGATTGATCTTATTCTGATGAATACAGATGATGTCTCAAAATGAGGATAGACCCCCTGAGAGCTTTTAGCCCCCCAGTCCACCAGTTCCTCAGTGCGGTTTCTCATGATTTCCTAACCTTTTTGGGGATCGTTACCCTAGCACCAATCATAAGACCCATCACCTGAATATCCTCTAGCTGGAATTTGTCTGTGTAATGTGGCACTGTAGGCAAATACGAGGGCAGAACAGAAAATAAGTTGCACTTCCCAGTTATGGCCATTTATTACACCACCTATACAACAGCAACACGACTATAACGACATACACTGTAACGTCACTTTTCCGCATAGTTTCCAAGAGACTCCAAACATTTCTGCGAACGCACAACCAACTTGTCGATGCCGGATGCATAGAAATTTCCACCAGCGTTCTGCAACCACTCGGAGACAGCGGACTTCACCTCCTCATCGGTCTGGAAACGTCAACCATCGAGCTCCGTTTTGAGCTTACCGAACAGATGAAAGTCATATGACGCTAGGTCGGGACTGTAGGATGGATGTTGCCAGACCTCCCACTTGAAACGCTGCAGCAGTTCTCTCGTTTGGCGGGCCTTGTGAGGTGTTACGTTATCGTGCAACAAAATCACACCGGCGCTCAATTTCCCCCGGCGCTTCTCTTTAATCGCTTTAAGCAACCGGTGCAACGTTTGACAATACGACGCCACGTTGATCGTCGTTCCTATCGGCATTAATTCCACGTGCAGAAAACCCTCCATCTCAAAGAACACTGTCGCCACAACCTTACCGGCTGAAGGTTGAACCTTGGCCTTTTTTCGTTGTGGTGATGAGGGGTGCACCCATTCCATTGATGTTCGCTTCGTTTCGGGGGTGAATTGGTGGACCCACGTTTCGTCGCCTGTGACGATTCGCCGCAGAAACCCGTTGCCGTCTGCGGCATAGCGTTGCAAAAATGCCAGGGAGGATTGGAAACGTTGTCCCTTGTGCTCATCGGTGAGAAGACGTGGGAGCCATCTTTGACACAGCTTACGATATCCAAGGTCCCGTGAACAATGACGAACACACTGCCATATGACATGTTCAGCTGCGTCGCAATTTCTCTCAGTTTAATGCGCCGGTTCTGTCTAATGATCGCATTCACACTATTGACCTTTGCACGGGTCCTGGACGTTGCGGGCCTGCCTTCGCGATGGTTCTCCGTGATATCCGTGCGTCCGGCTTCGAATTGCTGACACCACTTTACGATACCTCGCCGGGAAATGGCCCGCTCCCCATACACAGTACTAATTTCACGACGAATGTCCGTGCAATTCTTCCTTTTGGCCCATAGGAATCGGATTGTCGCACGCACTTCATATTTGGAGTGAACGTTCAGTTGACGCGCCATTGCATTTGGCCGCTATTCCCACAATACTAGACGAGACACCACAGCGACCTGCCTAACAGACGTGTGGGCAGTGTCTGTCCCTTTCTCCGCTGTGCCCACATTTGCGACTCACAGCGCACTGCTGCGGCGCGTTAGTGCAACTAACTTTTGATCCACCTACGTATATATGCCTATGTTTCTTTTCGTCGTCACCTTCGGCTGGTTGAGTTACATGCGACTCGTATCTTATCGTGGGGTCCAGATTATAGCTTGCTTTTTCTTTAACGGCGATCATATCATTTCTCCTTTTGATGTCATTTGTTGCAAGACAATAAAAGCCCTTGCCACGGAGGGACTGCGCAATAGATGACCTGTGGTGGCGGGTATTTCGAAGAGTTTCACCAAAAGAACTGAAACCCAAGACGTGAGTTAATGTTTCGATATCACCACATCTTCTGTAGCAGGTATCGTGATGGGTTCTTCCTGGTATAGCTCTTACGGGCACCACGTTGCATGTCGTTTTCAGACTATCCCTCCACTCCGAACTAGAGATTGTGGTGACTTTTTGTTTCAAGAGGAAGCACAACTAGGCAATCTTCCTCTCTGAATAAATTAAGTGGAAAACAAATTTAAAATAAAACAAAAGAGATTGAATTAAGCCGAAAAATCACTAACGAATCAGAAGGATAGAACACCTGCAATTTACATAACCTTGATTAATCTAGCCAAGGCTCCGTCTTAGGCCAGAGAGATCAGCGCACTCTGTGAGAATGTGGGCCACGGTGAAGTCGGCACTACAAGACCACACTGAGGGGTCTTCCCTCTTTAATAGATAAGACATATCCTCAGCCTACACAATACTACGGCCTCTCTCCGTGAAGGCCGGAAAGAGGACCGCCACACGGTAGTTGTCTTCTTAATTACTCTCAGCTTGTTGGGAGTTCGGATAGCTAGCCACTCCGATTCCCAGGATGCCAAGATGGTTCGACGTAGCTGAGAACAAATATCTTTAGCAGGT
The DNA here is from genome assembly GCF_040414725.1 of Anabrus simplex. Classification (NCBI taxonomy): domain Eukaryota; kingdom Metazoa; phylum Arthropoda; class Insecta; order Orthoptera; family Tettigoniidae; genus Anabrus; species Anabrus simplex. Next base: position 443,204,405 of record NC_090267.1, on the reverse strand, counting down.
ACCTTCATAGGACTTTGAGATAAAAGTACCGCTTCCTTTGCAGCTTCATCCGCAAGTTCATTTCCCGCACTCCCAACGTGGCTTGGAAGCCACGCCAAAGTGATTCTGCTGTCAACATCACTTAACCTAGCTAGAAGGTCGTGAATCTGCTGCACCAATGGGTGTTGCGAGAAACAGGTTTCAACAGACTGAAGAGAAAACGAGTCGGTACACATGAGAAAATGGTTTCTTTCGTCACCGAGTCCAAAGTGCGGAGCTTCTAGGATGGCGTAAAGCTCCGCAGAGATCTTCATGCCTTCTTATCCAATGGTTACAAGGAGTGAATTCCCAGCCCTATACTTCGTAGTTGACACCAATTGCCAAATTCCTAATCCCCGAGCACGGCTCTAATTTTCTTGGTATTGTACCTACCATCCCTAATGCTGATATTACCAGTGTCCACATACTGTGTCAAGGATGAGAACCTCAATGTATACACTTTAGCTTTATGTAACTACTGTATATCGTCGTTGCGAATGTGAAAACTGCTATGTGAACTTATTTCTGCTTAGATGTTTGACTGGTGAGGCTCTGTCATGTAAGGTCCTATATTGTGCGACGATTCTCAAAGAACTCTCGTTTATGAGATATGTGCTGCGGGTCAGTATATCTTGAATACATAGCTGTTTTAGCAGGCGCAACAACGATATACTGTACGTCACTTCGAAGCCTTGCATGGGAAACAAGAGCATATTAAGTGTGACCTCAGGAACGGCATAGGTGAAGTACAAACGGAAGTAGATTGTTATAAAATGTTTCTATTAGATGTATACATTTTAGGACTATTTCTGAATATAGATAATTCCTTCATTTAAAAAAATAGAATGTTTTTACTTAAAAGAAGTTTAACAGTAGATTTCTAGCTCTCTAGAAATTGTGCAATTACTCGTCAAACATTCTGTTTTTAGAAAGTATGTTAATCAAACAACCAAGTTCATGAAAATTCGTCACCAAGCAAAAATTATCTCTCAATGTCTAAAAGAATCACACATATACGAAAAAGTCTACATTTTCTTTCTTTCTCAATCCGTTTACCGTTCAGGGTTAGCTTTTCCCTCGGACTCGGCGAGGGATCCCACCTCTACTAACTCAAGGGCAGTATCCTTGAGCGTGAAACAATGGGTCGGGGATACAACTGGAAAGAAGGACCAGTACCTCGCCCAGGAGATCTCACCTGCTATGCTGGACAAGGGGCCTTGTGTGGGGGCGGGGATGGGAAGATTGGAAGGAAGCGCCCATCACCTTAAATTAGGTACCATCGCGGTATTTGCCCGGAGAAGAAGTGGGAAACCACGGAAAACCATTTCGAGAATGGCTGAGGTGGGAATCAAACCCGCTCTACTCAATTGGGCTCTCAAGGCTGAGTGGACTGGTTCCAGTCCTCGTATCACGTTTCCAATGTTTTGGGAGAGCCGGGAATCGAACCTGGGCCTCCGGGGGTAGCAGCTGATCATACTACCACTACACCACAGGAGCGGAGAAAATTGTTCAGATTACTATAGTAATATTTCTAAGTTCTAAACTGTGAAATGACGTTCGGAGGAATAGTGGTGGTGGTGACTATTGTTTTAAGAGGAAGTGCAACTGGGCAACCATCCTCTACAACAACACTAATCAGAGAGAAAAAATGGAAGGGTCCGACACTTCGAAAAATGAAGGTATCGGCCAAAGGGAGACAAGGGCCACGAAGGGCGTGAAAATGAAATACTCCCTAGGCTTAGAGTGCTCTAATACCATCGGGGTCGGAAAAGAACTAGATGTGAGCAAGGAAGGTCTGATAGGATACATGAAAGTGAGAAGCCTGGCACAAGTAAGTGTAAGCAATGCCAAGTCTCAGCTATGGGCCCCGTAGTCGCCAATCCACACTCCAAAGTTCAGAGCCCCTGGAGCCCCTATTAGTCGCCTTTTATGACAGGCAGGGGATACCTTGGGTGTTATTCTACCGCCTCCAGCAACAGGGGGATGAGAGGTGGTAGTGGTGGTGATTATTGTTTTAAGACGAAGTTCAACTAGGCAGCTATCCTCTATATAACACTAACCAGAGAGAAAAACTGGAAGGGATCCTACACTTCGAAAATGAAGGTATCTGCCAAAGAAAGACAACGGCCACGAAGGGCGTGAAAATGAAATACTCCCTAGGCTTCGAGTGCTCTAATACCATCAGGGTTGGAAATGAACAATAGTGACCAAGGTAGGCCGGATAGGATAGATGTAAGGGAGGAGTCTGACAGAAGTAAGTGTAAGCAATGCCAGGAATCAGCTAAGGGCCCAATAGTCACCTACCCACGCTCCCAAGTTGATAGCCACTGGGGCCCCTTTTAGTTGCCTATTACGGCAGGCAGGGGATACCGTCGATATTATTCTACCGCCCCCAGCCACAGAGGGATTTCGGAGGGATAGTATCATGAAACAAACTGTGTGGAGCTGTCTTGTACGAGAGGCTGTGGTAGTGATGGACAGTTCAAGACGGAATCTCGAGATTTCCCGACACTAGCACAATGACCTGTCGCACTCAAGAGATGTCGATATATCTCGAGAGCGTAGTCTCCCCTACGGCTCAACGGAGCTGAATGTTTGTGCGGGTTACAGGGGTGCAGTAGCCAAACAGGGTAAATACGTGTCAACGAGCGACAAGGTCGCTCCGTTCTAGTGTGCATCTTTTTATTTACCACTGATTTACATTTAGGGCTGCCCCTCCCCCCCCCCCCCCCGCAGGTGGCACAATCCCTATCAATTGTTTACCTAGTCTTTTCTCAGATGATTTTAAAGAAGTTGGAAATTTATCGAAAATCTCTGCTGATTAATTATTCCAACCCCTAATTCCCCTTCCTATAAACGAACATTTGTCCCAACGTACTCTTTAATTCTAACTATATATCACTCATCCCAGAGACTTAAAAAGAAGAGTCAAAAAATTAAAGTTCTCAGGGGAAGCATTTTATTTTTTTTAATTTTTTTTTAAACAATACAAAATTACCGATTCACCAAATGTTGTCAACCCATTCTGCTTTATAGGAAACAACTTTTTAATCCTCCAAGTGATATGAGTCGTTATTAACGACTCATTTATGCCTCTGTGGGAGCCTCCGTGGGTCAGACGGCAGCGCGTCGGCCTCTCAACGCTGGATACCGTGGTTCAAATCCCGGTCACTCCATGTGAGATTTGTGCTGGACAAAGCGGAGGCGGGACAGGTTTTTCTCCGGGTACTCCGGTTTTCCCTGTCATCTTTCATTCCAGCAACACTCTCCATTCTCATTTCATTGCATCTATCATTCATTAATAAATCACTTTGGGAGTGGCGACCCCATCGTACTAACAGCCTATATATGCTTCATTCATTACATCCCTGACCCGGTCAATGACTGGAAAACAGGTTGTAGGTTTTCATTTTCATTATGCCTCTGTGAAATGATAAAGTCGTTATTAACGCCTCATTTTTAGAGCCGTGTTGCTGGGCAACCATTTAATGAATATAGTCAAACTTTGCACTAATCGATAGTTCAGTTCATTGGCTATTTCGATTCATCTAGATGAATTACCGAATAGGTTTCTTTGCTTATGTACTGTCTAAAACAAATCTTAGCGTCAGTCGCTCGAAGCGCCACACCTTATGGCAGTGTTCTATTGTTGTTCTACTTGATTGGTTAGTGTTTCAATAAACTAAAATGTGCGATCCATGTTGTTTTGACGATATTCGGGATATGTTAGAAGAATATTATGAAGATTATGTTTTCAGTGATGACAGTGACTTGCCAGGTGACGAAATACCAGAAGCAGTTTCTTTGAGTGGTGATTCGTCAGAAAGATCCTGCCATATAAAGACAGCGAAGCAACTTCTGGTGCTCTAAGTGTAATTGTGGCATTCATCCTACTTGCTACTATAAGTTGAAACACTTCTACAGGCCCTTAGTAAAGGGGAGGAAAAGAAAAACTCTTGCAAGTGACTCGAAGTAAAGAATTATGCCCGAAGAGGAGATGTACATAGTTTCGGATTTTTGTACATAACTATCTGCTCTTTAGTTTTACAGTAAATATGTACTCTAAGTTTCTTGTTGCTAACAAAATGGAGAACATTTTATACATTTGCCTTTTCTTTCGGTCTTTATAGTTTTGAAGCTACGTACAGTGAAATTTGAAACATTGTTTCCAAAAGTGAAAATTTGTAATTCACCACCCCCAATAAAATGGAATGAAGGTCTGTGCCCAATATTATTACAAAATCACATTTTTGGGGTTTATTTTTTGCAATTTGCTTTACGTCGCACCGACACAGATATGTCTTACGGCGACGATCGGATAGGAAGGGCCTGGGAATTGGAAGAAAGCGGCCCTGGCCTTAATTAAGGTACAGCCCCGGCATTTGCCTGGTGTGAAAATGGGAAACCACTTAAAACCATCTTCAGGGCTGCCGACAATGGGGCTCGAACCCACTATCTCCCGATTACTGGATACTGGCCGTAATTAAGCGACTGCAGCTATCGAGCTCGGTATTTTTTTAATAGTTTATACTGAACAAAAAGGTATGGAATATGATATATTTTACTGTCATTTTGTATTTCTTATGAATTAAAAAAAACTCGTACGAAGACGTTACAGTCGCTTATCACTTAAGAGGTTTTTACGTATCACTTGGAGGCAGGCCCCGATTTACAAATGGGCGGACTGGGCATTTGCCCAGGGCGCCAGTTTTTGAGGGGCGGCGACCGACGGATCGAATAATTATGGCCTGAGTGAATTACGTCTTAAATTCATTACATTCAAATTACTTTTACTTTCCACAAATTATTCCAATTATTTTATTAGCCTATACAAAACAATTTAAACTATTCTAACTTCAAAACCTGAACTTAATATATATATTTAAATTTTACGAAGAAAATTTAATAACCGCAGACAATAAGAAAGGTATTATTTAACTCGTGCGGGTGCTGGGTGGGCAATTGTAGTTGGTGGCTTGGCAACCGTGTTAGCCTAGACAGCCCCCTGTCTGTCATTGGCTCGTAACGGTTCGTGTGCGTATTGTTGTTTACATCCACTCACCATCAACCTTATAACCTCACCTAGCCAACTCATTGTCTCGTGTAATTCTTACATGTTTTTCAGTATATAAGTAAGAGTAAAATGTTAAGTGGTGCTGAATACAAAAACAAACAAAAAACAACAAAAAACGTCCTGGTAAAAAGCAGAGTGACGAACTTGAACTACTTGAGAAAATGCCTAAAATGGGAAAGTTCCTTACTTTGACTCGTTGAACTCCAACTTCGGAATCGGAATGCCAAGATGGCTTAACAAAACCTTCGACTTCGTTATCGTTCCCATTTAACTTTACACAAGAAGTCTTACAAGGCCTAGATATACAGACTGATCAGCCCTGTGTTTGTATTAAATTGAACGATGAGCTTGAAGTTGTTCAGCAGCCGTTTGGAATTATTTCAAAATCACAACCTGAGGTTACCTTACCTAATTAATCTTCTATAGATGATCCTGCTATTTGGAATGTCAAGTTAAATTCAGTAGTTGCGAATATAATTAAACATTGTCCAAAACAAAAACGTAATGGTGGATTTTTCGAAATCTCTGCGAACTTACAATGATGGTAAAAGAACATTGTCTCAAAACATGTTTTAGTTTACTCTTCCTAATGGAGACGTTGTTTTAAGAGATTGGTTATTGTATTCACAGTCAACTGGGAAAGTATACTGTATGGAATTTTTTTCAAAAACATTTTATGTAAATTAACTGAGTAATGTTTATAGCTAAGAACAATGTATTTTAAATCAGTGTGCTAAGTTTCATGATTCTAACTCAAGTAGTGTTAGTTACATAGCGTTCCCTTTGATATTCTTTAAAAACTCATAATCTTGAAAACTATAATCTTGAATTTGTAAACAATTATTTTTTAGAACAACAGAAAAACGAGCGGAGGGGTGGGGGCGGGTAAAGATTGTTTGCCCAGGGCGCTAACTACTTGAAATCGGGTCCTGCTTGGAGGGTTAAACAATGGTTTTGGTTAGATTTCGTTTAACATTTTGACTGCTGCGGTCGAATATACTCGATCTGCCTTATCTTATAACTGTGTAATATGCTTCTGCCATCTATTAGCCACACTTTAAACCAATTAGTTTATATTATTTCCGCGTTTAGTTCTGTAGGAAAACGGTTTGCTTTTGTCACACAGTTGTAAACATCGTGTTATCTTGTCCTAGGTAAACAATTCTCCCTCCCGTCGGAGACTTCTATCTTTACGGCTGAAGCTTTCGCCATCCGTCAAGCCCTCTTATACGTTAAGTACTCCCGCCTCGAAACTGCTACTATTGCTTCTGATTCCTTGAGTGTACTTCAGGCCTTACACAATCCCACTCACCGCTCTCATTGGTACATTCAGAATCTCAGAAAAATTTGTTTCGATCTTCATCAACGAGGTAAACAGATTAAATTTCTCTGGGTTCCGGGTCATTCCCATATCAATGGTAATGAACAGGCTGATCGCTTAGCCCAGGCTGCTGCGCATGGTCAGGGTGTGGCGTTTTATTTGATGTTGCCCTACATGGAATTTTGGAGCGGCTGTTGCGAGACCCTACGACAGATTTGGCAGACTGAGTGGAGTAACCCCGCGTGTCGAAAAGGACGGAACTTATTCACAATTCTCCCGAATGTCCCACGTTCTCCGTGGTTTACAAAACATCCTTATACTCGACGTCATATTACGAATCTTGTCCGTTTGCGGCTTAACCACATGTGCACGCCGGATCAATTATTTCGGATGAAGTTGGTCGCGTCTAACCTCTGTCAGTGTCGAACGTCGATTGCTACCATTAATCATCTACTTTTTCAATGTCCGTTACTCGAAATTAGTAGGCGTAAATGGTTACAACCTTTTTTTTAGTACACACTTCGCGTTACCCACTCAATTGACGTGTTGGATACTCGATCCCACGCCTACTACGGTAATTGCCCTCTCGAATTTCCTTCATGACACTAATTGTTTACTGTAGGTTCGGTGTTGTTGTTTTTCCTTTTCCCCTTATGTGTCGACCTGGTCTTGTTTGTGATTGGTAGAAGTCGCCAAGTATCGGTCACTCTGGCGTGAAGTCTAGTACCTTGTGTCCTTGTGCTTTTCCTGTGTGGTAGATATGTAGTTGAATTCCTTATTCCCCTTTTTTTTTTTTTTTTTTTTTTTTTTTTTTTTTTTTTTTTTTTCATTCTACATATTCCTTTTCATCTTCTCCATCTTTTGGGTTTGTTTAGAGGATGCGTGGCTGGGTATACCGCTCCCAAGCGAAGCCCATTAAATTATACGATCAAGACAAGACAAGACAAACATCGTGTTGGAATGACGGCTACCGCGTACGACCATAAACCGGAGGAATTCTTACACTTTTGGAGAAGATTGAGTCCGATGTGGATTGATGTCCGACTCGTTGGCTGAACGGTCAGCGTACTGGCCTTCGGTTCAGAGGGTCCCGGGTTCGATTCCCGGCCGGGTCGGGGATTTTAAACTTAATTGGTTAACTCCAATGGCACGGGGGCTGGGTGTATGTGTTGTCTTCATCATCATTTCACCCTCATCACGACGCGCAGGTCGCCTACGGGAGTCAACTCGAAAGACCTGCACCTGGCGAGCCGAACATGTCTTCGGACACTTCCGGCACTAAAAGCCATACGCCATTTCATTTCATTTCGATATTGATGATAGTGATATTGAGGATATTAGTGAAGTGACAGTGATGTTGATAGTGGTGATGATTTGCTGCCAGAGGAAGGACGAAATGACACTAACCTAGGCCTGCTCGTGTGGTCGGACGACCAGTATGCGCCGAACGCACGTGCATTTCTAGCGCCAAACCTAGGTACCGGTATGTAAAATAATAATTTGACCCATGAATGGCCTGAAATTGATTGTTTACGAGGTATATGTGAATGGAGAGGAATTAGCAAAGGTAGCGAACGAAATAAAATTATAAGCAGACAGTTGATCGTAAGTTCATGATAAGTTCTACTCTATTTTTATCAATATTGTGTGTTTAATTTAATATTTCTGCTTTTAATCGTGTGTATTGATTGGTATTATGCATAGACACAGCTCATAATCCTAATGAAAGTTTCTAACCATCTTTCTAATGGACGAAGTTTTCTCCACCTCGTGTGGAATCGAATCCTGGATCCCTAATATGAACTGTCTCCATCATTGTATGAACAAACTGGTGAGTTAAAATATTATTCTGTACTTAGTGCTTGTATTTTATGTTCAAATTGGTGATAATATTTGATGAGGTTGTTGACTGAAATAATCCAGCAATGGGGTCACACCTATATCTCAAAGAATTCGGCAATGAAAAGGTTAATTCAAAAAGTGAATGAAGTATTTGCTTTGGATCGTGAATGAAACTGCCTTGTCCCAAATTGACCGGGCATTATTTTCTTATGTAGACCAATAAAAACCAAGTAACATTTGTGTATTTTAGCTAGTAAGATAAAACAGTTATCTTTAACAGAAGCAGCTGTGAAAATTCACTGCCAATAATTCATTTACAGGACAATAATGCCCACATCTAAAACAATCTCAGAAAATGTACTACACATAAGATAAACTAATTTTTCTTAGTGATGCCACTTTTATTAACAATATTCAGAATATTAATAAGATTGTATTAAACATGTTTGCGAAATTAATAACTCGTTGAATAGAAGGCACTTAGGGTTTAGGAAAGTTTATTCCACTGAAGCTCAGTTGTAGGACTCCAGCAAGATATAGCGGATATCTTGGATTCAGGAAGTCAAATGGACTGTATCGCGATCGAACTATCTAAGTCATTTGATAGGGTAGATCATGGGAGACTACTGGTAAAAATGAGTGCAATTGGACTAGACAAAAGAGTGACTGAATGGGTTGCTATATTTCTAGAAAACAGAACTCAGAGAATTAGAGTAGGCGAATCTTTACCTGACGTTGTAATAATTAAGAGGGGAATTCCTCAAGGCAGTATTATTGGACCTTTGTTTTATTATATAGTCTACTGTAAATGATATGAGTAAAGAAGTGGATTCAGAGTTAAGGCTTTTTGCAGATGATGTTATTCTGTACAGAGTAATAAATAAGTTAAAAGATTGTGAGCAACTGAAAAATGACCTCGATAATGTTGTGAGATGGACAGTAGGCAACGGTATGATGATAAACGGGGTTAAAGGTCAGGTTGTGAGTTTCACAAATAGGAAATGTCCTCTCAGTTTTAATAACTGCCTTGATGGGGTAAAAGTTCCTTTCGGGGATCATTGTAAGTACCTAGGTGTTAATGTAAGGAAAGATCTTCATTGGGGTGATCACATACAGTAAATATGATTGTAAATAAAGGGTACAGATTTCTGCACATGGTCATGAGGGTATTTAGGGGTTGTAGTAAGAATGTAAATCTTCCCATTCTCCCACAAGGTCTCTGTTCAGTATAGCAGGTGAGGCAGCCTGGGCGAGGTACTGGTCCTCCTCCCCGGGTGTATCCTCCCAAACCAAAGTCGTACGCTCCAGGATACTGCCCTTGAGGCGGTAGAGGTGGGATCCCTCGCTGAATCCGAGAGAAAAACCAGCCATGGAGGGTAAACGGATTAAGAAAGAAAGGAAGATAAACAATAGAAAAATGTCTTCTTGTATGACTACCCCTTAGACTAATCCCGTCTCCTGATACGGAATCGGGCATGAGGTGAGATGAAATTACATGGCATATGTTTTACGGCCGGATGCTCTTCTTGACGCCAACTTTAGTTAAGGAGGACATAAAATGCAGACTAGCACAAGCAAAGAAGGCCTTTCTTAAGAAAAGAAATTTGCTCACTTCGAACATTGATTCAGGAATCAGAAAAATGTTTTTGAAGACTTTCGTCTGGAGGAAGTAAAACATTGACGATAACTAGCTCAGAAAGGAAGAGAATAGAAGCTTTCGAAATGTGGTGTTCCAGAAGAATGCTGAAGGTGAGATGGATAGATGGAATCACGAATGAAGAGATACTGAATCGAAATGGGGAGAGGAGATCGATTTGACTAAATATGACTAGAAGAAGAGATAGAATGATAGGACACATTTTAAGCCACCCAGGACTTGTGCAGTTGGTTTTTGAGGAAAGTGTACGCGGTAAGAACGGTAGGGTTATGAATATGACAAGCAGATGTAGGATGCAGCAGTAACGTAGAAATGAAAAGGTTAGCACAGGATAGGGTGGCATGGAGGGCTGCATCCAACCAGTCTATGGACTGATGACTCAAACAACAACAACAAGAAATATTTTAAGTATATTTTGATTCCAATGTATTTTTAATATGACCGAGAAAGTTGGAGACATTGTACGATGTAGCCATAAGACTGTCATCGAGAAACGATGGATTCGAACCTCACAGTCCGCGGCCCTGAAGTTGGTCTTGCATAGTTTCTCATTTTCGCCGGCCCCGTGGTGTAGGGGTAGCGTCCCTGCCTCTTACCCGGAGGCCCCGGGTTCGATTCCCGGCCAGGTCAGGGATTTTTACCTAGACCTGAGGGCTGGTTCGAGGTGCACTCAGCCTACGTGATTAGAATTGAGGAGCCATCTGACGGTGAGATGGCGGCCCCGGTCTAGAAAGCCAAGAATAACGGCCGAGAGGATTCGTCGTGCTGACCACACGACACCTCGTAATCTGCAGGCCTTGGGGCTGAGCAGCGGTCGCTTGGTAGGCCAAGGCCCTTCAAGGGCTGTAGTGCCATGGGGTTTGGTTTGGTTTAGTTTCTCATTTTCATACTAGGCATTATCTAGGTTGTACCTTGTTTAAGGCCATGCCCACTACCTTCTCTTTCGTATCCCTTACGTTTCTCATTGTGGCCAGAAACATATTAAAATAAGTCAGCGCGGCGCGGCGTTAAACTACAAAAAGAAAATTATATCTGATACCTCCGAGCTTCAAGTTGTGCATCGCTGCTCTAGAATAATACCCTCACAAAGCACAAAGAAGGCTTGTTGGTGTACTTTCCCGTGGTTGAAGGGAGCCCCAGAAAATTACACGGGGATGATTATTTCCAGTGATAAGAGATATGGAAATCCCTGAGTATACAGCATTATGTACTTTAGCGAAAGAATTGCTGTCACGCGATGTGAGACAACTTATAAAACAAACATCAAGAGGAAATCGGCCCTCTTTGGAGGGTTATAATACAGCAGGGGTTGTGTCTCTAATCTAGGGTATAAAATAGCACGAGGACTTTGCGGGTAAAGACGGGGTGAGTAGGGCATGCGGAACGTTTTGAAAGGAGACGAAGTCTTCTTCACAATAGGATAATCTAATAGCGAACTCTGTTGGAATATCTCTTTAAACACATGAATAGAGTGCATTTTCACATTAGTTTAAAAAAATATAAACAAGGCCAAGATTTTGATGACTAAATTTTTTTTAAATTCAGATCTTCTGATTTCAATAAAAATTCCAGTAAAATGATCCAAAAACTTCTTAAAATGACAAAAAAATGTTACAATCAATTTACTAATCGAGTTGGTACAGCCCATATTTATAAACTTCTAGTGAGACAATGAAATCCGGTTCGTTAGGCTAAGTCGTACCTGGTAGGCGAGTAGTTTTTCTAATAATAATAATAATAATCATCCTCATCATCATCATCATTTTAACACACAAACAAATAAAACAGACTGCGTCTTTCTACGCTAAAATGAATGAAGTGGATATCTCATCTAATTTCATACTTCGATGAAGATGCACATAAATACTGGTTAACATTTCACACCATAGTTTAATACTACAAAGTTAGTTTTTTTTTTTTTTTTTTTTTTTTTTTTTTGCAAGAATGTCTTTTCTGTTGTGTTCCGGTAGGTCGGGAACATCTGAAGAACAAAACAAAAAGATACTTAAAGTTGCAATAATATCCAATACCACACGCGTAAATGCTTGAAAATCCTCAAACATGTAAGAAAATGACTCAAAAGTATAAATTAGTCTTAACAAATTCCGTAAAAACACCAAATTTCCGAAAATGACCTAAAATACAAAAGTAGCAAAAAATGACTAAAAGAAATGGCCTAATGAATTAGCATTTCTACAGTTTGGGAACTATGGTCAGGATTTCTGTACAAGTTAGCAATGTCCATTGTGAACCAATTAAACTATGACATGTCATCAAAATCCTAGCCCTAGTTATAAACTTCTAGTGAGACAATGAAATCCGGTTCGTTAGGCTAAGTCGTACCTGGTAGGCGAGTAGTTTTTCTAATAATAATAATAATAATAATAATAATAATAATAATAATAATAATAATAATTGTACCGGGAGGAACACCTCAACGCCGCGCATTCAAAATTAGCGCCTAAAAGAACTCCTCTATCAAACTAACGTGGAAACTACTACAACAGGAAGTTAGAACTTTAATCAGAAGATGCCACCACCGAAATATTATGTCATTTTTTTATTGTGCAGTTTCCTAACCTGAGTGAATTTTCTCCTTGTTTTGTTTGCCATTCATCAAGAAGTTTGACATTTGTCTACAGATGACACCACTAAAAAAATGTTATGCCCTCCGGTGCAAAGTGAAAGAACTTATAATTTAAAGAAGTTTTGTATTTCCAGGTTTTTGTAACTGATTGATGTTCATTTATTTCTGGATTGGCAATACTTCCTTTTTATTTCCGCCAGTTTTGAATCTGGCCAATGAAAAATTTCTGTAATTAATTTTCAACCTATCACAGGCTTCTTGTTCGGTTTGGAGTGTTACTTTTGAACTCAACCAATAAAATTGAGAGGTTGTGGCTAGTTTAGTCTTGAATGATCTCGAACCTTCCCTGAGGGTTTATAAACTGCGGCTTTTCACGTTTCTTGGCCAACTGATCGTCGTCTATCTGAGTGTGTGTGCTTAAGCAGGAGGCGGGCGGCCTCTTTCGTCGGCAGCAGAACATCTATAAGGTAATGGCCACATAATTCCATCTTTCTTGCTGTAGCCGCAAATTATTCCAAGGGGAAGGTCCGAATCTTTAACCATGTAACCTACTTTTCTAAAATGTAACTTTTCTTTTGGCTTCATCAAATCTTTAATTATAAACCGTGGTAGAGAGTGAAGTACCCTCTCGAGCTCCCCTTCATCTTGGTTTGAGGTGACTTCCTTTTGTAATGGTTTTCTTCCTGTAATGTATTAAAGTGATTTCCATGCGAGCCACCTCAGTAGTTTGGGAATAGCCCCCGCTTCATCGGCCGAGAGCCCTATAGGTATTTCATTATTTGAAGCGCAGTGTTCGCCTCCATTCAGTTTGTGTTTCGGGCTGTTTACTTAACCTTTTCCTTTCACAAAGGCCCTGTAGGTTGGGTACCAGATACCCCTGTATTACATTATCTTTCAATTTGTAAGTTGCTCCTTGAGGGGCTAGTGATTGTAATTTTCTGATATTGCTTTGAAAAGGCTAGAAGATAGTGAGAGCCTGTTCGCTCTTTCTCAAAGTTTTTGTAAGATTAATGAATGCCTCTGGGAGGCTTGAGTTTGTGATTTAGGGAGCAAGTGCTCTTGAATTAGGGGATTTCTGCCCTTAACTAAGTAATACCACTTCCATTTTGAAAATTGTAAATCTAGGGGCTTGAACCCCAAAATTGTTAAGGTTCTGAATCTTGGAATTTTCCTAATCTGGTTTCAAGATTGGCATTGTACCTGATATGTTTTTATGTGCACCAAGTGAAAATTGTTAAGTTGTTGTTTTCTGAAAAAATATAACATTCAGTTCAAGTTTTAAATTAATTTTGATATTGTAGATAGACCCATTCATCCCGGCACCTTCTTTAACTTCTTTCTTCCCCACGGGTATCCCCGTAATAATAATAATAATAATAATAATAATAATAATAATAATAATAATAATGGCGTATGGCCTCCGGAAAGGTCTGGCGCAGATATTTCGAGTTGACACCCTGTAGGTGACCTGCGCATCTGTGAGGATGGGGCCAACCTAAGATGAATACCAAGAATGAAAACGGCACAAATACTCAGCTCCCGAGCCATAGAAATCCCCGACCCGGTCGGGAATCGAACTCGAGACCCCTTGGACCAAAGGCCACCATACTAACCAATTAGCCATGGAGCCCGACAGTTTTTCTAAGGAAACTACTTATAATAATATAAAATATTTTCATTACTTGCAAAACTACTTATAGTTAGCTCGTTCTTTGTTTCAGTGGTGGGGTCTGCCTGCGAATCCCAAGATACCGAGTCCAAACCCAAAAGAGGTGGTCGGATATTTAAAGAGCGGAAGAAAAGACATTCCGCACTGCATATCGAATGATGTCGAGAAGTAAAAGAAAACGAGTGCTCTACCATGTGAGCTACTCAGCCCGGCACACCGAGGTATTAAGTTAGTTTGAATTGTACAAATTCAGCACGTCAAACATAGTAGCCAAAATGGTTAGACCCTGCTGCCAGCATTGATCAGTGGTATAGCAGATAAAATGCCAGAGCCTGCGATGTTTATTAGACAGGAGTTCGAATCTCCGTGACGTAAAGGGTTATTAATCAATAGTAGTGCATAGAATATTAAAAACTAACCCCATGGCACTACAGCCCTCAAGGGCCTTGGCCTACCAAACGACCGCTGCTCAGCCCGAAGGTCTGCAGATTACGAGGTGTCGTGTGGTGGGCACGACGAATCCTCTCGGCCGTTATTCTTGGCTTTCTACACCGGGGCCGCTATATCACCGTCAGATAGCTCCTCAATTCTAATCACGTAGGCGGAGTGGACCTCGAACCAGCCTTCAGATCCAGGTAAAAATCCCTGACCTGGCCGGGAACCGAACCAGGGGCCTTTCGGTAAGAGGCAGGCACGCTACCCTACACCATGGGGCCTGCGTACATGGAATATAAAAAGCAAAGCAAAGTTACCTCCGTACAGGCCACGAAGGCCCTTGGAGGACTGGAAGGTAAAGGCTTCCACCATTGTTAATCTCGGCACGTGATAGGGTAGAGTGGTTAGCTCTACGCCCGGCCGCCTTTGCCCCCAGAAATTAACCTGGTACTCATTTTTGGTGTAGGCTGAGTGAACCTAAGGGCCATATGCACCTCCGGAAGTGGAAATCTCGTTTCTTAAATTTTACGACTTCCTGACGGGGATTCGAACCCACGTCCTTCCGTGTGAACCGAGCACGCCTTTACCGCCTCGGCCAGACAGCCCCTACATGGAATATAAGTATCTAAATAACAGTGGAGTTAAAAGCGAAAGGCAGTAGCGGCGATTAGGAATTAGAATTGGGGGGGGGGGAATTTATAGACAGCAAAAAGTTTACCAACTTAACTGCGGTAATAATAGTTTTTTGAGATTTTGATTCAATACTGTACAATATTTTTTTTTGCTAGGGGCTTTACGTCGCACCGACACAGATAGGTTTTATGGCGACGATGGGATAGGAAAGGCCTAGGAGTTGGAAGGAAGCGGCCGTGGCTTTAATTAAGGTACAGCCCCAGCATTTGCCTGGTGTGAAAATGGGAAACCACGGAAAACCATCTTCAGGGCTGCCGATAGTGGGATTCGAACCTACTATCTCCCGGATGCAAGCTCACAGCCGCGCGCCTCTACGCGCACGGCCATCTCGCCCGGTACAATAAATTTCACCAAAGGAATATTTAGACACTTATGACAATTAAACAGAAGTACGGCATGATTATACAGTAAAAAGCTTTTAGTATTTCGTTACGCACTAAGAAAGTAACAGACACTAGGTAGAACTACTTAGAGATATTAACTGAGTGAGGCTGTCGGGTGGTGTAGTGGTTAATGTGATTAGCTGCCACCCCCGGAAATCCGGGTTCGATTCCCGGCTCTGCCACGAAATTTGAAAAGTGGTACGAGGGCTGGAACGGGGTCCACTCAGTCTCGGGAGGTCACCTCAGCCATCCTGGAAGTGATTTTACGTGTTTTCCCACTTCTCCTCCAGGAAAATGCCAGGATGGTACCTAACTTAATGCCACGGCCGTTTCCTTCCCTCTTCCTTGTCTATCCCTTCTAATCTTCCCATCCCTTCCCCCAGCATAGCACGTGAGGCCGCCTGGGCTAGGTACTGGTCATTCTCCCCTGTTGTGTCCCCCGACCCAGAGTCTGAAGCTCCAGGATACTGCCCTTGAGGCGGTAGAGGTGGGATCCCTCGCTGAGTCCGAGGGAAAAGACAACCCTGGAGGCAAAACATGACGACCTCGCCGGACTGTCGAATGCGCGCGGCAATCGGTTGAATCATATCTCATTGTCCATGACCTTGGCAAAAATATACCCCTATTTTCTTCCCTTTGAAGTGCGATTACTATCTGATGGCAGAAACCTGAGCGAAGCTCAGAGCTTCGAGGGGAAAGGAGGGGAAGGAAGGTAGTGGAGGAGTTAACTAATGCTGAGCTTTTCTTTTTTATGGTATTTTGCTTTACGTCGCATCGACACAGATAGGTCTTATGGCGACGATGGGACAGGAAAGGCCTAGAAATGGAAAGGAAGCGGCCGTGGCCTTAATTAAGGTAAGTCCCAGCATTTGCCTGGTGTGAAAATGGGAAACCACGGAAAACCATCTTCAGGGCTGCCGACAGTAGGGTTCGAACTCACCATCTCCCGGAAGCGAGCTCACAGCTGAGCGCTCCTAACCGCACGGCCAACTCGCCCGGTGCTGAGCTATTTGGAGCGAAATGAAACCTTAAGGTAGTCGCCAGGAGCCGATGTGAACACTCCGTAGCAACTGCGAAGTGAACGATCCTCCCCTCTGTCATGCAGCAACACGTAGACTTGTCCGTATACAAAACTCATTTAGTGCGCAACTAAAGTTTGCTGCGCGAGTCTCCACTACTTGCTGTGGCGGTTAACTGCGTCCAATGGCATTTTATGCGTATTTCCGCTTTCATTTTAATACTTAAAGAAAGTTATTAAAGGAAAGAATTAGGTGATAAGACAACAGAGTTTTTATTCCCGGGGACAAAACATGACGGCCTCATTTCCTGGAAGCATGCTGGAAGCCAGCAGACAATCACACTCTGCGCCCTGCTGAGTTAACGAGTTTTAAGTGATCCTTGTTTGGTGTGGAGATGTTGTCAAACCACTTTCTTCCTCATTCTCTTCAGTCTTCGTGTCGAGTGCAGTAGACGATTTGGCAACTCCCGCTACAGTAGACTAGTAAATCCTATAAGCCGCAAACAGACACCAGGCTATCGCTGAGAGTAGTGGTGTGAGGCGAGGTTGTCATGTTTTGTCCCAAAGTGTATATATATTCTAATTCCTACTTTTAGGTGGCTAAAATGGAATAAAAATGCATGTTTTTTCAAAGTGTGGGGTACCCCCACCCCCTCCACCGTCGCTTGTCCTGAGAATGGATTTTTCGCGGTTTTGCATTCTCCGGCACTAAATCAAATACCAGGACAGATCCTTTTATAGGACACGGTCACCACACTCTCAATTTCTCCGCACCTCATATCATCGCTTCAAATCTCTTTGGCCTGAAAGTGGGCGTAACCTTCTAGGAGGCCCACCGTGTCCCTTCAGGATACGGAATAATATGTTTCTTTCTTTTTTCTAAAAGAAGAATAAGAAGAAGAAGAAGAAGAAGTGAGAGAGCCTCCGTGGCTCAGGTGGCAGCCTATCGGCTCTCACTACTGGGTTCCGTGGTTCAAATTCCTGTCACTCTATGTGAGATTTGTGCTGGACAAAGCGGAGGCGGGTCAGGTTTTTCTCCAGGTACTCCAGTTTTCCCTGTCATCTTTCATTCCAGCGACACTCTCCAAATTCATTTCATTTTATCTGCCCCAGAGGAGTGCGACAGGCTTCTGCAGCCAGTAAAACTCCTATCCTCGCCGCTAGATAGGGGCTTCATTCATTCATTTTCAGTAGCAGAAGCGAACGAGGTGCTGCCAACCGAATATTTTATGGCTATCATATTGAGGAAGTCCGGCTCCTCAGCTGAATGGTCAGCGAAGTAGGTTTGGGGTTCAATTCCCGCCCAGGCGGGGAATTTTAGCCGTGTCTCGTTAATTCCTCTAGCTCGGGGACAGGATGTTTGTATACGTCTTTATGCACATATTCATTCGCACACAGTACACCATACCACACTTCCACGCACCATAGAAACACTTAATAGTGAATACATTCCTCCTAATATGATTGGTGTCAGGAAAGGCTTCCGCTACGAAATACAAGGCTTCATAAAATACGATCTGTCATTGCTCAAATGTTAAGGGACTCAGGCTTTACAATCTTCGAGGAAGCTCGCGGTCTCTGTTACAGGTAACACCCGTCGAATTGACATGATAGCCTTCAAAGACCACCAAAAGGACTTTATAATAGACCCGACAATCAGATTCAAAACATCTGAAATACAACCCAATGAGGTACATGAGGAAAATAAAACAATGTATGAACCAACCACCCTGTTCCATCAACAAGAATACCAGCTGGATGGCATCGAAGTCATCGGATTAATGGTTGGCGCTAAAGGAAACGTTCCTTCACTTTTTCGTCAAGTTCTGCAAATCTTTTAACCTCGATCAAGCATTAATAAGAGAAGTTGCAGCGACTGCCTTGAAATATACGATCCAAATCCTGAAGAACCATATCTCTAAAACTTCTTAATGCAACAATATAAGATGTCAAACGTGCTAACCAACCTTTGTACTCGTATAGTCAACTCGCTATTAATTTTAAAATCTATCTTGATTTACTGTGTCCTTTGACCTGAGAGGCAATCTCCTGTCGGGGAAAGTCAAAATAAATACCGTTAACTTTATGAATAATTAAAATAATTAATAAATGAAAAATAAAATCCACACACAGTACCGATCCGAAGTACTGTCATTGGTTAAAAAGGCATGGCGAAAGAGGAAGAAGATGATGATGATATCCGACTAAGGAAAGAGAAAAACGAAATGATCAGAGGTCGTGGGTGAGATGAGATAGGCAAGTGGACCGAAACATAAAAGTGGATTCCAAAATTGGGGGAGAAAGACTGAGAAAGCACCTGCCGGATGGGCAACCCGCATTACGAGAGGTCAAAGACTTCCTTCTAAACAAGACCAACGTAAGAGTTGTCGTCGTCCCTGTTATTCGGTTGGGGGTGGGAGGGGTGGGGGGGTTGAGTCGCAGGTGACCCCGCGGTGTAAGGATAACGATCCTGCCTTTTACCCTTAGATCCCGGGTTCGATTCCCGGCCAGAATCAAGGATTTTTACGTGGATCTAAGGGCTTGTTCGAGGTCTTTCCAGCCTACGTAAGAACAGTTGACGAGCTGTCTGGCCCTGAGATGGCACCTCCAGTCTACAAAGCAAAGAGTAACGGCCGAGAGGATTCATGGCGCTGATCACGCACCACGAGCATCCGGGAAATAGTGGGTTCGAATCCCACTGTCGCCAGCCATGAAGATGGTTTTCCGTGGTTTCCCAATTTTACGCCAGGCAAATGCTGAGACTGTACCTTAAATAAGGCCGCTGCAGCTTCATTTCCACTCCTAGCCCTTTCCTACCCCATCGTCGCCATAAGACCTGTCTGTGTCGGTGCGACGTAAAGCCACTAGCAAGAACGCATCACGCTATAGTGAATGCCGCTACGCATGTTGCGATGTTATAGATATGAGTAAATATTCATACTTTTCTATCGATATTCGACATTTCAGTATCATATTTCGTATTTTTTGTATCGATACTATGTAATGGCATTACCAATATCGAATAGATCGATAGAAAAAAACGATGAAATAGTGGTATTTATAGAACAATGCGTACAAGATTATAATTAAAAGTAATCTTCATGAGTAGTCTATTACCGCAAAATGAAGGCACGAAGTATTTTAATAAAGAAGGAGGGTAGTGTACGATAAGAAGGATGTTGTTGATATTTTTGCCTTGCGGGGAATTCTGAATTATCCATCCCATAAATGTTTCTGAATTGGTGTTTTCCCGTGAAAGTTACTTTCAGTTGCGAAACTGCATAGTAGACTAGAGTGTAGATGTACCTGACAAAGAGAAAGTGAAATGTCACAGTGTGTAAACAATGTTCAAAACTTGTCAAGTTCAATGGAAATATAACAAACTTCCGTTCATAATTCTACACACAATTATATGATCATTATACTTGATTCCTGGTCCGCCTCTGTGGCGTAGTTGTTAGTGTGATTAGCAGCCACCCCGGGTTCGATTCCCGGCTCTGCCACGAAATTTGAAAAGTGGTACGAGGGCTGGAACGGGGTACACTCAGCCACGGAAGGTCAACTGAGTAGAGGGGGTTCGATTTCCACCACAGCCATCCTCGAAGTGGTTTTCCATGGTTTCCCACTTCTCCTCCAAGCAAGCGACGGGATGGTACCTAACTTGAGGTCTCTGCCACTTCGTTGCCTATCCCTTAGAATCTTCCCATCCCCCACAAGGCCCCTGTTCAGCACAGCAGGTGAGGTCGCCTGGGCGAGGTACTGGTCCTCCATCCCAGTTGATTCCCCTGACAAAATGTCTCACGCTTCAGGACACTGCCCTTGAGACGGTAGAGGTGTGATTCCCGGCTGAGGCCGAGGGAAAACCAACCCTGGACGTTAAACTGATTAAATAATAATAATAATGTATTCTATTAATTATTTTGTTCTCTGGTAACTGTCTTGTTCCCAAATTCAACTTAATTCAATATAATTTCGAATACTTGTATTTTGGAAAATTGATATCAAATGAAATATTGATATTTTAGTATATCGGAACGTCCCTAGGTGCCGCTAATTTTCGGACTTCATTGCATTTTTCTATATTCTGTATTTTCTATATTTTTTATATCTTGGTGAAGTCATCCAGCAGAATGGATTAGAAGAGGAAGCAATCAATGTCAGGATGAGGAAGTTAGACCAGGCATACCAAATGACAAAGAATATCTATAATAAAAAGTCTATGAGTATAGGGGCCAAGTTCCGACACTATAACACAGTTGTAAAACCTGAGGGATTATATGCATCTGAAACTTTGACCTTAAGTTGTAAAGGTCAAGCTGATCGGCTGGAAAAAAGAGAGCGCAGGATACTAAGAAAAATCCTAGGTAATAGGTGGGTTGATGGACAGTGGCGAATGAGACCAAATGAGGATTTGTACAGCAAGACAGAACCTCTCACAGCGTCAATTAAGAAGAGACGGCTATTATTTTACGGTCATCTCTTGAGGATGACTGATGGTCGGCTAACAAAAAGAATATGGCATTTTATTCAATCTAAGGCAACAAGGCCGAGATGGTTCCAGGAATGCGAAAAAGATCTGATGCAGATTGGTATTTCAGACCAAGAAATTCATGACAGGAGCACATTCAGAAGATTGGTAAACAACTATCAAGGTTTCCAAATGGCATCAACTTCCAGAAGACGGAAAGGACCTTTGTCTGATGAGCATAAACAGGCACTCTTCGCTGGGCTCAGAAGATACTGGCAGGAAGTCAAAGCCAGAACAAGAACAAGACCTAGACACTGAAATGAAGTTGGTTGTTACCACGCAGTCCATAGAGGCTCAACTCGATGTATAAAAAAAATATATATATTATGTGGAAACAGAGCCCAAGCAACAGCAGATGGGAAAAATATACGATGGCAAGAAGCAATACTAAATCTGACACTACTTACATAGGGACAAATTAAGCTTCAATCCCAAGGAAATGTGGGCATTTATTAGGAGCAAAGGTGGCGACAATGCACTACAGAACTTTAAATACAATGGATTTTGTCCTTTCAAAACTGTCAGATATAGTTAATTCTTTTAACTGTAAATTCAAAAATACTTTCCACGTGACATCACTGAAGGTATGTTTTATTTTTTATTTTATTGATAAATAGGGTTCCAGAGAGCAAGAGCTCTGTCAAGAGGAACAGTACATAGATAATCACAACAATGGTGGATTAATGCGTAAGGTCTAAAAGTGAAAGAGTAATAATAGTGGTTTTACATATGCTTTGAGTATCACTGTTTACCTGACAGTAACGATGTAAAGGAGAGGGCATATAAGTCATTGCTAAGACCCCAACTAGAGTATGGTTCCAATGCATGGGACCCTCACCAGGATTACTTGATTCAAGAACTGGAAAATATCCTAAGAAAAGCAGCTCGATTTGTTCTAGGTGATTTCCAAAAAAAGAGTAGCATTATGGAATGTTGCAAAGTTTGGGCTGGGAAGACTTGGGAGAAAGGAGATGAGCTGCTTGACTAAGTGGTATGTTCCAAGCTGTCAGTGGAGAGATGGCGTGGAATGACATCAGTAGACAAATAATTTTGAGTGGTGTCTTTAAAAGTAGGAAAGATCACGATATAAAGATAAAGTTGGAATTCAAGAAGACAAATTGGGACAAATACTCATTTATAGGAAGGAGAGTTAGGGATTGGAATAACTTACCAAGGGAGATGTTCAATAAATTTTCAATTTCTTTGCAATCATTTAAGGAATGCCTAGGAAAACAACAGGTAGGGAATCTGCCACCTGGGTGACTATCGTAAATGCAGGTCAGTAATGACTGATTGAACCACATTTAAAGAAGCACCTAATCAGTGGAGGAAAAAATTCAACCTATACAAGCCATTTCATCCAAAATGATGTTATTCTGAGGTATGAACAGTGACCTTCTGAGAAATAGAAAGAGCAATTAAGTGAAGAGTTGTATCAGTTATTGCAGATTTTACAAGTGACTGTGGGCATCACGAACAAATGTCTTTTGTTAAAAGGGTCTTTGATGATAATACAAAAGCACCAGCAGAGCATTGTGTAGCACTCCATAGATTATTATCAACTGATGCACAATATGTTTACAACAAAATGGAACAGATACTATAGCCGGAATTATACCTATCAAGTACTGGGCAGAGTCACTTGCTTTGGTACTCGGCTGAATAACTTATTGAAGAATAGATGTGATCACATGAGGAAGAGACAGTGGATGAGTCAGTGCACTGAAATGTTAAAAGGGTATGGTAACTTGGTTCTGCAAAGGAGGAAAATGAGAAAAATTAAGAGAGTTTTAAAACACTTGCAACTTGATCACACCTGCCATAATAGAGTGAAGGTGAAATTAGCAATAATAGAAAATGATAATAGACAATACCCTGGATAATAATAAGAGATGATAAAGGAGGAATGGCAATTTTATTTTTTACATCTGGTACACCAAAGTCAGGTAAATTCATAGCTTCTATCAACTTGTGATAAACAGCATCACACATTTTTCTGTCTTTGTGCGTAGGAGATTTGAAGTCCCCTAAAAATCATGTGTTTTGTACTCTTGAATGTATTTCAATGTTGTTTTACTACTACATTTAGCCATAGTTATTGAAGAAATCAAATCAAAATGTGCCAGACAACACAAGAACACTCCTATACAATTGACTTGACTGATTTCACTGACCAAGAGAAGAGCAAGCGAAGCACCTACATGAGTGGCCAGGTGGTGGGGTAGTTATTCAGCCGAGTGGTTGGGACATATTTCTATCCAACATCTTGTCCTAACCACCCGCTCGCTACTAGGCCGAGTACTGACTGTACCTATCACATTAGCC
This sequence comes from Anabrus simplex, assembly GCF_040414725.1. Classification (NCBI taxonomy): domain Eukaryota; kingdom Metazoa; phylum Arthropoda; class Insecta; order Orthoptera; family Tettigoniidae; genus Anabrus; species Anabrus simplex. The sequence continues at coordinate 443,180,855 of NC_090267.1, read as the reverse complement.
GAGCACTTAGCCGAATGCACTGTCTCAGCCCAGTACTTGGTAAGTGTAATTCCGGTTTATCAGAATTAGATATTGACTGGAAAATGTGCTGGCAGTCTGCTTTGATGGAGCTTCTACAGTGTCAGGGAACATACCAGAAATGTAGATGATGTATAAAGAAAAAAGTTGTATCTGGTATGTATAAGAGGCAGTCATATGAAAACCGAACATCCATCATAACATACATTCCATGCAAAAGGTGGCAACACTGTTGTTATGTATTGATACTCACCGGTGCACGCATTTGTTGGGTTACATCTCTGTTGGTGCATGGACTGGTCTAGTGTGTTCATCCAGCTGTAGAAATCGAAGCAAGCAAAGAAGAACAAAGAAGTGTGGTTCATTTTTTGGTGGCTGAGGCTGCTGGAGTAAATGGAAACCCATCATCTCATGTCTGCATTGTATGGTGAACACTGATTGTGGTAAGAGATAAGGTGATGAGTGTTATCCAGGACCTCACACAAAGATCACTCAGCCTTGTGGAGAACTGGTGTCGGGAAGAACAACTATCAGTCAACCTGAACAAAATAACTGTAGTCCTTTTTCCAAGAAGGAGAAAATTAGAGGGACAGAGATCACTGAAGCTTTTTGGGCAAGATATATATATATATATATATATATGGAAGAACAGGCAATGCACCTAGGTGTAGTGTTAGGTAAAAATCTAACCTGGAATCCACATATAGAAAGGAACATAACCTGGGCCAAGAACTTGCTGTATGCATGTAAAAGAGCCGTTGGACATGGGGCCTAAGACCATCAATGGTAATGTGGATATACACAATGATCATTAGACCGTTGATGGCCTATGCTGCAATCATCTGGTGGCAGAAAGTAAGCCAAGGAAAAGTCGGCAGTAGATTGGATAGCCTACAGAGAATGGCATGCATAGCTATAACTGGGGCTATGAGAACTACGCCGACAGAAACCTTGAATACTTTACTAGACCTCCCATCACAACGCAATTTCATAAAAGGACAGGCTAGAATGAGTTCATATAGACTGGCACAATCAGAGTGCTGGAATGCACAAAGACCCAATCTAGGACACATAAAATTAACAGAGTAATAACAGAGGAAGTTCTACACATGCCTTCTGATCATATGATACCAAAGTACAACTTTGAAAAACTGTTTGAGGCCCAGATAATAAAAAAGAAGACTGGGATATCAATAAATGGAATACTGAAAAAGAAGATACAGTGTGATGGACTGACAGCTCAAAGACTGGGGATGGCACAGGAGGAGGGATCAATGGGGGGAAAACCTGAGAGATCAATCCAGATGAGCCTGGGCAAACACACTACAGTCTTTCAAGTGGAAGTGATAGCTATCACAACATGTCTTGAAGAAAATCTGAAAATGAACTAAAGGAATAAGAACATTTTCATTTATACGGAGAGCCAGGCAGCCATTAAGGCACTAGAGGCAGTGCGGATAATATCCGGAATTGTCTGGTATTGCCACTCACTTCTCCTGAAGCTCTCAAAGTACAACATTGTCAAAATAATATGGGTACCAGGGCATGCAGGTATAGAAGGAAATGAAAAGGCAGATAAACTGGTCATGAAAGGGGCAGAAACACATTTTTTTAGGCCCAGAACTGGTATGCGGGATTTCCTATGAACAAGCCCGACACTTCGTAGGAAAATGGGTACAAAAGAAACAAATGGAAAATTGGAGAAATACTCCAGGATGCAGGCTTGCAAAGGAACTGATAAAAGGACCAAACAAGAAGCATACTAAAGAACTGTTGAAACTTAGCAGAGAAAATATAAGATGGGTAGTAGGACTGTTGACATGACACTGCCATCTGAAAAAACGCGTACATAGAATTGGAGTAATAAGAGACAACATATATAGGAAATGCAATGAAGCAGAGGAATCAGATGAACACATACTTTTCGAATGTGAGGCGCTGGGTAGAATCAGACTCTCTACTCTATGGCTACCAGGTGAAGAGAGAGCAAAAATCCAAGAAGACCCAATAAGAACAACCTGCAGCTTTGTGAAGGGAGCAGTTACATCTAGGTAGGAATGAAGAAAAAACATGGTAGCAAAAGATCTTAGAGGTCAATGCTAATTAGGAACTAATATTTAGAGGCCCCATGAAGAAGAAGAAGAAGAAGAAGAAGAAGAAGAAGAAGAAGAAGAAGAAGAAGAAGAAGAAGAAGAAGAAGAAGAAGAAGAAGAAGAAGAAGAAGAAGAAGAAGAAGAAGAAGACTGCATGTCCATTACGAGTGTGCACGAGTGGCATAGGAGATTCCGAGAAGGGCACGCATCACTGCAAGACAATGCGCACTCAGGACAGGTCCATCAAACCATTACTCCTGATGTGATAGGGTGGATTGGAAAACCGACAAATCACAGAGGGAGAAATTCATCTTCAGGCCAGCATTAGCCATGGCTCCGTGCATGCCATTATCAAAGATCACTTGCATTTCTGCAATATTTGTGTGCAGTGGGTTCTGCATCTATTGACTGAGGGGCAAAAGATTGACAGAATGACATCATGTCTGAGTCATCTGCAATGGTACCACGAGGAAGAGTATGCGTTTCTCTCCCACATCATCACAGGGGATGAAAAGCGGTGCCACTACTTTGAGGCAACAATGAAAACATCGCAATTCAGCCCCGCCAAAGAAATCCAAAGCTGTTCACACATAGTTCTGGTAAATCTTCTTCTTTGACCACAGGGACTCCCTGTTTGTCTACTTCCTTGAGCGTGGAACCACAATCAATGCACAGCAATATGAAGACACTTTGCAGAAACTATGACGCACCATAAAGTCAAAATGCCCTGGAATACTGATGTACGGAGTCATCCTGTTGCATGATAATGCCCGCCCCCATACTTCCAATCTGGTAAAGGCTACGCTTCAGTGATTTGGTTGGGAAACATTTCAACATCCACTTTATATCCTGGATCTTTCACTTTGTGATTTTTACATATTTGGCAACCTGAAGAAAGACTTTCATGGACGTCGGTTTCATTTGGATGAGGAAGTGCAAGAATGGGTGCGGTTGTGGGTCTGTCAGTGACTTACCTCTTTTTGTGAAACTGGAATTCATTGTTTCATCTCCCAATGGGATAAATGTATTAACGCTCTTGGTAATTATTTTTGAATTAAACCATTCCATGGTCACGTTGTAGCGGGTGTTTGATTTTCACTTTACTGTCCCTTATACATGTTATATACATTTCTTAAACCTTAAGCAGGTGAACTTCTGTAACACAGAGTGTGGCAGTATTGTTTCAGACTTTTCTAGAATCATGCAATTCCTTTAATGAGGAAAATCATATTACTACCCATCGTGCAGTCCTGGAAAAGTTCTGCAAAGAACTTGGACTCTCAATAAGGGCACTTTAGTTTTTGTCAGGCTTGCCGCACAGAAGCTGGGTCACTGAGCTCGATAGCAGCAGTCACTTAAGTGCAGCTAGTATCCAGTATTCGGGAGATAGTAGGTTCGAACCCCACTGTCGGCAGCCCTGAAGATGGTTTTCCGTGGTTTCCCATTTTCACACCAGGAAAATGCTAGGGCTGTACCTTAATTAAGGCCACAGCCACTTCCTTCCCACTCCTAGCCCTTCCCTGTCCTATCATCACCGTAAGACCTATCTGTGTCAGGGCGATGTAAAAAGCAACTAGCAAAACTCTGGAAGCTGGGTCAGCTGCAAGGAAGAACATGGTGATTATCAAAGTTCTAGAAGAAATAACAACAACCAGTAAAGACAACAATCAGAGGGTTGTTAATGTAACTCACACTATTTCAATTTATTTTCTATCTAATTACGACGTACTCAGTTCTGCAAACGATTGTGAATATGAGTAAATGATTACAGTTTCCAGATCTGAACCTAATCATTGCTGTTTCTAGTACAAAGTCATTGTGAAGTGCTTTAACTGAGGTGAGAAGTTAAGAAAAGTTGAGTCAGATGTACAATGAAGCTGCAGGGATTTGTAAAGAAGAGTGTATTAAAATACCTCAGGTAAAAATAACCATAGGATGTCAGGATGATGTTCCTAACAAGTAGTATATACTGCTATGACAACAAACAAGAAGAGATGAAAGTAAGCTGCTTGTTCCAATTCCTATATAGTTTGATTTGTATAATTAACAGAAGAAATGGACAGGAAGTGTCATGGTCAAATTCTTGGTTTTATCTGCATCAAATAAAGAGCTAATTATTTTAGTAAGACTGTTCATACTCTCTTATAACAATTTTTCTGTTGACCTGAGGTTCCTTAAAGTGAATTATAAATAAATTTGTGTCCTTGTACCAAGGTGGTGCAGCTCTTTTCATGCACACCGCTGATGGAAGCAAGCTGCATGTACCATTTTAACTACATACCAGCCCTCCTACAATTCTTAAATCCCTGGCAGTACTGGAAATTGAACTAGGGCCTCTGAGGAAGGCAGCTAACCATTACGCTACAAAGGTGGACAAAAGCACACTGACAGCTCCCGAAGAAACTTTTTTCAAAAATCTTGAATGACTAGCTTCAATGGATGGTGAATCATGACAGGCCAAATTTCATTGTAAATGCTGATGATGCGATAAAGTACAGAAAATATAACTTTTCTCTTGCTAATGTTTAATATAAATAAAAGGTATAAAAATAATCAATCAATACTGATCTGCATTTAAGGCAGTTGCCCAGGTGGCAGATTCCCTATCTGTTGTTTTCTTAGCCTTTTCTTAAATGATTTCAATGACATCAGAAATTTATTGAACATCTCCCTTGGTAAGTTATTCCAATCCCTAACTCGCCTTCCTATAAATTAAAATTTGTCCCAAATCAAGTATAACCTTCATATACTGATATAATCTCTCCTCATAGCAGCTCCAACCAGTACACTTTCGCAACGGTTATATCAGAGAGTATCTTAAACCAATCAACTTACCGTACTGAAGATACATTATAACATTCGCCTTTTCTTAACCTATCTTTTAATGTTGGAATGTATAATATAAACAAAATTCACCCTCTTACCTACGTTAGCAGCTACCGCAGCAAATATATGCTGACTTTCACAACGAAGAGGATCCATTTCAGTTCCAGACACACGCCGTTTTTAGAACTTTATATTGATACAAATACTTTTTTAGACAAGATTTTAAATTAGTCTACAATAATTTTAACATGTGCTTGTACTTCCCAATATCATATTTTTTAACCACTGTTCCATAATTTTTAATATCATAACAAATCTTAGCTCAATTCTTATAAACTATAAATGTTATCGTCTTTTTAAAAATGTTTGTTTTAAGATTAGTTAATATGCTGATGATGCCCAATAAGAAGGGCGAAAGATGTCCATAATATTCAGATCTTTTATGTCTAATTAACCACATAACGTGGTACTGTATGTATTGAATAGGTTGAATAATAAATTTATACCTTTTGTAAAATAAGACATACCACTCAGTCGAGCAGCTTGTCTCCTTTCTCCTAGTTCTTCCCAGCCCAAACATTGCAACATTTTTGTAACGCTACTCTTTTCTCGGAAATCACCCAGAACGAATTGAGCTGCTTTTCTTTGGATTCTTCCCAGTTCTTGAATCAAGTAATCCTGGTGAGGGTCCTATACGAGGTTCTCTGGAACCATACTGTAGTTGGGGTCTTACCAGAGACTTATAAGCCCTCTCCTTTACATCCTTGCTACAACCCCTAAACATCCTCATAACCATGTGCAGAGATCTCTGTCCTTTATTTACAATCCCATTTATGTGATTACCCCAGTTAAGATCTTTCCTTATATTAACACCCAGATACTTACAATGATCCCCAAAAAGAACTTTCACCCCATCAACGCAGTAATTAAAACTCAGAGGACTTTCCTATTTGTGAAACTCACAACTTGACTTTTAACCCCATTAAGGGCAACTGATGTAAATCATTACTATTTTAGTTGTAATTTCACATTATTTTCATAATATACTAGGTATAATATATAGTTTTGACAACTCATTCTATACTGTCCGTAAAAAGGTTCTCAACCATACCGATGATGAGTTGATCATGTGAATGAATATTTTCAAAACTCACTATTGTGAAAAATAGTTTAAGGACCACACAAACACAGGACCGGCTGGAAGCAATGCTGCTTTTAAATGTAGAACGAGAAATTAAGTCATCCATCAGTGAAGATGGAGTTCTTGATGAATTTAAGAACCTTGTTCCTTTTCAGAGACGTCTCCTACTACTGTGTAGTAACTATCTGAAGACTAAACAAATAAATTATAAAAAATGTGGTGTTCTTAATTTGTATTTTCCTTTCATTAATATCCACTGTTTATAGTTTATACTGACCTGTAGAATTCATCTAATTGCTTGAAATTATATTTATAAACATACTCTGCATGTTAGAAAATGCCAAATTTCATTGTAAATGCTGATGATGCAATAAAGTACAGAAAATATAACATTTCTCTTGCTAATGATTAATATAAAAAAGGTATAAGGACAACTGATGTAAAACATTACTATTTTATGTAATTGTAATTTCACAGTATTTTCATAATATAATACATCATCAATCAATCAATCAATCAATCAATCAATCAATCAATCAATCAATCAATCAATCAATCAATCAATCAATCACTACTGATCTGCATTTAGGGCAGTCGCCCAGGTGGCAGATTCCCTATCTGTTGTTTTCCTAGCCTTTTCTTAAGTGATTGCAAAGAAATTGGAAATTTATTGAACATCTCCTTTGGTAAGTTATTCCATAGTTTTGACCGGTTAGGGTAGACAACCCCTAATGAAAATCTCTAGCTTTGCCTATGTGGTTGGTTGAAGCATTTGGTCTGGTTTCACTTTACTAGGGCAAAACTTTGGACAGTTTGATTTGGAAATCCACCTGATATTGCTATGACATTAGTACTGGGGTTCAGCACAGGATCACCTCATATGAAAGTTGTACTTAAGAAAGCAATGGACTGAACCAATTTCAGTTCCTTTTTATATTTTGTTCTGATACTGATGTAAAAGAGAAAATCAGATCTGCAGAATGGACTCAACAGGATACACAGATTGTCACAAAAGAATGGGTTGAATATAAATATGAGTAAAACCAAGTTTATGAAGTTCAGAAGAGGTGGGAAAGTGTCAAGAATGGATGTTTTCACCTGTGGCAGCATACAATTTGAATTGGTAAACTCCTACAAGTATCAGCAACTGACTCTGCAAATTACAGGGAAAATATTCACAAAGCACATAACGATAAGAGCATTGCAGCAACCAAGGTCATACTTGACATAAGAAATCTGGAGAAATTGTCTCTTTGAACAGCATTGTGGCTCTTTTACATAAAGATTGCCTGCTATGCTCTAACAGAAATATGGACACATCTCACCCCTGCAAATTTGAGAAGACAGGAATCATTGAAAGCTACCTAAATTAAAAGAGCACTCCGGTTTTCCAAAACTACCTGAACCAGACTAGCATACTTGCTAACAGGCACATATTTCTTTATTGAGGAGCTGGCATTGAGTTTGACCTTGGAATCTATCTCAGCGTATGACATACACATTGAGGACAGGAAATAAAAAGCCGTATTGGTGGACCCAGACTTCTTTCAGATGCCAGGCATGAGCACTGATGAATAAAAACAGTCAGTCTTTGTTCTTGGACACATGTACACCACCGTGGCAGGGAGATCTTCCCTGTTGAATTGCAGCCCACTGAAAAAAGGATTTCCACAACAGTTGTGATCAAGAAATCACAGAAGATATCACCAGCGATCAACTCATTGCTTGTGTACTCTCTGTGGTCAGATATGCGAGCAATATTATATTTTGTCCTGTCAGGTAGGAACCAGTTCTTTGGCATACTATGCAGATGATAAAAAATTTGAATCATCTGTAATATGTTCACACAGTGTGTTTAATAAATATTTAGTACCGAAAGTATATTTTGTACTGATGAGATAAAAGTCATCAACTAATAAGAAAGTAATTGATTATATTTGCAGCATTGTGGGCTTTTATGCACCACATTACTTTTTTAACAGGGGCTATGTTTGAACCAACCATTGCATACAACAAGCAGTTTGCAGGATGTGAAGTTAAGAATCCGTGTACCATGATCATTCAGATGGCAACATCCTGCCATCATGAGTAATCCACCCTAATTTGTGCATTAGTACCTTGCCACATTTTGATAAGTCATTGATCACATCAGGCAGATGAATGTAGAAAACATCTTTTTCCTGCTAGCTGCTAACCTTAGTAGGTGTGTAGGCTCCCAGAATGGTGATTGGCACAGTTCCATTTTAGGGTCAATGATAATTGTAATTCTATCAGAAATGCTTTTAATGATGTTACTGTTTTGATACATTTCATATTGATGATGAATCCAACATCGTACATGCGTTTGTCTCCAACTGAAAAGTAAAGTAGCATACTTTCAGGAATATCCAAATTGAAGGTTTTTTTCTTGTCAGATGCTGGTAGTTGTAATACAGTTAGGATTACAAGATTGATTCCAAATTTCAGGACTTCAGTGCACATTTTCGACCAGTGTTCCCCTTTGAACATTCCAAGTAGTTTCATTTTTGGTGAAATTTTCTTGGTGGCTCACGGTAGTTTAGACCTGTGAGGCACACTAGCAGCCTTAGTGTCACCACAGGAGTGTGCAGTCTCTTATTTCTCACCAGTAAATTTGAGACCACAGGTACCTGGTGTGTTGTCTCAGCCCCATGCATGGTAGCCCTTGTCAAAAACTCCTTTGAACTATTTGCCATAGGTATATGCCAATACAGTACTTTTTATGCCATTTGGTGACAACCCCCAACTTGGAGGACCAGGGGACTTGTTTGAGACTAGAGAGACTACCTTCACCATGGCTAGGAAATCTTCCCTGTTGAATTTCAGCTCACTGAGAAAAGGATTTCCTCGACAGTTGTGATCAAGAAATCGCAGAAGAGCTGCTTCTCAGCTTTTACTGTGCCCAGAAACACAAATGGATAGAGACTGATAGGATTCTGTACTTCAGAGAATTGAATCAAGAGGCATGGTCTCTTCTGTGTAAACTGGAAGGTAGTTTCCTAATCATTCATGAAAGTTCTGTTGTAACTCCAAACAGGATTGCTGCTCATTGGTGCCCTGAGCACCAAGAGAAAGAAAGCACACGGGATATATCCAGAAACAATTAAACCTCCCGAAGGCGATAAGCCAATCTGAGTCCAAGCATACTAGATCCTAGAATAATGAAGAAGCAATAGACAACATCAAAATCAGCAAAGCTCCAGATTCCCTGAATCATTCATGAAGTATGGCAAAAATGCACTGCAATGGCTTTCAAATTTTGCTGCTAATGTAGTTCACACGGGTAAACTACTTCACTTATTCAAAATTACAGAGATTGTTGCTATTTTGAAGCTAGGAAAGCCCAGTCATAGACCAGAAAGCTATATACCTGTTGGGTTCTGAGTGGGTGCTATAAAGTGACTGAAAGACTCATTTTGAACAAAATTGCTTTGGAAGTGCTTGAGGCAATCTCTGTTGAACAAGCATGTTTTAGACCACAAAAAAAATGTTTTACCAATGAAGTACTGTCGTTTAACAACTTCCACAGAGGCAGGATACCAGCAATGCCTTAAAATATCTGTAGCATTCACGGATCTCAAGGCAGCATTAGACAATGTGTGGAAAGAGGGTGTTATCCATAAACTGTTCCAAGTGATACCATGCAAAACGTTTGCACACTTTGTAAAACAATATGATGAGTAATGCAGTATTTCATGTCATCACAGGTAATAAAATCAGCAGTCCCAAGAAATTAAATAATGAACTTTCTCAAGGCTCACTGCTTTTGCCATTCCTGTTCAGCTTATATGTAGCAGATTTACGCTCCTTAAAATCTAGAAAATTTGGGTACACCGATGATTGGGCAATTGCTACTGAAGGGGTACGTTTTGAGATGACAGAAGAGATAGTGACAAATGGCCTTACTAACCAAGGAAAGTATTTCCATTAGTGTAGACAAAAACCCAGCATGAATAAACCAAAATTGCTAGTTTTCACTTGAGAGAGCTTCAATAATACCCTCCTTCAACAACAGGGTGATTGGGAACTAGATGTTGGGAGAGGGGGCACAAAAATTTATATACAACAAAAAGTACCGGGGTCTGGGGAATATAGGGGTATGAGTTAGACCAGTGGTATTCACAGTAGGGTACACGTACCACTAGGGGTACGCGGGGTTGTTTCAAATTTATCGCAGCTTCCATTTTCAGTGAGCAGTTAGTGTTTTTATCTACCACTACACCCACTGACTAGGCATTATTTTATTATTATTTTATTTACATTTTATGGCTTTCAATGGGCCACTCTAGCCAACTTTATACAAAGAATTTTTCAGTTTCCTGTCAGCCCAGTATTTCTTCATTCTCTCGGATCTTATCTTTCTTCATCGGAAATCATCCTTCTTATTGTCTGATGATTTTGGTTTGCAGTCTGGATTGTATGTCTGTGAGTTTCCTGATTTTGTCAGTTTTGTTTCTTAGGTCTTCCACCGTAATTTTCAGTTCGTCCATATCTTCCTTGATTTCTGTAATCCACTTAATGTTGCACTTACTATTCCATAATTTTTCTATTATTCTCCTGATGATCCTGTTCTCTGGTGTCCTGATTAGATCTCCAAAAAATGAAATGCATTTCTTCCTGGTTGTATTCATTACTGGTTCTATTTCCTTGTAGACTGTTTCATTAGAAGCTTCTCTCCAGTCTCCATATTTTTGGTATGATTTGTTGATGCACATTCTAATGATTCTCTCTCTCTGAGTATTTTGTCTTTTTGTGCAGTGTTAGTTGTTTTGAAGATGTTTTCACTTGTGTATGTTTTTTCTGATTGAGTGATTGTTTTGTAGTGTTTTAATTTTGTTGTTATTGACAGGCCCCTTTTATTGTGGGTATTCTTGGTGATATTGACTATACCTAATAAAAGAAATAGATAGTGTGCAGAGGAAAGCAGCAAGATTTGTAACAGGGGATTTCAGGAGAAAGAGTAGTGTATCAGAAATGTTAAAGGAACTTGGGTGGGAAACTTTAAATAAGAGAAAACTAGACTTATAGGATTATATAAAGCCTTTACAGGAGAAGAAGCATGGGGAGATATCCGTGAGAGGCTTCAGTTGGAAAACAATTATATCGGCAGGACTGACCACAAATATAAAATTAGAAGGAATTTTAGCAGAAGCGATTGGGGTAAATTTTCATTCATTGGGAAGGGTGTGAAGGAGTGGAACAGTTTACCAGGATTAGTGTTTGATCCTTTTCCAAAATCTGTACAGATATTCAAGAAGAGAATAAACAGCAACAGAGAAAATAAATGAAATGTTAGAGGGCATTTGACCAGTGCAGGTTAATGTAAATAAAAATGTGTGTAAATAAATTAATTCCATATCCTGGTCTAAGGAGTTTGGACAGCCAACGTAGGGGACTGCCTGTAGGGGTGAAGTACAGTGGAGACTTCGAGGGCCCTGGGGCCGCTACGGTAGCTGTGAAGGCCCTTCAGGAACTCTGAAAAGTGGTGGCAAAAGGGGCTCTGGTTAAGACACAGCAGGTCGTTATGCTACTTAGGTTAAAAAAAAAAAGTAAATAAATGCAATATAAATTTTAATCTTATACCAGTTGTATCATATGAAGTAATTCCACAAACTGTATATGAGTTGACTATGTTTGCAACTATAGGAGATATTATATGTAGAATTTTGTAAATAATATAAATTTATTAAGGATGAGCTGTGTGTTTAATAGAAAAAATTGTATAATATTGTATTATAGGAAAATTTTCTTCTCTTGTTAATTTAATATTTAGTGCTTGACAATAATGTATCTTAGTGTACCATTTGCAAATAAAGAGATTTTGATTTTTGATTTGAAATGCATTTTCTTTTAAATTTTTTGTTTCAAAATCCACTCATTCACTTCATTTTCTTCAATAGGAGTGTTTATAGCACAACAGTGATTGTTGCATTAATAATACTTGTGTGTGTTTTTTTAACAATGAAAACCTCTTGATTTCACTCACAAAAAAACTACGTTTCTCCATCTGTCTTGTGAAGGCTTGCTGCAATGCCTGCAAAGGGAACAGAAGACTCCAATTGTTGAACAATTGGGCTATGATTAAGCAATGAAAAATCCGGCCCCGCGGTGTAGGGGGCAATGCGTCTGCCTATCACCCGGCGGCCCTGGGTTTGATTCCCGGCCGGGTCAGGGGATTTTAATTGTAATGGTTAATATCCCTGGCCTGGGGACTGGGTGTTTGTGACGTCCTTAAATCTTCCTTTCCTCACACACAACATTCCACACTACCGCCATTCCAATTACATACAGGTTCATACAATATGGTGCCAAGAGTGGCAAAAGATCCACATGGGTCAACGCTCCAAACAAATAGCATTTTTATAAAAAATATAATAAAAAAGCAATGTAAATGTCAGGAACAGTTTTTCGACTATTGCTGACTGCTCAGTTTTGGATTTCTTCTGTAAACTTTACTCCGAAGGAGTTACGAGGTTTCCTTTGCCCAGCGATGATTATATTATACAATACATTATTGTTATTATTGGGGAACAGGATGGTGTAGCAGCTTAGCTGCTTGCTTGTCATCCTGGTGATAGTGGCGTGATTCCAGGAGTTGCTGGAGTGGGATTTTCAGTTAAAAACCCTGTGGTACAAGGAAGGGCATGTGACCTCAAATCCCTGGCTACAACTCATTCATGTCCAGTGCGTGCAGGGAATCTGAGCAAGCGGGATAAGGTACAGTAGATAATAATAATGATTATAGTGTCCGGCTCCATGGCTAAATGGTTAGCGTGCTGGCCTTTGGTCACAGGCATCCCGGGTCCGATTCCCGGCAGGGTCAGGAATTTTAACCATCATTGGTTAATTTCGCTGACACTGGGGCTGGATGTTTGTGTCGTCTTCATCATCATTTCATCCTCATCACGACACGCAGATCGCCTACGGGCGTCAAATCAAAAGACCTGCACACGGTGAGCCGAACATGTCCTCGGACACTCCTGGCACTAAAAGCCATATGCCATTTCATTTCATGATTATAGTTAATATTATTTCACATCCAGCAACAAAATAATTTGTTATATCTGGTATAAGTGCAATATACTCGTACTTCAGGGGTACGAAGGTAAAAATAATGGATTTCGGGGGTATGCCAACCAAAAAGTTGAATACCACTGGGTTAGACAACAAAATTGAAAAAAAAAAGAAAAAGAAGCTTCAAAATAGTTTTTTAATGCTCTCTGAGCAAAGTTTGACAGACTAGTAAAAGTTGACAGTTTACCAACTTAACTGTGGTAATAATAGTTTTTCAAGATTTTTGATTCTGTACTATACAGTAAAATTTTCACCAAAGGAACAATTACACATGTATTACAATTAAAGAGAAGTATGACATGATTATAAAACAATAAAAATCATTTAGTTTTTAACTACACACTAACGGAGTATCAGACACTAGACAGAACTACTTAGACACATTGAGTGGGTGAGACAGACGGACTGACGAATGCACGTGACAAGCAGCAAAAATATGGCAAAATTATACACTTGCTACCCTTCTCCACTACTTGCTGTGGCACTGTATGAATCAGTTAGCTGTGAGGCATGATGTTTTGTGTGTGTTTCCGCTAGGTGATTTTTAATAATTAATTAAAGAAATTAAAGAACGCAACTAAGTGATAAGACAACAGGGTTTGTATATTTTTATAATGGAACAAAAATGTAATTTTTTCCCCACGAAGCGGAGGCGTGAGTGCCCCCATTGCCCCCCCCCCCCCCCCCCAAAGCCACTGTTTTGCAACACAACAGACACCCCAAGAATTTGAGTATAACACTTGACAGAATACCGTCATTCAATGAACACCTGGGAAAGACTGCTGCCAGGCTCAAGATATGGAAAAACATCCACTGGAAACTCTGTGGTACAACGTGGGTTCCAGCGCTACGACTTTCCACTGTTCAGCCATTGGTTTAGTGTACTCTGTTGCTGAATACTGTGCTCCAGTTTGGATAAATAGTCCTTATGGGAAGACAATTGATGTTCAGCTTAACAATACCATGTACATGATTTCAGGAACAATCAGGTCAAATCCAACTCAGTGGATTCCAACACTAAGCCATATTTCCTCCACCGCACCTATGGAGACGCAACACTTTCATGAAGAAATACCTACTTAAAGATCCTAAATGGGTATCAACTGCCCATTCATGCAAATGTTGATCACTGAGCTCGATAGCTGCAGTCGCTTAGGTGCAGCCAGTATCCAGTATTCAGGAGATAATGGGTTCCAACCCCACTGTCGGCAGTCCTGAAGATGGTTTTCTGTGGTTTCCCATTTTAACACCAGGAAAATGCTGGACTTGTACCTTAATTAAGGCCATGGCCGTTTCATTTCTACACTTAGTCCTTTCCTGTTCCATTGTTGCCATAACACCTAATGTGTCGGTGCATCGTAAAGCAACTTGCAGATGTTGATAACTTACATATCAAGGAGCTCCAATCAGGACATCCAGCTATTTGTACGGCAGGGAATCTTGTAACTACCAAGTTTGATTTCCATGAATGGTGGTCATATTAAAAGGAGACAGTTCACACCCCCAGAATGTTATGAAATGCCATCCACCATGAGAAGGGTACCTGGCATTGATCAACCTCGGGAGATCTGAACCAAATTAATTTGGATTCGAACACATAACATGGTATGAGATCTCCATATTGTGATTGTGGCTCTGAGAAATAATAATAATAATAATAATAATAATAATAATAATAATAATAATAATAATAATAATAATAATAATAATAATAATAATAATAATAATAATAATAATGTTATTGGCTTTACATCCCACTAACTACCAGTGAGAAGTAAACAGTGTAGCACAACACTCAAAACTGCCCTCTGATCCAACATCAGTGAACTGAAAGATATACATCTAAGAATACCACAGTCAACCTTAATATTAGTAATTTATATTTTAAGTTGTAATTATTTCTATGTGTAGATTTGCCAAATGATAAATAAATAAATAAATGCAGCCTGCTATGGAGGCAGATGGCTTTTGCAGCTGCCCCTAACCTGGATAATGAAAGCCAGAGTTTAAGCTCTGCTGTAAGACTGTACAACCAGTGGTAGTAAATAACCCAAACCATGAGAAAGGCTACAGGCAGATGAGTTTCTCCCTTCATTGTAGTAAATGGCAATGGAACTCCCTCAACAGTGCCTTGAACAGCATCTGTTCTCATTAGTTATTAGGCACCAACAGCATCATATTAAGGGTTATAACAGTAGGTATGGCCTTCTGAACGCAACTTTTCAGGTTCGATCTTGGCTAAGTCTGGTTGTATTTGAAGGTACAAATAAATATGTACATACATTAGCCTCATGTCGGTAGATTTACTTGCGTGAAGAAAACCTCCTGTAACCATAAAAACCATAAAAATATAGTTAGTTTGATCTAAAACCAATAACAGCAAACTGGACAGTGTTCCAACATTTAAGTACTTGGGTAGTATAATATCAAAAGACAACCGTGCAAAATATGAGGTGTACAGTCGAATCAGCAAGGCAAATCAATTTTACCACGAAGTAAGACAACTGCTGTGGGATAAGCAAGTACCATTGAAAGCTAAGATGACATTATATAAATCATATTATACACCCATCCTACGTATAGCTTGGAAACTACCACGTTAACTCAAAACTCTAAGCTGCAGGAATGAAGTTCCTACACACCATGATACAGAAGACCAGGAAGGACAAGTTCAGGAATGAAAAGTCCGAGAGGAGGTGGGAATAGGAGGCTCCCTAGTACAGAGGATCCAGAAAGCAAGACTGAAGTCGTTTGACCATGTAAGAAGGATGAGTGAAAGCAGGACTGCATGAAGAGTATATGAAAGAGAAGTAAAAGGAAAAAGACCAGTGGGCAGACCCAAAGAAAAATGGACCGATCTGGTGAAGAAAGATATTGAGGAGAGAGGACACAACTGGGATAAGATTACAAGAGAACAGTGGTTCATGGACAGACAAACATGGAGGGGGCTCGCATATAACACCCGGGCAACTGGCGATGGTCAATGATGATGATGATGATGATTTTGGTACATAAGAGATGTATCTACTGTAATGATTGACCATGAAAAGGAAACTTTACTTCTTGTCAAAGTTCTACATTTACTTTCATAATCCCATCACACTTTTCTTGACCAATAAGACACAGATCGTGGTCACAACAATGTGCTGAGTTTTACGTTGTTTCTACCTCTTGTATCAAGTGAGATAAGAACGCAAATAGGAATATATAATAGAATATACACAACAACAGGTCAGTATGGAAAGAGAGAGCAACAGCAGAGGAGACAAGGACAAATATTAAAACATGAAAGGACAAGAATAATCTCCACATCTTCACACACTGCCATCTTTGACAGACAGACATTCCCCTCATCAATCACAATTCTTCTTCATCCATTTCTTCTTAGTCATCATCACTCAGTAAGTTCTTTTTCTCCCTTTGTGGTTTCTCTGTGTTCTCAGTCTTTTACCATCTGTATTCCAGTGGAGGCCAGTGGACTCTTACGCTGGGGTTGGGGGAATATTACTTTTCCCCACACCTTTTTCTTGACAATTTTAACAGGAAAAACAAGAGCAAAATCAAGTTTCTTTTATATTAAATGAAAAGTATCACATTAAAAATGTTTTCGACACTGGACCTCAAGGCTGTCTTATCAGCTTTTTTTGCTGTTTGGATAAACAATGATGATTACATTTAAAGGATACTTTACGAAGGAAAAATTAAAAGTATCCTCCTAATTCAATACAAATCATAATTCCATCATTACATGGAGCAATAAAATTCAAACATGTTTAGATTCATTTGAGCCATCTTAGTGAAATAGGTGGGGGGGGTAAAATAATCAATATAATACAAGCTAAACCAATATTGCTAAAACAATATGAAGGAACAAAAGAAAAAACAAAAGAGACATGATGGAAATAAAACAATAACAATATACAATATTTACATCACTAGATGGAGCAATAAATAACTCGCTGAGATAATTTCAGTGAAAAAAGGTTAATGTAAAACATAATTGAATCCAAAAAATGTGCTAAAACTAAGAAGAAAAGACAATAAATGATACAGACAGAAACAAAACAATAAGTGCTAATGGTGAGGTTGTGGACCTCTTAGTCTAAAGATTTCATTTTGATAAACAATTCAAAAACAAGACGAAATCACTGTTGAAAATTCAGGCTGACAGTCTGTCTTTGTAGAAACACCATCACCATGAATGGTTAGGAGGGGAGCAAAAAAGCTTGAGAAACCAAGTTTGAGAGGAGACAATCTGCCAGGTGAACATGCAAAATGTTGCACCATAGCACTTGGCCTAATTCAACCACACATCATAGTGTTAATTATATATTCATAATGTTCTTACTGCTTTGAAACATGTTTTAGGATTTCGTCAAATATTTTGTATTGTTTAAATATGGCTGATGATGACCCCGAGTAGGGTTGAAACTAGTCCCATGTAGTGTAAATACACACATTGTAAATATAATTATGTATTGAATAGGTGGAAAACTTTTCTGTTTATAATTTTTATGAAAATATTTACCAGTGAACTGCACACTAAAAGTTTGATATTGCCAAACAGTCTTCCTTACTGACAAGAATTTAAAGTTTTACAATGAAATGTTATTTTCTTAGCAGTATTCATATACAACTTTTTACTTCAAAAATTCTTCTTCTTTTTCTTCTTCTTCATTTTTCCATTTCACGTCTTATGAGTCGGGTTGTGATTCAAGGACTCCGCAATTTTCTATGTTTGACAGTTCCTCCAGGACAAGAATACCAGGAACTGCATATCGTGTTTGGGGAATGTCCTAACCATTTCCAAGGCTTTGACTCGCTCTCAGTCATCTTATAGGCTGTTAGTACAATGGGCTTGCCATAGCCAAAGGCATTTTGTACCTACTGACTCCTAACATGGAGAGCAGATGCTGCTGGATGGAATTTTGTGGTATTACCTCCACCAAGGGACCATCAGCCCTCCTAAAGAGCCTCTTAAGCCTGAAGCCATTGGCCTTTTTAGATTGTACTCATATTTATTCCCAAGTCCAGGGCTGCCTCTTCTGCCATCTCCACTGTACCGAAATCCATCTTTTCCATCGCAGATGCCGTTGAGATCTTCACTCTTAACCCTGAGGTGGGACCTTGAACAGATGTTACACACTGGGCCAGAGTGTACTCTCGCACTTTCATACGCAGGGGCGCCTCTCCCTGGGTAGGGCTGCCTCCGAAGAGACTACCTCAAATATCCAGAGAAAATTAAAATATCCTTTCCTTCTCTAAAGGAGGACACTGTCCAGGAGTCCTTGAGGGCCAACTGCTACTGCTGTATTCATGTCTATATTTTTGTTTTCTCCCTTCATCTACTCGTACATTTAACTAGCTTTCTTCTTATCTGACATTTCCTTCTTTAAAACAAGGTCTGTCAAGATGGCCCCTCAATGAGTTTTGAATCCAGCCCTCCTGATGAAGCCAGGAAGCAGAAACAAGCTTGTCACAAGCTCAGAAGAAATGGAAGAAGAATTGCAATTGATGCAGAGAAAGGCCACCTATTTGAAGACAGCAGTGTATGAAGATGTGGAGATTGTCCTGCCTTTGATGCTTTCATATTGGTCCTTATCTCCTTTTCTGCTGCTCCCTCTCCTGATGCCGACCTGTCATTGTGTTTATACTGTTATATGTTTCATGTTCTTATCTTTCTATGAATGACTTGATTTGTATGACTTGATTTGTCACTTGTTTTTATTTCCTTTCCATCACTACCTCTACCACTAATAACTGTACTACTTCTACATCACTATTACTTTTACTAGCAGTCCTCAGCAAAAGCTTCTGTTTCATTTCAGGATTTTTAATACTGATAGTATAAAACCATCTTACATTAGATGAAGCACTTAATTTCTGGGGGGAACATGGCAGATCAGCCAAAATGGCTGCAACAAGACAGATATCGTTGGACATGCGCTGGGATTCTGCCAGAGCACTGAGCTAATATGCAACCATTGCCTCTGCCATGTAAGAAAGTCGATTGCTCAATCCATGAGACCGCATGGATGGGAGGTGCATGAGGAGGTTCACTGCATCTGTACCGATGATTCTAACTGGAGGGCTGACATCACAACCATTAACAGAAAAGACAGTAAAGCAATAGTAATAGATCCCAACATTCGCTTTGAAAGAGACTCAAATCAATCTCAGGATGTGATCCTAGAAAAGCAAGCTATTTATGTTCCATGCTTGCCTCATCTGTCAGCAAAGTATAAAACACCTACTGATCGGTGGATTGTCAGAGGACTGCTATTCGGAGCAAGAGGCACTCTCCCTAGTCAGACTTTGACCTTATTACAAAATTTAAAAGTTCCATTTTGCAAAATAGAACAAAATAGTAATACAGATACTGAGGGACTCTACAAATCATTCATTTCCATCTATACCTAAGAACATGGTTAACATTTCACCCCCACTAATACTGGAAAAATACTGGTCGAGCTGGCTGTGCGGTTAGGGGCACGTAGCTGTGAGCTTGCATCCAGGAGATAGTGAGTTCGAACCCCACTGTCCGCAGCCATGAAGATGATTTTGCAAGGTTTCCATGGTTTAATGAAGGCCACAGCCGCTTCCTTCCCACTCCTAGCCCTTTCCTATCCCATTGCCACCATAAGACCTATCTGTGTTGGGGCAACATAAAGCAACTAGCAAAAAAAAAAACTGGAAAAAAGAAAAAATAAGATAATAACAGCATTAACAATGAAATTTCCACTTTTTAATGTTTTTAAACTCCATTGAAATTGTAACCTGACTGTATTCAGGATTTGAACAGTGACCCTCATTGGAGGACGGACGATTCATTTCTTTAAAAAATCTCTCTCTCTCTCTCTTTAAGAAAATATTTGAAAGACATCTAAACAACTTTTATTTCTAAGGATGGTAGGTCCAATTTCAAGATGTTTGATACGGTGAAGTGTGTAACTTTTGGATAACTAAAGAACACCACTGGGCAACGGATACAAATAGTAAGTAGTGCCGAATGGACGGAGACACCCATCAGAACCGATGATGTAAATTTGAATAAATTTGGATGGATATGTAATTCTTGATCTACAGAAACTGAAAAGAAAAAAATGGTCATGTCTTGTGGTCTATTGTTTCATGATATAGACAATTTTTCATTCTGGAAAGAATAAATACATAAGCTGAGAACTTTTCTAAGCTAAGGTCTGCTTCGTTTGAATGGAGAAAACTCCCAGTTCCTTACTAACGAAAAATGGTCAGTTCTCCAACTTAGGCTTCCAGAATGATGTAGGAGAAGGTGTGAGTGTACTTCAAAGTACAGTTTCAATTACATTTTCTCTAGGATTCTTCATTATCTGTACTTGGCCTTCTAACACATATATACATTTCTACAGCCTTTCCTGCTCTCATATCTCCCAAATGCAAGCTCACAGCTGTGCACCCCTAACTGCACGGCCAACTCACTCAGTTTCAGAACATTTTACTGAGAATGACTATGAGAGGAAAATAAAACATAATTGTTGAAATGAGTTCCTAAAAGGAAACTGAAACAGACTTATATACCTCCACTTATATTACATAGAGAGATATCTGAAGAAACCCTAGAGTTGTGAATACAGTATTCAATATGAAAAGGGATCAAATAAATTCGTTCGTTCGTTCGTTCGTTCGTTCGTTCGTTCGTTCGTTCGTTCGTTCGTTCGTTCGTTCGTTCGTTCGTTCGTTCGTTCGTTCGTTCGTTCGTTCGTTCGTTCGTTCGTTCGTTCGTTCGTTCGTTCGTTCGTTCGTTCGTTCGTTCGTTCGTTCGTTCGTTCGTTCGTTCGTTCGTTCGTTCGTTCGTTCGTTCGTTCGTTCGTTCGTTCGTTCGTTCGTTCGTTCGTTCGTTCGTTCGTTCGTTCGTTCGTTCGTTCGTTCGTTCGTTCGTTCGTTCGTTCGTTCGTTCGTTCGTTCGTTCGTTCGTTCGTTCGTTCGTTCGTTCGTTCGTTCGTTCGTTCGTTCGTTCGTTCGTTCGTTCGTTCGTTCGTTCGTTCGTTCGTTCGTTCGTTCGTTCGTTCGTTCGTTCGTTCGTTCGTTCGTTCGTTCGTTCGTTCGTTCGTTCGTTCGTTCGTTCGTTCGTTCGTTCGTTCGTTCGTTCGTTCGTTCGTTCGTTCGTTCGTTCGTTCGTTCGTTCGTTCGTTCGTTCGTTCGTTCGTTCGTTCGTTCGTTCGTTCGTTCGTTCGTTCGTTCGTTCGTTCGTTCGTTCGTTCGTTCGTTCGTTCGTTCGTTCGTTCGTTCGTTCGTTCGTTCGTTCGTTCGTTCGTTCGTTCGTTCGTTCGTTCGTTCGTTCGTTCGTTCGTTCGTTCGTTCGTTCGTTCGTTCGTTCGTTCGTTCGTTCGTTCGTTCGTTCGTTCGTTCGTTCGTTCGTTCGTTCGTTCGTTCGTTCGTTCGTTCGTTCGTTCGTTCGTTCGTTCGTTCGTTCGTTCGTTCGTTCGTTCGTTCGTTCGTTCGTTCGTTCGTTCGTTCGTTCGTTCGTTCGTTCGTTCGTTCGTTCGTTCGTTCGTTCGTTCGTTCGTTCGTTCGTTCGTTCGTTCGTTCGTTCGTTCGTTCGTTCGTTCGTTCGTTCGTTCGTTCGTTCGTTCGTTCGTTCGTTCGTTCGTTCGTTCGTTCGTTCGTTCGTTCGTTCGTTCGTTCGTTCGTTCGTTCGTTCGTTCGTTCGTTCGTTCGTTCGTTCGTTCGTTCGTTCGTTCGTTCGTTCGTTCGTTCGTTCGTTCGTTCGTTCGTTCGTTCGTTCGTTCGTTCGTTCGTTCGTTCGTTCGTTCGTTCGTTCGTTCGTTCGTTCGTTCGTTCGTTCGTTCGTTCGTTCGTTCGTTCGTTCGTTCGTTCGTTCGTTCGTTCGTTCGTTCGTTCGTTCGTTCGTTCGTTCGTTCGTTCGTTCGTTCGTTCGTTCGTTCGTTCGTTCGTTCGTTCGTTCGTTCGTTCGTTCGTTCGTTCGTTCGTTCGTTCGTTCGTTCGTTCGTTCGTTCGTTCGTTCGTTCGTTCGTTCGTTCGTTCGTTCGTTCGTTCGTTCGTTCGTTCGTTCGTTCGTTCGTTCGTTCGTTCGTTCGTTCGTTCGTTCGTTCGTTCGTTCGTTCGTTCGTTCGTTCGTTCGTTCGTTCGTTACAAGTATACAAAAGAAAAAGAAAATTTACACTATATGCAAGGACAAGAATGTTGGTAGCATTCACATTTACAAATCAATGTCCAGTTGCTGTAGCCATTCTAAGAAGAGGGGTGTAGCACTGATGACATCTTGGGCTGGCCCACCATACTTCCTATGAGGGCACTCCTCAATATGTGCTGCACTGACTGGAAAGGGGCTCTGCAATCACAGGCAGGGGATTCTCGAAGTTCCCACTTATGTAGCATGGTATTACATCTAGCGTGGCCTGTTCTTAAACGGTTGAGTTTAGACCATTGGTGTCTCTTCAGGTAAAATCCCGAGAGTCCCGTTGTGGGGTCTTGGTGTTTCACACGTGCAGAGCTCCAGCTCTGACGCCATTTTTCCTGGATAATGAAGCCAGTTATGTCATGCCACATTGGGTTCCTTGATTTAAGACGAGAAGGAGGTAGGTCAGTAATGAACTCGTGGATTGGGAGATTCTGTGGATAATCAGGATGGTGTAACTTTTTCCACTCGCGTATAGTTGCCTCCTGTCATCTCAGTTCCGGAGGTGGTATGTTACTGATAGTATGTAGCCACGGGATTGGGGTGGATTTTAGTGTGCCTGTTATGGTTCTCATATATTTGTTCAAATGGACATCGATCTTCCTAGTATGAGCGCTACGTTGCCACGTGTAGATAACCTCCTCGTGGTGTACCCTGGGCAACGGACTGCTTATGCAGGACGGCTGATAGTCTACACAAATAGGCGACCGAATTAGATCCTGGATCTCTCACGGTCAATCAAAGTTACATCAGAAGAGAGATCAAACTGAAGAAATGTCACGCATCTGTAATCAAAGAAGAGTGTGATTATAATCAATCTATAACAGAACTGATGTTCTCAGGAGGAAATATGAATACTTACAGCAAAATATTTTAAAGCTGGAGAAAAGAAAAGACCCATAAGAGGAGGGAAATTAACAGACTAAAAAAGAAGCTGTGAGCTTGCATTCGGAACACAGTGGGTTCGAGTCCCATTGTCAGCAGCCTTGAAGATGGTTTTCCATAGTTTCCCATTTCCACACCAGGCAAAAGCTGCGGCTATATCTTAATTAAGGCCATGGCCGCTTCCTTCCAACTCCTAGCCCTTTCCTATCTCATCATCGCCAAAAGACCTATCTGTGTCGGTGCGACGTAAAGCAAGTTGTAAAACATCTCCACTGACAGCTTGGAACATACTGATTAGTCAAGCAGCTCTTTCCTATTTTTGGAAACACCACTCAAACTTATTTGTCTCCTAATATCATTCTACGCCATCTCTCTGCCGACAGCTCAGAACATGCCACTTAGACGAGCAGCTCTTCTCCTTTCTCCCAAGTTTTCCCAGCCCAAAGCTTGCAACATTTTTGTAACACTACTCTTTTGTCAGAAATCAACCAGAACAAATCATGCTGCTTTCCTTTAGATCTTTTTCAGTTCTCAAATCAAGTAATTCTCGTAAGGGTCCAATACACTGGAACCATACTTGAACTGGTGTCTTGCCAGTGACTTATACACCCTCTCTTTTACATACTCACTACAACACCTAAATACCCTCTTAAGGGTAACCTTCATTTACAACCTTGTTGATGTGATTACCCTAATAAAGATCTTTCCTCATATATTAACTCCTAGGTTCTTACAGTAGTCCCCATGAAAGACTTTCACCCCTTCAACACAGTAATTACATTAAAACTGAGGGGATTTTACCTCATGGTGAAACTTATAACTGGACTTCACCCTGTTTACCTACATGCCATTGTCTGCTGTCCATCTTACAACTTAGTCAATGTTGTTTTGCAGTTTCTTACAATCCTGTAACTTATTTTTTATTCTATGCAGTATAACATCACCTGCAAAAACTATGAATGACAACGTATGAATGACTTCTGGGAATAAAAGGAAAAGAAACATACTGGTTCCTAGCAGTCTATGATTGGCCTAATTCTTTAATCAAAAACTACCTTTGGAACCCCTCTTAATCATTACATGCTCAGATAATGCTTCACCTACTCTAGTTGCCTGTGCTCTGTTTTTTATTTCCTTTTTCGCTAGAGTGGTTTAACGTCACACTAACACATCAAAGGCTTTTGGCTATGCAAATATGGGAAAGTGCTAAGACTGGGAAGGTAGAGGCCATGGCCTTAATTAAGGTACAGCCTCATTTTTATTTGCCTGGTGTGAAAATGGGAGACCACACAAAATCATCTTCAAGGCTGCTGACTGTGAAATTCGAACCCACTCTAACTGCGTGCCCAACTTGCTCAGTTGAGTAACACTAGGCTGAATTTTGCTATATTGATTTTGAGAGAAACGGCTTAACCAGTGGGCATTATCCATCGAAGATTGAAATGTTACTATGTTCTTTTAAGTGTCACCAAATATTTTACCAGTTCTTCTTTCTTAAATCCTTGAGTTTCGTTCCAAGTCTTAAATTGCTGCTCGCGATATGTATCTCTAGCTCAATGTGATCATTGCTCAGGTTTGCTCTTTCAATTTGCAGTTTTTTTTCAATAATAGATTTTTTAACAATTCTAAACTTTTACTTGTCTTAGTCACTGGCGCCTTGATCTTTTCTGCCTCGATCACGCCGTATATTGTATTTTATTGACATAGATGACTGAGTTTATGGATCGTATTTACTTATATCAAGGCAACTGCGTCCATTTTAGTCCCAATAAACTATCAATTTTGGACAGTGAAATGGCACAATAGCTTGCACATAAGCGCACAGAAATTTTTCATTAATTAATTTCTCGGAAATTTCTCGCCTTACTACTTGCACCTGTTATACTTCTGGCCGTGCCCTACACGTGTACCAAAGGTAGATCGAATCAGTCATCCATGAGCCATAGCCTTCCCATGTAAGTCTAAAATAGGCATTAAGCTAAGCTTATGTAATTATAGAATAGCCATTAATAAGTATTGGAATGCAGAAATTATCTCTAAAAACCACTGTTCAGTTGAGTTATTTCTGAAAATGTAGCTACCCACTCAATCATTCTTTTGTCTAGTCCAATAGCCCTCATTTTTAGTTGATCACTGTTAAATTCTATTGCTTGCTGTGTAGTTCATGTTTATTTATTTATTTATTTATTATATTACTTTTTGTGCCTGGAATGTCCAAGGACATGTTCGGTTCACCTAGTGCAAGTCTTTTTATTTGATGCTCATGGATAAAGTGCAAGTATGGGTGTGAGATGATGATGATGATGATGAGGTAGGGAGAAGGTAAAATCTGGTATTGGCACATAGCCTACTCATTTTCAGAATTTTTGTGAGGTTTCTTACAATATTAGTCCATACATTTTAATTCAGTCTTTCCATCTCTGTGCTGAGCATGTGAGTATCTTGGGCTACATGCACAAAATGCTCCTTTAACATCCTAAAGTGCAATTTTCTGGCAAACCAAGTGAGTTACAAAGATACATATGAACACTTTTATGGGAAATTTAATTCTGTATCCTCGGCATATGCAGGATATAGAATGATGTTGTGATATGGGGTGACTATGAGGCCAAAGTACAACAGAAGCTGAATGACTGGAATGCTATATTCAAGCAATTTGGTCTCAAGATAAGCAAATCCAAAATGGGAGTGTTGCCTGTTAGTTGACAGAACATCTCTCTAAATGGATCAAAGTTGGAACAAGTACATCAATTCCATTATCTTGTCAGTGTAGTAGCAACAGATAGAGTACAGAATTGAGCACAGTTTTATCATCTTGTAAGAAAACTTCATTGGGATAAGCAAGTTCCATTAAGATCAAATTTAATACCCTACAGAAGCTTCTTTTTACCAGTCTAGAAACCGGCATCCAAATCAACAGATGTATCAGCAGTGGAAATAAAGTTCTTCAGAACTATGATTCAGAAAACAAGGAGGGGCAAAATAAGAAACAACAAGATAAACAGTCTTGTCCAAGTAAAAAAAATCCCTTAGTGAGATATGTGTTGAAGCCAGAGTTAAATGGTTTGATCATCTCAAAAGAATGGACCCACAAAGAACAGCTAGAATGCAGTTTGAGAAGGAACTCCAAGGCATAAGAAGTCGGTCAAGGAAGAGATGGATCGATCACATTAGAAATGATCTAGCTGAACGAGGTCTGGATTTGCGGCAGGTTATGGAAGAAGACATCTACAGGGACAGAAGTAAATGGAGAGCTCTTATTCACCATACCCGAGAAACGGGAGCTGATTCAAGATGATGATGATGATGATGATGATGATGATGATGATGATGATCTTGGGTTTATGCACTGTTTTTATAAGATTACCAGTTTATCCATTATTATGGTAGACATCATATGAATCATGCATCAAAACACAGACACACATTTTTCCTGGAAACTGCTACAGTTAGGAAGAAAGTATACATTAACTGTTTTGTAGAAGATTGAATATTCCAAGTGATACTCTTAGTGGGCTTCACTTATTATGAAACCTGCTGTTCAGACAGTGTATTCACATTTTTAAACATCTCAGATGCACCATCTTGCCAGCATGCTCTACTTTTTAAACATTTTCTTTACATATTTTTACGTCATACTGACACAGATAGTTCTTATGGCGAGAATGGGGTAGGAAAGGGATAGGAATGGGAAGGAAGCAGTTGTGGTCTTAATTAAGGTACAGCCCCAGTATTTTCCTGCTGTGAAAATGGTAAACCATGGAAAAACTATCTTCAGGGCTGCCAACAATGGGGTTCGAACCCACTATCTCTCGAGTGTAAGCTCACTGCTGCGCGCCCCTAACCACACGGCCAACTTACTCGGTCTTTTAAATTACTCTCCTTGTAAGCTAGCATGATGATATAAAGCCAATGACAATATGCAAGAAATTGCAAGAAAGAGTAACTGAAATTGGTAGAGTTGTTCTAGAAATTATCCCTAACACATAAACTCACAAAATGTCTCTCTTTATAAAATGAAAATGGCTAGCATGGAATTAGACCAGTCAAGGTCATGCCCTCATCCCTCTCTCCTCCACTTGCCTGACCTTCTGGAGTTCCCACACGCATTTCAATATTATATTTTATTTTTCTAGTGATTTAACATTGCACTAACACAACAAAGATTTTAGGCAATGCAGGCATGGAGAAGGGCTAGGAAAGGAAAAGTATCAGCTACTTTAAGGTACAGTCTCAGCATTCACCTGGTGTGAAAATTCGAAACCACAGAAAACCATCTTCAGGGTTGTCGACTGTGGGTTACCATCCTACTGAATGCAAGCTCACAGCTATGTGCCCTGAAATGTGCAGCCAATTCACTTGGTTTTCCCTATTTTATTCAGTCGACACTTAGTGTTAAAACATTCTGATGCTTACAGCAGTTCTCTGTGAAGGGCTAACTTTGTTTGTTATGAGTGATTCTTAGGAGCAGTGTCCTATATTTAATACAGTAACAGGTGGACCAAATGCTGATTTACATACAGGGTGTATCAGAGATTAGGGAAGAAAATAATATCTTCTAATAAAAATTTCCAAGCTTTTCAGGAATCTTGCCAATAATGATGTAGCCAGGGGGAACATAAACTTTGCTCAAGTACAAGAACTGATGGCAGAAACTTGTGGTGTTTACAACATATCAGCAGTACCTTAACTTCAGCTGAGGCTCAAGTTGATACTGTTGATGATATAAAGAATGCACTGAATTGGATGATTTTAATAAAGAAGTAATTCATGGTAATGCTCTAGAATACTATGACTGAGAAGTATAAATTTTCCCATGAATAGCAAAATCTGGTCCAATCTCCATCATAAAATTAATTATTTAGGTTCATGAATCTGCTCTTTGCCTTCTAAAAGTTCTTGGCTTTAAGTTCAAGAAGTGCAACGATGGACAAAGATTTTTATTGGAACGCATTGACATTGCCGTCCCAAGTTTTTGTGAATTATGCATTTGTTGCATACTGAGGACAGCAGGCTTATAGTTTATGTGGATGAAACATACATTAATCTGAATTATATCAACAGATGTATTTGGCATGACACTGGAGGAAACAGTGGAGTGAGAGTACTGACTGGTTGAAGTGGTTGGCTCATCATAGCACAGTTTCATAGCAGGAAAAAAACTTGTCCTACATGGCAGAAAAAGTTCTGTTGAATCAGATTATTATTTAGAAATTACTCTTACTTATTTACTCCTTGGCGCTACAGCCCCTGTAGGGCCTTGGCCTCCTGGACAATCTCTACCCACTCTTCTCTGTTGACTGCTCTGGTTCTCCATCTTCTAACTCCCATCCATCTCAAATCTTCCTCCACGCTGTCCAACCATCTGATCCTTGGTCTTCCCCTCATACGACGTCCTTCTGGTTTCCCATCAAAGACTTTCTTTACTGTCCTGTTCTCTGTCATTCTTTCTACATGTCCCAACCATCGCAGTCTACTACTCTTTATTTCCACTACTATATCTGGTTTATTATGCAGCTCTCTGATTTCCTTATTATTTCTGATTCGCCAGAGTCCACCATCCTTTATTGGTCCATAGACTTTCCTAAGTATCTTCCTTTCCCACCTCCGTAGCAACTCCTCATCACCTTGTGTCATAGTCCAAGTTTCCGCACCATACATCACCACAGGTCTCAGTACCGTGCGATAAACAGTCAGCTTCAGATTCCTACTAAGACTCCTTGCTTTAAATACCTTGCCTAAGGCAAAGTAACTCATATTACCAGCTGCTATCCTAGCATATATTTCTTCCTTCATATCATTGTTTTCAGCTACCATTGACCCTAGATATTTAAGGCTTTTGCAGCGTTCATATTCCTTCCCATTTAAATTCACATATTTTTCTGCTTGATTATATTTTTTCCTAGACATTAGCATGTAACTTAGTTTTTGACT
The DNA here is from genome assembly GCF_040414725.1 of Anabrus simplex. NCBI lineage: Eukaryota > Metazoa > Arthropoda > Insecta > Orthoptera > Tettigoniidae > Anabrus > Anabrus simplex. The sequence continues at coordinate 443,151,688 of NC_090267.1, read as the reverse complement.
GATTAATCATCAGTCCCATCTCAGCTCCATATTTTTCTAGTTTTCTCAACTTCTCTTCCAGATCCAGTTTCCTCCTGGATAGCAAATCAAGATCATCTGCACATGCAAGGTCTTGTGTGAAGTGTGAAGTTTGAAGAAGATGTATGAATTGGATAAACTAGTAAATGAAATGGGTCATCAAGTAGCATGCCTGCCATCGTACTAGTGCCAGTACAATCTGATTGAACTGATATGGATTCAAGTTAAACAAGAAGTTGCAAAGAAGAACACTACCAGTACTTTCAGACCTGCTGATGCTGGGCAGCTACCACATGAAGCTCTAAACAGGGTCACTCAAAATGACTGAAGTGATTATGCCAACAAGTGGGCAGGAGAGAGATAACAATGAAGCCTAACATTATACACTTGGGTGAGAGCAGCTACAGTGAGCTTTGAGTATAACGGATCCGCAGATGAATAAGGAGACATTGCATCCAGGAGATAGTAGGTTCGAATCCCACTATCGGCAGCCCTGAAGATGGTTTTCCGTGGTTTCCCATTTTCACACCAGGCAAATGCTGGGGCTGTACCTTAATTAAGGCCACGGCCGCTTCCTTCCAACTCCTAGACCTTACCTATTCCGTCGTCGCCATAAGACCTATCTGTGTTGGTGCGACGTAAAGCCCCTAGCAAAAAAAAAATTAAGGAGACAGAATATGGACTCTGACAGATCCATTTTGGTATTCTTCTCTTGATAATACTTTTTTCTGTATAACAGTTGTAGTTCATGAATGCTTTATGGAATTCAGTTGTTTTGAGCATTTGTCGAGCATCCCATCTTCTTGTTTCATGTGTATATCCTTCAATTTTACTGTGAATTTTGTCACATTTATTTAATTGTATATACTGATAATATTTAGTGCAATGAGCTGTAATTAGAAAATTTTATGGAGCTAGAGAAAAAATGTTGCTCCCTCAGTAACAAAATGAAGCAGTCGGCCTGCGATGAGCACGAGAAGACTCCCGCACGTAAAACATAAAATTAATTTCAAAATGTTCTCATAAACTTTCTCACTGGATAATATCTTGTATTTGCTAACTTTCATGAAGTTCTAAATTTTATTTTATTTTATTTTATTTTTCCCTTTTTACCATTGCTTCTAATATTTTCTATTGGTTGAAGTATTAGACTCCCGCACGTAAAACATAAAATTAATTTCAAAATGTTCTCATAAACTTTCTCACTGGATAATATCTTGTATTTGCTAACTTTCATGAAGTTCTAAATTTTATTTTATTTTATTTTATTTTTCCCTTTTTACCATTGCTTCTAATATTTTCTATTGGTTGAAGTATAATAGAAATTCTACTCATGAATTTTTTGGAAATTGCTTTTTATATTTTTCATGATAGATGAATATTTCAGTTTAAAAACCACATCATCATATTTTGCAAGTAAAGTAGGCTACTATTTTCTGGCATTGCAGACTTAATACCAAACTTTGAAATTGTTGTTTATTTTCAACACTGTATGTTCACAGTATGACCTTGACTGATCTACCAAATTATGCTGGCCAGATGGTGACTGGTTACTATATTTTTAAGAGGAAGTACAACTAGGCAACCATCCTCTATACAACACTAATCAGGGAGAAAAAATGGAAGGCCTTGTAAGATAACAAGAGTTGATAGGATTGATGAAAGTGGAAGCAATGCCTCGTAGTCACTAAACCTTCACCTCACCAGTTACACTAAGACTTCTGCCCTACCAGTCACTGTTGACATTACTATGGTGTTGTCATAATAATTAATACCGCATCACTGGCTCTTACACCTGAGGAACTGCAACAGTCAGTCAACAGTTTCAAGGATGCATATGACCTTTTTGGCCTCACCATCAACGCCAAAAAAACCAAGGTACTTGCTCAGCCTGCACTAGGGACGAACATTCCAGAATTTAAGGCTGTAGTCATCTCTACACTTCGCTATGGCTGCGAAACGTGGACCTAATACCGCCGTGACATCAAAAAGCTGGAGCGCTTTCACCAGCAAAAACTACGCTCTGTCTTTAACATCAAGTAGGAAAACTACATATCTAATGTTGCAGTTCTCAAGAAAGCATGTGCTAAGAGTGTAGAAGTATTGGTCGTTGGCCATCGCCTCATATGGGCAGGACATGTGCGCCATACGAATGACACCAGACTACCGCGCCAGGTCCTCTTATGGTGAACTTAGCTCTGCTTCAAGACCACGGGGTGCCCTCAAAGACCAACTGAAACAAATTGAAATTGTTGTTTATTTTCAACACTGTATGTTTACAGTGTGACCTTAATTAATCTACCAAATTACATGCTGGTGACTGTCAAGAACCGTTTACTTTGGCGGCAAAGTGTCTTTGCTTCAGTTCAACACTTTGAACAAGAACGCCGCATACATGAAGATACTAAGAGATAGGAACACAGATTTCGCCAAACCCAGCCAAGATCTCCCCCGCACCTCAGCTGCACGACGTGTGGACGTATGTTCTATGCAAGAATTGGCCTGTACAGTTACCAGAAGTTTAAACACAAACTACTGTGAATTGAAGTGAGCTATTAGCCAGGAAATCTAAACTCAGAAACGAGTAACTGCCGACGACAAATTAATGGTTGAGAAACACTTTGTTTGTTAGCAGGGAAAGAAACTTACATTTTCACTCACTGTATGCAGCTTATTTGGAAGACATAGTAAGACTGACTCCTTGAAACTACTCTTCCTTCAGATAATGTACTCACCCGGTGGTCATGATTGTTAAGGCGTCAAGTCTTTATATTCTGACGCCATGATTAGTTGGTTCGAGTCCTGTTGGCAGAAGAATATTTCACCATCTGAATTAGTGATGCAAATTCCAGTGCCTCGGCTGACACTGGTGTGCACAGTGCCAGTGCCAAACGCGTCACCGTCCCAAAACACTGGTGCCGCGGCACTGTCAGCGCTACGATGACTACTTATTCATTGGACTCGTATAAAAACGTTTATGCTTCATGTATTGACGAAAAAGGAACTACACATAGATATACCGTAATTTATATTAATATTTATATGCAAAATACTACAAAAGAACCCTCAAATAAGTTTTCCATTCACATTCAAGAACAGTATTTTGTTCACTTCATTTGCTGACAGTCTGTTAGTGAAAATTTCACCAGGTTTTGAAAACACACCTTCGGCAGGCGTGGATGTTGCTACAACACACAACTTCCGGACAGCTAAATAGTAAAGGTTAGGAAACTGAAGCTTTCTTCCCAACCACCATTTTAATGGATCTGCCTGCCTAGCTATTAAGGGGTCTTCCAGATACGATGAAGCATTTGCCATTTTAAAAATGTTATTGTCGATTTAAAAGATGTACAAGATTTACAGATATCTCACACTGCTATGTACTGGTTTGTATCATCTGGAGTGAAATTGCTCCACAAAGGGCTAGATTTTTTCTATCTGCCATTGACGCGGAATTCAAGACAATCGATAATATAACGAAAGAGAATAAAGCATAGCGTGGCATGCTCCGCCAGCACTTGGTAGATTCACAACTAAGTATTTATTTATTTTCCACCTAGTCAATACAATGATTGCTTAAGGCAATTTAATGGTTAAAAGTGGTACATGTTTCGTATATTATACATCTTCAGCCACATAACACTGTTTAGATGAAAAATACATAAATTGACAAAGTAATGCTTTAGAGGAAGTGTCCTTAAAATTAATTTTTGGCAAACTAGTTTTTAATACAAAATGTGGTAGATAATTATAATGAGTTAAATGATTCCTATGCATTGTTTCACTACATACTAATTCCATACTTAGAAAATAAATCCAAAATGTTTGCAGATGTTGGCAAAATCACTGATGGGCTTGCATTTTCGAAATTCATGCGAGGACTTTCCATCGGCTATCAAAGTGCCTTTGTACCAATGGCGTCTTCTGAACGGATGTAATAAGCAAAACCATGTGGTGTGGAACACGTTGCTCCTGAACAACTATCAGTCAGTCCTGGCATGGCTCAACATGCTTAGCGCAGTCAATAATTTTAATGTTCTTAGTCAATGATTCCATTTCGGCCTCGAAAAGCACATCGTTTATGAGATTTTGTGCAAAGACATGTTGTTTCCCTTGAAGACCACGTAATTTATGTGCAACATATTTACCATAAACATCAAATGCATATTCGGAACGGAGAGCTTTTAATTTCTCTCCAACTAACTGCAGCACTTCAGTGGTTTGGTCGATTTCTTCACAGGCCTTCCTCTTCCTTCTTATTGAAGACAGGCTGGTGGAAAAAGATGAGCCACACCTTGACACACTACCGGATCTAACTTTCCCAGGTGCTGAAATGACTTCCAGGGTTAGACATTGATTCTGTAGATGGCTCCTCTTGATCCTTTTGATTAGACTCCAGTTCCTCACCTCCCTACAAAGAAGAAATATTAACACGTTCACTGCGTATTAGCAGAGCATGACATACCTGCCAACCTGAGCAAAATATTTGTGTGGGACTCTTTAAAAGTTGTAATTATCAAACTTTTTTACGTTGGTAGGACGAGTTCTATCGAACTCGTGGACTTATCCCACTCACGCGCCTGGTGCGTGACCTGCGCGGTGGTTGAAATCGAGAAGTAATACTGGTCACCAGATGGATCACGCGCCACGCGCGTTGGTAGTTTACTGTGCATTATTTACCGCGGACAGCAAACAAATGCATAAAGTATGTTACAGACATAAATATATTCATATTTACACTTCTCTATTACAGAATTTGACAAACAAAAATGAAATACTTTGGCTAATTGGGTAGGTCTCGTGATGTTGAAGCAACCACATCGTCGGCCATCAGAAAAAAATATAAATAAAATGATAACATAAGCATCACGACACAGTCAAAAATGGTTACTGCACGTTCCTTCAAGTTACTTATAAATGTGATGAGGAATAAGTGACAATTAGAAGTTCTTTCGTGTTATACACATATATGATGCAAGAATAAATGAAAATTACAAGTTCAGTTCTTTTACTGAATATATTGCAGTAGTGGAATTTATTTATTTCAAAAGTGGAACCACTCGTAATTCTCCTGAAGAATTAATAAACAGAAAATGCAGTGTCTTAGCTCATATTTAAGTGGTCTTGCTGCTCAAAGATCCCATAAAATGAATGATGGACGTATGACAACTCTGGAGAGGAAATATGCGGGAAACGGAATACGCATGCACAAATATGGCTACGGATGAATCTGCTAGTAGACTGGACTTACATGATGTGCGGGATGACAATTAGAGCCTTTCTTACCATGCAGGAAACCTGTGATTTACATTTCCTAGCAACCGTCACATGACGCGCTAGGCGCGTGCTCTGCACGTGCTTATAAAGTAGCGTCACGCGCCCAGCGCTTGATCCACATTGAACGTGTTAATTATTTACATTTTATCAACAGAAGTTTAATTTATTAAGGCTGTTAAACTTTGTTGTTTATGATTTAAATGCTGATTGTAACTTTTATCCTTTTTTAGTTTGCAAAAACCCGAACAAGACTGGATTGACATAGCAAACGATTTCTACAGAAAGTTGCAGTTCCCCCATTGCTTAGGTGCAGTTGATGGTAAACACGTAAGAAATGTACCATCGGCTGACAGTGGATCCTAATATTTCAATTATAAGAACACTCACAGTATCGTGCTTATGGCGATCGCTAATGCTAACTGTGAATTTATTTATTGTGATGTTGGAAGAAATGGTAGAGTTTCTGATGGAGGTGCTATTCAAAACACAGTGTTTTTCAAGAGACTTACAAATGGTAGCCTTAGTATTCCTGCACAGAGAAAAACTCTGAATGGTAAACAAGTGCTACCCTATGTATTTATCGGTGATGAAGCCTTTGGAATGCGCCGAGACTTCCTGAAACCTTACTCCAATCATGCACTGGATCATGAATCAAGAATTTATAATTATTATTTATCAAGGGCTCGACGCGTAATTGAAAACACTTTCGGAATCATGGCTTTCCGTTTTCGACTTCACCTGATGGCCATTAACTTGAATGTACACAATATTGAAACCATGTTTATTACTTGCTGTGTGCTCCATAATTTTTTAAGGAGATATTGCAATCAGAACTATACATCATATGATGTACCCAATAGCGAAAATATAGAAGACGGTTCAGTGGTGTTGGGAGACAGGTGTAACCCAGAGATCAATGCACAACCTGCAACTTGGGAGACATGGGCTTATTCTGGAAGAAGCAAAGCATGTAAGGGACAAATTTAAAACGTACTTTAATAACAAAGGAATGGTACCATGGCAGGACAAGGCCATCATGTAAAGGGAAGATTATGAATTGCATTTATTTTTAAATCATTTGCATTCTGGAGATGTACAGTAAGTTATAGGTCACAACTTGTTGTGAACTTTGTGAACTAACACCTGTTTGAATAACATTTTTATGCTTTACTGTCAATTATAGAGCCTCTGTGGCTCAGACGGTAGTGCATCGGCCTCTCACCGCTGGACACCGTGGTTCAAATCCCAGTCACTCCATGTGAGATTTGTGCTGGACAAAGCGGAGGTGGGACAGGTTTTTCTCCGGGTACTCCGGTTTTCCCTGTCATCTTTCATTCCAGCAACACTCTCCATTATCATTTCATAGTATTTATCAGTCATTACTAATCACCTTGGGAGTGGCGACCCCATTGTAATAACAGCCTATATATGATTCATTCATTACAGCCCTGACCCGGTCAAAGACTGGAAATCAGGTTGTAGGTTTTCATTTCATTTTCACTGTCAGTTATACCATATGTGAAAAAAAAAATTAAAACCATGTCACAATATAAAATAAAGAGATGTAAAAGACCTCACATTGTTTGGTATACTACTTACCTCATGTTCTATATCTTTTATGTTGTTTATTGTTTCTCGAGGAAGTTCTTGATCGTTCAGGAAAGAAAAGAGATCGAAATTCGAGAGCAAAGGTTTATAAGTATCTTCTGCAGAGGCCCCAGAACACATTGATTTCTTCATTTTCAACACCTCTTTACGATAAACAGTGCAAATAGTGTTTATCTTTTTTTTTTTTTTTTTTTTTTTTTGCAACAGTATCTCGGGTTGCCTCTTGGTCCACTTCTTTATATTTATTAAGCAGGCTGGAGTATGCCTCACCTTTTTTCACCCTGTCACTATAATTTTTCGATTTTACTTGTATCCCGCATAAACCAACTGAATTTGGTCAAACCCATGTGAAATGTACAACACCCAACCAAATTTGTACAAAAGATGTACAAACACCCTAAGTGAAGAAAGAGATCATCAAAATATTGTTACCAATAACACTCCATCTGTTTCATTACTCTAATTTATTTCAGGATGGCCTAATAAAAGCACACACACACACACATATTCAAACACAAACAATTCTAACCAGTTATGAATTGCCACATTAATTACCAATCTATTTAAAAATCTCTCTACCTTATGGCACAGCAAGGGTCCAGCCCGATCCTTTACCTGGGATACTAATCCTTACTTTCACTTTCCCAAAGTCCAGTCCTCCTACAGCCACTGTGCGTAGACAGCTGGATTTGAACGCAGTGCCACTGGCTATACAACACACAACGACTGTCTGTTGGTTCGACTCCACTTATACTTCACACAGTCACATGCAGTGAGCAACCAAACAGCTCAACAAGATTCAACAACTGAACAATACTCACAACAGTGAACATTAACACAGCTCCATTTACCTTCACACTCCCGGCAGCGACTTCCCTCCCTGACTCACGCAGAAATACATGAACACACAGTATAGTCTTTCGTTCTGCCGATCCAATCCATACACTCTCTGATCTCTCCGACACCACAACAACAACAACAACAACAACAACAACTCCTGGTTCAAACCTCGGTGGGATGCTAGTGACAGCCAACACCTCTGTCACCTTCAGCCCAGCCACCGAAGCCCAACTCACTGAGTGTCACACTGGCTCCACCTCGGAGCCCAACTGTTGCTCACTCTAACACTGACTCCTACAAGGAGTCCAAATCTGACTGTCCGCGACTAGCCTCCCTTTTTATAGATTGCGTGATTTGATCCAGAAATTTCACGATGTCACTCCAGGTTGTCTGAGTCACCAGCCCCTTCCTGAAAGTACCTGAAAAACGACTCAACACATGGTGAAAGAGTGTCAAAACCAGGCTAATCAAAGAGATTTTAATAACTTCCTGACTGTGAAAACAGGTAACACACTAATATAAATGTTTGTATATTCTTGTGCTTATGTATTGTAAGTTGCTGTACCATATGCTAAATAAATGTGTTTCTTTGCTTCCAAGAACACCATACGGTTGTCAGTGGAATCATATCTCATCCATCCGTTTTATTACTGTTGAAGTACGATTTTTAATTTAATAAATAAAGAAATCTTTGTTTCTTGTGTTGATTCTTATCCTACCCTTCCCATAACAAGAATGAAGACCTTTCAAGAATGACTTCCTCAATAAGTATAGACCAGGCATGTCAAGATCACGAGCTGACTGACAGTTGTGTGTGCATGAGAAACAGTTGTTACGAGCCCTAGCCCATGACGTTTTCAGATAGCGCAAGCCTGGAGGGGTACATTAGTGAGCTGCAACAGAGCGAGCGCAACATACTGTACGTACTGTACGGAGAAGGTACATCGTAATTATCGCAAGAGTTACCAAATGTTACAAGTAACTAATCTCATTTTGTTCCGTATTGAAGATACACGAATGTTTTCGATGAATGACGAAGTAAGGTGGCTAACAAGCGTTCGGGCCATAGTAGAGCGCTCGAGTTATAGGAGAGCGATCGGTGTTCGTTGAATGCTCCTCTCGTACTAGTAGATAAACTCTGGCTCTAACCAGTAAGCCTGTCATAATTTTAAGCGTCAAGATGAATGTTCATGATGGCACAACACTGACAACCCCAAGTAAAAGCTCGGACACTGTTTCTGCTGATGCAAGACAAACTGTCAAAAATATTTGCTGAAAATAAAATTAAATCAGGAGTTTGTAGTAGTAGAAAAAAGGGAAGTACATTTCAAGCTATGCTTGGACTAAATTCGGAGAGGTAAAAGGTAAAAATATTTTTAAAATACACGGGAGTTGTCTAGTGCTTCTCTTGTAAAAGAATTATTTTTTTAAGAAGACAGCTGGGTCTTCGGTTCCTGCAAGGCACATGTGTGTTCAATCATGTTTTCTAGTATGAATAAAGTTCATGTAACACCTGAGATGAAAGAAAATTTTCAAGATGCTTGCTGGATGTTCGGCCATTTAATATGTTCAGTGGTCCACAGTTCACAAACTTACTTCAGAAAGCCTGGGGAAAAGGGAGCTCGCTTTCAAACATATAACTGTACTTCTCCAGAAGATCTTCAACAGCATATTATTTTTGCATATTTAACTTATAGGGAAAACTGTAAAATCACAAACATGGGGAATGTACGGCAATAGATCTAGAAGAATTAAACTTTTCAGTTGTAAAATAAGGTGAGTTATTTTTTAAATACAAATAAGTAACAGACTCCATATATAAAAGTTTTTCTGTCTACTGTGTTATTTATTGTAAATATTTTATTATTTAAAGTCACTTTCTTTGTTGTTTGGGCCTACTGAGGACCATGGGGCTCGTATCTTCTCGTCACTTGGGCCTTCTGTTTTTTCCTCTTCCAGTACTCTTTTATTTTATGGCTATGGGCCAGCTTTCTTTCCCCCATCCACATAAGTCACCTAGTCCCTGTATTCTTCTTACTAGCAAGTGACGTTGGAAAAATTCCCAGCTGGATGGCTTGCCGAAACTGTGGGTGATCAACTGATCATGTATGGACTCATGTAGGAATCCCAGTTGTTCTAGGTCTGACTTGACAAAAGAGATTCACTTGTTCCTGGATGCCTTCCCTCTACCTGCCATAGCAAAGATCCTGCTGGTAAGGCTGCAGGGTTTCATGCAGGTTAGGTGCCTATAGAAGACCAGGCGCCTTTTCCTTACACACATTACGATGTCGTCCTGATGTTCGTACAGCTTGTGCCGAATTCTGTAGGTGCCTCCCTCTTCTCTCAGTATTCTCGTCAGGATCTCCCTTTCCTTAAGTTCTAGTTTCCTAAGAAGGCCTTTCCTGGTCATCACGAGAAACTCAGATGCATAGAGAACAGATGGTTTTACTACTGTATTAGTGGCCGAGTTTGAGGTTCTTGGAGAGATACTTTGATGTATAGATGCTTCTGCAGAAGTGGTAGGTCCTCTCAAACTTAAAGTCACTATTATATACTGTATTTAAATCATTTAATATCCCCACCCGACCTTAGGAACTATGGTTGTGGGAAAACCTAGAAATCTACAATTAGATGCTTTTTCTGCAAGTTTTCAGTTATCTTTGTAGGGTTATTTTCCCCCACACAAACTACTATCTCCACTCATTCATTCTATTATTTCATAACTAACTATTAACTGAGGATAAATAAATTAGCCCTGTTTTCACTTCTGCAAATATTTTCCAGGAAATAGTTTTAAATTGCAAATAGTGCTTTATTTTTTTTTATCACAGGTTAAATTAATTTCATGCATTACATACATTTTCTGAGGATTTTCTTAAATTTGTATTTACTTTACTGAGCGAGTTGGCCATGCAGTTAGGGGTGTGCAGCTGTGAGCTTGCATTCAGGAGATAGTGGGTTTGAACCGTACTTTCGGCAGCCCTGAAGATGGTTTCCCTTGGTTTCCCACTTTCGCATCTGGAGCTACACCTTAATTAAGACCACGGCCGCTTCCCTTTCACTCCTAGCCATTTCCTATCTTATCGTCGCCATAAGACCTTTCTATGTCGGTGTAACGCAAAACATTACAAGATATTAGTTTGAATTCTATTTTCTATTTTAATTTTCTATTGCAAACAGTAAAGCAAATTGTAAAAAAAAAAAAAAAAAAAAAAAAGTACTTTTTCAACCTCATTTTCCAATTGTGTTTCAATTTGTTTTTGAAGTAAATGTATTTAGTCAAGATCAATATTACACATAAATAGAACTTGAATACAGTATTTGTACACTAAATTATCTTAGACTGTTTCAGTCTGACTAAAGTACATAAATGATTCTCTGAGAGAAATATATTTTCTGCTGTATCCATGAGATGGCGTCAATAAAAATAGATGGAAAGCGCTAGCAATTGAATGAAAACTGTCATTAATAATCTAGAAAGTGACACGACGCTTGCAAAGAATAACAACAAATATTGATATTACAACATATATATTGATGTTATAACATATAATAATGGCAATTAAAACTGAAGATAACTAATTGAATGAATAAATGAATAAAATTATATATTTTACACTCAGATGCTACTGTTAGCTTTACTGCATGGGTCACACAACTATTCCAGACGAGACTGTTTTTGTGGTACAGTTATACGTATCAGAGTTTGAAAGCGAGTACTCCCTTTGGCTGGGGAGCGATCGGTGGGGCGATGCCGAGCAAACAAAGGCCAAATCTGAATGTGAGCGATTACACGCGAATAGAGTTTGGGAAAACTGATCTCCAATATCTTAACGCATCGCTCCCTTGCAGCACTCTGGTGTACATTACACATTACTCTGTACAATACATATATATATATTCTTTCATATAAGGACATAAACAATTAAATATGTTCAACATGGCATTTGCATAAAATGAGCAAAATAACATGCTTTGCAATCACCGTGTACCAGGAAAATAAATAATAAGACTATTTTAAAGGTTGCCAAAATAAAAGGCCTTTATTATTTCAGAGGCTTAACATGCTCAACTCTCGTATGAACAATTATGAAGCAGAATAATGCAGAATACTCTGCCACTACTATATCGCTTCTGTAGCAAAATGTCATACTTTTATAAACTTGAACAAAATAAAATAGGCTTTGATAAAAGCAACTATGTTAATACAGAAGTACACAAGCACACCCTAACAAATTACTGTGCCAATCCTTATGCCAAAGCCTATGAAGCTGTATGTTTCAACCATTACATGTAGAGCAAAACAGATTACTGGAGCCTATCATCGACAGGTGTGCACAGGCCTGAGTCAGCAACGCGGGGAAGTACAAGCCGACTGAGGGGAAGAGACTTGTGTCCCTGTGCACAGGCATTTCTGGCATGGGCACTCTGCTCACAGTTGGCAAGGTTTGACACCCATAATGCAAACACACAAGACATCCACCCTCTGAAAAAAAAAAAAAAAGACCAAGAAGCAGAAACAAATTTGTAAGGTACAGAAATACAACTGGAAAAGCTGCATTGATAGCCCATCTTGTTGAACGGTACTGTCCCTCTCTAATACAACACATATGTATATTCTTTCATATAAGGACATAAACAAATATATGTGTTCAACACAGTGTTTGCATAAAATGAGCAAAACCATACATAAGCTTTGCAATCACCGTGTAGCAGGAAAATAAATAATTAGACTACTTTAATGGTTGCCAAAATAAAAGGCCTTTATTACATTGCCATTGTATTTATCCTTATGTACCAGGCGAGTTGGCCATGCAGTTAAGGATGCGCAGCTGTGAGCTTGCATCAAAAATGGGTTCGAGCCCCACTGGCGGCAGCCCTAAAGATGGTTTTCCGTGTTTCCCATTTTCACACCAGACAAATGCTGAGGCTGTACTTTCATTAAGGCCATGGCCACTTTCTTCCCATTTCAAGCCTTTCCTATCCCATCATCACCATAAGACCTATCTGTGTCGGCGCGATATAAAACAAACTGTAAAAAGAATACACTAGTAATAATATTTTTTTTAATGAGGGAGTGTGGAAAATCTTTCATGAGAGACTTGTGAAGGGTTCTCACTCCACAAGCATGTGGGATTCTTACCCACTAAAAACCACACACCCTTTTCCCACAATGTGCATCTCTGCCCCAGAACCACTCTCACATTACTTCAGGGCAACATTGTGCTTTTGCCCTATCAGGCTTCTTCTTGTTCTCCTTACTCAGCTCCTACATATAAGAACAATCAGGATCCTGATCTATCTTTCTTTCAGGTATGAGATTTTTAGGCTGATGATGCCCTCATTATGGGTGAAACATGTAAACATGTCCCTATATCTAATATGTTAATTACTATTTCTTAAATTTAAATAAAAAACTCTTATGTATTGAACAGGTGGAATTTATAATCTGGTATTATTATTTGACTTTAAGTACATTTCAATGCAGACCATGACATGAGATATGTAAAATGTAATCATATGTTAGAAAATCTTTTATATTCTTAAGTTTATCTTAAGGCTCAACAAGTATACTTCTCCAGCCTAAAAAGAAGACCCCTTACACCGATTTTATTCGTTAACTTGGACATTGACTTGCTGGAATTTTAACCCAACATGAATGAACATTTTATCTCATCATCATAATCATCATATATATTTTAACTAGCTGATGTACCCGTGCTTCGCTACGGAATTCTAAATTTTATACAGAATTCTAGGTTAGGTAGTGTAAACGATGTGAGCAAGATTGTATTAAGTTGCATAGCTCCTAACGTCGCCCTAGAAACACGACGGGGAAGTCACCAACTTCTTTCCTCATATGAAGACTGGGTTAGGGAATTTTCATTGTAATGGTAGGCCAGCTTGCCTACCGTCAGTCACAATCAGGTGGGAGTTTTCATTATAATGGCAGACACTCACTCTCTGCCTGCCTGCCTTTATAGATTCTCAGGAAGACTCTCTTAGTGGTTTCCCCAACTGAAATGAACATGGGTCATTACAATGACGTCAGTAGGAATGGTGCGATTCAAAGCAATGCTTTCATATGAAATACTCCATCAAATGAAAAACCACACATTTTCTCACTTTTAACGAACAGTACTATGCTGCCGAACTGACAGTCCAAAGCTACAGAGCTTGAATGACCAAAACGCAGACATCCGTGATCCGTGAACAATCTTCGTCTTTTTTCCGGTGGGGGGATTCGAATAGTGGATAGTCCCGGGGCAAAACTATGCCCGTTTACTTATCTGTTTCCTGGGAGTACCCGATGAGTTGGAAAATCTCAATTCACTACACTGGCGGGGGAAAGAACTATCTGACATGGAGGCAATTTTTCCTCCAAGCCAGAAAGAAACCACATCTTCGCTGCTAATTTGGAATAAAATTAATGTAGATTTAATAAAAGTGAAGAGGAAGAAGCTTTTCTTAAGAAACGGCTCATTTCAGGTTTGAATTTTGAGTTATTTAGTGAATTGTGGTACTTTAATTTGGAATAGGCCTAAATTGTAATTCTAGACCAGTTCATACTACTACTCCTACTACTACTAACTGATTCTCTGACTTAAGTGCGCACACTGCTCATTCAAAACAGCGCGTCAGAGTAGGTATAGAATAGCTGGCATACTATGATGAACCAGTGTGTTACGTACCAGCTGTATCAAAAAATGTATGAACCAGAGGAATAGCATGCTAAAGAAGAAAGTTATCTAACTCCTCAGCTATTTCCCGCCAATATTCAGTTAGGCTGTTATACTCGGTACGCAGCAGTAATCCCATCTATTGGAGTTGAATGTCAGCATAAGAGGCAAAGAACATTACAACAAACAACGGCCAGTGTAATGTTATTGTTGATCAATGTTACGCGCTTTCGATATTGTAGGCCTTCACATTATTAATTGCCTTCCGGTTCTGAAATACCACTCGTATCATAGTCGGTACAGTAAAACTGAATAAAACATAAATGATCGGAAATTGTATTCTCTATAACTTTTGTTATGTTATAGACCAGTTCATACTACTACTCCTACTACTACTACTACTACTACTACTACTAACTGATCGTCTGACTTAACTTTTCCATAGGACGAAGAACACAGGTATTTAAAAATTAAATTTTAGGTGCCTTCCCCTAAACTACCATTTCACCTGGGGTGAATAACATTGTTTATAGCTTAAACTGTAGTTTCTTATTCCCCGACTCTATATACCGATTTTCATTAAATTCTGTTTACCCATTTTGTCGGGGCTCGGCGTTGATATGGACTTAGCAACAAAAATCCAAATTCATGAATATCTGTGTTATCGTAGCCGGTATAGTAAAAATGCTTAAGACGTAAATGTTCATAAATTTAATTCTATATAACTTCAGTTATGTAGTATTTATTGATATGACCACTAATAATATAAATATTTGAGAATTGAATTTTAGGCCTTCCCCTAAACTACCATTTCACTCAGCGTGAATAAAATGATTTATAGCCTAGATTGTAGCTTTACATACCAATTTTTATTAAATTCTCTTCAGCCGTTTCCTCGTGATGCGTGTACATACAGACAGACAGACAGACAGACAGACAGACAGACAGACAGACAGACAGACAGACAGACAGACAGACAGACAGACAGACAGACAGACAGACAGACAGACAGAAATTATGGAAAAGTAAAAACTGCATTTTCTTCTTACTGTGGACATGATCGATACAGAAATGCCATTCTTTTCAAATTCTGAGCAATGTACAGAAAAAACTCTTATTTTATATATATAGATTGTCCTGTCAATTTTTGTTAAATCTTTGCTGAAGATGTTCCATAATTGGAATGAAACATGTTCTATTTAGTATCACACTTAGAGATCAAGCTGGATTATGTCATATAAACAATAAACTAGCTATAAGAAATTGTACAAGTATTGGAAGGTGGGAATTTCCTTGTAACATAACCTTAGTTGTGTTGAGCCAATACAGGACAAAATATGAGATTTATACTCGGAAGTCATCTCTTGCTGGATTTTGGACCTTTTACATTGCTCATTAATCTGCTTAACACAATAGTTATTTTCTCTGCCTTGTCTACCATACATTTTATATGATCCCTGAATGTAAGTTTGGTATGGTATCAAGTAACACGCCAAAATACTTTATACTTCTAAATGTTTCAATCACTGTTTGTCCAACCTGCATTGGAATGATGGTCATAATTTTTTCTTGGCAAAAGAACGATCTCTGTTTTATGATCTGCTAGAAGTAATCTGTGATTCAGCATCCATTCTTTAACACATCGTATCACTTGATTTAGCTTAAACTGAGCCAGCTCCAAATCTCGAGTTACTATCAAAACAGCTACGGTACATCATCAGCATAACCCACTAGCACAGTGTCTTCCGGCATCTCCAATCATGACAAGCCGTAATACATGATGTTCCAAAGATTTGGTCTAAGGATAGACTCTTGTGCTGCACCAGCTGTGAGACATTTCATTCTCTATCTTCTGTATAATATACTAGAATGCGATCTTTCAAATAGCTTCTCATTATGCGCAAGAGATAAGGTTTCTTGAAGCACTTCCAACATGTCATTCTATCTTGCTGAGTTGAAAGTGTTCTTAACATCCAAAGTCACAAGAAGTGTCACTTTACGAGAATGATGATTACCCATTTGCGCATTTTCTGCTGTGTTCACTATATCATGCACTGCACCAATATTGTAGAGTGTCCTCATCGAAATCTGTGTTGACAATAAGATAGATCCCCAGATGTTTGGACTACTGATAAAATTCTTGGCTGAAAAAGTTTCTCTAAGCCTTTTCCATCAGTATCCAGCATATTGAATGCCTATGTCCCCCAGATTTCCCTTTCCTTATTAGAACTAATCGAGCTATTTTCCAGTCAGGACTAAAAACCCCTGACATCAGGTAGTTGTTATATAGATTTAGCAGCATCTCTGGACAGAATTCTATTATCATCTTTAATATCTCTGCTGGAATGCCATCTGATCCTGTGGCCTTTTTATTTCTGAGAGAACTAATTGCTGTCATTAACTTTTCTGATGAAAAAAGTAGTATATCATCTATATCCTTCTTGTCCTCATCATCAATCCTCAATGATCTGAGAATAGGGGATTCACTACCGGTATATACTCCGTGGTTTTTGAGTCCATAATTGAATTTGAGAGATTCTCAAGTTTCTTCACAACGATCTTATATCCTAGTCCGCCTTAGCCAGTTTCCACCATTTGTCGACTTTACTCTTTTTAATTGCTTTTTTGAGTTCTTTCTTTGCTGACTTAGAGTGAGTGAAGTATCTTCTTGATCGATTCACGCCCTCTGTGCCTTCCGTCTAAGCGACAAACATCTTTTCAGTTCAGCAATTTCTTTGGTCCACCAGTACGCTGAACGTTTTCTGTTTCGTGGTGTGTTTCTGGGTATAGACAAATCACATGCTCTCTGAATGAGCTGCATGGAGAGTTCAACACATTTCTCAGCCACTTCATTTCCCTTGTAGCCATAACACTTTCCTGTTATACACTCCATTCCATTCTTTAAAACATCAAGAAATGTATTTCTGTCCATACTATCTATATTTCAACGTGATTTACATAGTGCAATATTTAGCTGCGGAGTATTATTAAGAACATGAAAAATAATGTACTGGTGATCACTTCCCACTCACCATCCATTGATTTTCGACACCGTGTCCTCTGAAGCAAAAGTCACGTACGGTATAGTTACTTTACAACCTGGTCACCGAAAGGTTGGCATATTCCCAACATAATAAAAATAACACAAGACTGACGTATCTGAGCACCTTCAAATACCACCAGACTGAGCCAGGATCGAACCCGCCAGAAGGCCAGTGCTCTACCACCTGAGCTACTCAGCTTGAAAGCCATATTCATCATTCAGTCACTTTATGGTACAAGGGCAAAGCAATTGAAGAACTCGTTCCTAAAAAACAAGTTCAGTTCAACATTGCTGCAAACGAGTTTATTCTCCCCAAGTGTAGCGTTCAGGTTACGATAGCAGCTGGTGGAACAAACCATTTTGAAAACAAGTTCAGTTTAAAGATAAAAAGACAAAGGCATTCCTGATCTGTGTGAAAACACATTCAGTCCGTATACTGATCTGCCATAAAACACATTCAGTCCTTCTCGCATGAGTACTAGATATTTTGTCATGTGCAGGCTTCAGATAATTATGCATTTTAAAATGCCTAAATATGCACAAAAGTGTCAAAATATGAACTAAAAATCAATCAATCAATATCAATCAGTCAGTACTGATCTGCATTTAGGGCAGTCGCCCAAGTGGCAGATTCTCTATCTGTTGTTTTCCTAGCCTTTTCTTAAATGATTTCAATGACATTGGAAATTTATTGAACATCTTCCTTGGTAAGTTATTCCAATCCCTAACTCCCCTTCCTATAAATGAATATTTTTCCCAATTTTTCCTCTTGTATTCTAACTTTATCTTCATATTGTGGTCTTTCCTACTTTTAAAGACACCACTCAAACTTATTCGTCCACTAATGTCATTCCATGCCATTTCTCCGCTGACAGCTGACAGCTCGGAACATACCACTCATGATATAGATGTTGATTCCCATAGGGAACATGGAATATTTGTCCTGAATGAGTAAATTTATAATACCAATATAATGGTCCGTTATTGGACATTATAAATTTTCCAGGTAACTCATTTTTGGTTGCCTGCATTTTGCCCTCGTGTGCTTAGTTGGACTCATCAGTTGGTACTTAGCACACCTACCATGATTCAAGGCTAGTGCATACCGTGGAGGCATCATCATCATCAAGTCGGTTATTTCATTCCCACTCCTCATACAAGGAGTGGGCGGGTCATCAGCTATACTAGTAGCTCTTTGGCCGTGGGTTATGAGGAAAAGAAGCTAAGAAAAAATAAAAAGTGGGTGTATGTGTTGTACATACAAGAATAGGAGGAAAGATATAGGACCAGCGCAAAGGCATCGCGACAACAAGCCGGGCCCCAGGGAAGACACACAAAGCACCCCGCGCAAGCAGACCCCCACAAACACCAGAGTAATAATTACAAGAAAGTGATTTGCGTATCTCGAGCACGCAATACCGAAAAAGAGAAGGTGTTACATAGCGTTACATACAAGAGTTTTTACATATATTGTGCTAGTACAGTTTGCAGGTTCGATGTGAAGTTGGAGTAAGGAGTACTAGGGTAGTGTTGCGACATAAGGTAGTAGAGGGTTGTTGTAACTTTGTGATGGATGTGGCGAGAAGGAGAAGAAGGTCCAATATTGGGAGGGGTGGTAGGAAGAAGGTGGGGTGTGGAGCAGGTAGGTAAACAGCTTGCGGGGGTGGGGTGGGTGGCAGGGCGGGTTGGGGACTATGAGGAGTGTTGTTAGAAGGTGAGCGTACGGTACAGGGTGGGGAGTGAGAGTGCTCCACTCAGTAGGTTCGCCTG
This sequence comes from Anabrus simplex, assembly GCF_040414725.1. NCBI lineage: Eukaryota > Metazoa > Arthropoda > Insecta > Orthoptera > Tettigoniidae > Anabrus > Anabrus simplex. Next base: position 443,132,452 of record NC_090267.1, on the reverse strand, counting down.
TGGAGACGGACGCCGGTGGTTATCAGATGGTGTACATCGTCGTCAGAGGAGAGTTGGAGGCGTACCATGAACGTTGGGCCATTGGTGTTGAAGATGCGTTACACTCAACGGGCTGGGATGCCTGTCATTTGGAGTTCGCTCAGTATGTCCCGTTCTGTAATGGCAGGGTCAGTGCGTCAAATGACACAGCTCGGAGATGGAAGCTGCTGATGGGCTGGTGTTGCGGCGGCTGTGTGTCCTTGGGAGGCTGGCTGAGCTGCGGTGGTGGCATCCGGGTAGTTGGCAGGGGGTTGCTGGGGACTGCAATCCCGGAGCCGGAGAACATCGTGGACTAGGGACTCGGACTTGCGAAGTTCGGTGAGAATGAAGTGTCCCGTGAGAGCGATGTCCACGCCCATAATGAGGCAGGTATACATGTTTGAGTGGGTAGGCGACAGCCAACTAGGCGTCTGCCTATTTATTTTTCTTGGGTCGCCTGAGTTGCAGATGAGTTGAGGGCCACCCAGCCGAAAAAAAATCATGAGGCGTGTGACATGAGTGTGGCCCGTGGAGGCTCTAGGACCTAGGAGGATGTTTTCATTCCCCTCCCCAAAGGGGAGGGGCGGGCCACCTAGAAGGTAACGCCTTCTCTCTGGCCAAAAGATTTGGCGGGGTTCAGAGATTTGGTTGAGTTGGAAGATGGAAAAGGCGAGCTTTGTTTTTTAGGGAGATGTGGAGATGTGGCCTCTTGGCTAAGAATTAGTTCTGTTCTCGTGCTTTTTATTAGATTTTCTTACATACATTGGTTGGATACAAGTTACAAGTATTTTGAGTTGCAGTTTGTTGTTTATGTTGAGATTCGGCTGTTAGGGAGCAGTAGGTGTAGGATTTGCTGGTAGAAGGAGGTTATGATGGCGAGGGATGTGAGTAGCAGGAGGAGAAGGTGGGAATTGTTATGTGAGTTAGGTAGGTGGTATAGGGAGGGGAGACGGAGACGGTTACGAGATGGGTTAGGGCGGGTGGGGGATTGTGGGGGAGAGCAAGATGATTCCAGCCGATGGTGTCTTCTGAAGAGCTGAATCCCCTGTTGTATGAGTCGTTGGACATCTTCGGGTTGCTGGAGTAGGAGCTGCACCATGTAGGTGGGCCCGGCTGTGTTGTGGATCCTGGATGCTTTTTTCAGATTGAGTCCTGTTCGTTGTATTTCAAAGGTGATAAGTTCTGCTGGTATGGATGGGTTTACTCATCGAACAACGCAGCTGATGTTGGACTCAGGCGCTGGTGGTGGCAGAGTTGTTCTATTGGACTCGGGTGCTGGTGGTAGTGGTGTCTGTCTTCCTGTCTCTATGGTCATGCTGGTGGCGTCTTCCTCAATCGGTGGCCGGAGTGGGCTGGGAAGGGTAGGGATTAGGGGAGGCATCATGATAGGGGAAGAGTGGGTCATGACTGTGGTGGTTATGGGAGTATTGAGGGAAGTGTGGGCGGGAGTAGTAGCAACGGTGGTGGTAATGGTAGTCATAGGGGCGGTGTATGAATGGGATAGCGGCTGGGGTGCTGGGGTGTAAGGAGCTGGCCTTGTTCCTGGTTTCGCAGATTGTAAGGGTGGCTTGGTACCTGGGTTCGGTCCGAAGTCATTTTCCCTATGTGCAGGGCACGGTTCTGCATATCGTGGTAGTCCATTGATATATATGCCCCACCTCATAGCTTTTTTGACAGCTTCTTCGGTTGTGAGTTGAATTAGGACCCGGTCAGTAGGAATGAAGTTTTCTGATATCCTGGACAGGTTTAATACTGGCACTCCTTTGTTCTTGAGGTACTGGAGGAGCTCTCCATCTGTAAAAGCGAGATCTATGCCTGGGAGTATGCAGTTGGGCATGGTTGGGGAGGTCGACTTCCAGTTTGGTGTCAGGCCTAGTTTTGCTTATTGGCACAGCTGGGTACGATGTTAGAGATGAGTGTTCCCCAGCCGTAATAAAAATATGCGTAGATCGGTTTTCTGAGTTTGGAGAAGTGATCCCGTGGAGGCTACTACTACTATGAAACATTTTCATTACTCCCCTGAAGGGAGAGGTGGGCCTCTTAGACGGTTACGCCGTCTCTCAGGCCAGGAGATTTGTTACGGTGAAGGAGATGTGCGGAAAAGGTGAGGGGGTAGGCGGCCGTGGCCTATACTACGAATTGTCCCGGCATTCGCCTTAGTGAAGGAGAATGGAAAACCATGGATAACCATTCTCAGGACAGCCGACGGGCGAGGCCAGGCGAGAAATGCAGCACTGTGCCCCAGGCCCGTCTCCCGAATGCAGAGGCGTAGAGCCATGGTAGAGCAGTGACCACCTTTCCTCTGCTTGGTTGGCTGGTCAGAGTACAGAGCTTATGGGACAACAACCCACTCTGCATCTATTGACCCCGTGGAGGCGTGTGCGTGTGCAAAAAAATTTCATTCCCCACCCGGAAGGGGTGGAGCGGGCCACCTGAAGGGTTACGCACTCCCTCTGGCCAAGAGCTTGGGCGGGGTGGAGGAGATGTGTGGAAAGTGGAAGGTGGGAAAAGGTGATGTTAAAAAATATGGGAGGTAGAGGCCTCCTGGCTAAGTGAGGTGTAATGATACATATGCCTTTATTAGTAGATTATGAATTGAGTACAGTACAAGTGAATCATACAACTATACAGAGAAACTAGATTTAAAGAGTTGTGCTAGGGAAAAAGTAGAGAGCGAAGAGATGATAAAAGGAGGAGAAATGCGCAAGTGATGTAAGGAGAAGGCAAAGATTGTCGGAGGGCAGCAGATGAGGGAAAAAGGAACTGGATGGAGGTGGGGAAAATGGTGATTGGAAGTAGAAGATTGGGGAGGAGGGGTAGGCCGGGGACGTCGACGAGGTGAGGGTGGTCAATTCAAGGGTTGGGGAGGAGAGTGGGAATGTTCAACATGGTGGTGACGGCCGTAGAGGTATAAGCCATAATGGACGAGGCGGTGAACGTCTTCGGGCGTTGGTAGATGGAGCCACAGCAGGTATGTAGGTTCATCGGCGTTGAAGATTCAGGAGGCGCATTGTACCGGGAGTCCTGATTGGTGAAGGGTATGGGCAATGAGGTCAGAAGGGAAACCAGGGTCAACCCCACAGACGACACAGCTGGAAGTTGGCTGTTGTTCTGTCGGTGGTGGTGGTGGTGATGATAGGCAACGTGCTGTAGTTTCCTCGGCCGGCGGCTGTAGCTGAGCGGGATTTTGAGCAGGTGAAAGAGAAGCGGGGGGGCAGGAAACGTCATAAGGGGAAAAGGATGGGACATTACGGAAGTTGTGAGAGGAAAGTTAGGAGAGGTGTGGGCAGAAGTGGTGGTGGTGATGATAATGACAGGGGAGGTGTAGTGAGGAGGCAAAGGTAGAGGTGGTGAGCAATATGAAGAAGGTGTTGTTGCTGGAAACGAAGTGACTGATGCGGGCGTTTCTTGGTCGCTGTCGGGGAGTTGTGCCATGATGTTTGGGGGCGTAGCTACCACACGATGAAGACAATTGTTGATCAGAGCTCCATGATGAATGATGTGGTCCTGGTCGGCTGAAGAGGCCAAATAGAGCAGTACTATGTCTGAAGGCCCTGGGCCGGCGAGGAGCCGGGGAGTCACAGTGGACTCCAGATGGTCGAAGGGCAGTGAGAATATCCTCTTCCAGAATGTCGAGGTGGACATCACAAACGAGGCAAGTGTAGGTAGAGGGAAGGCTGACCTCCATCTCGGTCCCAGCCTATGTGCTTTATTATGGTCAGCGGGGTGCAAAATTATAGGTGAGGCGTCACCTGGCCGATGAAAAAGAGAACTGTGAGTCCACCCCTGTGGACATAGGCTACTTGAAGCCACCAGCAGTGCCAATGCACTACGAGAGACAATGTCTCACTTCCAAAAATTGATGCCTGCCTGGCCATCAGATGATATAGATGTTGATTCCCATAGGGAACATGAAATATTTGTCCTGAATGAGTAAATTTATAATAACAATATAATGGTCCATTATTGGACATTATAATTTTTTTTTTTTCTTCCCAGCTAACTCATTCTTGGTTGCCTGTGTTTTGCCCTCGTGTGCTAAGTTGGGCTCATCAGTTGGTACTTAGCACACCTACCAAGACGCAAAGCTAGTGCATACCGTGGAGGCCATTGCATAGGCTACTTGAAGCCACCAGCTGTGCCAATGCACTATGAGAGACAATGTCTCTCTCATATGATGGCCAGGCAGGCATCAATTTTGGAAGTCAGACATTGTCCCTCATAGTGCATTGGCACTGCTGGTGGCTTCAAGTACCCTATGCAGTGGTCTCCACGGCGTCACTTCATCGACGTCTCTCAAGTGGACTACACAACTTGCCGCAGAAGACTCTCCTGCTATTTTTGATCGGCCGGGTGGATACACATCTTTACTGTCCACTTGTGCCGAGCCAACAAAGCATATAGACCAACACCTTGTTGGACGTTAGCCTCCCTAATACCTTCCCCCACCATGCCTACAACCACAATCACCACCAACATAGCATCCTGTTATCACACCTACTCTTCCCATTCCCTCACCAGTATTACACCGTCCCATCCATCGCTTGTTATGTCAACCTTTCTTTCCACGTCAATCCTCCCCGACCCCCATTGCATCTACCGACTATCTACGCCAACCCGATCTGTATCGGCATCAACTATGTCACCACCATTTTCAGCAGCAGCCAGTCAACCTTTGTTGCTGCCATCCACAGTGTCACCAGCAACAGCCTGTCAACCTCCGTTACCGCCACCAACAGTGTTACCACCATCATCAACCGCACCTGCAGCAGCCGCCGACTGCCCAACGCCATCGACATCAACTCCACCCACACTGTTCAGTTGCGTCGTTCACGGCATCATCTCGCCAGCAGTTTACCATCAACTTCGTCGTCATGCCATACCCACCAGGAAGGCGTTTTGCATCTTTAACACCCAAGGCCCCACCTATCTAATCCATCTCCAGCTCACCAGCAGTTGACCACCTTGTCTCCCATGGTGTCAATCTCTATGGCCGTCGCCATACTATCGAAAGTTCTCGTTCCCTTCCCCACGCTCGAAATCCTCAATCCACATCTCGTCGTCACGTCCGGCTCGATCATCCTCCTTTTCAGCGTACACAACACATCCGTCCACTTACCCCCTTTGTTCACATCTCATTCCCCCCACCTATACTAGACCATCTACGACAACTCCATCTCTGTACTCCTGTATAAATCCTCACTTTCTTACATCTCCCCAGCCAAGCTAATTCCTAACAACATAGCCCCATTACCCATCATACTCATCTATCACACCGACCTACTCTCTTCACACCTCCCGGCCCGAGAGAGAGCGTAACACTCTAGGGGGCCCGCCCCGCCCTTCGGGCGGGGAATGAAAACTTCTCAAGAAGAAGAAACCTCCACGGTATGCACTAGCCCTGCGTATTGGTAGGTGTGCTAAGTACCAACTGATGAGCCCAACTTAGCACACGAGGGCGAAACGCAGGCAACCAAGAATGAGTTAGCTGGAAAATTTATAATGTCCAATAACGGACCACTCAGTCAAGCAGCTCATCTTTTTTCTCCCAATTCTTCCCAGCCCAAAATTTGCAACATTTTTGTAACGCTACTCTTTTGTCAGAAATCACCCAGAACAAATCGAGTTGCTTTGCTTTAGATTTTTTCCAGCTCTTGAATCAAGTAATCCTGGTGAGGGTCCCATACACTTGAACAATACTCACGTTGGGGTCTTACCAGAGACTTATAAGCCCTCTCCTTTATATCCTTACTTCAACCCCTAAACACCCTCATAACCATTTGCAGAGATCTGTATCCTTTATTTACAATCACATTTATATGATTACCCCAATGAAGATCTTTCCTTATATTAACACCCAGATACTTACAATGATCCCCAAAAGGAACTTTCACCCCATCAATGCAGTAATTAAAACTCAGAGGACTTTTCCTATTTGTGAAACTCACAACCTGACTTTTAACTCCGTTTATCATCATACCATTGCCTACTGTCCATCTCACAACATTATCGAGGTCATTTTGCAGTTGCTCACAATCTTGTAACTTATTATTACACTATAGAGAATAACATTGTCCGCAAAAAGCCTTATCTCTGATTCCACTCCTTTAATCAAATCATTTATATATATAAGAAAACATAAAGGTCCAATAATACTGCCTTGAGGAATTCCCCTCTTAATTATTACAGGGTCAGATAAAGCTTTGCCAACTCTAATTCTCTGAGACCTAGCTCGACAGCTGCAGTCGCTTAAGTGCGGCCAGTATCCAGTATTCGAGAGACAGTAGGTTCGAACCCCACTGTCGGCAGCCCTGAAAATGGTTTTCCGTGGTTTCCCATTTTCACTCCAGGCAAATGCTGGGGCTGTACCTTTATTAAGGCCACGGCTGCTTCCTTCCCACTCCTAGCCCTTTCCTGTCCCATCGTCGCCATAAGACCTGTCTGTGTCGGTGCGACGTAAAGCAACTAGCAAAAAATAAATTCTCTGAAATCTATTTTCTAGAAATATAGCAACTCAGTCACTCTTTTGTCTAGTCCAATTGCACTCATTTTTGCCAGTAGTCTCCCATGATCCACCCTATCAAATGCTTTAGACAGGTCAATCTCGATACAGTCCATTTGACCACCAGAATCCAAAATATCTGCTATATCTTGCTGGAATCCTACAAGTTGAGCTTCAGTGGAATAACCTTTCCTAAAACCGAATTGCCTTCTATCAAACCAGTTATTAATTTTGCAAACATTTCTAATGTAATCCCGAAGCTTACATGCAACACATGTCAACCTTACTGGCCTGTAATTTTCAGCTTTATGTCTATCACCCTTTCCTTTATATACAGGGGCTACTATAGCAACTCTCCATTCATTTGGTATAGCTCCTTCAACCAAACAAAAATCAGATAAGTACTTCAGATATGGTACTATATCCCAACCCATTGTCTTTAGTATATCCCCAGAAATCTTATCAATTCCAGCCGCTTTTCTAGTTTTCAACTTTTGTTTCTTATTGTAAATATCATTGTTATCATATGTAAATTTTAATACTTCTTTAGCATTAGTCACCTCCTCTATCTGGACATTTTCCTTGTAACCGACAATCTTTACATACTGCTGACTGAATACTTCTGCCTTTTGAAGATCCTCACATACACACTCTTCCTTTTCATTAATTATTCCTGGAATGTCCTTCTTGGAACCTGTTTCTGCCTTAAAATACCTATACATACCCTTCCATTTTCACTAAAATTTGTATGACTGCCAATTATGCTTGTCATCATGTTACTCTTAGCTGCCTTCTTTGCTAGATTCAATTTCCTAGTAAGTTCCTTCAATTTCTCCTTACTTCCACAGCCATTTCTAACTCTATTTCTTTCCAATCTGCACCTCCTTCTTAGTCTCTTTATTTCTGTATTATAATAAGGTGGGTCTTTACCATTCCTTACCACCTTTAAAGGTACAAACCTGTTTTCACATTCCTCAACAACTGCTTTAAACCCATCCCCGAGTCTGTTTACATTCTTATTTACCGTTTTCCACTGATCATAATTACATTTTAAAAACTGCCTCATGCCTGCTTTATCAGCCATATGGAACTGCCTAACAGTCCTACTTTTAAAACCTTCCTTTCTATCACATTTATTTTTAACTACGACAAAAACAGCTTCATGATCACTAATACCATCTATTACTTCTGTTTCTCTATAGAGCTCATCTGGTTTTATCAGCACCACATCCAAAATATTCTTCCCTCTAGTTGGTTCCATCACTTTCTGAATCAGGTGCCCTTCCCATATTAGCTTATTTGCCATTTGTTCGTCATGCTTCCTGTCGTTCGCATTTCCTTCCCAATTGACATTTGGTAAATTAAGATCTCCCTCTACAATCACATCCTTTCCATGTCATTTCCCACATAGCTGATTATCTTATCAAATAATTCTGTATCCGTGTCAGCACTACCCTTTCCCGGTCTGTACACTCCAAAGACATCAAGTTGCCTATTATCTTTAGAAATGAGCTTTACTCCTATGAAGGCCATCCGGAAAGTGGTAGCTGTTTGCGCAATAAAGACACAGGAGTAAATATTAACAAATATACACATTTTTATTGGAAAGAGCATACTTTACACTACTTCTCCACATAATTTCCAAGCAGATTTAGGCATTTGTCATAACGTGGGATGAGTTTTTGTATTCCAGTGTCATAGTCCTCCGCAGCCAGCATATTGAGATATGTAGTCATGGTTCGTTTAAGTTCTTCATCGCTGTCAAATCTTTTTCCCGCCAGAAAGTCTTTAAGCTTCGTAAAGAGATGAAAATCCGAAGGGGCCAAGTCCGGGTTATACAGAGGATGGTCGAAGGTTTCCCACTTGAATTGCTGCAAAGTTGTTGTGTTATCGCAGCTGCATGAGGCCTGGCATTGTCATGAAGGAGAATGACGCCTGTAGACAGTAGACCTCGCCGTCGATTTTGTATAGCCCGCCGTAATTTCTTTAATGTTTCACAATATGGATTAGTATTAATTGTGTCTCCACGGGCCATAAAATCAATGAGCAGTACACCTCGGCGATCCCAGAAAACGGTTGCCGTGAGTTTCCTGGTGGACAGAACTGTCTTGAATTTTTTTGGTTTGGTTGGTGAATGAGCATGATGCCACTCCATTGACTGTCGTTTACTCTCAGGTGATGCATAACAAACCCATGTTTCATCCCCAGTAATGATGCAAGTCATGAAAGAGTCTCCTTCATCAGAATAACGTCCCAGAAACGTCAGTGCTGCAGCCATACGCTTGGTTTTATGCTCCTCCGTAAGCATGAATAATTTTTGAATAATGCAGATGGTCTTTGACAATTTCATGAACAATTGTTCGAGACACATTAGGAAAATGTTCACAGAGTTCATCAATTGTGATGCGCTGATCTTTCCTCACACATTCGTCTACTGCGCTCAGCAGTTTGTCTGTAATGACAGATGGTCTCCCTGAACGCTCCTCGTCGTGTGTATTCCCCCTCCCCAGGTTGAAGCTGTGACACCAGCGCCGAACAGACGACCGGTCCATCACATTGTCTCCATACACCTCCGTTAATAGGCGATGAATATCACAAGGTCGAACGTTTCGTGCATTAAGAAATTTAATCAAGGCCCTCACTTCACAACTGGCAGGGTTCTCAATTTGTTTAGACATTTTAAATGATCACAGACACAACACAGGCAATGCTACCATCACGCAACCTTGCACAGAGCAGGCAGGCAAGCCACTGACGCGGTATGACCTTGCCCAGCAGCTACCCAAGTCGTCAGCGCTTCATGCACTGCTAATGGGTACTACTTTCCGGATGGCCCTCGTACAATTTCATGTTTCTCATCTTTAGCTTTTTCGTAGCTTACAAATTCTTCTTTTACCAGAACGAATACTCCCCCTCCCACCATTCCTATCCTATCTCTACGATACACACTTTAGTTCTGTGAGAAAATTTCTTCATCCATTATATCATTTCTCAGCCATGATTCAACTCCTATTGCAATATCTGGTAAATATATATCTTTATATATATATATTCTTTACAATACTTCTACATTTCAACACTGACATCTTTATGTCATCCCTACTTGACTTCCAGATCTCTGTACCCTCATCACCGCTCCCTAGACAACACCGTTTCACTGAATGTACCTCCCTATTACCCTTCTAAACAAATTTCCTAACTTATATGTACCACTGCGATTTAAGTGAAGGCCATCTGAGCACAGATCCCTATCTCCTACCCACCCATTAGGATCTAGAAATTTCACTCCCAGTTTCCCACATACCCACTCCATAGTCTCATTTAAATCCCCAATCACCCTCCGGTCTGTATCCCTCCTACACATTTAACAGATCACACACTTCCCCAACTATGTTGGTACTTATATTAGCTTGCCTTACGTTGTTGGTACCAACATGAAAAACTACCACCTTCTCCTTCCCCTCCTCTTTCTCTTCTACTTTTCTCAGCATCTGCCTCAATCTAATTCCTGGAAAACATTCTACCCTGGTTCCCTTTCCTCCACACACTTTCCCCACGTGTCTAACGATGGAATCCCCCATGACCAGAGCCTCAACCCTACCCACCTCCTTTGATCCCCTCCCCTCCTGGTCATCCCTATCTTTCCTGATAGCTGCAGAAGCCACTCCTCCTCCCTTATCTCCCTACCATGACCCTGTTCCACCTGTCTTTTCCTATCCTCTACTCCACATTTTCCTTTCCTACCTTTTCCCTTCCCCCTACTTCCACACATCTCAGCAACAGTTCCCTGTTCCTCATCTTCCCTCTGTTGCTCTACCTGGAGTGGCTCGTGCCGATTTCTCACAGACACCTGTCCTGAGTTCTGATCCTGAATAGAGCCCTTAGCCTGCAATCTCCTTCCCCTTAGAACATTAGACCACCTGTCTTCTACAGTTCCCCCCTTTCCTTCCCCTCCCTCTTGTACATATACTGTAACCTGTACATTGTTTGAGGGAGTCCTATATTCCTCCCTCATACCCCTCAATGCCTCGCCACACCCACAGTTCCTACACTTGCACTCTTTAGTCATATGCACTGAAAAATCATAAATCTGATATCAATTAGCAATACAATTATATTATAAAAATTAATGTTACACTGTTAATATTGCAAAAAGAAAAAACATTACGCACATACTGAACCACAATAAAATACTCCAGTTTCTCAGTGAAATTCACAAGTCTTGATTACACTTAATCACAGCATGAAGCAACAAAATTTGCATCTATTTTCACTTAAAATCATTTTGTACTTAGAAAACACTCTCTCTACATCACATGCCACAATTAGAGCATACTCCAACTGAACAAAATCAGAGACTTCCATAATTGATGCACTGTCAATTTAATCTTTGCTTTGGAGAACACCAGAAAAGTTTTCAAGTTTGCAGAGACCGGAGTTTTTTTAACACTACACTCTTCCTTTGTTCCGAGAAAACTTGATTTGTTAGGTTCATTAGGGATCATTCAACTTATCTATCAATTCCTGTGCTAACGTGAATGGACAGTCCTTTTTCTTCCAATTTCTTGATGGTCAAACTTATGCACATCAAACTGGAATTAATGAATATAAGTTGTTCACGAACACCATCTTTGCTGAAGACTTCTCGTGTTTCTTTAATAGAAGCAGCATCTTTGGAATCAAGGCCTTCAACTACCTCTTTTATACTATTTCAAAATAATTACCATAATAAGCATCAGCTTCAAGCCATGTTCCCCAACTTGTATGAACTTTTGAAGGCGGCACATTACCAGAAGTATATTCTTGTGACATGGAGCTTTCAGCTTTTCACTGTCAAGATCAAAACATTTATTTCAGGAAAGGAAGCCTGGACTGCTTCAGCAATTCATTGAAGTCCATGTGCTAAACACATGATGTATATCATTTTGGGATATAATATCCCAAAACTTCCCATGCTTTGTACATGTAGGGTGCAGCATCAGTGCAGACCACGAGAACATGATTGTAAAGAATGCGTGAAGGCCACAAAGAAACAAAGTGCAGTGACTGTTGAGTGATTTGTCTTATTGTTAAGTAATACATCCATAGTTATTAGATATGATTTATCTCTCTCTTCTTCATCTCCTAAAATTCCAAATATGAAGTCAATTACAGATCTTTGATCCACGTCCATTGTTTTGTTCAGCGAGAACCAAATATATTTTCCGTCAACCATTTACCTTAGTTTACCTAACGCCAGTTTATAAAGTTCGGGAATGTAATTCTTCCCAATTGTTTATTCATCTAGGAATGGTTGTTTTGTATACTCCTCCAGAAAATGAACTAACAAGGGGGCATTCCCTACTCGTCATCACGGATTTTGCTCATATTTATAGAACATGCAGAGCTTGCCTAGAAATAAAGTACCCGAAGCAGGCACTCCAGATGGACAAGCATATAGAAAATAAAAATAAAAATAGAAATGTTGATGCGGCTCTCGCACTGTATAACCCACTTACGTTAGCCGAGCAGTAGTTGGAGTAGTGGTAAGAGCTCGGACTAGTAATGCGATAGTCGTGGGTTCGACTCCCCGTGCAGAGATTTTTTTTTTTGTCTCCCAACTTTTATATTATTCATTTTCCAATTTTTTTTTTTTTTTTTTTTTTTTGCTAGGGGCTTTATGTCGCACCGACACAGATAGGTCTTATGGCGACGATGGGATAGGAAAGGCCTAGGAGTTGGAAGGAAACGGCCGTGGCCTTAATTAAGGTACAGCCCCAGCATTTGCCTGGTGTGAAAATGGGAAACCATGGAAAACCATTTTCAGGGCTACCGATAGTGGGATTCGAACCTACTATCTCCCGGATGCAAGCTCAAAGCCGCGCGCCTCTACGCGCACGGCCAACTCGCCCGGTCATTTTCCAATTAAGCAAAGAGGTGAATAATTCATTTTCTTTATTTATTTACACACGAAAGGTGTAGAAAAGGTAAAAAGTAGGGGGTTTTCATTGTCAGACTTTTCAACAAGCGATTGTAATTAAAATGCGTACAAAAAGACTTTGTGGAGATATATCTCCCGTATGCAAATATCAGACTGTGCCTCTTATAAGGGCTTCTGATAAGTTCACCTGCATACACCCCAGCATCAGTGGGTAGGGTCTGACACGTCCCACTCTGATGAGTCTAGTGTCAGACTTAAGACAAAAGGCTGGTTAATAGAGCAAACACCTGAAAAACCTTACATTTTATATGTTTTTGACATATCTACAATTATGCGCTCATTAAAAAATAATGTCCTATATGCCTTCTGCATATAAATAAATCAATCAAATTACTCACTGCTTTGCTTAATTGGAAAATGAATAATATAAAACTTGAGAAAAAAGTCTCCACACTGGGAGTCGAACCCACGACCATCGAATTAATAGTCCGAGCTCTTACCGCTACACCAACTACTGCTAAGCGTGCGCACTAACGTACGGTACGTGGCTTATACGGTGCAAGAGCCGTGTCAACATTGTTCGTTTTCTTTTCTATACGCTTGGCCATCTTGAGTTTCCACTTCGGGTACTTTCCTTTCTAGCCAAGCCCTGCATGTTCTACAAATTTGAGCAAAATTGGTGGTGATGAGTAGGGAATGCCCCCTTGTATGTTTGCCGAGACAAATGCTTTACATAAGTCTTCATTTGATTTACTTGGTATTTGTCCAGATTTAACTAAAGATATGGTTGAAGGACTCTGGTGTTTTTATTTCAAGTTTAAATTTATTGTGTTTTGTCATTTGAAGATTTGAGCAAAATTGGTGGTGATGAGTAGGGAATGCCCCCTTGTATGTTTGCCGAGACAAATGCTTTACATAAGTCTTCATTTGATTTACTTGGTATTTGTCCAGATTTAACTAAAGATATGGTTGAAGGACTCTGGTGTTTTTATTTCAAGTTTAAATTTATTGTGTTTTGTCATTTGAAGATGTTATTGAACTTGATATTCTTTAGTTGCTGTTATGGCTGTGCTACAATATTTACAAAACAAAATACTTTCATCATTTGAAAAGTCTTCAAACTCACGTACACATGCTTTCAGTACATCACTAACAGTTCTCTTCTTGTTAGGCATTATAAGTTAAGTAATGTACTATGAACCACAACCTGTTTCAATACAACCAAAGGAGGGCTGATAAGAAATGAAAGGACATTGTATTTAACTATTTATGAAGTGGGGATAAGACAGCCCTGTCATAAGTAAAATTCCAGGAATCAGCAGTGTACTTGCCTAATTGGACTGTGGGTAGACAAAGCCATGGCTGGATGTAGAGCTGGTGTTGCTAATTTAAAACGTGCTACCCACTGTCAAACAGGCTATGTGGTGATAATCAGCACAGCTCAACTTTTTGAATATAGTTTGAGTCATGCACAGGTTTCCAGTACTTAAGTTATCTCAAATACAAGCCACATTTTCCAATACTTTCCTGCAGAAGCTGATATCTACACTCAAGATGTAAAATACTTTCAAAATATGCTCTAACAGGAGGAAAGTACAAAAATGCACTATTAAGACAAAACTATTCCTAATATGCAATATTCAAGATGCATAATTATCTGAAGCCTGGTCATGAATATCAGGTGTTGGGTGACAGATTACTTCATATTCCATCATTATGGGTAGCAGTAACTGCTGTAATACATAGCATGGAGAGGAAGGGACACTGGATGTGTGCCTGGGGTATGTCAGTATGACAGTCTTGGTATAACTAGCTGAGTAGCAATCTGAGTAGCTTTTCATTAAGGTGACCATAGTTTGAATCTTGGTCCATGCATACAGAATTTTGAAATGGAAAGTCACATCGTTGTGATTTGGATTCCACATAAAACTGTATTTAAGATATATCTGGCTATTATTCTTTAAAGCAAAGCTACTCTCAGTTGATGGTTAGAAAATAGAGAGCAAGTCAGTGGAGGAGCTGCCACCTTCAAACCTCTGGACTGACTGTGATTAGTTAACGACATTGTAGCCCACCTGTTGGCCATGATTGTTAAGGCATCAAGTCTATATGGTCTGATACCATGGTTAGCCAGTTCAAGTCCCATTGGTTGAAAATATTTTTACCATCAGAATGTTGGTTGGTAGAGTAGGAGAGGTGTATGTATGTTCAGTCTGTCAGCGATTCCGCTGGTGGGATCCTCAATAGCTCTGCCATCAGCTGTCATAGATGACCTAGGCATCACTGAAGAGGCGTACTAGGGAAATGAGGAGTGAGGTAGTTTCCCGTTGCTTTCCTCACCGAGCCAGAGTTGCTATTACATATCAGTCTGCCAAGCCCACTGAAATGGATGCACAAACCGACCCTATGAGCAACATTTTCACACCATTCATAGCAGGGGCTGGATGCATAAGGATTGGCATTACTAGCATCGCTCATTCCTCAGTCACTTTCATATTGTCAAAGCCAAGGATAAGACAGAGGCAGATTTATGAAAGTAACAAAATTGCTCTAGCCTATACCAGAAGACATAGTGCACTGTAAACACTAGGTCCTGTCAGCAAAGGCAAAGGAGAGGTGAAGGCATACAATTTCTAATCCCTAGATTGTGTGCCAAAAGCCTGGATTCAATTCCAAACCTCTCCACAGTGTTTATATTGAGTGAGGGCATATGATGCTGTTGATGGCGATTAGTCTGTCGGATGGAGACATAAAGCTTTGAGCAGACCATTCTGTGTTATTTGATGGGAGTAGGCTATGTATTAACACTGAGTTTTACCATCTCCCTTACTCATCATCATCATCCCACATCCAGACGCGCACGTCGCCCATGGGAGTCCATTCTTCTTTCCCCGAAATCAGAATAGGGGCACTTTGTAAAAGCTGTGGTGGTCGGGATTCGAGCCAAAATGGATCCCAGTCAGTAATATTGTGTCTGACAGGAGAACAGCTCTGATACCTAGCAATAAGGAACTCAAGGATTCTCTGTTATATACGTAGGCTAGGCCTTACATGTTAAAGTGACAGGATGGAATTTTTTCAAACATCCATGCTTTGATACATGTAATACACGTTTTCAACACAAGTAAGATTCACATTTTTTTCTTACACATATGTAAAAATAAAATATGATGTCTTCTCCAAATGAACTATCTTTTACTTTACCTTTTATTGCTGAAAACTGGAAATAAAATTTAGCAAAATTGTTGATGAAATAAA
This sequence comes from Anabrus simplex, assembly GCF_040414725.1. Lineage (NCBI taxonomy): Eukaryota > Metazoa > Arthropoda > Insecta > Orthoptera > Tettigoniidae > Anabrus > Anabrus simplex. The sequence goes on along the minus strand of NC_090267.1, from coordinate 443,116,754 downwards.
ATAGAAATAGTGAGAAATATACCAAAACATCTTTTAAGAAATTACAAAATTAAGCAAAAATTTTCACCACAAACAGGTGTCTCTATCAATAGCATGCCCATCATGCAGATGTTGAGTAAAAGGCAACACCTGATCATCCAAAATATTTAAATAAACATGTTGGTTCATGTTAGTGGTCACGTCAGTGAACGGGCCCAATCTGATACGAAAAACACCCCTAAAACGTCACAGACCCACCTCCGGCTTGAACCTGATCTTACACACATCCAGGAGGAAATCCTTCATTTGGCCTTCGGTGCACTCGACGACGTTCGTCATTGGAATACAAGCAAAAACGTGATTTGTCAAATCACATTTCGTTCTGCCAGTCAGTTACTGTCCATGTTCAATTATTTCTAGCCCGTTGAAGTTGCGCATCTTCATGTGCCTGTGTGAGCAATGGTCTCGTGCGAGGTGACTGACTCCAAATATTCGTTGCATGCAGTTCCCGTTGCAATGTTTTCTCACTGACAGGTTGGGGTGGACCTCCATTCAATGACTGCAGCATTCCTGTCGGGTTTGGAAGCGATTTTCATTCAAAAGCCGTGAAACGGGTCTCCGGTCCCTCTGAGTCAGGATCTTTTTCTAATCACAATTCTGACATTGTATTTTGTGGCCATGTGTATTACACCACTGCTTGTAGACATGTTGTACAGTCTGCTGCAAAACACCAACAAATCTAGCAGCATGGGCATGGCCAAAACACGATTGCCCTTTCTTGCCATTCTGTCACATCCTTACATCTACCCATGTTGACGTACACTTTCTGCTTGAAACATCAATGTTTCACTGATCGCTACTACCTTATGCTCACATAGAGGCAGTGCACATACAGTTGACCATGGGACTCATTTGCTGCACCACCTGTACAGGTTTAACGATCCATCTCTGCGTGCACACTAGGATGACTAACTTTTTGTCTGGTGAGCTTATATGGTTTCAATACATTCCCTAAGTTCATCAACTGTAGCCATACTGCATTGTGGTATGGCATTTATTGTTTGATAATGGACCAGAGATAATTCAAATGAACGTGAAAATCAAGGAAGAAGCAGAACATGGCTAGCCATACAGGAATTATTGGCTGTTTCATGCCACATGTAGTTACATATTGTCCTGTAGGTATGTTTTCTTCCACCTATGTGTTTAACATCTTACTAACTCAGTTGGGTTTTGGGTAACAATGGGATGAGAAAGAGCTAGGACTAGGAGCGTAGCAGCCATGGCCTAAATTAAGTTACAGTCCTGGTACTGTATTTGTCTGGTGTGAGAATGGGAAACCACAGAAATCTGTCTTGAGAGCTGCTGATGGTGGGGTTCAAAGCCAGACTAAAACACTTAGTGCTAGACCAGTATGCGATGCATAATACAGGACTTACGCAGTCTGTCACTATGGTACGTAATGCTAGACCATCATAGTGCTGTGGACAGAAGCAAGATTTGTCAGAGATTATCTATGAAAGACATATGCCTGTGGTGTATAGTCAAAAGTAGCTGGGGCAAAATATGTCGAACAGAGCTTGCGGAAACTGGTTGCTTACAACTTGCTTGAATTCTTGTGATGTGACTGTATGATTCTTTACAGTCATGCATTTGTCCTCTCATTCGGTTGGGTAGTGAGGCAGATGGGATCATTGACATTGGTGAGTTCATTCCACCTAGACCTTCAATTTCACACCAATATGTGCCAGAATAACAAGCAAAAGTTACTCCTCTCTCTCTCTTCTTATATACTCTTGCCAAGCTGAGTAGCTTGGAGCAGTAGGCTATAGCGCTGGCCATCTGAGCTCAACTCGGCAGGTTCGATCCTGTCTCTAGTGGTATTTGAAGGTGCTCAACTACATCAGACTCGTGTTGGTAGATTTATGGGCATGCAAAAGAATTCCTGTGGGACAAAATTCCAGCAACTCGGTGTCTCCAAAAACCATAAACATGTAGTTTGTGGTATAATAATAATAATAATAATAATAATAATAATAATAATAATAATAATAATAATAATAATAATAATAATAATAATAATATTCATAATATTCATAATATTCTACTGTGTATCAAGGGTGTGACTGAAGCATGTGATGTACATGTCGTCCCTTAAAAATTAATACTGCATATCTGACAATGCCCTTCCTATCCATTATGTTCCTTAGGACTGGTCACGCCTCCCAGTCACATATGGACATGCAGTCCATCAGAACAATTTATGTTATGTTCATTTTCCTATACTGTTGTGTAAAGAAAAATGAAACTCAGCGTGCCATATGTTTGCATGACGTATATGCGCACTCCTACAGTATAATGTATTCAAGGATCATTTTCCTTTATACTGCTGTATAGGAAAATGAACACAACGTATACTGCTCTGATGATCTTCATATCCACAAGTGGCTGGGAGGTGTCACCAGTCCTAAGGAACATAATGGATAGGAAGAGCATTGTCAGATACGCGGTATTAATTCTTGAGGGACGATATGTTCTTAATTCTCCTTCCATCACTTACATAAATTGTCTATGTTAAGTCAATCCAGAAGACACCTTGATGTTGTCATTTTATTTTAAAGGCCAACAGTAAAAATGATGTCAAATTTCTTTCCAGAGTCAAAAAGTTAATCGGACCAATCAGTTAAAGTACGGTATTTATGAACTGTTCCAGGAATTCATGTCTTCTCACATTTCAAACAAATCACTTTCGATTTTTCAGCATTACATTTTATGTGCAACAAACTTTAGATGATTGACGGCCAGAAACTTAAAGCCATTTATTTAGTTACAAAAAGAATGGGATGTTTCATACGGGTGGGGAGCACCATGTCTTCAGCCTAGAGGACTGCACGCTCTAAATCCGTCTATGGCTAGGACTGGTGACCTTAACTGAGGTACAGCCCCAGCATTTTCCTGAATGGGAAGCTACAGAAAAATCGTCTTAAAATCTATCGACAATGGAGTTCTGCATACTAACTCACAGCAGCACGACTTGTACTACACTTGGCGTAAAGGATAAAGGAAGAAAGAATCAAAGAATGAAACATTCAGATGTGTAGTCCCCCCAAAACCCCATGGCACTACAGCCATTGAAGGGCCTTGGCCTACCAAGCGACCGCTGCTCAGCCTGAAGGCCTGCAGATTACGAGGTGTGGTGTGGTTAGCACGACGAATCCTCTCCGCCGTTATTCTCGGCTTTCTAGACCAGGGCCGCTATCTTACCATCAGATAGCTCCTCAATTTTAATCACGTAGGCTGAGTGGACCTCGAACCAGCCCTCAGGTCCAGGTAAAAATCCCTGACCTGGCTGGGAATTGAACATGGGGCCTCCGGATAAGAGTCAGTCCTAACGAGGGTAAAGTAAGAGCCTACAGGTAGCCTACAGGACCCTACAGTATCATGAAACCTGGCAGGAGACAAATGTCAATAATGCCCAGACATCTTCAAGCACGCAGAACACTTAGCCTGTGGCATTGCAATGACACCCTCGTTTTGGTGTTGTTGCCAATACCAGTAACGGCGATTGGGAATTAAAAGTGCGGGGGGAAAAATATACAGACAACAAACAGTACCCGGGTTTGTGTGATATAGCTTACGAGGGGGGATAGGGGTATATACATCAAAACTGAAGCTGGGCTGAGTAGCTCAGATGGTTGAGGCGCTGGCCTTCTCACCCTAACTTGGCAGGTTCGATCCTGGCTCAGTCCAGTAGTAATTGAAGGTGCTCAAATACATCAGCCTCATGTCGGTAAATTTACTGGCACGTAAAATAACTCTTGCGGGACTAAATTCCGGCACCTCTGCGTATCCGAAAACGGTAACAGTAGTTAGTGGGACGTAAAGCTAACAACATTATTATTTCAAACTGAAGAAAAATCTACAAAATGATAAATGCTGTCTGAGCGAATTTCGACAGAGAGGAAAAGGATGACAGTGCGGTACCGTAATAACAGTTTTTTGAGATTTTGATTCAAAACTATACAATAACGCTTTCGCCAAAGGAACAATATTACGCATTTATTACAATTAAAAAGAAGTACGGCGTGATTATACAATTAAAAATCATTTAGTATTTGACTACACACTAAGAAACTAGCAGACACTACAGAGACTGGCAAAAAGTATACCCCTGCTACCCTTCCTCACAGCACATGCAAAGTCTCCACTACTTGCTGTGGCGCTGTACAAATCGGTTAGACGGGACGAACGACATTTTGTTGTATTGCCGCTAATAATTATGTTAATAATTAAAGAAAATTAAGGAAAAATACAGCTGATAAGAAAACAGGGCTTGGTACAAATTGCTTTGTTTAATAATTCCTATAATTCCTAGCTTCAGCCGGCTAAAATGGAATTAAAATGTAATATTTTCTCCACAAAGTGGAGTGTGGGGGGGGGGGCGACTGTCCCCTTGCCGACCCCCTCCCCCCAATCGCGTACGGTAGGGGTACTTCATTTTACAGTGATTCTGTTTTGAAAATACTATGTTGTATTACCTATACAATCATTACGAGAACGGTTGTAGTATGTCTGTACCAATGTCATACGGTAATCCTTCATCCATTATCTACTCCCACCACAGCATGATTTCTTCTCCACCTTCAGTCATTTCATTCATCCAGTTAAGCTACAGAAGCACTTTGTTGGGGATCCCCCACACCTCTCTGAACAGGTGATCATGCAACAGTTTACCGACAGGTAGCCCTACAATCCCAGCATAATGGAATACAAGAGCAAAAAGTAATTCACAGTTAATTTAATCCATATAAAGTCCAATCGATTATCTGCTGGCGACTCTGCAATTTCAGTCCCACGGAGAATAGAAATGTTTGCTAAGATATTCCTACTGTGTGACCTTGACTGGCAGGTTCTATTCTGCATGAACTTTGGTACCGCTGCATAATATCATATGTTTGTGCGATAGTCTGCGCAGATGAGCTTCTTTGATTCACGACCGATTACGTAGAAAACAACAACAAAAAATGCCTAACCTGCCTGTGCCTGTACCGCGTATAGTGGTGCTACCTGTCGCAGATGAAGGTCGTGAATTAAGGTGTGCCGACGTTTGTTGTGGAATATTAAGATACTGAGTGTTATGACTGAAAACAGTGAGTGAAGTGTGGATTTTAATCCCTGTGATGTTCACGTTCAGTTAGGAAGAAGAACTGTTAGAATTTGGAAACACATGAAAAGAAGACGTACGGTATGTCAGTTTTCTTAACGATTTCGTCTTTCTCACTTTTTACATATTGTATCGAGAAAAACTGGAATATTGTATCATTTGAAGCTTTATAGTACATTAAATGCTGTAATCCAGAAGTATATTTCGGCACCCTATGATCATAGCGAAGAAAGTAGTGGATTCAGGTGAGTTAACATACGTTTACTTTCTCTTTTTATCAGTTATCTCTCTAACTATCTCTTCTTTTATGGGTATTTAAATGAGAATAGGTGTGAATTACGTTGGATTTAACAGATTTGTTTTGCAGTATATCTCCATGTACTATATATGAAAGAAGAAAATGTTCTGTTAGGTTAGGTGCAGGTTTATGATTATGGGGTTACTTGTAGTGCACGTTTCTTCTGTGCTAGTGAAAAGGGTTACCCTTGAATCATTTTCACACGTTATGAATACCCTTGTCATTAATTGTGTATTAAGATACCATTAACTTGATGATAATTGTCATATTAGCTCTGACTAGGATCCTGTCATTTCATGCACTTGCCTTTGTAAAGATGGTATGTTTGACATTTTACTGAATGAGTTATATGGTTATAATAAACCCACTCATTAGGTTCTAACACAATAGACTAGAGAGTCTGATTACAAACATTGTAGATCCTAGTTAAACGAATCAAAATGAGAGAGAAAGAGATCAAGCATTGCAATTGCCAATTCCCAACCACTGAGAGGAAGCTAAAGCAACTTGATATATCATTAAAAATAAACATTATCATAAATTTTAAAAGTACCTTAATTTGAAGATTTGCATGTCTTCTTACAAACTTGGGTCTAAAACAGGATAGCATGATGCTCCTAACAGTGGTTTGAAAATTCTCATTAACTAAATGAGGATAAACGAATTTCTTAGGTAGAATTTATGTATATTTTAAACTGAAGTGCTTCTCATAGTCCTACATCATGTTCTGTTGAACCATACCAGAGAAAGCTAGAAGACTCAAACCGTCGGTTGTACGCTTCTTAACCTCGAGCAGCACGGCCGGTTGGAATACGCTTGGATACCAGTCACAGATTATTTGATGTACCTTTGATTCCCTGCCTTGTCAGACAACCAAGTGGGGTACCTCCATGGATAATACGACGACCTGAAATAATCCTGTATCTTCACACTGGCCTGAAGGAAAACACGGACTGCTCGATTTATCACAGGCTCTTCCTGTTCGTTGTTGGCCGGTATCCATATTCAGTCGTCGTGAGGACTGTCACCTTATGTAAAAAAATGTTCCTTTAAATATACATCATGAAAGAAGTCAGCCTTTCATCAGCCAGGAAAAAAAAAAACACACCCCAAAAAAACAGTGATCGTAGTGTATGCTTGTACATTAGGGAATCTTGTGATCAAAATCCTTGTGGAAAATCTGCCAAAAGCTCTGAGAACTTGTCCATGTTATCTTAAAGAAATAAATAATTGGATTGAGATATTTTGCAAAGTTGTTTGTGCATCTGAGGTTAAAAATGGTTTAAAAGAAGAAATTTATCTCTTTTGGTACCACCCTAGTTCTCGAGAATGTACTGTCAAATCCCAGTAGAGAAGAACTGTGCTGACCTTCTGAGCCAAAAGTTGGCAGGTTCAATAACAGCTCTGTCTGGTGGCATATGAATGTGCTGAGATACACTAGCCTCATGTCGGTAGGTTTATCAGCTCATAAAATAACTCCTGTGGGACAAAATTCCAGCATGTCAGTATCTTCAACTGTAAGAAGTAGGTAGTTGGTATGACCTAAAACCAATAATATTATTATCGTTTTGTCATTTCTCTTTTCCTGTGTTCATCCAGCCTTTATTTTATTTTATTTTACTTATCCTGCACTTCCCAAATCAAGACTGAAGGTCTGTTGAGATAATCCCTCAGTGAGTGTTGATATTCATCCTCCTGGTGAAATTGCGAAGCAGAAACGAACTTGTTGGGAGCTGAGAGGAAATGGTTCTAGAAGAATTGGGATTGATGAGAAGAGAGTGTCTTTGCAAAGATGACAGTACATGAAAATATTGGTTTTATGTTCTTATTAACTCTTGTTACAGTTTTCAGAGATGCTGAGTGCTGGAATTTCATTTTACTGGAGTTCTTTTACAGGCTTGTAAATCTACTGACATGATGCTTACATATCTGAGCAACTTGAAGTACCACTTGAATGATCCAGGATTTAACCCACCTACTTGAACTCAGAAAGCCAGAGCTCTACTCTCTGAACCACTGAACCTGGCAGTGCATAAAGTAATGGAGATTGTGCTCGTATGTAGTGATCATGCTTGTCCTTGTTTCTTCTTTGTGTTACTCACTCTTCCTACACGGACATGTCATTGTTGATGTTCCTGTCATATACATGAGTTGTTTCTTTCACTTTAATATCTTTGGTTGTTCTGGAAATGATTGTTTATTGAGTCAATGCCTGCCATGAACTTCATTGCACACAACAGGACGGGATAAGATTATTACCATATGTTTGAAAAATAATTCTGTTATGTGTTTTATCAAATTCTTAGTTCTGGGATGAAGTAATTCTCATAACTATTTGAGTCATCATCATTGCGCCTGCAAAAATCGCTGTGTGATAATACTGACTCGCAGCACATATATCATAAGAGCAAGAATTGTTTGAAATTACTTGCACAATATTGAATCTTAGATGACAGAACCTTACCGGGTAAAGTTTTAGGCTGAAATATTTCACATAGTAGTTTTCACAGGTGCAGCGACATCATGCATCAGATTTTATTTCAAATGAACTAAGTCAAATAAGAATTATCATAGGTCAGTTTTTTGTTTTTTGTTTTTTGCTAGGGGCTTTACGTCGCACCGACACAGATAGGTCTTATGGCGTCAATGGGATAGGAAAGGCCTAGGAGTTGGAAGGAAGCAGCCGTGGCCTTAATTAAGGTACAGCCCCAGCATTTGCCTGGTGTGAAAATGGGAAACCACGGAAAACCATCTTCAGGGCTGCCGATAGTGGGATTCGAACCTACTATCTCCCGGATGCAAGCTCACAGCCGCGATAGGTCAGTTTAGTAATGAGACCATCTGAATGTAAAGCTTGATGCATCTACTGGGCTCTATGGCAGCCAGTCTACAATGTTAATTTGTGTCCTCGTCTCGAGTTGGAGGTGAGTTGCATATGCCTTTTCTACGATCTACCCACCCTCGTGCCAGTCTCAAATTTCAACCCAGTTATTCTCTTGATAATGTTTGACCATCGAGTGGGAACTCGTCCACAATCTCTCTTGCTGGGAACATTTCCAGTTATGATCCATTTTTCAATGTTGTCATTCTCATGTGGCATAGTTTGTCCAAAGAATTGTAAAACTCTTTTTGTAGGCCTACATATTGATGGTAATTTGATTCTTAGGTTGAGCTGGTTTATACTGGAATCATTGGTGTGAAATGCTCTCCCAAGGTATGTGTAACATTCTGAGCCAGCACCCATTTCAAAAGAATCAATTTTCTTCCACTCTGTAGCACGAAGAGTCCACCGCTTGGCTCCATACAGGATACTATTCTCATTTCCAGATGCAGGGTAATGAAATAGAGCAATCCTTCCATAAACGGGACAAATTCGTTGTTACTTTTTTGGTCACCGGGCGAGTTGGCCATGCGGTTAGGGGCGTGCGGCTGTGAGCTTGCATCCAGGAGATAGTGGGTTCGAAGACCACTGTTGGCAGCCCTGAAGATGATTTTCCGTGGTTTCCCATTTTCACACCAGGAAAATGCTGGGGCTGTACCTCAATTAAGGCTACGGTCACTTCCTTCCCACTCCTAGGCCTTTCCTATCCCATCGTCGCCATAAGACCTATCTGTGTTGGTGCGACGTAAAACCCCTAGCATTTTTGCTCATAACTGTTCTTCTCTTACTCTCAGGAGCACAGCTACCTGAACTGGAAATGACTGAACCACAGTATAGAATTTCTGAGATGTTCTCCAATTCCTAGAATTCTATCCTAGCTCGGTTCTCAGCTCTATCGACAATTGTTAATTTGTAGGCCCATTTGAGCACTGACATTTTTGACATGAGAAATGAGGATGTAACCACTGATAAATTTACTCCCTCATAGAATGCATGTTCTCTTTTTTCATGTACATATTTAATTTGGGTATTTAAATTCCAATTCTTGCTTTTTTCTAAACTTTATGATTGTAGTCAGAATATTTTACACATGCACATTCATTCTCTCTTTCTTCATATATACTGAATACAGATACAATGTTTAGGTCACATTTCTTTTTTTCTCCTATGGGCTCAAGCTTGTTGCTGATACGCTTTTAATATGCAAAATGTTCCTTACCTTATACTCAAAATGAGCTGTTAGACTTTTGTGTCACATGGGAAATGCATTAGCAGAAAAGGTTGAAAAGAGCCAATTTAACTTTCACCACTTCTGGTGAAGGTATCTGATATGCTCTCTCAGTTACAATATTCTGTGCTGGTTGTCTAGTAATAGAAATGACCAATGATCGGTTAACCAGGAAACTGAAATAAAATAAGGGGGGAGCAACGTGTGCTGGCCTTCCTTCTTTTTTCTGGAAGGAGACTGCTCATTAATGATAATTTATTTGCTTTCTGAACAGGTTAGATTATTCTTCAACTTATAAGCGGAAAGTTAGTGTCCACTAGCTCAAAATATATTTTTCATTAGTCTGACCCATTGATGCAGTCAGTTTTGCCTTTTGTTTCTCATGATAGGAAGTTGGTGGCGTTTAGGGATGTTGAAATGTGATAACTTCCACCATGTTAAAGAACTGCTATGGGAAAAAATTCTGACCCTTTGACATTGCTTAAATGGATAAGAATTGTTGAAGGGATATTCGAAAATAACATTATGTACAGTATTATAGAATATGAAAATATCTCAATATTTGTATAGAACAGACAGTAAAGGAAATCAAAGAGGAATTTGGAAAAGGAGAGGAAATAAACACTTGTGACATTTGCCAATTATATTGTTATTTTGTCTGAGTCTTTAGAAAATCTGAAAAAAATTGCTGAATGGCATAGGCAGAGTCTTGGAGAAGGAAGTGGCCTACATGATAAAATAAATCAAAAGTAATGGAATGCAATAAGATTTTAAAATGTTAGATTAGGAAGAGAAGGCATTGAGGAGTATATGTATACAGTATATACCTACTACGGTGTCGTAGCAGGCGGAGAGGTGATAGTCCGACGTGGCACGTCTCAGATGGTGGATAAGGGCGTCCTCACTGGCTTGCTGGCGGACTTGAGCAAAATAAAATAGCTCTTGCAGACCAAACACACAACATCAAGAAATCCATTAATGTCTGTTCTAGTATCCAGTGACTAGTGGTCTGCATCTGTTCACCTAGTTGGTGCGGCAGTGAAATATGGCTTGATCTCAGCAATCAAGCCTTTAATTACTGTGACTTTTATTAAAGATCACCGCAACCACCTTCAACTTGAAGTAATCATGATGGAACAAAAGGAAAGAAATCCACTACCCCAGGTCCCAGTCAACGCACTGGACTTTCTGGTCATCGGATTCATTCTGGGGGACCAGGAACATCATGAGGAGAAGAGTCAGAGCTTCTCAAAATCTCTTTGCAAACACTACATCGGCACTCTCAATGCAAACACTCTCTTCAAACTTGGAAAACTAAAACAACTCACAGACATTCAAGAAACACGCTTCATAGATGAAAACCATTTTACACAGAAAATGACAGGATTTAAAAAGGTAAACCTGCTGTCAGAAGAGGCACACTATTATTGTTTGGTACAGGATTTGCAGTTCACAAATCAGTCATGGATAACATCATAGACTTCAGTTCCATATCAGAACATATCTCCACACTCTCCTTCAAATCAGGTAATAAAGCATGCACAATTATCAATGTACATGCATGTACAAATGACCATAACAGAAAGAAGCCACAAGAAATTTGAGACTTCTGGGAAGACATGGAAGAAGTAACCAACAACGTACCAGAAAGACCTGTGAAAATTTTAATGGGAGACTTCAATGCACAGTTAGGTATGGAGAGAAAATACTGTCAAAAAACAGGCCCGTACTTGGCACACATTCGCACAAACAAAAACAGGGAATACCTCATAAAATATTGTCAAAATTTTAACCTCAAAATTATGTCAATGCAATTTCAAAAGCCAAGATGAAAACTTACAATATGGAAAGCACCCAACTCAGGATGGGCAGAATTCCAGATTGATCATGTGGCTATTTCCAAGAAAAATACGCAGGAAATTTTAAATGTCAGAACGCTTAAAAGATTCTTTGAGTCTAATAATTATTTACTACAAGTTAAGATTAGGCCAATCCCAAGACAGAAAAAGACTGCGCAAAACAAAATAGTCAATCCTGATCCAAAATACTTGAAGATAAACAGGGTTAAAATTGTTGAAGAAATTTATAGGCATTCAACAGACACTTGGACAGAGCTTGCGAAGACAGTTCAGAAGGCAGTGCACTGGGGACAACCTCCTAGAAAACAAAAAACATAGATGGTGGAATAATTTGTTATCAAGCCATTGAGATAAGAAAACAAGCATGGAAGAAGTTCGGCAGTAACAGAACATCTGAAACATGGAAGGAATTTCACTTAGTTCAGAAACAATCATTGAAGGAAATCAGAAGAGAAAAACGAGCATACGACAACAACAGGCTAAAAGAAATTGAGGAAGATTTCAAGAGAAATAACACAAGAAATTTTTACAGAACTTTCGAAGAAAATATTAAGGGCTATCAACCTCCTAGTCTCTGCTTCTGAAGAACAGATGGATCCTTGGAAACAAACACGAAAGAAAACTGTAAAATTCTCAAACATTACTTCGATAAACTTCTTAATTGCAAGAAACACACAGAAAAACTAACATTCCAAAAAACTACATCCAACCCCAATTCTAAACCATCCACTTTCGAAGAGATAGAGGAAATCATAAAACAAATTAAAAATAACAGAGCAGCAGGAGAGGATGGTATTATCGCCAAGATCTGGAAGCTCCAAGATGAAAACATCACAAAAAAATCTGTAAGATTATCACAGAAATTTAGGTCACAGAGAAAGTGCCGGAGAAATGGAAATGTGCATTAATCCATCCATTACATAAAATCTAAATAATTAGAGGTATTTTGCTAGTACCAGTTGCGTACAAAATTTTCTCTAAGGTGCTATTAAACAGGCTAGACCCACAAGCAGATCCACAAATAGGTAATACCAGACAGGCTTCAGAAAAGGGAGGTCATGCATAGAACAGATCCGGAACTTGAGAACACTTTTGAAAGCCAAAAAAGAAACACTGTAGTTACCTTTGTGGACTTTAAGAAAGTGTATGACTCCATAGAAAGACAGACGCTCTTTGATGTACTGGAAGAATATGGCATTGACAGAAAAACCTGAGCACTTATACAACAGACGCTTACAGACACCACCTCCAAGATCAAGTTCATGGGAGAAATTTCGGAACCCTTCCAGATACACACAGGTGACCAACAAGGAGATGGGCTCTCACCAAACTTGTTCAACATGGTGTTAGACAAAATTATCAAGCAGTGGGAGGAACGAGTTAAAGGAATACAGCTGGGAAGAACACGTGAAACAAAAACCATCATAAAATGTCTGACATTTGCAGATGACATAGCCATACTCAGCAATAATACACAGGAGCACCGGAGCACTTGCATGAAATAGCTGCCAAAACAGGTCTACAAATATCTTACAAGAAGACCCAATACATGGAATGACAGAACAACAATGTGCACACCATGCATACTGTATATGGATCCGTAAAAAGAGTCTAAAAATTTAAATATTTTTGGGAATACATACAAATAGGAGGATCAAACCAGGCATCTAACATAGATCGAACAGAAACTCCAGAAAGCATACAAACTCACATGGTCACGTTATAATAAGAAAAGCATATCAAGACAGGCCAAACTGAGACGCTACAAAACAGTCATATTACCAGAAGCATTGTATGCGGCAGAAACGACCACAATTGGAGCATCAACCATCATAGATACAGAAAAGGTAGAGCATAAAATTCTCCAAAAAAATGTTTGGACCAATACACAGAGATGGCATATGGATGAAACGACCTACTGAAGAGCTGTACCAGCACACTGACAGACTCAAAGACATGATCAGGAAATGCAGACTAACTTCCGGATACATACAGAGAATGGACAACAACAGAGTTACAAAGAACATTTTTAATGTAGTAAACAGTTCAAGCAAGAAAACAAATTAGTATCATGAAATAGAGGAAGACTTAAGGCAGGTAGGGATCAACAGGCAAATGATAGGAGACAGAAAAGAATTCAGAAACAAAATTAGGAATACAAAATTTGTAGTAAATGAGAAGAAGAAGACAACAGAGGAAACAGGAGCACAGCCAAAGGATGAAGAGATTTTGAGAAGAGAAGAGGAAGAAGGGAAAGAAGTGAAAATTGTGTCATCATGAGATATTCGAGTTCAAACACTGTCCATAAGAGCAAAAATGATGTAAATGAATGTTTTTACTTGGCTAACTTAACAGAATAGCTAATGATGGCAGAAGTAAGGACCTCACTCCTCTTGACTTTTTTGTATGGGAGCACTTGTGGAGCATGTTGTATGAGACTCCTATTGAATCTGTGGAAGATTTTGTTGCTCATGAGGTTGTAGCTGCTTACTCTCTGCAGCACTTGCCTGGAGTCCTTGATCATTTATGCTGTTGCAGCAAGAGGCTGCACTTTTCAACAGTTGTTGTAAGGGGTTACAATTAAATTGAAATATAATAGTTTCATTCTCAGTCACATAAAATATTATGTGGTTATTTAATAAAACATGTTTATTTTGATCTCTTCAATCGTCTGCAGAAATTTGAGTATTGATTTTGTTACACTTGGTATATTTTAGTCCTTGAATGTCATAATGCATGTTATGCATTTGAAACATGTCAGAATTTAATTTAATAAACCTCTTTCAGTATGGTTCTTCCAGGTTAATCTTTATTGTAGGCTATATCAATAGCAAACTATTTAGCATACTAGCTCCTTTTATACTATTGGTATTTTTATGGGTACAGTTATGTTTTTCTTATTATTTTTACTACTAATGTGAATTTTGCTAAGTAATCACACATGTTGCCTGTATTTAACTACTCAGGATTAGAACTCATAGCATGTGTTATCTGTCCAGTGTGGTAGTTACTTCAGGACCAAAGCATATCTACAGTCTTACTTACAATTCCTTGGATGTTCTAGGAATAATGTGTGATCAAAATTATTACCATACATTTTTAGGTGATTGAAGTGATCCGAGATCAAGATCTGGTTACTTGTTTGTTACCTGTGTCACCTTGTATAATATTGCTGAGAAAATTATTCTCCAGGTCTGTCATGAAAGTAAAGATCACCTTTCATTATTAGGTGTAGTATTTTTTTTTATAAAACTTAACTGCAAGGTGCATGAGCAAATTTACAGTCAACAAATTTATATTTTAACACTCATTTTTAAGTTTTCTTTATTTAATCATATGGTGATTATACAGAATACATAATCTGAAAGAAACAAGTACACATTAAGGTCCACATTCTGTAGCCTTCCAGTAGTGTTGGAGATGAGACTTAACAGGTCGTTAGAGCTTCCAGGATATAATGCAGGGAGCAGCACTGGAAGAGGTCCTCGATAGTCTGCTTCTCCAGACCAGAGTCGCACGCTGCTGAATTGATCTAAACCCAGTTATGCCGAAAATAGTTGCAACAGCCTTGTCTGGTCCAAAGTCTGTTGAGGTGGCATCAAAGCTTTCTTGGACGGTTAACAGCACTTGACATCTTTGTACGATCCAAGAAATAGGCATGTGTTACTCATGCTTTTGTAGACCACTCATCCTCCCAGGTTTGATTGAAATCAAACCCATCTGCAATGAGTTTGCTTGCAGTGACACAGGCTGGTTTCAGCGATCGAAGTCGTAGTTGTGACGGATGACAAAATTCTTGGTGGAGTGGCAAAGAGGGTGTTGTCCAGCTTCCGTCAGCAGCGCTTGCTTCCTCCTTAAGTGTGGTGGAGGAATGTGGCTCTGTACAGGTAGCCGGTGGCATGAGGTGGGTTTCACAAAACAGGTGACACAACGCATTGTATCATTTAACTTTGCATCTATTCTCTGCATATGTGCGCTTTCCAACCGTACTGGTGCACTGTACTCAGCAGCCGAATAAACTAGACTGATGCCAGTTAGACGCAGCAAATCGCCAGAGGCTCCTAAGGAAATGCAATTGAGCGTCTTGTTTCTTGTAGCATCTTTATGAGAGAGCTTGGTGGGGTTCTGTTTATAGCTCAGGGCTATGTCCAGAGTGATTCTGAGATATTTACGAAAAGGATCGTACCTGAGCTTTTGTCCGTCGAATAATATTCCTGGTTCATATTTCGCAACATGATTTTTTTTTTGCTAGGGGCTTTACGTCGCGCCGACACAGATAGGTCTGTTGATTAAAGATGGCAGCTTGTCAAATAGAATTTTTCAAAATTGCCCGCCACTACATTTCAAAGGTATGTACCTGAAGAGGGTAGCACGGTGCTCTGTTGATTAAAGATGGCTGCTGTCAAAAAGCATTTTTCAAATTATCCGCCACCACATTTCAAAGATATGTAGTTAAAGAGGGCAGCACGGTGCTCTCTCGATTAAAGATGGCGGATGACACCTGTCAAAGCACGTGGCTTTGTTTACTGATTCAAATCTCGCGCTAGTGAGGTTAAGTTGGCACCAGTGAGGTTTAGGCCCGTTAAGATGGCAGCACTGAGGTTAGCGATGTGTTGTTGTCGATGACAGCTGTCAAAAAGCACGTGGCTTTGTGTACCAATTCAAATTTCCCGCGGGAGGAGGAGCGGGCCCCTGGGAGCCGGTGGAGGTGGAGGCGCCAGAACCTGTGATTTATACTACTTCCTTGGTTTCTCAGTTTTACACCAGTCTGTACCTTAATTAAGGCCAAGGTTGCTTCCTTCCCACTCCTACCCCCGTCCTATCCCTATCTATGTCAATGCGACGTAAAGCAAATTCTAAAAACAGAAAAATAGAAAATCCTCAGTCTGTTTCCAGTCATTCAGTCGGGTCAGGAATGGAATGAATGAAGCCCCCATCTAGCGGCGAGGATGGGAATTGCTCAGACTTCCGAAGCCTGTCGCACTCCCCTGAGGCAATGATTCATGACTGACAAATCAAATGAAATTGGAGAGTGTCGCTGGAATGAAAGATGAGGGAAAATGGGAGTACCAGGAGAAAAACCTGCCCCGCCTCCGCTTTGTCCAGCACAAATCTCACATGGAGTGACCGGCATTTGAACTACGGAACCCAGCGTTGAGAGGCCGTCCATGGAGACTACTAATCTCGAGTGGAAGTCAATTTGATATACAGTAAAATGTATAACCGTCGAAGTACAGTAATATACACTCATTTGCAATAGGAAGTTGGCCGTGCGGTTAGGGGTGCGCAGCTGTGAGCTTGCATCCGGGAGATAGTGGGTTGGAACCCCTCTGTCTGCAGCCCGGAAGATGGTTTTCAGTGGTTTCCTCATTTTCACACCAGGCAAATGCTGGTGCTGTACCTTCATTAAGGCCACGGCCGCTTCCTTCCCACTCCTAGCCCTTTCCTATCCCATCGTCGCGATAAGACCTATCTGTGTCGGTACAACGTAAAGGCAGCTTGTAAAAAAAAGTAGTAGTTGCGCACCATGAAGGAGCCATCACAGGATATACGTAAGTGGGTGGAGGCACTGGACATGGTAATATAAAGAAAACATCAGAATATTGCACCACACCAAGCATTTATACAGGGTAATAAATGCTTGTAGGATGCACTTAGTACGGTGTTGGACCACCTGTAGCACGGAAATAGGCGGCAATACGATCGGGCATGGATGCGTACAAACGTTGAATGTTCTCTGAAGAAGATCCTGATCCTCGAAATCTGCCGAAGTTGCCATCCAATTTGGTCCGACGCGTTTTCGATGGGCGAGAGTTCGAGACCTTGTTGGCCAAGGAAGCTTGTTGATATCAAGAAGGCAGGCCAGACATCCGTGCTGTGTGCGGCCGGGCATTGATGTCTGTTCACTAAATTAGCTCTGTGACTTTACTTCTAAGGTATTCGGTGCCTTGCATATATGAATGAGGGAGGGACACTTGCGCCCGTCTAGTGGCACTCCCGCGGAGGCAATCAGCATTAAATGCAAATGGGACACAGGTCAGCCTATGGCGATACTGTGTGGCAACCTTCGTTGCGTTCATGGTGTACACGTTTCTTTGCAAATGAGTGTATTTTAAATTAGAATGTGTCATTCATTAGAAGATCCCTTAACGCAAGGTAGAGTTTTCAAGACTAAACAGGAAAAGATGTATAAGACTATTTTTTCTCTTTTGAACTGTTATTTCTTGATTGCAGCTTTTTTTTAAAAAAATCTGTCTCGTCGCGCAGGCCAGAGGAAAATATAGCTTCCACTGAAGTCTTGTCTCATTTGTCAGTGTGAAATCTCTTGAGGTATGAGTGATTCCGAATGTCATTTGGAGCACGATTTGTGCGTCTGGATATTATTCATAGGGCCAGTCGTGTTATGTCAGCACTTTAGTGGCCCATTGAGCGGCTCCATGGCTAAATGGTTAGCGTGCTGCCTTAGGTCACAGTGGTCCCGGGTTCGACTCCCGGCAGGGTCGAGAATTTTAACCATCATTGGTTAATTTCCCTGGCACGGGGGCTGGGTGTATGTGTTATCTTCATCATCATTTCATCCTCATCACGACGCGCAGGTCGCTTACGGGAGTCAAATCAAAAGACCTGCATCTGGCGAGCCGAACCCGTCCTGGGATCTCCCGGCACTAAAAGCCATACGCCATTTCATTTCAGTGGTCCATTAAGGAAAGCAATGGCGAACTACTCTACTCACTCTTCGTCTTGTCTATTATAGTACGTTTCATTTTTGTGCCTCCGTTGATTTTTCCGTTTTCTCTATAACCGTATAAGATTTGGTGGTGCTGTTTGAGGATCCAACCTGCCTCCAGGCTGATGACCTTACAGAATTTTAACATTCCCCTATGGTATTCAAAACGAATGAGGTATCGGTAGCTATACTTGTAATAATACTACCGCACCTAATGTTCACATTGCCCGCTTATATAGTATCAACTGAAGTATAATGGTTAGTAACTGGAGAGAATGTCATCGTTGATCCATTAGTATTTAATTTATATCGATAGATAAAATCCTTTTATTATCTCTCTACGGGCTATAATGTAGATAAGATCGCAAAGTCTTCCGCTTGAATGGAATGTGGGAATGGAAGTGATAATCATAATGGATTATAAATAACCGTCGATACCAAGCTCTGGAACGTCGGAGATGGGCGACAGATGTTGCTTTTGTACTGAGCTAAGTCTCCTGCTTCATCGATGCTTTGCGGAGAGAATACCCTTCAGTTTGTGTTTCAAATGTTATTTACTTTAATTTTTTGTGGGCGAGCTGCCTACACTTGCATTCGGAAGATGGACGATTCTAACCTCACCGTCGGCAGCCCTGATGAAGGGTTTCCATAGTCCCATTCTCACACCAGGCACATGTCTTTACTGTACCTTAATAAGGCCACGGCCGCTCCTTTCTCAGTCCTAGACTTGTTCCATCCCTGTCGCCGAAAGCCCATGCCAGTGCGGGTTTCTCAATGGAGGAAAGTACACTATCGGAAATGGAAAGTGTTACACCGTGAAGTACCACTCCGATATTTATCAAACTTCGTGGAGATGTTCATCACATAACAGGTATTAACTTATTAAACTTTCAGTCCATTCGGAACTGTTCATCATGATCATAATCAGCGTGAGGTATGACCCCTACCGGCACGGATACACTCTTGTATTCGGTGTGGCATGGAACCAAACAAGACGCAAACTGTACGCATTATGTGACCACTGCTCCCAGAGATAGAAGATAGAAGTGGTTGCTACAAAATTCTGTCAGCATGTATCGAGGTGAGAAAGGCTAGGTTAGGAACGAAATTGGAAGTAGCCATTCGTAGAACACACTTCGGTGGTCCAGACATGAGGGTCTAATTGGAGAAGGTGGCTTATATAGGAAACTGACAGACTTAGTCGTGTAGTGGAAGGGTTGTGGATGGAGACCAGGCAACGATAATTATATTCGGTATACGCATGATTTCATTATAAGAGGCCTAGGAGCAGAAGAGACTACAGTGCTGATTGCGAATGTAGGATACGGAAACTTTCAATACATTCATAAATTGCAGATTGGATGTTGTAGGTACTACAAAAAAAAAAAAAAAAAAAAAAAAAAACCACGGCACTTAACGCCCTGGAAAGGTCTCTGGCCTGCCCAGCGACCGCTGCTGAGCCCGAAGGCCTGCAAATTACGAGGGGCCGTGTGGTCAGCACGACGCATCCACTCGGCCGTTATTCTGGGCTTTCGAGACCGGGGCCGCCATCTCACCGTCAGATAAATTCTAATCACGTAGGCTTAGTGGACCTCGAACCAGCCCTCAGGTCGAAAGAAAAGTCCCTGACCTGGCCGGGAATCGAACCCGGGGCCTCCGGGCGAGAGGCAGGCACACTATCGCTACACCACGGGGGCCGGCTTGGTAGGTACTACAGTCTAATATATACTGTATTGCTGTTCATAAATAGCTTAACACCACAAATGAGTCGTGGTAGGCTCATGCATTGCAGTTTCATAGGGCAGGTTTAGTAGGCAGTACTATTGTCGCGATAAGCATTGCGTTCTCATTGGCCGATGTATATTGGCTCATCGTCGCTGATATATCTGTCTCTCATTCCATCTCATTCATATGTTCGGTTAATTATATATACAAGAGGGTATGTCACATTTCCCAACTTTAAAGTGTACTGAATGGTAAATGTTTGTATTAATTATCTTATGATAAGAAGTGCTCTTAATATCATTGTTAATGTGCACCGCCTGAGATGCTTGTTTGAGTGATAAGGCTAGTAGGAATACCCTCACATTAATTTTACATTTTGGTTTAATGCAGTGTGTGTCCAAGGTTGGACACTAAAGGTTTCGTTAATGCTTTACTGCAGGCTTTTTAAGTCTTGATGTATTGCAGAATGCTGAAGATCTCGTGGAAGAGGTACTCTGTCATGCCGGGAAAGTCGTAAACCCTTACAAAACGCAGGAAAGCTTTTTTGCTTTACGTCGCACCGACACAGATATGTCTTATGGCGACGACGGGATAGGAAAGGCCTAGGAATTGGAAGGAAGCGGCCGTGGCCTTAATTAAGGTACAGCCCCGGCATTTGCCTGGTGTGAAAATGGGAAACCACGGAAAACCATCTTCAGGGCTGCCGACAGTGGGGCTCGAACCCACTATCTCCCGATTACTGGATACTGGCCGCACTTAAGCGACTGCAGCTATCGAGCTCGGTACGCAGAAAAGCAATATGTTTCGTTTGCAGTTTCCAGAATGACGAATTCAGCCTGATTCAGTTGGTCATAGCAGGGATAAAAGGAGACGTGGGGGGAGAAGATAATTCTGGGTGCGGAACTCAACAGTTGTTTGACCATCCACGATACAACTCTGATACAGAAGCAAAAAAATTAGAATAATTTATTACTCCATGTGGTCGACAGTCGACAACCTTCTATAGGAGAGGAGCAGTGTAATAAAGTCGTACAGTCGTATCTTTTCGCTGTATAATCTCAGAACAGACCACAGATAGTACTTTCGTGTCCACATGAGATGATTACATCTGTTTTGGGTTGTAAATGAGCTGGCAATTTGATTTTAAATTTTAACTACAGTAGAAGCTTTGGTACAAACTGAGATTTACAATATCGTTGAAGTTATTGATTTGTTAATTGGTTACTAGTCCGGGAAAAAAAAAAAATAAACGTACCCCGCGCAAAGCCAGAAAGAGAGAATGTGACAGTTTGTCCTGCACCTTTTTATCTGCAAAGCAAGCATTCCAGCATGCCCAGTCACGTTTGCAGTTGTGCAATGCGAACATTTTTAAACGAGGTCTCGCAAGACTTGTCTACATAACAGGACCGAACGAATAAATATAATTTTTTGATGGCGTGCAATATTTCCAGTTGGCATCTGATTTAATTTCGAAAAAGGCGTATGTCAGGCCTTTAAACAAGATCGACAATTAAAACTTTGGTAGCTACTTAGCCTGTCTGAAGATATTCAGCGATATTCACACTCATATACAGTAAATTTCCTTTTCCCCTTTTTTTGTCGTACTACGAGACATGATATACAAGAGTCTGACGTTTGCCTTCGCAACCCAATATCGGCTTTCCATGCTGTTCAATGTCGACATCTAAAAGATCTTTGGTCAGTTATCCGGTTTTACTCGACAAAAATGAATTAAAACTCTGCAATAGGTCGTCCGATAGACCCCGGTTTATGCGGCGTGTGGTCGAGTCATAGCCCACTAGATACACTGGTACAGCGTTTCTCAAACAGGGTTCCGCGAGATGGTTATGCGTAATGGCGGAGGGAAAAACGTTCATGTCTCTTAATTGTTATTCTTAAAACAATACAATTAGTATGGTATCGTACATCTCATGTCATGAAATTAAAAACGCAAATTGACTGACAGTGCTACACAACTTGTGACAATTAGCGGCGATGTATAGACTGACAGCGCTCAACAATTTCAATTTGAAACCTCTGACGTTGCTGGACTAGAAGTACTTCTTGTTGTCGGATACATATAAATGATGAAATGAAATGGCGTGTGGCTTTTAGTGCCGGGAGTGTCCGAGGACAAGTTCGGCTCACCAAATACAAGTCTTTTGATTTGACTCCCGTAAGCGACCTGCGCGTCGTGATGATGAAATGGTGATGAAGACGACACATACATCCAGCCCCCGTGCCAGCGAAATTAATCAATTAAGGTTAAAATTCCCGATCCTGCCGGGAATCGAACCCGGGACCCCTGTGACCAAAGGCCAGCACTCTAACCATTTAGCCATGGAGCCGGACATATAAATGATAATTCTATGGAAGATGAAATGTTGCTTTGCAAGCGCCTCAAGTCTCGGACAGTTGGAGAGGATGTATTTAATTTGGTTGATTTCTATTCCGGAGAAAAAGGACTATAATGTTATTTGCTTTACGTCCCACTACTACTTTTATGGTTTTCGGAGGTGCCGGAATTTAGTCCCGCAGGAGTTCTTTCACGTGCCAGTAAACCTACCGACACGAGGCCGACGTATTTGAACACCTTTAAATACCACCGGACTGAGCCAGGATCGAACCTGCCAAGTTGGGGTCAGAAGGCCAGCGCCTCAACCCTCTGAGCTACTCAGCCCGGCAGAGAAAGGGCTGTCTTGGGGGCAAATGCATTGATATTTGCACCGATGGTGCGATGTATTTTATTGGGAAACATCGTGGATTTACTGCTCATGTTAAAAGTGTGGTGCTGCGGTTAGGGTCGCCTAGCTGTGAGCTGGCATTCGGGAGATGATGGATTAGAATCCCAATGTCGGTAGACCTGAAGATGGTTTTCCGTTGTTTTCTATTTTCACATCAGACAAATGCTGGGGCTGTATCTTAATTAAAGCGACGGTCACTACCTTCCCAGTCTTACTCCTTCCCGATCCTTGTGTTGCCGAAAACTTTCGATATGTTAGTACGAAGTTAAACCACGACTAGCAAAACAACGAAAATAATATAAAAAAATATGGTGTCCAAAATTTTAAGTAGCCACTGCGTGATCCACAGACAAGCACCATCAAAGAAAAAAGTGCCTCCGAATCGTTTAAATGTTCTTGTTGAAGCATAAGATTTCACTGCTGTCTGTGAAGGAGCCAATTTAAGACTTAGTTACTTCACACAAGTAAGATGGTTGACCCGGGGCAACTTGCGCTATGCATCTGATACCACTATACTGGTCAAGGACGCCCATGAATTTCAAGACATGCTTCAGAGGTCAGGCACTAGGATTGGAGATCAGTTTGGAAAAAGACAAAATTAATGATTATCGATAAAGGTCACACTCTCCAACTGCAAGACTTGCCATCACGCATTGACGTGATTAATGAATGTATCTATCTCGCGATCATTAGTTCCTAGTCGGGGCAACAGCGAAACGGAAATAACAGGGCGCATAGCAATGGCTCGCAGTGCATTGGTCAGCCGTACGAAGATATGATCTGATAGATAACCAGAAATACGAATGAGGTTATGGAAACTCTAGTGTTCTCTATATTTTTGGACGATGCAGATCCTGGACTTTGCAGGTATCTGATATAAAACTAATTGATTCCTCTGTAATGTAGTGGTGATGGTGGTGGTTCCGCATTCCGTGGACTGCAAGAAGAACAAACCTGCCCATGTTAAGTTGATTTCGCGTTTGTGTCAGGTTCTCGACCATTTGTCGACGTCGCATTTTGCTGTACTTTTGTCGATTTTCGATTTGATGGTACTAGCCTTGAAAAAATTATTCCAAGGAAAAGTTAATGGACAACCGTCCAGAGGTTAACATGGTTGTACCATATTAAACACTTCACTGAAAAACTCGTCAAATCTCTCAGGCTAACAGTACATCGGCTCAAATGGAGAACCACAATTCACTCTTGATAAAGTCATGGAATCACGAGTCCTCAATACTGACGAAATTCCAGTTAGATTATTATTATGATTGTAAGTACCATATCAGATCTTCCTGATGCTGCCTACCAATTTGGCAAGTTCACATATGTTTACATCTGTTCAGAAAATCTATTCTACTGATCGAACACTTGCCCAGTTCTTGATGTTGCCCAGCCACAAAATGCTCCTCCTCTGAGGTCCATGGCGACCATTCAACTCGACCTTGGAGTATATGATTTGCAGCAACTGGTATTTTATCCCCTCTCAATAAGTGTCCGAGTTTAGGGATTTTCTGGCATTTCATTTTTTTTTTAAGTTCACTCCTTACAGTAGTTTATATCAGGATTTTACTGTTTGAATTATTATTATTATTATTATTATTATTATTATTATTATTATTATTATTATTATTATTATTATTATTATTATTGAATGTACTGCCTAATAAATTGATCACACTTTATACAAAATATAAGTATAGCCTTTTGCTTGCAACTTTCCTTTTAATTAAAACTTGGTCCTGGCGGATGTGATACCAGTTCACTTTGAAGTTATTTTTCTCTGTTTTCTAAGCTATGGGAAGTTCCTTTCCACCGCTGGATTTACAAAATGCAGTGAATTTTGTACATTTCAATTTGTAGTTACAATGCACAAATAGTTCGGCTTTCACCGTTACCACATTATTTTAAATATTTTGCATGCCACTGAATACATGTATACTACAGAAGCTAGAACATGTTAAACTGTTCTCACGAGGTTCGGTTTTATACTACCCCCCCCCCCCCCCCATGGCACTTAACGCCCTTGAAAGGGCTTTGGCCTGCCCAGCGACCGCTGCTCAGCCCGAAGGCCTGCAGATTACGAGGGGCCGTGTGGTCAGCACGACGCATTCTCTCGGCCGTTATTCTAGGCTTTCGAGACCGGGGCGGCCATCTCACCGTCAGATAGCTCTTCAGTTCTAATCACCTCAGGTCGAGAGAAAAATCCCTGACCTGGCCGGGAATCGAACCCGGGCCTCCGGGCGAGAGGCAGGCACGCTACCCCTACACCACGGGGCCGGAACTCGGTTTTATACTGCTCATAAAAGAAAACTAAAAGAACCCCTTACGTATGAAATTATAGTCCAGTGCTTCCTTAAAGGCAGTCAAGACATCATGTAAAGCACATATTTCAGAAAAACGCTTGTCGCCATTTACATCGAATTTAAAATAATCCACCGCATTTAATTTTAAGAGGTCTTTCAAGGGCCATTTGGGGGCTGATCATGTAAAGTGAATTTTCACTTAGTTCAAACCATTGTTCTAGAATTTAGCAAATACTGTGTCTAGGGAGCTGTTTTAATGAATTTTTGTTCATACCTTTTTTACTTCTTGCAGCAGTCCACATGTTTTCCTGTTCCGTTACGAACATTAATGTTAGGAAAGTTTATATATTTTTCGGACCCTGATATTTTGATGAAAATTTAAGGAAAAATAAAATTTCACTTTATTTTCAAACAACGTTTTACAGAACTAATTTGTATACAAACACAATTACTGATAGGTAGTGCAATACTATCACTGTTACAAATCACAGTTAGGTAGATACTCTCAATATTCACTCTCATTCGTCACTTCTAACACTGTTTTCCGAAATTTCACTTTCAAGTTCATTTTCTGATTACCGAGCTCGATAGCTGCAGTCGCTTAAGTGCGGCCAGTATCCTGTATTCGGGAGATAGTCGGTTCGAACCCCATTGTCGGCAGTCCTGAAAATGGTTTTCCGTGGTTTCCCATTTTCACACCAGGGAAATGGTGGGACTGTACCTCAATTAAGGTCGCGGCCGCTTCCTTCCCACTCCTATCCCATCGTCGCCATAAGACCTATCTGTGTCGGTGCGACGTAAAGCCAATTACAAAAAAATTACATTTTCTGATTCTTGATGATGATGATGCTTGTTGTTTAAAGGGGCTTAACATCTAAGGTCATCGGCCCCTTTTCTGATTCTTCAAACAGTATATCGTCTTCACTACCATCAAGGGTATACGGATACCGCATTTCTTAAATGACTTGATGACAATTTCCTTTTTCACTAACTCCCATGACGTCTTCACCCATTCACCGACTAGTCCAACTGATGGTCTCTTCATTTGTCCTGTTTTGTAGGAAAATAAGTCATTGAGAGTTAGATCCATTGGTTATATTTATAATCACCCCCTTTTTAAAATCCTAGTCATTTTAAAGAAATAAATTTTAATTTATTTTATTTCATTTCGTTTCATCTCGTACCATCAGATGTTAGGCTCCTTTAAACAATCACCATCATTATTCGTCGTGCTGGCGTTAGATCGTGATGAGTGCAGCCATTCATTTTGTCCAGTCTTCACGCATAGAAACCTTGAATGGTTTGTTTATTGAGACATCCAATTCCTGCAACTGGCTTGTGAGGCCCCCTGGAATGACCACAAACTGAGTGTTTAAGACCATTCTCCGCTTTGCTGTATCCATTATATGGGATTTGTACTTGTCCAACACAAGAAGGATTTTTTTTCTTCTTCTTCAAGAGACCACCGGGACGTTTAGCCGACACTTTCTCCGACCACGCCTTCATTCCATATTCGTCCATCCGTCCCTTCTCTTGAACATGAAGGACGATATTATGTGGAATTTATCTTTGGGTACAGTTTTTCTCTTAAAAATTACCATTGTGGCCAATTTTATACCATCTGCGCAACAAGATGAGGATGGAACATCAAAGGTTAGAGGCACTTCATGCATATTGCCAACTTGACCGAGTTCGTTTTCGTGCATCGATCACAAATTTGTGAAATTCCGCTAATTTGGATTCATATTCTGTTGGCATCTTTTGCGAAATCCTAGTGTGAGTACCCTTCGATAGTCCATGTCTCTTCATAAGCCTGTGGGTTCGATTCCCGGTACTGCCAGAAATTTAAGAATGGCAGGAGGACTGGTATGTGGTGGAAATGGTACATGCAGCTCACCTCCATTGGGGGTATGCCTGAAAAGAGCTGCTCCACCTCGGGATGAGGACACGAGTTTTATTTTCATAAACCTGTGACACCAAGCAGGTGTTCCCGCGAAATCCACAATGTTGTGTGCTGCCGCCCATTCCTTTGTTTATGACTGGAAGAAGCCATATTTTTAGCACGCGTCCTAAAAGAGTGTTAATTTTTTCCCAGGTTCAACGAGTGATTTTCTTGTTTTCGCCATTCACGTATAATTTTCTTAGTTGGTGGATTGGTGTTGTCTTTCTGCTGCCCTATTACCGTGTAATTTTGCGTATTCCACAACTTTTAATTTAAGTGTTATGTTGTAAGAAAATCTCTTCTGTACAACTTATATTGTGTACGGTAAATTGTCACTACCGGAATTTGCCCCTCTTGGAACTTGCTACTGATTACAAAGTGAAATATTTTCTGTCTACCCTTCCTTGAAGGTTGCCTATAACGGTGATCAAGGTCGCAGCTCTTTTTTGTTAGTTTGTCTGGCACGATAAAGGAGACGGGCAGGTAAAGGGGTTGTGAGCCGTCTTGTTAGGAATCCCCTGGCAACTTGCTCTCCTGTCAGACAAATGCAAGTATACCATAGCCGCTGTTTCTTAACTGCAGTAATAAAAGGGTCAACTGCAGAGATTATTGTAAGGAATTTTTTGAGCATTGGTGTAGCAAATCATGTAAACTAGGCAGTATTTTTTGTAACAAAATGTGCGTCTTATGGTCCAAAAGAAAAGGTACTTCTTGTAGTTATCTTTTGAAAGCTAGAGACTTTTCACGCCTGTCGACATCATTGACTGGACATGCTAACTTTAACTTGAAACCTGGACTGCCCGATCGAAAACCTTAATCTCCACCCACTATCGCTTACGTCCAATTAGGTACACATACCGTTGAACATTTTCGAGGGCTGTGGCAGCTGAGGGTCTCAGATGGCCACAGAGAATAGTCAGAGTAACACGGTGTCGTCCAATTTTTCCGAGAGGTTTCCTTGTTTTTACCTTCGTTTCTACTTCTTCCTCTCCTCTCCTCTCCTCTGCTAAGCACACCGAGCGGGTGACAGTGATTTGGGTCGGGTCACGTAGCTGTCATCCTGCATTCGAGAGATGATGGGTTCGAACCCCACTACCGGTAGCCCTGAGGATGGTTTTCCGTGGTTTCCCATTTTCACACCAGGCAAATACTGGGATTGTATGTTAAATAACGCCACGTCCACTTCCTTTCCGCTCCTAGCCCTTTCCCATCCCATCATCGTCATAAGACCTGTCTGTGTCGGTGCTACCTAAAGTACATCTATCTATCTATCTATCTATCTATCTATCTATCTATCTATCTATCTATCTATATATCTATAATAGCTTGTCCTGAATGACTGATTCATCATCGCCGAGCCAAAACTACTGGACATAAAGAAATGAAATTTTGGGGACACATTCATATTACAATGTAGGTGCTCGCTAAGGGAGGATTTTGGGATATTCCATCGCTAAGGGGATGAAAAGGGGGTGCATTTTTAAAATGAGTATATCTATATCTCGAAAACTGAACCGTTTAAAGACATGAACATTGGTATTTGGAATCTCCTTTAAAAATCACGCGTATTTTTTGTTTTCGGAAAATCCACTTAAGGGGGGGGGGGTGAAAAGAAGTGAGAAAGGGGTTGAATGCCTTTCATGTGGATACTTATATCTCAAAAACTGAAGATGTTACAATCATGAAAAGTAATATTTGGAATCTCCTTTAAAAACACGTTTTTTTGTTTTGTTTTTTAAAACCTACTTAAGGGGAGGGGGTGAACAGGACTGACAAAGGGAGTGAATTTTTAAAATGAGTATATCTCAAAAACGTAACGTTACAGACATGAAAGTTGGTATTTTTAATCTCTCTTAAATATAAAGTAACGCGTACTTTGTTGTTTTTGGAAAAATCACTTGGGTGGGGGATTAAAAAGACTGAAAGAGTAGTTGAATTATTTTTATACTGGTATCTCAAAATCTGAAGATATTGCAGACGTGAAAATTGGTATTTGGCCTTTAAAAATAAAGAAACACGTATTTTTTTCGTAAAATCCACTTAAAGGGGGTGTAAAAAGTACTGAAAAGGGGTTGAATTCTTTTCATGTGGATACTCCTCAAAAAACTGAAGATGTTACAGACATGAACATTTGTATTTGGAATCATCTTTAAAAATGAAGAAACACACATTCTTTTGTTTTCGGAAAATCCAATTGAGGGTGGGTAAATAAATTGATAAATGAGTTTAATTCTTTGTATGCGAATAAGTATATCACAAAAAAGAAGGATATTACGGACGTGAAAATTGGTATTTGAAATCTCCTTTAAAAAGAAAGAAACACGCATTTTTTGTTGGGGTGGAAATCAACTTAAGGGAAGTTTAAAATAAGTTGAATCCTTTTTATTACGATACAAATAAGAAGTGAGCTTAAAACAATACACCGCTCAGGGGTTTTCACGGGGGGGGGGGGTGAGGAAAGATGACAAAAATATAGAAGTTTATATGAAACTGTTGGAATTACGAATTTAAAAGTCAAATTATATCCTAGGTGTTAAATAACAGAAGGCTTGAAACAAATTTAACCCCCCAGGGAGTTAAATGGGGGTTGTTATCCAAAAACAAATATACTAATTCCTTCCACCGAAACTTTTTAACGTACGAAGACAAAATTTCAAATAGTGGTATATATTTTAAATCCTATGTGTGAAATTGGAAATATTTTTATACGTTCCACCGCTGAAGTGTCAATTGAGGTTAGCTCCGTAAACTGAATTATTCATCCCTCCAAAACCGTTTGGTGTACAAAATTGTAATTTTACGAGAAGGGTCTTCTTTTATGTTCTAGGTGTAAAATACCGTATACTTCAAAACATTTCTCTCCTAAGAGCTTTAGATGGTAGTTGTCTCTCAAAAACACAATATCCATTCTTCCGAAACCATTTCAGGCATGAACATAACTTTTTTTTTAATGAAAGGTGGTCTTCTATATCCTAGATGTTAATAAATATTTCAAAACATTCACCCCTTAAAAAGGTATTTATTCCTCCATTACTGTTCGACGTAAAAAATCAAAATTTCACAGGTTGGTCACTTTTACGTCCTAGATTATAATCAGATATGGTTTAAAACATTCAAATTATTCCGAACGAGGTTCAAGTGAGTGGTAGATTATAAAGTAAAAAATCCTTCCCCCAAAACCGTTTGACGTACGAACTGAGGACGTATTTTACAGGCTCAGCTGACAGTGCACTCTCCAAAATGTAAAACTTTGAATAATTCATTTTAAAGCCGTAGAGAAGCACGGGTGTCTTCCTAGTTGTAAATAAAATGAAAATCTCCTTAACACTTTTAGTTTTCATTTATCAGTTTAGCCCTCTTCCTCACGTAGTGTGTATGTGACCGCCAAAATACGCTGCTATGCTGTTAACGCCTACTGTTGAGTGGCTCAGACGGTTGAGGAGTTGGCCTTCTTGACTCCAGCTTGGCAGGTTCGATCCTGGCTCAGTTCGGTGGTTCGGCTCAAATACGTCACCCTCGTGTCGGTAGATTTACTGGCACGTAAAAGAACTCCTGAGGGACTAAATTCCGGCACGTAAGCGTTTCCGAAAACTGTAAAAGTAGTTAGACATAAAAACAATAACATTAATGGATACCTGCCAACTCCCAATTTTCGACAGTTTTTTCCGCCTCCCGATTATTCTATTATTTCTTCCGATTTTAGCTTTTTTTGTGTTGAACTTCAAACGTTTGTTTTCAAATCCCGTCATTTCAGCTTTGTATGCCAGAGGCCTTCGCTCATTGGCCGCTTTCAAATGAAATATCGACGTTTATTAATACGAGAAATGAGCGCGAATGTGCGATGTTTATTGAAACCTGTATATCGCGATGTGTATCTCGATTGTCGATCTCTCGTTCTCGCGTGCTATGTTCGTGTTCGTTCACATCAGTCTAGTCGATTCTAGAGACTAGTTGCTAGATTTGGAGTCTGTTTTAGTAATTTATTGACAGAATTTCAAAGATAGCGACTAGTGACTTTTCTAGAGATTTTAGGAACCATTTGGAGACAATTCTGGCGAATTTTAATTTATTACTTGATAAAATAGCATTGCTCTTCGCATTATCGCACGGGCGCGTGATGCAATCTATTATCTATGCATTTGCTAAGTAATGGCATCTGAGTATATGACTGATTCACACGTGTGGGGCATGAGTTCATACTGTTTTCGGAAGACTTACCAGAGACCGATAATCTCACTCACATACTTCCTGTGTGGGAATAAAAGAGTGTAATTTTTAGTCTTGTAGCCTCGTATAGCAAATTTCGGGTTTGGAGATGAGTGTTATAATATGCAGGGTAAAGCGAAATTCGCGCACTCGGGCGTCGCAGCGCGACTCCTCACATGCCAGCAATAAAAAAATGTCTCTCACAAAAGTTCGTCCTGCGAGTATATCCGGGAGAAAAAGGTCGTTGAGAGTGGCAATCTGGCAACACTGTAACCACATGTAGAGTAACTACCTTTGTCAGCACGTATTAGTCGTGCTGTACAGTTGCTGCAGTGGATAGAGTTTTGGGTTAGCGTGCAGGTGGTCGGGGGTTCGATCCTGGGTTGAGGCGCGTTTTTTATTTGCTAATTTCCATCGGACATTACATACTGTAACACAGTAAGATACCGTTTCTTAGGTCACATGTACCCTACATTTACAAAAATGTAGTAACGCCGAACACGTTGTAACGCATCTAGTAGATGAAGTGGTGCGAAGAAATTCACGCCCACGACGTGGGAAGGGCGTCTTTCAAATCTGACCAATGAAAACTAATGTTCGTCCATTTCTAGGATCGTAGTATGTAAGTGCAAATTGTTTCTAGAGAACTCGCTGCAATCGCTGTTGACGATTAAGATGTCAGATACCATATCACCTGGACTACATTTACGAAATAAAAAACATACGCTTCAACCCAGGATCGACCCCTCGACCTCCTGCATGTTAACCCAAAACTCGATCCACTTCTCCAACTGTACAGCACGACTAAAAATTGCTGACAGAGGTAGTTACCCTACATGTGGTTACAGTGTTGCCAGATTGCCACTTTTCAACGACCTTTTTCTCCCGGATATATTCGCAGGACGAACTTTTGTGAGAGACATTTTTTGTTGCTGGCATGTGAGGAGACACGCTGCGACGCCCGAGTGCGCGAATTTCGCTTCACTCTGTATACCATAGTACTCCTGTATTGCGCAAGACATGTAGAATAAGCAGTTTTGACCAATTATTTCTCCTGATTTTTCCTGATTTTTGTATCAACATTTCCTGATTTTTGGTTTTGTAAGGTTGGCAGGTATGTTAATGTTACCGCGTACTAGAGTACGTACATTAATTGAGAAACTATGGATCTGGATACTAGTACTACAGTAAATGTATGTATGTAATGTCCCCCCTTAGTCCCGTTTACTGATTCATGGTCGGGGTTGAGGTGAGATGGAATTACACTGACTGACAGAGCAAATGCAACACCAAGAAGGAGTGGTCAGAACTTTATGCCAATTGCAGGGTAGACTGACGTCACTGAGGTATGCTCATGATGTGAAATGCGCCGCTGTGCTGCGCACGTAGCGAACGATAAATGGGACACGGCGTTGGCGAATGGCCCACTTCGTACCGTGATTTCTCAGCCGACAGTCATTGTAGAACGTGTTGTCGTGTGCCACAGGACACGTGTATACCTAGAATGCCAGGCCGCCGTCAACGGAGGCATTTCCAGCAGACAGACGACTTTACGAGGGGTATGGTGATCGGGCTGAGAAGGGCAGGTTGGTCGCTTCGTCAAATCGCAGCCGATACCCATAGGGATGTGTCCACGGTGCAGCGCCTGTGGCGAAGATGGTTGGCGCAGGGACATGTGGCACGTGCGAGGGGTCCAGGCGCAGCCCGAGTGACGTCAGCACGTGAGGATCGGCGCATCCGCCGCCAAGCGGTGGCAGCCCCGCACGCCACGTCAACCGCCATTCTTCAGCATGTGCAAGACACCCTGGCTGTTCCAATGTCGACCAGAACAATTTCCCGTCGATTGGTTGAAGGAGGCCTGCACTCCCGGCGTCCGCTCAGAAGACTACCATTGACTCCACAGCATAGACGTGCACGCCTGGCATGGTGCCGGGCTAGAGCGACTTGGATGAGGGAATGGCGGAACGTCGTGTTCTCCGATTAGTCACGCTTCTGTTCTGTCAGTGATAGTCACCGCAGACGAGTGTGGCGTCGGCGTGGAGAAAGGTCAAATCCGGCAGTAACTGTGGAGCGCCCTACCGCTAGACAACGCGGCATCATGGTTTGGGGCGCTATTGCGTATGATTCCACGTCACCTCTAGTGCGTATTCAAGGCACGTTAAATGCCCACCGCTACGTGCAGCATGTGCTGCGGCCGGTGGCACTCCCGTACCTTCAGGGGCTGCCCAATGCTCTGTTTCAGCAGGATAATGCCCGCCCACACACTGCTCGCATTTCCCAACAGGCTCTACGAGGTGTACAGATGCTTCCGTGGCCAGCGTACTCTCCGGATCTCTCACCAATCGAACACGTGTGGGATCTCATTGGACGCCGTTTGCAAACTCTGCCCCAGCCTCGTACGGACGACCAACTGTGACAAATGGTTGACAGAGAATGGAGAACCATCCCTCAGGACACCATCCGCACTCTTATTGACTCTGTACCTCGACGTGTTTCTGCGTGCATCGCCGCTCGCGGTGGTCCTACATCCTACTGAGTCGATGCCGTGCGCATTGTGTAACCTGCATATCGGTTTGAAATAAACATCAATTATTCGTCCGTGCCGTCTCTGTTTTTTCCCCAACTTTCATCCCTTTCGAACCACTCCTTCTTGGTGTTGCATTTGCTCTGTCAGTCAGTGTACATGGCCTTTTTTACGGTCGGATGTCTTTCCTGACGCAACATACTAGTATTACTCGTTAGTACTAATGAGTAATCTAACGGCTAATCTGACCATTCTAGAGAAGCACTTGATTATATGGAGGCTTCCTCCAATGTAAATAACCAGATAATCCAGATTTTATGTAACAGTCTGACTAGTGCATATTTCAAAGTATTTTCCTCCCATTCAGGCTGATCTTCGTCACCTGTTACTGCGTAAGTATTTAAAAAAATCATTGATTGTACATTATCCCTTAGGCAGTATCGTTTGAACTCTGAACAGGACTGAGAGACAAACTCTGTATTAATCATCCTCATTATCTATAGTGACCAGAGTACAGATTGACTGATGGTGGTGATGATTGTTGTAAGGGGGAAACAGAAAGAAATAGCTATCCTCTTTGAATAATGTCTCTGCACATCCTCAGAATGACTTCGGTGGACCACAGGTTTGGCGGCCACTTTCTTTGTCTCAGATTGCGAGATGGAATTCGGGCAGTGTCTGTCATCATATAGGCCTATGAGTACTTACATACACACTTCTTGCTTTTATCAACTGTCATGCCTTTCTGCCAGTCTGCAAGCCTCTGTGAATTAACTAAGCACCTCCAGAAACCTCTTACTTGCAACTAGCTGTGTGGCCTCGTTTAACTTTTCACCACCGGGCGAGTTGGCCGTGCGCGTAGAGGCGCGCGGCTGTGAGCTTGCATCCGGGAGATAGTAGGTTCGAATCCCACTATCGGCAGCCCTGAAGATGGTTTTCCGTGGTTTCCCATTTTCACACCAGGCAAATGCTGGGGCTGTACCTTAATTAAGGCCACGGCCGCTTCCTTCCAACTCCTAGGCCTTTCCTATCCCATCGTCGCCATAAGACCTATCTGTGTCGGTGCGACGTAAAGCCCCTAGCAAAAAAAAAATAACTTTTCACCTCTTACCATTATATTATTAAAAACTGAGTCTAACTATCGTTGGCGTGGTCTCCATCCACGTCTCTTACCCTCTTTTGCCGATTCAAGTATTCTCTTGGGTAACCTATACTCCTCCATTTGCCTCACATTACCCCATCACCGAAGCCGGTTTATACGTACAACTTCATCCCTAAAGTTTATTCCTAACTTAGCATCTATCTCCTCATTTCATCTATCTTCCTACCATTGTTCCTATTTGTACTGGCAATCCCTTTTGTTACTCTCATGTTTGTTACTTGTAACTTATGAATAAGATATCCTGAGTTCACCCAGATTTCACTCCCGTACAGTAGTAGTAAGACAGTTTCGTCCGAGACCTCGCTTCTTCTTTATATAATACCATTGATCGCAACTGCGAGGTCACTACATTTGCTTTGCTGCATCTTGATTCAGTTTCAATTTTTACCTTAAGTACTTGAATGATCCACTTTTTCCAGTTTTGTGGTACCTACCTGTTGTTCAGTCCTCTCAGCTTTCTACCCTACTGATTACATTAGTCTTGGAAATGCAAATTTTGATATCATACTCCCTCCTCGGACTTCGAGAGGTTGAAGGTATCGATGAGTTAAGTAATTATTATACGACTTAGGGATATTCAAAGTCAGTGGTTGGTAACCGAATGTAGGAGCAAGTCGACCCTCTCCGAGTTCAGTTGGATAAGTCAGGGTATGAGCATAAATATTGTGAATGTAAATAGAAGAGAAACGCGAAGTTTAATGATGGGAATTTATAAGAAAAGGGATGGATTAGGTGGAAGGATATAGTAAGGTGCCTTCTCTGTAGTGAACATACAAAGAGAAGTATTTCACATGCTGAAATCTTGTACAGAAACCCTAGCGGTTAGGAGGACAGTTTTGAATAGCAATGAACAACATATGGTAAATGAGGATGAGAACGGCTATAGAATTATTAGGATGATAAGCAAAGAATGGTATAAGCCTAGTAGTCTCAGTAAGTTATTAATTGTAATTAGAGCAAAGAATGGTATAAGCCTAGTAATCTCAGTTATTAATTGTAATTAGAAATTTGTATAGAAGCAAGTTGCAAGATCCTGTAATGCGGGCAGAGCAAATTACGAATAGATGTATGAGTTATGAATCGGTTAGTTAAGAATCTGCCAATAGTGGTAATTAGCATAGTGAATAGTAGTATCATTGTATTGTCGTTGTTAGTACTCCATAATGTAATTAATTGTTAAATTGCATGTAATGGGCCAGGGTCCAATAGATGGAATGTTTCTTCCTCCGGAAATGTAGGATGAGAACATTCATTCAGTCATTACCCCATCGATCCATTCATTCATTCATTTATTCAATAATGACGGCTCTCTCCGCAGTTACTAGTTATCCGTTACTGGGAGTGAAGCCTTTCCTTTGCTTTTCATGCATGCATAAATTTCATTAATTCATTCACTCTGAATGGGATAGTCTCTCCGTAGCTACTGGTGCTTCGTAGCTATAGGCCGAGTGCATTCAGTCATAAATTCATCCATGCATTCATCCATCGACTCATTCAATTAGGAATGCTCTCTCCTCAGTTGGTGGTTATCCGTGACTGGGAGGGAAGTGTTCATTCATTCATGCATGCATGAATATAATTCAGTCACGCAATCATTAATTCATTCATTCATTTATTCAATTCATGCATTGTGTCTATTGAATGTGGAGGAGAACTGTGTACGGACTTATAATAAATAAAAAATAAATAAATAAATAAATAAATGCTCGCTCCTTCTCTTTTCATGCTCGAAGATATTACGTTGGAGGCTTCAGCACAGTCTGTCATTAAGACCAACCGTCGGCATAGGCCATACTGCTTACTGTATTTATGCTCATCTGAATACCTCCTTGCCACTTTGTATTTTTCAGGAAATGCTCCATGTAGATTATGAACAAGAAAAGTGAAAGATTACAGCCTTGTCTAACCCGTGTAACTACTTTGAACCAATAAATTCATTTTACCGTCAATTCTCACTGTGGCCCGATTGTAAACATACCTGTCTACTTCTGATCCTATAACCCCACAGTACAAGGAAACATATTTTCACGTGGTACTCTGTCGTATAACTTCTTTTAGACGTACAAAATATTTCTCTTATAGCATTTTTCAGTTACTTGATGCGTACTGAAAATCTCGTCCTGACAGCTCCTCTGCGACTTGGTCTGAAACCAACACTGGATTTCTTCCAACCTACTCTCCTCCATTGATCACTCCGTATTATCCAACATGCCTGTCAACACCTTGACTGGTATACTGATTAGTGCCGGGGTGAGTGGCTCAGATGGTTGAGGTGCTGGTCTTCTGACCCCAACTTGGCAGGTTCGATCCTGGCTCAGTCCGATTGTATTTGCAGGTGCTCAAATACGTCAGGC
This sequence comes from Anabrus simplex, assembly GCF_040414725.1. Classification (NCBI taxonomy): domain Eukaryota; kingdom Metazoa; phylum Arthropoda; class Insecta; order Orthoptera; family Tettigoniidae; genus Anabrus; species Anabrus simplex. Next base: position 443,079,658 of record NC_090267.1, on the reverse strand, counting down.
TCGTGTCGATAGATTTACTGGCACGTAAAAGAACTCCTGCGGGACAACGGCGTTTCCGAAAACCGAAAAAGTAGTTAGTGGAACGTAAAGCCAATAGCATTATTATTATTATTATTATTATTATTATTATTATTATTATTATTATTATTATTATACTGGTCAGTGAAATACCTCCGTAGTTATTGCAGTCCTTCCCTCATCCTTGGTGTAATTTGTGCTTTCTTCCTATCCACAAATGTCAATGTCCTTGGAGTTCAGTTTTCTATGACGAAGTATTTTAAATTAAATATTTGTTCTGAGCAAGAACTTCCTTTTCGAAATCCACCATGATGTTCATCTAATTGCTTATCAAGTGTTGTTTCTACTCTTTTCAGCAAGATTTTTGAGAATACCTGGCAAGCGATTTGCAAATGGTACACTCCCCTACAGTTAACACCGTTTTGCTTGTCACTTTTTTATGCAGTGGGTGTATGAGGGCCACTTTTCTATTCTTCCGGGACCTTCTCATTTCTCCAAATATCTTCAAAGTGTAGCTCTTGAATGATTTTTGGTTGAGACCATTATAGAAGTTCGGCTGTTATAAAGTCCTCTCCACTAGCTGTATTGTTCTTTTGGCTGTTTATTAATTCTTTAATTTTTTCAACAGTTGATGCGTACTGAAAATCTCGTCCTGACAGCTCCTCTGCGACTTGGTCTGAAACCAACACTGGATTTCTTCCAACCTACTCTCCTCCATTGATCACTCCGTATTATCCAACATGCCTGTCAACACCTTGACTATTTTAATTTATTTCTGGGAAGTCCAACTTATGGTTTGATTCAGGTTAGTTTAAATGTTTATCAAAATGCTTTCTAGTAATTCACAGTTATCTGTTGTTTTGGCTAATTCTACCACTGTTGTTGTTGTTGTTGTTGTTGTTTGGGTCATCAGTCCATAGACTGGTTTGATGCAGGTCTCCATGCCACCCTCTCCTGTGCTAACCTTTTCATTGTATGTAACTACTACATCCTACATCTGCTCTAATCTGCTTGTCATATTCATACCTTGGTCTACCCCTACCGTTCTTACCACCTACACTTCCTTCAAAAACCAATTGAACAACTACTGGGTGACTTAGGATGTGTCCTATCATTCTCTCTCTTCTTCTCGTCAAATTTAGCCAAATCGATCTCCTCTCGCCAGTTCGATTCAGTATCTCTTCATTTGTGATTCGATCTATCCATCTCGCCCTCAGCATTCTTCTGTAACACCACATTTCAAAAGCTTCTATTCTCTTTCTTTCTGAGCTAGTTATCGTCCGTGTTTCACTTCCATACAATGCCATGCTCCATACGAAAGTCTTCGAAAACAACTTTTTAATTCCTATATCAATGTTTGAAGTGAGCAAATTTCTTTTCGTAAGAAAGCTCTTCCTTGCTTGTGCTAGTCTGGATTTTATGTCCTCCTTACTTCTGCCATCGTTAGTTATTTTTACTACCCAAGTAACAATATTCATCTACTTCCTTTAAGACTTCGTTTCCTAATTTAATATTTCCTGCATCACCTGCCTTGGTTCGACTGCACTCCATTACTTTTGTTTTGGACTTATTTATGTTCATCTTGTACTCCTTATCCAAGACTTCGTCCATACCATTCAGCAGCATCTCAAGATTTTCTGCAGTATCAGATAAAATAACAATATCATCGGCAAATCTCAAGGTTTTGATTTCCTCTCCTTGGATTGTGATTCCCTTTCCAAATTCCTCTTTGATTTCCTTTACTGCCTGTTCTATGTAAACATTGAAAATGAGGGGGGGGGGGGGTGGAGCAGACTGCAGCCTTGCCTCACTCCTTTCTGGATTGCTGTTTCTTTTTCAAAGCCCTCGATTATTATCACTGCAGACTGATTTTTATACAGATTGTAGATAATTCTTCGTTCTCGGTATCTGATCCCAGTCATCTTCAGAATCTTAAATAGCTTGGTCCAATCAACATTATCGAATGCCTTTTCTAGATCTACGAATGCCATGTACGTGGGCTTGTCCTTCTTGATTCGATCCTCTAAGATCAGACGTAAAGTCAGGATTGCTTCACGTGTTCCTATATTTCTTCTGAAGCCAAACTGATCTTCTCCGAACTCAGCTTCTACTTGTTTTTCCATTCTTCTGTAAATAATACGTGTTACAATTTTGCAGGCATGAGATACTAAACTAATGGTGCGATAGTTTTCACACCTGTCTGCAGCGGCTTTCTTGGGAATAGGTATAACAACATTCTGCCGAAAATCGGATGGGACTTCTCCTTTCTCATACATATAACACACTAAATGGAATAGCCTTGCCATGCTGGATTTTCCGAAGGCAGTCAGTAATTCAGAGGGAATGTCATCAATTCCAGGTGCCTTGTTCCTGTTTTGGTCGCTCACAGCTCTCTTAAACTCTGACCACAAAATTGGGTCTCCCATTTCATCAGCATCAGCAGCCTCTTCTTGTTCCAGAACCAACTTATCTACATCTTCACCTTAATACAACTGTTGGATATGTTCCTGCCATCTTTCTGCTTTGTCTTCTTTCCCAAGAAGTGGTTTTCCATCTGAGCTCTTGATATTCATACACCTAGATTTCCTTTCTCCAAAGGTTTCCTTGATTTTCCTGTATGCAGAGTCTACCTTTTCTAGGGCCATACAGCCTTCGACATCCTTGCACTTTTCCTTCATCCCGTCTTTCTTAGCTACCTTGCACTTTCTATCCACTTCATTCTTTAAACGCCTGTATTCTTTTCTGCCCTCTTCATTTCTAGCATTCTTGTATTTTGTCGTTCATCAAACAGGTCTAGTATCTCCTGAGTTACCCACTCATTCTTAGTTGATCTTTTCTTCCTTCCTAACATTTCTTCAGTAGCCCTGCTGACTTCATTTTTCATGACTATCCACTCTTCCTCTATTGTGTTTCCTTCAGCCTTTTCACTTAGTCCTTTTGCAACATGTTCCTTGAAACAATCCCTCACGCTGTTTTCTTTCAACTTGTCTAGATCCCATATTTTTGCATTCTTTCCTTTCTTCAGCTTCAGATGGCATTTCATGACCAACAAGTTGTGGTCAGAGTCCACGTCTACTCCTGGGAAAGTGTTGCAATCCAACACCTGGTTTCTGAATCTCTGCCTAATCATAATGAAGTCTATTTGATACCTTCCAGTGTGTCCTTGTCTCGTCCATGTATAAAGCCGTCGTTTGTGGTGTTTGAACCAAGTATTGGCAAGGACTAAATTATGATCAGTGCAGAATTCAACCAACTGACTTCCTCTTTCGTTCCTTTGTTCCAGTCCGAATTCTCCTACTGTATTACTTTCTGTTCCTTGGCCTACCACTGCATTCCAGTCTCCCATCACAATTAGATTCTCGTCACCTTTTATATATTATAATAAATCTTCTATCTCTTCATATGTTCTTTCGATTTCTTCATCATCCGCTGAGCTAGTAGGCATATAGACCTGCACTATTGTGGTGGGCATTGGTTTGGTGTCTATCTTGACGACAATAATTCTTTCACTATGCTGGTCGTAGTAACTTACCCGCTGCCCTATTTTCTTTTTCATTATTAAACCAACTCCTGCATTTCCTCTGTTTGATTTTGTGTTGATAATTCGGTAGTCGCCTGACCAAAAATCCTGTTCTTCCTGCCAACGTACTTCACTTATACCAACTACATCTAACTTTAGTCTATCCATCTCCCTTTTCAGATTCTCTAATCTACCACAACGATTCAAACTTCTAACATTCCACGCTCCGACTCGCAGAATGTCGGTATCCATCTTCCTGATGATCGCCCCCTCTCGTGTAGTCCCCACCCGGAGATCCGAATGGGGGACTAGTTTATCTCCGGAATATTTTACCCGGGAGGAAGCCATCATCAGTACATCATTCATACAGAGAGAGCTGCATGTCCTCGGGAGTTAGTTACGGCTGTACTTTCCCGTTGCTTTCAGCCTTGTAGCAGTATCAACACATCTAAGCCATGTTGAGTATTATTACAAGGCCATATCAGTCAATCATCTAGACTGCCGCCCTTGCAACTTCCGAAAGGCTGCTTCCCCCCTTTCGATGAACCATTCCTTAGTCTGGTCTCTCAACAGATACCCATCCGATATGGTTGCTATCTGCTTCATTGGGACACGCAAGCCTCCCCACCGCTGTAAGGTCACATGGTTCGCAGGGGAGGATTCTACCATTATCATCTTTAAAACATTTACCGAGGATTTAAATGTATGTTAGAAGTTTCGGGTATTATTTTTAACAAAACTATTTTAGATTCAATAATTTGCGATTTTTCGAAAGCTCTTTTAACTCCCCTTATTATTTTTGCGGTGTATTTCCTTTGTTGTTTGAATTGTTCATAGTCGTCCATCCTTCTAGAGCATTTCCTCTTTTTCCATCGATTCATTCTTTCTGTTAACGCATATTCAGATATTTCATTCCATCAAAGTTTTCGTTTAGGTTCGGCTAGCCCAAATGTTTGCTGAGTTGTGTTGGTTATTTCTCTAGGCAGATCTCGTTACTTTTGATGCTCAGTTACTTTTATTTCTTCCTGAAATGCTTCTAATGTTGTAGCCTGTCTGTGTTATATTTCGTAACATTTTCCCTCCTGTGATTTTTGTGGGGTAATTTCAGACAAGTAATAGAGTGTAATTCTCATCTTCTCACTACCTTGACGTTCACGATTTGTTTAATGTGTGTTTTTGTGTGGTTGTATGATACAGTTGAAATTCACCTAGCATCGGATTTGGAGATATCCATGTTTTAGCTTTACTGGGAAGTTTTTTGCAGGAAGTCGACATTAACTTCACTTGGAAGATTTTACAGATATTCACTAATCTTATTCCATTTTTATTTGTTCTTTCGTGTGCTGGATGTTCTCATACTATTGGTCTATAAATTCTTTTCTCTTCCATTTTGTAGTATCACTACATTTGATTTTGGAATTTTAGATAGTTCGTCATATAAGAGGTCCCAAAATTCTTCTACTTCATTTGGATTCTTGAATTCTATTACATGTTTTATTATTTTTTTATACACTTAGAAAGCAGTACCTAGAAGTGGCATTCCGTTCGTAATTTTGATCGCATATTTACCCTTAAAGATCTAAGATCTGAATTTCATTTCTGTCTAGGAGGAGTTATAATTCTCATTGTTTACCAAACTTTTTTTTTTGCTATTTGTTTTTACGTCGCCCCGACACAGATAGGTCTTATTGCGACATTGGGATAGGAAAGGCCTAGGGAGTGGAAGGAAGCGGCCGTGGCCTTAATTAAGGTACAGCCCCGGCATTGGTGTGAAAATGGGAAACCACGGAAAACCATCTTCAGGGCTGCCGACAATGGGGCTCGAACCCACTATCTCCCGATTACTTTACCAAACTTTAGCAGATAATTTACATTTAGAGTACCTGCGAAGATTTTCCGTTTGAATTTAGGTCTAGAAGGATTCCAAGAATGCTCAGACTCATCCTTATTGCAGACGTGAGTCCCCAGAACCCCAGGTCCTGATGCATTGCATAACGCAATGGTGGATTTCTCTTCTGAGCTGCCACCTGGGATTGTGCTTTCTTTCATCGGCTTTTCCATTCTGCAATTGAAGTTGTTCGTTTCTTCGGTAGGAATTAGATTTAGAAGTAGGATCGGATTGTTAGTCCGAAATGATTTGTCTTCGTGCTTAACTCCGCTAGGTTCTTCCGCCCTTTCAGCCGTTGAGAAAAGAGATTCTTCTTCCGCCCTTGAGACCGTTGACCAGTTTCTTGTTGACCTCAGTTGTTCCGCGGGTGTTTATTTGGCATCGCCTTATTCGCACCTGCCCTGCATATCTACAGGAACTTCCCCTATCAGCCATATGGGAGGCGCCGTGTCAGGGTTGAGGGCCCCCGCCTTGGTGTCATTTGCCGGGTTATGTTTAGCCCTTACTCAGTTCAGAGCCAAACGTCCACCTAAACTCACCGGCCACGGTATTATTATTATTATTATTATTATTATTATTATTATTATTATTATTATTATTATTTATGCGTAAATTTAATCAACTGCAGATTTACTGATATCTTTCGAGCGTTTCGACGAGTTACCCTGCTGTGCAAGAAGTAAAGACCCTCTTCAGTAAAATGTTGTAGTAAAAACATTCCACCCCCCACTATTGGTAGTGGCGATAGAATACATCCACGATAGTCCTTGCCTATCGTAAGTGGGACTAAAAGGGGACCCCAGGTGCTGTGAACTTGGGACCGTGGATTGGTGACCATGGGTCTCCTTAACTGAGACTGGCATTTGTTCCACTTACTTGTGCCAGTCTCTTCGCTTTCATCTTCTCTATCTATCTATCTATCTATCTATCTATCTATCTATCTATCTATCTAACATCCCTTGATCAAGTCTTGTTCTCTTCCGACCCCGGCTTGCGAGGCGTAGGGAGTCTTGCATTTTCGTTCCCTTTGTGACCCTTCCCTCTGCAATCTGCAATCTGCATCATACGATGGGTGATATCAAGTTGCATCGTTGACGTAATATTCTGATAACATCTTTGAAGTCCTTTGGTGTCATTATGATCTGATAAAAACGATTGAAATCTTTGGTTCATTGTACTTACTGAAATCTTTGGTTCATCGTGCTTCGTGACCGTAATGAAGATGTCCAAGTACGATGAGATTGAAGGAAGGAACGAAACTCTTCATTTTTCTCTTTGATTAGTGATAAGAGAGGATGGCTGCCAGTTGTACTTCCTCATAAAACAATTACTACCACCACCACCACCACCACCACCACTGACAACATTCCGTAGGTATAAACCAAGGCACTGCATTCTGAGAGAGACCACGCCCTATTTGACCTATACTTCTAACCGCCGTATTTTTGTGATGTAAAGAATGTCGGTGAAATTGTTACATAGCGTTGCGCGAACTTGTTCGACTGGATTGGTTTTAATGACTGTTCCTCTGAACCTATTCATCGTGTGGAATTTGATATTTTAACTTAACGCATATAAAATTATGTTAATGTTTTGGCAATTTTCACTATATGTGTTCACGTGGAAGCCATTGTTTAACCTTTCAAGAGATGTAGGGCTATTGGTTGTATTTCATTAATAGTGTACCTCATACGGAGCGATTAATTGGCTTCCCTACTTCAGTAGTCATACGATGGGTGATATCAAGTTGCATCGTTGACGTAATATTCTGATAACATCTTTGAAGTCCTTTGGTGTCATTATGATCTGATAAAAATGATTGAAATCTTTGGGTCATTGTACTTGCTGAAATCTTTGGTTCATCGTGCTTCGTGACCGTAATGAAGATGTCCAAGTAGAAACACTAATCAGTAGTCGCAGATATTAGTTGTCTTGAAAGTTTTCTCTGAATACGTTATGATGAAGACAAATTAAAATGAGGAAAGCGAAGAGGAGACGGGGATTGAAAGACATTATTCTGTGTTAGTTTTTAATATCTCTCACTGACTTTTTTCCTACTGGCATTTGTTGTGCTGTTGGGCTCGTGGCTGTAAGTTACGATGAGATTGACGTCTGCTTCGTCACCTGTAAGGAAATGAGTGTTTTATTCTTATGACTAGATTTCTGCTTCGCCGTCGCCTATTGACGTTAGATTTCCGAAACTTGAAGTATAAAACATCATTTTGACCTTTCTCAGTGCCGTTTGGCTCAATTTGATTGAAATTCTACGAAGTGGTTTATACAAAAGTGTGAGGTGCTGCTGCCGAAACCTAAAATCAGACGAACACACATTTAATAGCAGGAGCCAGGTTGAAGAGGCAAATTTAATAATGTGAAGAGGGAGTCGTACTGAGTCCGAGCAAATTCTATGACGAGCTTGGAACTTTGTACTTCCATTGCATTTAGCAAAATGGCACTATTTACATGACTTAAGAAATTTGGAAACCTTAAAACTCGGACTGTTTACAAATATATCGCAAGCCTCTTTCATGAACCGATAGCTGCGAGTTATGACACAGAATGATGTACTGATGAATGTGATATTCACAACCATCATTCAAACAAGAACATCACTTGCCATAAGACCTATCTGTCGGTGTGACGTAAAGCCACTAGAATATCGCTCATAGCTAATCACAAGCCATTAAGTTATTTCATACTGTGACGTAATTGCTCTCTTCCCGTTCTCAGAAGAGTACGGAAAATGACTCTTTACCGTACTGTAATTGAATCATGGAAATAAAAAAAACTCCAGTAAACCAAATTTTACAGGAGGGACAAATAACTATTTTATGGCCGTGTTTCCCATTTAATCACCTTAGTGTAAACAAACTGTGAACATCAAAATAACAATACTGTAGTTATTTTCTGGCTCCGACAGTATTAGGTTGGCAAGGGCTAGGTAGTCCACTTTTCTGTCTTTCATGGTCCTTCCACCTCTTTAGTCGATACGTTTAATCTTCGAAGGGTCGAAATTCATTTCTCCGATTAATGTTACAAGGACCTTGAAATTGTATTGTTTCGTTCCTTAACCACCATCACCATCTTGGCATGTTACGAACTGAAGTTTGAATGGACGTCTACCTCCGCACGCATCCTTCGCCTCTCCTCCTGCCACCTGTCGGCAAAAAGTTTCATCGGGTCAGAACACGCCAGAAGCCTTGTTTATGCCCTTAGGCACTATTAATCTTGTTCACGTTTCTGTAACAGCCAGCTTATCTTGTCCGTGTAGTATTAGCAAACCTCTCTTGTACTGACACCGCTGTTTTATATCGAGTTTGTCGCCATCAAAGGCGTGCGGTAGAGTGTAGACTTCTTTTACCCAACATTACGGGTTCGATCCCGACTGAATTAGTGGTTGTTATTTAAGAAGAGGAATATGCATGGGTTTTGAGTGAAAGAATCCCGATGAACACAAGGTGTCAAGTCAGCTAAATGCTTTCGATTTTTTGGTCCATCGCTACTGGCGTTTGTTTGATTAACGTATTATTATTATTATTATTATTATTATTATTATTATTATTATTATTATTAGTAGTAGTAGTAGTAGTAGTAGTAGTAGTACCTCTGTAGTGTAACGGTTAGCGCTATTAGCTTCCGTCCTGGGAGGCTAGGGTTCGATTCCCAGTACCGCCAGAATTTTAAGATTGGCAGAACGGTTGGTATGTAGTTAAAAAGGTCCATGCAGCTCACTTTCATTGTGGATGTGCTGAAAATGGCTCCACCACCTCAGGATGACAAGAATTCGTATTTTTTGCATTAATATTATTATTATTATTATTATTATTATCATCATCATCATCATCATCATCATTAGTACCATTATTCAAATCAGAAATTAAGTTTTCATATTTTCATTTTCTCCTTCCAAACGACTTCTGGAAATATTGGGATTAGCATCGTTTTGTGATTCACTTAAGTGGACTTAATATAAATGTTATCTGTTTCTTCTTAGTTTCATTTACGTCGTGATTTACACACAGGATAAAATATGCAAACAAAAACAAACCCTTGACGTAACAGACTATTAGGGCCTTGGCCTGCCAAGACAACTGCTGACCAGTCAGAAAGCCTGTATATACCGGAGTGCCACTTGGTCAGTGTGATGCCATCCTCAGCCGAGTCACTGTCTCTCGTATCAGGCAACCCACCAGTTGGTGTTGCGAGGGTGAATGAATCCTGTTCCAGCCCTCGATCCAGAATTTAAAACCCTGGTCAGGACGGAAATTGAACCCAGTGCCTTTGGTTAAGAAGCAAGCTCGCTATTCTAGCACCCCGGGACTGGGAGAATGAAATTCTGCTTTAGTTTATTTCAGTTGTAATTCAGTATATAATAGGGTGAGATAGTGAGAGTTTTGTAGAGTATGTATTTCAGTGTCGGGAGTCTAAGAACGTGTTCGGCTCGCCAATTCTGTAGCTTCTTTTCCCGGTACCGTACTCTCCATTGGGGCGAGCTACATGAACCACTATGCGAGGGTGTTGTTTGTAGATAGTGAGATAGTCATTCACTTCCAAGAGTACAGTATATATATATATATATATAACTCTATATTTCACCAAACAAGAGTATATGAACCTCTTGTACCTAAGCCATCCATTGAAATCAAATGGAATCAACAGGGACAAAGATGAATGTTCTTCTAGAGTAATATGTTGTTACACTGTTTCGAAATGACACCATTTGATCACAGTTCTCTGCTTTCAGATGTACTGCATCTCTTTTCACCTGGAGGAGATGTAATAATCGAGTGTAGGTTCAGTCTAGACTAAGCAAAAGGAAGTGCTAGTAATAAACTCCTGGAAAATATATAAAGATTTTATTGTCTTAACTTACGTACTACCAACATGCTTCGTCTCAAGGGAATCAAGCTTGTAGCTGAAAAGAGGACAAGTAATCCCTCTTCCCTTGAAAGGTGCTGGCCTGCTGTGAAAAACATATCGGACACATTAATAATTATTTTTTTAATAACGGAAGATAGTTATGTTTACCATTTCTTAACGTCAATGGCGGGAGTTAACCAGAGCTGTTGCCTTCAGTGAATTAACTCGCTTCTTCCCCCAAAAGAAACACGTAAAAATAGCCCAAATATAGAAAGATAAACATTAAGGACGGAATGTAATAGCAAGGAAACACTAGAGGAGTGTGTAAAATAGGTAAAACAAATTGCCAGTAAGGATTAAAATGTTAATAGAAAGCCGGGCTGAGTGGCTCGGATGGTTGAGGCTGTGGCCTTCTGACCCCAATTTGGCAGGTTCTATCCTGGTTCAGTCCGGTGGTATTTGAAGGTGCTCGGATACGTTAGACTCGTGTCGGTAGATTTACTGGCACGTAAAAGAACTCCTGCGGGAATAAATTCCGGCATCTCGGCGTCTCTGAAAACTGTAAAAATAGTTAGTGGGACGTAAAGCAAATAACATTATTATTATTATTATTATTATTATTATTATTATTATTATTATTATTATTATTATTAATGTTAACAGAAATGAAAATGAGAGGGATAATTTGTTGGTTGATGTGGGCATTTAACTCATGTGGGTGGGGGACGCAGACGAATAATGCACCCACGATATCCCCTGCCTGTCATAAGAGGCGACTAAAAGGGGTGACCAAGGGATGATTGTATTGGAACCATGAAACTACTTGTGATTAGTACCACCACGCGGGAAACACCATGGGTCGTCTTTACTTGCGAGTAGTACCACTATGTTAGGTACACAATAGGTTTGTGATTAGTAGCAACAGAAGAGAATCAGTATGGGTTTTCCAGTACCCGTGATAAGTACCATTGTGAGAAACACCCCGGATCTGGGCGTTGCCTGTGATTTATACCAGTATATGAGCGAAACCGTGGGTCTGCGTTGCCTGTGATTAGTACCCTCTATGTGAGGAACACCACGAGAATACCGGCGCCCGTGATTAGTACACGTAGGTGAGGAACACCATGGGTTTGCGTTGCCTATGAGTGGCGCGATTATGTGAGGAACACCATAGGTCCGCGTTATCTGTGCGACGTACAATACTTGTGAGTAGTACCATAATGTGTGGAACACCGTGAGTCTATACGTTAATTTTGATTAGTACCGCAACATGACAAATACCATGGTCTACTTCACTAGCGATAAGTACCATTATGAGGGGCCGTTGACCTGCATTTTGGACCCCTTTAGACAACAAGCATTCTCGATTCAGGATTGTGCTTGGTCAGTAATACTATTGTTTATGATAGTTTCTAGGAAGGTGGGGTATTGCGGGTCGGGTCCACTGAAAAAATGAAATGGCGTATGACTTTTAGGACATGTTCGGCTCACCAGAGCAGGTCTTTCGATTTGATGCCTGTAGGCGACCTGCGCGTTGTGATGAAGCTCAAATGTTGAAGACAACACATACACCCAGCCCCTGTGCCATTGAATTAATCAGTGAGGGTCGGGAATCGAACCCGGAACCCCTGTGACCAAAGGTCAGCACGCTAGCCATTTAGCCATCGAGCCGGTGATTGTGTTAAATTCATATCCATACATTCAGTCTTCATAATCACTTTTTTAATTCTGGTCAGTGGATGATTTTGAACTTTTAAATTGTCATTACATTTCGTCTTATTTCGTACCATTCGGGGCCGATGACCTAGATGTCAGGCTCGTTAAACAACAAGCATCATCATCATCATCATCATCGATGTGTGTAAATAAGAATAAAGCCAATACGAAAAAAAGCAAGATCAGTGCATTTTATGCAGAAGGATATGCAAGTGACAGACCTACTAAAAGATTGTAAAGAAACAAACAAATCCGAGGAAACTATATACAGAACCTCAGTCTGGCTGTCAAATCGAAAGACCTGCACCTGGCGAGCCGAACATGTCCTCGGACACTCCCGGCACTAAAAACCATATGCCATTTCATTACAGAACCTCACAGTCAAAATGATACACCTATTGAATGTTAAAAGTCCCACAAATAATGTATAATTAACCGATATTAAAAACACTTTATTCATGTTGCTCGAACCCGTCACCTTAAATCTACATACTTTACGCAGGAAGAGGTAACCGTAAACATAAACATGATTGTACGTTCACCACATTCGTCTGTCACAGTCAAAATAATACAGTCCAACTTATGTTTACAAACTGCACCTATGACGTGGTTGTGGCCAACGAAACCAAGACGTAGTATTAGTGTGTCCGCGAAGCTGTTAGAAGAGAGTTGAATTTACTGCAAGCTTGCAATGGGTAAACACACTACAGTAAACGTACGAGAACTGGTAATGCACCATTTCAAGGCAGGAAAGTCATTGAGGGAAATTGCAGAAATAATCAATAGAAGTATTTCTAATATTCAACATATTATAGAAAGATATAAAAAAGACAATACAGTCTTAAGGAAAATAACGAAGAGCGCAAAACGAATATTTACACAAAGAGGAGAAACGTGAATAGTGAGGCACATGAAAAGAATCCAAAACTACCGGTAAGTGCAACAGAACTGCCAGCAGAAGAGCGGAAGTTGAGAAATATTGTCACAAGTCAGTTAATCTGGAAATAGTACGAAGGGTTCTCAGGAAAAATAAATGTAGAAGAGTGGCCCGACGAAAGCCCCTCATTGTACAGAGGAATCAGAAGAAATGTCGGGAGTTTCGGTGTCAGCATATAATGAATGAATGAATGAATGAATGAATAATTGTATGGAGAAAGCCAAATGAAGTACTCAAGAAACAAAATCTGCAACCAACAGTAAAGCAAGGAGGCGGTGGAGTGATGGTCTGGGGTTGTATGTCAGCTTCGGAAGTAGGAAATCTACATTTCATCGAAGGAACGCTTGAGAAGTATGGATATTTGTAAATTCTCAGAGACAATTTAAAAGTTAGTGCAGATAAACTGGGGGTCCAAGATAGGTTTATCTTCTATCTAGACAGTGATCTCAAACATGAATACCGGGAGAGTTGGCCGTGCGGTTAGGGGCGCGCAGCTGTGAGCTCGCATCCGGGAGATAGTGGGTTCGAATCCCACTGTCGGCAGCCCTGAAGATGGTTTCCCGTGGTTTCCCACTTTCACACCAGGCAAATGCTGGGGCTGTACCTTACTTAAGGCCACGGCCGATTCCTTCCCATTCCTAGGCTTTTCCTGTCCCATCGTCGCCATAAGACCTATCCGTGTCGGTGCGACGTAAAGCAAATAGCAAACATGAATTATATGTGGTTAGGGTATGGTGCCTCTACAATTGTTCTAAAGACCTTCAACCTCCACCGCAATCATCGGATTTAAACGTAATTGAACATATCTGGAACAAATTGGAGTTGGAAATACGAAAATACACAATCTCAAATAAGATTTGAAAAATGCTGAGGGAGGAGTGGGCAAACACAAGTAAACTGGTGGATTCCGTCCCAAATCGTTTGAAAGAAGTTATTACCAATTAGGTTTTCGTAACATAATTTTATTTGTCAACAATTATTTGTAAAAAGTCGACTATCATTTTTTTTGTGAGAGTATCAGTTAATGTTTTGTTACTATTAAATAAAGAAACATTTCCTTATTTTGTCCTACCAGAATATATTTCCACCGGGCGAGTTGGCCGTGCGCGTAGAGGCGCGCGGCTGTGAGCTTGCATCCGGGAGATAGTAGGTTCGAATCCTACTATCGGCAGCCCTGAAAATGGTTTTCCGTGGTTTCCCATTTTCACACCAGGCAAATGCTGGGGCTGTACCTTAATTAAGGCCACGGCCGCTTCCTTCCAACTCCTAGGCCTTTCCTGTCCCATCGTCGCCATAAGACCTATCTGTGTCGGTGCGACGTAAAGCCCCTAGCAAAAAAAAAAAAAAAAAGAATATATTTCCTTACCCCTCACATGTTCATAAAGTTACAACATTTGTAAATACAATGTTAAGTATTATCATTTTGACTGTGAGGCTCTGTAGATAAGGAAGAGGTAGGTGAAATTAGAAATGAACCTCTTAAGGAACCTGTTAAGGAATTTAGACTTTTGTTACATTATTAAACAGGAAATGAAAACAAAAATAAAACAAAAATATGCGTGTAGCTAGTTGTTGGGGGTATGCAGGAGGAGGTGTAGTGGACTCTATAATTTAGGTAAAGTTTAGGAATACCTCAAATGTCTTAAGTTTGTCTAACTATTAAATACCTCAAATGTCTTAAGTTTGTCTAACTATTAAAGATGCATCCAGGTAGTGTCTCCAGGATATATGTTAGTAAATTAGTAACTATTGATTACAATTGAGGAGCTATCTGACGGTGAGATAGCGGCCCCGGTCTAGAAAGCCAAAAATAAAGGCCGAGAGGATCCGTCGTGATGACCACACGACACCTCATAATCTGTAGGCCATGGCCCTTCGGGACTGCTACACCATGGGCTTTGGTTTATGTATTTATTTATTTATTTATTTATTTATTTATTTATTTATTTTAGTCGTTACAGCCCAAGTGTAAAGAAATGGATCACTAAAGAAAGAATATTGATGGAATATTTTGTTGTGTCATTTCTTTGCTTCATTTTAGGGACTTCAGATGGTAGTGGTTAAGGGTGTTAGCAGTGTTTTGATAGCATTCCATAGTAGTATTATTCTAAAAGAAAATAATGCTGATATCTCATGGTGAGTATCTACAGAAGTAGAGATTTATTATTTAGCGTATAATACACACAAGACAATAAGAAAGACATTTTCAAAATACACAGTTTACAGCATTAGGACCATATTTTCATATTTGGATTGAAAGGTTTGTAATCCATGCGATTGTTTCAGGGGTAGCTGAGTGGATTTCATCCAAGGAACCGGGATACGAATGTAGAAGGCACTCCTGCATGATATGCTCGATAGTCTGCATATGAAAACCACTGTCACATCGAGAAGAATCTATCCAACCTCACTGACGTAGGCTTGCGCCAGTTCGAGCAGTGCCACACCGAACTCTGTTTAGTCTTAACATTTAGGGCATTAGTCGAGCTAAGTGCAAGCATTTATGCAAGTTACTCATGGATCATTCGGTAGATGTATTGGCACTATAGAAAACACACACTGAAGACAGTATTCAGCTTCTACTAGGGCGAAAATTCTTGGATACAAAGTAGCCACGGTTCTGCATTATCCAAAATATATTGCCATCTGCATTAAGAATGACATTGAATACTATATAGTTTTGCCTTCTGGCATACGCCTAACTATCTTCTCAATTTCCATCAAGGTACAGAATGTTAAAAATCCCGCTACGACAGATTCATCTCATCTCATATCCGAGCCTGTAGGGAAACGGGACAAGGGTTGGATAAACCATCATGAACATCTATCAGTCTGTTGGTCAGATCCTGTCGCACTAGTACCTGAAGAAGTAGGAATAACCACGAAAGACAGGAAAATGAAAGAACACGCACTTTCCACTGCTAGGCCAACTCTAAATCTAATACCGTCGGGTTCAGAAAGGAACAAAACTTGAGCAAGGAAGGTCGGAGAGGAAAGATGACTGGAGACAGGTCGACGTTGTTGTGTAAAGGCACAAAATAACGACATAATCAACTTCGGGAGTCTAGCACAAGTAACTTTTAAGCACTATCAGATTCACCCGAGACCCTGACATCATTCTCATCTCAAGATATGAGTACGATGTTCCTATAGTTGCGAAACCTGATTCAAACCCGGCTGAGGTGTCAGATTTTTGAAAGGCGGAAAACAGTCAATTCGTCACTCCATGTTATACGATGTCGGTACCGGTATGTAAAAGATCTCTGGCGACACGTTCGGTGGAGACATTTGGTGTTTACTCGAGAAAATGAATCTGGTTTCTCTGCCATATAGTAGAGTTAAAAGGAACGCCTAAATTGACACGCAGACAGCCGAAATGGCTCCAGATCAAGATGTCTGCGTACGGCAGCTGAGATCTTAAAACATTAATTATTATTATTATTATTATTATTATTATTATTATTATTATTATTATTATTATTATTATTATATTTCTTTCTCCGTTAAGGTCTTCTAGGGACTACGTGACAATTCCAATGCTTCATCCTTTGTTGTTCCTTCTTCTGCCTCCAATACTCCTTCATCTGCTCACTGTGCCTCCTTTTCCTCTCCTCGGACCATTTGAGCCTGTTTTCTTTCCCTTCCGACCTTGGAATCCTTCCATTGTTAAACACTTTCTTTCTATATATATGTCTGTTACTTCTTCTCCTACCGGGCGAGTTGGCCGTTTGGTTAAGGGCGCGTGGCTGTGAGCTTGCATCCGGGAGATAGTGAGTTCGAATCCCACTACCGGCAGCCCTGAATATGATTTTCTGTGGTTTTCCAGTTTTACACCAGGCAAATGCTGGGGCTGTACCTTTTTTAAGGCCACTGCTGCTTCCTTCCAACCCCTAGTCCTTTCTTATCCCATCTTCGCCATAAGACCTATCTGTGTCGGTGTGACGTAAAGCCACTAGCAAAAAAAAAAAAAAAAAAAAAAGAACATCTCCTTTCCTTACGTTGTTTCTTTCCAAATCTTTCTTCACTTCAAGAATCGAGGTTGTTGATGGCTTCTTGTTCCAAAGATATTTGAAGATCTGTTTGGTTAACCTGTTGTCATCCATTTTGTATGAATGTCCAAAAAATATAAATAGCCTCTTCCGCATTCTATCTGTTATGTTTTCTATGTTCCCGGTATATTTCATAATTTCTTCTTGATTTCCAGAGTTCTGTAGTTCTTAGCGGACTGAGTATTTTCCGTATAATTTTTCTTTCCAGTACAGTACTTCTAAATTATTCAGCTTATAATTCAGTACTAAACATTCACTCGCGTATAGGCATTCTGATTTGACTGCTGTGTTGTTGTATTTTGAGGTTTTGGTTGTAGATATTCCTAGATATACCGTATGCTCTTCCATCTTGTGTATCCTTTCTTCTACAGGTTCTTTTTCCAAACCAATTTCTTGAATTGTTTCTTCCAAATATTTGAATTTCTTTACCTTCCTTATTCGACCAATTTCTGTTATTAGAAATTCTGGAGCATTTTTTAATGTTTGTCATAAATTTAGTATTATTATTATTATTATTATTATTATTATTATTATTATTATTATTATTATTATTATTATTCCCGACTCCTTTCTTTCATTTTACCTGATTGAAATCCGTGGTTAATTCATATATCTTGAAATGTGGCTGTATATTAGGGC
Organism: Anabrus simplex; assembly: GCF_040414725.1. Taxonomy (NCBI): domain Eukaryota; kingdom Metazoa; phylum Arthropoda; class Insecta; order Orthoptera; family Tettigoniidae; genus Anabrus; species Anabrus simplex. Next base: position 443,062,031 of record NC_090267.1, on the reverse strand, counting down.
ATGTGAGGATATGGGAATCTTTATCTTTTCTCCATTTCGTGGTATCTTCCATTTTCTTATTAATCCTTCATTCTGGAGAGAGCTAAATTCTTAAGTAACGGAACAGATGCTAAGGCCTTCTGACGATAGCATATGTTCCACCCGAACTACAGAATACTCCCAGAATACATTTTAGTGGACAAAGTGAACAAGTTTAGTGATGTGTTCCTATGTAGAACTTTTAATCAACCCGTTCGCTTGCTTGTTGCCCTCTCCAGAATGTGTACCGGCGGCCAGGAGTACCAACGTGAAGTGCATAGCCATGAAACTGGTAACCAAAGTCGCCGACGTGGAGTGGTATTCCTTTTTTTCTTTTTTAATCAGTTGGGCGAAAGAAAGTGGAGGAGGCGGAATGGCGAGCAAGAGAAGCACGAGTGTTTCCCTTGGCTGTTTGTTACGTACTGTAAACTGATCACTTTATCAGTCTGCATCCAGCTTCCATTTTCACACTGATATAACGTTACTGATGGAATTTGCAACTTCATTATTACCATTTTTGATGTCGACAGCATTGTAATGGTTATATGTAGGTGAAGCTTATCTGATCCTGTAATCATTAAGAGGGGAATTATTCCTCAAGGCAGAGCAAAGAACTGGAATCAGATGTAAGGCTTTTTGCGGATGATGTTCTGTATAGAGGAGTAAAAAGTTACAAGATTGTGAGCAACTGCAAAAAGACTTCGACAATGTTGTGAGATGGACAGCAAACAATGGTATGATGTTAAACGGGATTAAAAGTCAGGTTGTGAGTTTCACTAATAGGAAAATTCCTATTGTAATTACTGTGTTGATTGGGTGAATGTTCCTTATGGGGATCACTGTACGTTCCTAGGTGTTCATATAAGGAAAGATCTTTGTAGGAATAATCACATAAACGGTATTGTAAATAAAGGGTACAGATCTCTGCACATGGCTGTGAGGGTATTTGGGGTTATAGTGAGGATGTAAAGGAGAGGGCATATACAGTAAATCTCTGGTTTCATTGTATGGGCCCCTCACCAGGATTACTTGATTCGAGAACTCCAGAAAAAGCCAAAGAAAAGCAACTCGATTTGTTCTGGGTGATTTCCGACAAAAGAGTAGCGTTACGAAAATGTTCCCAAGTTTGGGCTGGTAAAACTTGGAAAAAGGAGACGAGCTACTCAACTAAGTAGTATGTTCCGAGCTGTCAGTGGAGAGAGGGTGGAATTACATTAATAGACGAATAAGTTTGAGTTGTGTTTTTAAAAGTAGGAAAGATCACAATATGAAGATAAAGTTGGAATTGAAGTGGACAAATTGGGGAAAATATTCGTTTATAGGAGGAGGAGTTAGGGATTGGAATAATTTACCAAGGGATATATTCAATCAATTTCCAAATTCTTTGCAGTGATTTAAGAGAAGTCTATGTAAACAACAGATAGGGAATCTGTCACCTGGGCGACTGCCCTAAATGCAGATTAGTGGTCATAGATGATCTATGCAAATAAAGTTGTCTGTACTCTGTACATTTTTACTCATACTTAGCTTTTAGCTCGGTTTAAGTGTACTGTACAAACGTTGAAAGTAGATTCAGTTCAATATTTGTCGGTCTATCTTTCTGTTCTGTCATCACTGGAAAATGGCGTGACAGAATTTCTGAAAACTCGGCATTTAAGTTCAAAGATTGTTGGGTTATGCTCTAGCGGTCTAGACTATATATTACCTGATTTGTAAATAGTGGCGTAGCAATATTAAAGGGGCCAAAACAGGAAATGGTCAAATTTCTCCGTTGATATTAACTACCGAAAAACTGTACATAATAAAAAATGCTCAAAGTATAATTTCTGATATTTTATATTCCATGTGCTTTACCGCAGGAGGAATAATAACGGAGATATTAGCGATTCCTAACTTTTCACAAACGTCCAATTATTTCTCGAAATATTAATTCTAATTAAAAATTGTGCATAACAGAAATGATCCAATTTCGATTTTTCAATCTTTTATATTAATATTTTAACTACGAGTTATAATAATAAATCGTCGTTGCCGAGACAAAACCTCCTATGTGATAATATTTTTGGAGGTATACTGACCCGCAGTACATATATTATGAAGAGCGAGAATGCCTTGACAATATTCACACAATATTGCACCTTAGATGACAGAACCTTACCGGCCAAAGTTCCAAGCTAAAATATTTCACATAGGAGGTTTTGTCCCGGCAGCGACGATATTCACGAATTTATATTTTTATTGGCTAGTCCATCAGAGACGAGCATCGCTGATGTGAAAATATTGTACGACCGTCATGGTAACGAACTAACTGGCGATGTTGGTGGTTGTTGTTGCTATTACTTTTATAAGCTGTAATAATAAAGGACGTGATTATTAGCCCCTGTTGATCAGAACGGTAATGATCATGATTCATGACTATTGAAATGACTGGGAAAGCGTGAAAGAACGAACACTCGAAGAATGAGGGTAAACAGGAATCATAGGACGTAAGCATCGAGTGCCCTATCACCGAGGTGGAAGAAAACAAAATGTTATGACTTACAATGCGCTAAGCTCCTAAAATTTATCAACAAACAAATAATCCTGCATAATGTTTTTAGTTGAGGAGTGTGCTCTCTCTCCCCGGCTAGTATTCATTTCAATTATGGTGGAAATGGCCTCCTTTGAGATATTATCCAGCACCTGGAGCTAAAGAAGCCAGTTCAGGACATCAGAATTGCCACATAGAATATTGGAAAGCTATGAGCTCTTTGAGATCCCAGTGAGAAGAAAAATCAACATTGCATTCATTCGAGACTAGATGGGTATAATCAAGATCTAAGGACATAGGAAATGGCTTCAAGCTCATATATATGGGAAAAAAATAGGAGAAATGTCACTGTAATCACGTTGAATCAACATTTAAAAGCACAACTTGTTGAAATAAAAAGTGGTAGAACCGTAGCCATCGAGCTCGTGTTATTATGTAATAAAACTCTGAACGGCATTACTGTCTATGCTCTACAAGCTGCTTTTAATCCTGAGACGAGAGAGGAGTTCTGGAAGACTATGTTCGATGGCGTTCTCCTATATATTCCAGCAGATGATCTATTTGTAACCAGTAATCTGAATGGACATGTAGGTAGGGAAAGATTTGGATTCGAAAGAATACATGGAAGTTTTTGTTGCTCATCAGGGAATAAAAAAGGGCAACATTTTCTTCGGACAGGCCTAGCGTTGCTAACTACCTACTTCAAAACGAGGGGATGGACACTTGATAACTTACAAAAAAGCGGAGGAGTGCCATCTCAAATTGACTGTATTTTAACCAGACGAGTAAACCTACGATATTTCAAGAACTGCAAAGTCATCTCTGGAGAATGCGTGACTACTCAACATAGGTTTCTGGTTGCTGACGTCAAAATAATGTGTCAGGACTGAAGAACCAAAAGCTGCCATAAACAGCCAGATAGTGGAGACTCCGCGCTGAGGAAGCAACTAGCTTTCGAGAAGACGTTCGTAATTCAGACATTTTACAGGTTTATCAATCAAAGTGAAGCCGCACGTGCTCAACAACCGTGGCGTTGTGTGTCCTCGGTTATAAGGGAATCTGCTAGAAGAACCCTGGTCGAACAAAAGGGAAAAAGCATCATAAGAAAAGAAACCTGGTGGTTGTGTGAAGAAGCGCAGCTAGCTATAATGGAAAAGCTTGTTTTGGGGCCGATGCCATAGATTATTAGCCCTTTACATAACAAGCATCATCATCGCTTCGTCAGCAACTATTATTTCAACTGGCACCTGTCAGGAGACTCTCAGGACCTTATCAAGTACCAAGCAGCCAAGAGAGAAACTAAGAAAGCCTTAAGTTTGACCAATATACAGCGTGATTCAGCCGCCCTTCCAATGTAGTTTTATGCAACCCACAATATTCATTCCGTCCTGAAAACATCTGCCATGCCGGTATGCTCAGACAACACGACCGGAAATCTTGGTATTTACCGCCTCACAATGATAGGACGCCGTAATGTTATACTCGTATTAAACACTGGAAGACGTGCGTGTGCTTTCTAGATCATATGAATCTGACACACGCCGGCGAAACACTAAATTGATATTGTGACCGCAGTAAACCTAATACTTGCTATCAACTGCCCAGTGTGCTGTATGGAACCGTAGTGTACAGTAGTTGGTAAGGGCGTGGCGGAGCGGGCTTGCATGTCAAGTGGGAGGTTCGAGTCCGTTTAATACGTACCGCACACAGGTAATTTCATTACCCGCTTTCATGCAAATTGTGTGTAAATGAATGTGTTTGTGACCTAAGAAAAACCGATTAGTTAGCAGGCCAGACACATACAGACAGGAAATAATAGGAACACAACTGCCTTGACAATGCTTTATCGCAGCAAATGCTCATGTGATGACCGTTTTGGTTTATGCACATTCGGGCCCGGTGTCCAATATATCGTTCTGCGCGCTGAAGCATTCCAGGTGTAATTGCTCGACGGGCGTCCGTGATGAGTTGCCGGAGCTGGTCGGGATTTTCCGGAGCTTGAGTGTAAACGACGTTCTTCATATGTCCCCGCAAGAAGTCTAAACGGCGTTAAATCCGGTGATCTGCCGGGCCAAGAAACAGAGCCTCCTCGTCCTATCCATTTCCCTCGCAGTTCCTCGTTCAGATGTTTACGAGTGGGCAAAGTCGAATGTGGTGGAGCAACCACATCGTCAAACGATCCTCCAGCAGCAGTGGGAGTTCCTGACGCAGGAATTGCACGTAGCGTGGGCCCGTCCAATGGCCCTAAAAAGAAATAATGTCCAAGCAGGCGATCCCCCAGGATTCTACACCAAACGTTCACTCCCCATCGTACTTGATGGGCCGCCTGTCGCACCCAATGAGGATTGTTCGGACTCCAATAGTGCATATTGTGGCAGTTGATGTTCCCATTATTGTGGAAGCATAATTCGTCCGAGAACGAGATATGCGATACGAACGCGGCATCATTGTCCAGCCTGCCTAATAGCTACCGATAGAACTCTATTCGAGCTTCGAAATCCTGCCCATAGAGCTCTTGGTGTAGCTCAAGTTGGTATGGGTGAAGTTTATGTTCATGCAGTATTCGCCAGACGGACGGCTGGCTGGTGCTCACCTGTCGTGCAGTCGCCCTTGTACTGATGTGTCGATTATTACGAGCTGCCTCCAGAACGGCCTCTTCTGTTTCAGCCGATGTAACGGGCCTATCGCGGACTAGTAGCTGGTTGGAAATCACGCCTGTTGTCCTCAGGCGTCTTTCAACACGGCGGAATGTCGTAGCAGCCGGATGTCGCCTGTCGGTATATCGTTCCTGGTACAGACGTAGTGTCTCGCACGCGTTTTGTCTTGCTTCCCCATAAATGAGGATCATGTCAGCGTATTCCTCTGTGGAAAACATGCCGAATGACAGCAGAGATTACAGTGCATTCAGGCCCTAACCAGTGGAGTATGCGCAGGTCACAAGATGAATAACAGCGTGATTCTACTGTTTGAATGTGGCAAACGTGGCCCTGTGTTTACGTATTCAGACATCATACCGATGCAAAAATATTTGAACGATGCAGGATTCGAACCGCCGCTGGCACATTGCGTCGACTACTAGGCGAACGCCTAACCACATTCGCTACGCTATACTGCTGGAAACATGCTGGTAGTACGACGAGAGCAGAGTGCATACGGTATCCGTTTCGGTGATTAAGACATTCATTACTGCACGGTTACCTAGTTTTATGATTGATTCCCCTCTTCGTTACACCCGGTCGCGAGGCACGACACGTTAACATAGTTACATGGTCAGAGGAAATTTGTACATCATTTCAATGCGTCATGTTTTGCGAACGGATGATATTTCGCTAGGGTTTAGAATCGTGTGCAAAATGTGTTCACTGAACATTAGTACCATACAGTACGCCTGCAGGGGAATAGGACCCATATAACCATCTTGCACGTTAGTTGGACTGCAGCAAACTATATTGGAAGGGGCTGTTGAATCATACTGCGGTGTTCTCCCTAGGACCTTTTTTAAAGGGCGCACCGCCCTGCCGTTTTTACAGACCGCCCGGCTAATATGACCTAGATATATGCTAGTTGCATAATATTAATACATATCTGAGTCATGGGGTGCTCCTAATTAACATTTAAAGACTGTAAAACTGTTAATTTAAATGACGAATCATTATTTTCAGCATAATTGCATCAATTACATCGGAGATCAACTGTTTAGCTTGACCACCTCGTGGGTCTGGACTTGCGTTTAATAGCATGTGAGCCCTCTGTTCCGAATGACGTCACAAACTTGTATGGCAGTCCACATGTACGCAGCAACCGAGTGGTAGGCCTAAGTCCGCTGTTACATGATTTGGAACGAGCAGTAGAAGTTTAAAATACTCAGTTAGGTCTTGTTCGTGATGATAACACTAAAATAGTTCATTTTTGCAGTTAATGTATACCTGCCTGATAATATTGTTAATGCCCTGAGGGGAATGAATTGATTTCTGTCATATTGAAGGTTTACGTAGTATTCCCTGCCCGGCTACTCATCCCTGCCACCCCGCTGACAAAAATCTCTGGGGAGAACACTGTGACTGTATATAAATCGTGTATGGCGGGGTCACACAATGCACCACTCCAGTTTAGTGAGAACTGTGTCAGAAGGCTTCATTGAAGGAAAACATGCACGAGGAAGCCTTAGAAATACTTTCCTTAAACAAATTCTAATTGGCATCCTGGCACAGAATTATGTTTCGTTGAAGGAGGCGGCAAATGACAGGATGATCTGGAAATGTTTATGGCAGTTGGTCAGTCTGAGGACTGTAAACAAATGATGATGATGATGATGATGATGATCTCACTTCATACCAGTCCCTGTAGATAAATGGGACAAGGGTTGGACACATACAGCCCCTGCTATATGGAGAGCTAGACACGAAACAGGGAGAAAAGGACCTCTTTCGGCGTGCTAGGGCATTGGAGAGAGCTAAAACAAATATCGCAGGAATAGAACCTGCTTTTGGGTTATTATGCCGTGTGCGTTTAGAGAGTTTAGCCCAGACGTACCATTTGGGCTCATCAGTTGGATTGGTACGCCCCTGTAGCCGTGAAAGCCATTTTTAGAAGAGTTAAAATACACGAGTGTCCAAAATTAAAGCGGTAACAAACGGAAATTATTTCCCCCTGTATCCATTTGACCCCATAATAGATAGGTAGATTGATAAAAGCCTTCATTATCCGTGGGGAAGTTAGGGCTCCTGGCCCTCTCTTACGTTTAACCACATACATATTATTACGTATTAATACTCGTCGCCATAAGATCTATCTGTGTTAGCGCGACATAAAACAAATTATTTTAAAATATGAATACTATGAAACTAACCTAACCCCATGGTACTACAGCCCTGAAGAGCTTGGCCTACCAAGCGGCCGCTGATCAGCCCGAAGGCCTGCAGATTACGAGGTGTCATGTGGCCAACACGACGAATCCTCTCGGCTGTTATTCTTGGCTTTCTAGACCGGGGCCGCTATCTCACCGTCAGATAGCCCCTCAATTGTAATCACATAGGCTGGCTGGACCTCGAACCAGCCCTCAGATTCAGGTAAAAATCCCTAACCTGGCCGGAAATTGAACCCGGCGCCTCCGGGTAAGGAGCTGACACGCTACCCCTACACGACGGGGCTGGCTCAATACTATGGAACTAAGAACAAATAACACGAATGTTTAAGACAAACATACATATATATATATATATATATATATATATATATATATATATAAAATAAGAGTTTTGTCAGTACGTTGCTCAGAATTTAAAAAGAATGGTATTTCTGTATCGGTCGTGTCCATATTAGCAAGGAAATGCACTTTTTAATTTTGCGTAATGTCTGTCTGTCTGTCTGTCTGTCTGTATGTATGTATGTATGTATGTATGTACACGCATCATGAGAAAATGGCTGAAGAGAACTTAATGAAAATCGGTGTGTAAAGTACGGGAAAATGTCACTACAATCTAGGCTATAAATAACCGTATTCACGCTGAGAGAAACAGTAGTTTAGGGGAAGGCCTGGCATTATAATTCTCAAATATTTATGTTATTAGTGGTCCTATCTTAATGAAAATCGGTATGAAAAGTCGGGTAATAAGTCGCTACAATCCAGGCCATAAACAATCTTATTCACGTGAAGGAAATGGTAGTCTAGGGGAAGCCTAAACTTTAATTCTGAAATGTTTGTTATTAGTGGTCATATCTTAATGAAAATCGGTATACAAAGTCGGGAAATAAGTTGCTACAATCTAGGCCATAAATAATTTTATTCACGCACCGAGCTCGATAGCTGCAGTCGCTTAAGTGCGGCCAGTATCCAGTATTCGGGAGATAGTAGGTTCGAATCCCACTGTCGGCAGCCCTGAGGACGGTTTTCCGTGGTTTCCCATTTTTACACCAGGCAAATGCTGGGGCTGTACCTTAATTAAGGCCACGGCCACTTCCTTCCCACTCCTAGCCGTTCCCTGTCCCATCGTCGCCATACAGTAAGACCTATCCGTGTCGGTGCGACGTAAAGCAACTAGCAAAAAAAAAAGTGTATATAAATATATATTAACGCGGAGTGGAATGATAGTTTAGGGAAGGCCTAAAATAGAATTCTCAAATATTTGAGTTATGAGTGGTCCTGTCGATAAATACTACATTACTAAAGTTATATAGTATTAAACTTCCGATCATTTATGTCTTACACATTTTTACCGTACCGGCTATGATAACAGAGATATTCATGAATTTGGGTTTTTTTTGCTAAGTCCATATCAGCGCCAAGTCACGAGAGAATGGGTAAACAGAATTTAATGAAAATCAGTATGTAAAGTCGGGGAAAAAGGAACTATAGTGTACGCTATAAATTATTTCGTAAGACGCTCTAATATCACAGAGTCGAAAGAAAACTAAATGTGAAGGCCTACAATACAGAAATACAATACATTCAACAACAATAACATTACATTGACCATTGTTTTTTGTGATGTGCTTTGTGTCTTCTGTTGCCAGTCATGCCCGATAGATGGGATTACTTGTTTTACGTCGCAGCGACACAGGTAGGTATTATGGCGACGGTGGAATAGGAAAGGGCTAGGAGTGGAAAGGAAGCGGCCCAAGCGTTAATTACGAAACAGCCCCAGCATTTGCCTGGTGTGAAAATGGGAGACCACAGGAAACCATCTTCAGGGCTATCGACAGTGGGTTTCGAACCCACTACCTCCCGGATGCAAGGCCACAGCTGCGCGTCCCTAACCAGACGGCCAACTCGCTCGGTCGTACCGAGTATAACAGCCTGCCTGAATATTGGCAGGAAGTAGCTGGGGAGTTAGATAACTTTCTTCTTTAGCATGTCATTCCTCTGGTTCATAACTTTTCTGATACTACTGGTGCATAACACACTGGTTCATCATAGCATTCGAGCTATTCAGTCCCTACTCTGAGGCACTCATTGGAATGAGCAGTGTGTATATTTAACGGAATAATGGCTGAAGAGTGCTCATGGCTGTCTGCAGCCTGGTCATTCCAGCACTGGAACTTTGGACTGTTAGATCGGCATCGTAGTACGTACTGTTCGTTAAAAGTGAGAAAATCCGCGGTTTTTCATTCGAGCGAGTATTTTATAGATAACATTGCTTTTAACCCCCTACATTTCTACTGACCATTTTGTAATGGCCTAAGTTAACTGCAGTTAGGAAAACCACAAAGACAGTCTTTCTGAGAATCCCGTAGCGAAGCACGGGTACATCAGCTAGTTATCTGTATAAAATCCCTGATTCTGTCTGTCATTCACAACGATATTGAGAAAACGGGAGGGTTTCACAAAGAAATTGGTACCACTTATAGATTGTCTTCTTTACACGAAAAATGCAGTGTACCTCTCACGATCACGACTTTGTACTTTTTAAAAAGAAAGATGCGTTTCTATCAGCGAAGTCGTTGTCGCATATTCACCATTAATTCGTAGGCACACAACTATATCTAACGGCGTGATATCGAACTGCGTTCATCCTGACTCCTGTTGTCATCTACAGGTATGGGAGATTTAATCTGGTACCAGTTATGGGTTACAAGACAATGCAGTGACCACCACCTTATTTGAACTGTTCAGTATAATAATGTCGTGTGGTCTCCGACGATGCGTAATGCAGGTCTTTCGATTTGACGCCGCATAGGTGACCTGCGTGTCTGTGAGGGTGGGGCGCTACCTAGGATGAATTCTAATGCTGAAAACGGCACACACACCCAGCCCCCGAGCCATTGGAATTAATCAATGGAGGTTAAAATCCCCGACCCGGCCGGGAATCAAACCCGGGAACCTTTGCACCAAAGGCCAGCACGCTAACCATTTAGCCATGGAGCCGTACAACTGTTCAGTGAAAAATACTATCTTTCAGTGAAATGAATGAAACTTTTTTTTTTTTTTTTCATTCTAGGGTTTCATCTGTACGCGTCACTTGTACGTGGTCTGACACGGAGGTTAGCCGGTTCGATTCCAATTAATTGAAAATATTTTTACCATCAGAATATTGGCCGGCAGGGTACGAGAGGTGGTGTTGCATAATTTCTAATCACTGGAATGCGTGTCAAAAGCTTGGATTAAATTCCAAACCTGTCCGCAGGGCTCATATGGAGTGCGGGCATAAGACGTTGTTGATGGAGATTCGTTTTGGACTGTTGTATGTAGCTTTCTGAAGAGTACGCAGATGCATAGACGTCGAAGTAACATACATCTCCGAGCCACAACTGCACTCAATAAGGTTTGTAAGGAAATACTACCATACCTGTTTTGATTCCTTTCGAATGCCGTATAAAATCTGGAAAGTAACTTTTATTCATAAGATATACTAGTGGTCTATTTAGAATTTCCAGTTACTTTATAGATAGTCATTTCGACTGTCGAAGTCAGGCTTATGTATTAGTGAATATATGCACACACAAAATAACTGCCTACATAATACCGATTTGAAAAATATTAACTTCAAAAAGCAAAAGTAAAAATACGTATAATAAATATATTAAATAAATTTTAACTAATTCCTGCAGTACTAGATCAAATTAAATACTGTAATCACTACTAGGTTTACTTCTGATTGATAGATACTGATATTTTTAATTGAATTAATCGGGTGATAGGAAAATGTAAACAATAATTATACTACACCTATATTCTGTCCGGCAGGTGTTTGTATGTATGTATGTATGTATGTATGTATGTATGTATGTATGTATGTATGTATGTACACGCATCACGAGAAAACAGCTGAAGAGAATTACATGAAAATAGGTATGTAAAGTCAGGGAGGAGGGGGGGGGGGGGTTGAGCCACTACAATCTACTACGTAGTGTGTACACTACTGTATTCATCCAACTTCCACGTTCACTGTGTAAGCATTCAGCTTTGACACAGATAAGACGTTTGGGCGACACTCTGAGGTAGCGGGCGATTCAGTCTGTCGTCCAGGTGGCAGATTCCTTATCATTTGGTTATCTAGTCTTATCTTGATTTTAAAGAACTTGGAAATTTATCGAACATTTACCCCCCTCCCCCACGAACCTACTACGCTGGCGTAGCAGGGGGAGATGTGATACTCCCACGTTGCGCATCCCAGGTGGCGGATAGGGGGGTCCTAACCGACTTGCCGGCGGACTTGAGCGAAATAAAATAGCTCTCGCAGACTAAACACACAACCCCTGTGGGTGGGGTACCAGACGGAGAATACACCCACGGTATCCCTTGCCTGTCGTAAGAGGCGACTAAAAGGGGCGACCAAGGGATGATCGAACTAGAACCTTGAGACTAATTGTAATTATTACCATCACGTGGGGAACACCATGGGTCGCCTTTACTTGCGAGTAGTACCACTATGTTAGGTACACAATAGGTTTGTGATTAGTAGCAACAGAGTGTGAATCAGAATGGGTTTACAGTACCCATGATTAGTACTACTACATGCGGTACACCACGGGCTTATTTTGCCTGTAATTAGTATCATTATGTGAGAAACACCACGGGTCTGGGCGTTGCCTGTGATTAGTACGACTATATGAGCGACACCTTGGGTCTGCGTTGCCTTTGATTAGTACACACTATGTGAGGAACATCACGGGATAATACGAGTCCCTGTGATTAGTACACCAATGTGAGGAACACCGTAGGTTTGCGTTGCCTGTAAATGGCGCCGCAATGTGAGAAGCACCATAGGTCTGCGTTACATGTGCGTATTACATTACCTGTGAATAGCACCGTCATGTGTGGAATACCGCGAGTCTAAGCTACTTTTGATTTTTTTAATTTAAGAAAAAGATATTTGTTTGTGGTGTCGACCTCTGTAGATCTTTTGTCACTACTTTTGATTAGTACCGCAACATGCCAAATACCATGGTTCTACTTTACTAGCGATAACTACCATTATGAGGGGCCGATGACCTGGATTTTGGACCCCTTTCTAAAACAAGCATCATCGTTTCAGGATTGTGCTTTAGAAGTACTCCCTTTGTCAGTAGTATTCTTTTAAAATAGCTTCTGGGAATGTGGGCATTGCGGGTCCGATCCACTGATTGTTTCATATTCATCCATTCATTTTTCGCCATCACGTTTTGAATTCTGGCCAGTAGATGATTTTGGATTTTGAAATTGTCATTACATTTCGTCTCATTTCGTACCATTAGGGGCCGATGACCTAGAAGTTAGGCCCCTTTAAACAAGCATAAGCATCATCATCATCATAATCATCGAACATTTCCCTTGGTAAATTATTCCATCTAATTCCTCTCCCGATATAGAATACTTGCCCTAATTAGTCCTCTTAATTCCAAGGATACATGGAAGGTGCACAGTTGCAAAGTGAAGTGGCCAGATGGCTTAATTTGCATCTATCTGTCGTTTATCGGATGTGGCACCAGTTTTTAAGAGTCCGAAAATGTGTCACGAAGATCAGGACGAGGACGCTGACATCTGTGTCAAAATAGGAATATAGTTTTGAGATAATTCCTTCTATATCAGTTGGGAGGACATCAGCAGCTGTCTGGGTACTGTTATGAAACTTGTGAATCATGTGAACATTGCAGCCTACTCCTGCCAGGTCATACTCCTTTCTTTCTTTTTTTCTTTTTAGTGAAATTGACGACATCCCCCCCCCCCCTCTTCCACCAAAGTTACGGTTTTTTGTATCTCCGCACACAAGGATACTACCTGCTCTTTTATATTCAAATTTTTCAGTCATTCAGTTAAGAGTGTACGTATTTGAGTTCTAATAATTTCTCATTATTCCCTCAGTAAGATTAAAGTATCTTACTAGTATAGAAATGTCATTACTGATACGAAATTACCTTTGAATAAGTTTGATTGTAACATTAATTTCAAAATGTGCCGGCAACATTATATGAAGTGGAGGCCACACGGGTAGAACACTGCTAGGTGACCATTCGCAGTTTATGTATTTAGTGTATGGCTTTTAGTGTCGGAAGTGTCCGAAGATATGTTCGGCACGCCTGGTGCAGGTCCTTTTTATTTGACACCCATGGATGACCTGCGCGTCTGGGTGTGATATGAAGATGATGAGGTAGGGAGAGGGTGAACCTCGGTGTCGGCTCATAGCCACGTACTCCTATCGAATAACACCAAAGGGTCTGTTCAAAGCTTAACGTTGCCCTCCGACGGACGAATCACCATCAACAGCGTCATATGTCCTCACTCCACGTGAACATTGGGCAGAGGTTTGGAATGTAAAGCAGGCTTTTGGTACGCAGTCTGATAATTAGAAACCGAGCGAGTTGTCCGTGCGATTAGGGGTGCGCGGGTGTGAGCTTGCATTCGAGAGATAGTGGGTTCGAACCCTACTGTCGACAGCCCTGAAGACGGTTTTCTGTGTTTTCCCATTTTCACACCACGGTCGCTTCCTTCCCACTTCTGTCCCTTTTCTATCCCATCGTCGCGATAAGACCTATCTGTGTCGCTGCGACGTAAAGCCAATTGTAAAATCTATATGTATAAGATAAGAGTTTTGTCTGTACATTGCTCAGAACTTGAAAAGAATGACATTTCTCTATCGATCATGTCCACAGTAACAAGGAAATGCACTTTTTTTACTTTTCTGTAATGTCTGTCTGTCTGTCTGTCTGTCTGTCTGTCTGTCTGTCTGTCTGTCTGTCTGTCTGTCTGTCTGTCTGTCTGTCTGTCTGTCTGTCTGTCTGTCTGTCTGTCTGTATGTATGTATGTATGTATGTATGTATGTACGAGAAAACAGCTGTAGAGAATTAAATGAAAATAGGTATGTAAAGTCGGGATGGGGGGGGGGGGGTGAGCCACTACAATCTAGCTATAAATTATTTTATTCATGCTGAGTGAAATGGTAGTTTACGGGAAGGTCTAAAATTTAATTCTCATATATTTAGATTAATTAGTGATTCTACCGATAAATGGTACATAACTAAAGTTATATAGAATTAAATTTCCAATCATTTATGTCTGATACTTTTTACTGTACCGGATATCATAACAGAGATATTCATGAATTTGTATTTTTGTTGCTAAGTCCATATCAACGCCGAACCACGAGAAAATGGGTTAACAGAATTTAATGAAAACCGGTGTGTAGAGTCGGGGAATAAGAAACTACAATCTAAGCTATAAACAATTTTATTCAGCCTGAATGAAATTGTAGTTTAGGGGAAGGCACCTAAAATATAATTTTTAACTACCTATGTTATTGGTCCTATCGAAAAGTACTATATAACAAAAGTTATAGAGAATACAATTTCCGATCATATATGTTTTATTCCGTTTAACCGTAGACCCTACCGACTATGATAAGAGTGGTATTTCAGAGTCGGAAGTAAACTAAATGTGAAGGCCTACAATATCGAAAGCGCATAACATTGATCACGTAAAACTCTGGTTCATCACAGTATTCCAGCTATTTGATCCCTACTCTGACGCCCTGTTTTGAATGAGCAGTGTGCACACTTACGGCAGAGGCTCGTAGTAGTAGTAGTAGTAGTAGTAGTAGTAGTAGTAGTAGTAGTAGTATGACGACCTGGTCTAGAATTACAATTTAGTCCTATTCCAAATTATAGCACCACAATTCACTAAATAACTCAAAATTCAACCCTCAAAACAGCCGTTTGTAAGAAAAGCTTCTTCCTCTTCACTTTTATTAAATTGTACATTCATTTTATTCCAAATTAGCGTGAAAAGGGGGTTTCTCCTCTGGCTTGGAGGAAAAATTTGCTTCCCGTCAGATTTTTCCGTCGCCATTATAGTGAATTGAGATTTTCCGACTCATCGGGCACTCCTTGGAAATATATTAGTAGAAGGGCGTAGTTATTGCCCTGGGACTCTCCACTATTCGACACACCCCCTCCCCCGCCAGAAAAAGACGGAGTGCTCATGGATCACGGCTGTCTGCGGCTTGGTCATTCCAGCTCTGGAACTTTGCACTGTTAGATCGGTAGCGTAGTACTGTTCGTTAAAAGTAAGGAAATGTGTGGTTTTTCATTTGATCGAGTATTACATATGATAGCGTTGCTTTTAATCGCGCCATTCCTACTGACGTTATTGTAATGACCTACGTTCATTTCAATTGGGAAAACCACTAAGACAGTCTTTCTGAGGTTGTAAAAAGGCAGGTGGAGAGTGAGTGTCTGCCATTATAATGAAAACTCCCCAACCTGATTGTTACTGATGGTAGGCAAGTGGGCCTATCATTACAATGAAAATTCCCTAACCCAGTCTTCATATGGGAAAAGACGTTTGGTGACTTCCTCGTCGCATTTTTAGGGTAACGTTAGGAACTATGCAATATAATATAATCTTGCTCACAACGTGAACACTCCCTAACCTAGAATTCTGTATACAAAGTAGAATTCTATAACGAAGCACGGGTACATCAGCTAGTTGAAAAAATAAAGTGCTGGCAAACATCCTGGTGGTGATTTCCTTCCCACGACATAACTCGAATTGGGTAATCACGGTGTCAAACTTGATGCCTTAACGACCGTGGCATGGCTACCAGGTGGGCAATAGCATTCACAGTGAGAAGATCAAAGTCTGTTAGGAATGAACGTACTCGTATTGAATGCATATGCGTCTTCGGTGATGGGTTGGAGACATGAGGACGGTAAGTTATCTGGGAGATAATGGATGATAGGGAAACCTTACAGGCAGTGAGTTGCCTCATTTTTTTAATACTTCCAAAATAAGAGGCGGAGAAGCGGGGGACGACACAGTGCTAGTTAAAAATAGAAACTGAAAGTGGCATTTAATGATAATGATAATGATGATGCACTCCACCGAGAAAACAGCAGATTCGTTTCTCCACCTACACCAAAATAAACATAACTTCCAAGCGTATCAACCTCGTTGGTTAACTCCATGTACTAAATAATCGTCAGCATATAAATAATAATAATAATTGTTTCAGGGATACCCGTGGAGCAGCAAGAGGTTAAAGAAGGTGCCGGGGTGAATGGGTTCAACTCCAATATCAAAATTAATTTAAAACTTAAACTGAAGGTTATATTTTCAAAACTTCAAACTTAACAATTTTTTCATGACAGTATTACAGGTACAAGTAGCAATCATTAAACAAGATTGGGAAAATTCCAAGATTCAGAACCTTAATACTTTGGGCCTTAAGCCACCAGTTTTACAATTCCGGAGATACCGGATTCAATTTGCACAAAAAGGGCAGAAATCCCCCAAATCAAGAGCAGTTGCTCCCAAAATTACAATATCTAGCCTTCCAAAGGCACTCCTTAATCTTACAAAACTTTGAAAAAGAGCAAACAGGCTCAGTCTCTTCTAGCCTATTCAAGGCAACATCAGAAAATTACAATCACTCGCACAACTTACAAATTGAAAGATAATGTTATGCAGGGGTATCTAGTACCCAACCTACCGGGCCTTGACGAAAAAGAACAGGTTATATAAACGGCCCGAACACAAACTGAGTGGAGGGGTACACTGCACTCCCAGATAATGAAACATTAAAACCCATAGGGCTCTCGGCCGATGAAGCAGGGGCTATTCCCAAACTACTTGAGGTGGCACGGATGGAAATAACTTTAATACATTACATAAACGAAAGGTTGTGAAAACGTAGTCGCCTCAAACCAAGATGAAGGGGAGCTCGAGAGGGTACATCACTCTCTATCCCCGATGGACAGTTAAGGATTTTATGAAGTTTTTACATTAGCCGGAAGAAGTTACATTTTAGAAAAGCTGGTTACATAACTAAAGAGTCGGACCTTTCCCTCGGGTTAAACTGCGGAGGTAGCAAGAAAGAAAGAAAGAAGTTATGTGGCCATTACCTGGTAGATGTTCTGTTGACCGATGAAAGAGGCCGCCCACCTCCTGCTTTGACACACACACTCAGTAAGATGACGATCAATTGGCCAAGAAACGAGAAAAGCCGCAGTTTATAAACCCTCAGGGAAGGTTCGAGATCATTCAAGATTAAACTAGCCACACCCTCTCAATTTTATTGGATAAATTCAAACGTTACACTTAGAATCGAACTAGAAGCCTGTGATAGGTTGAAAATTAAATACAGAAATTAGGGATTGGCTAGATTCAAAACTGGCGGAAAGAAACAGGAAATATTGCCAACCCAAAATTAAATTAACATCATTCAGTTACAGAAACCTAGAAATACAAACCTTCTTTAAATTATAACTTCTTACACCTCGCACCAGGGTGCATGATCATAGTTTTTAGTAGTGTCATCTGTGGAAGACTGTCCAAACTTCTTGATGAATGTCAAACAAAACAAGTAGAAATTCACTCAGGTTAGGAAACTGCACAATAACAAAATTACTCAATATTTTAGTGGTGACATCTTCTGGTTAAAGTTCCAAGTTGGTGTAGTTTCAGTTTCACTGTTTTACCAATAGAGGAGTTCATTTAAGCGCTAGTTTTGAATGCGTGGCGTTGAGGTGTACCTCCCGGTACGATGATAATAATAATAATAATAATAATAATAATAATAATAATAATAATAATACTATGCATATTCGTTACCTCATTGTAACGGTTATCGCTATTGTCTGCCATCCTAGGAGGTCTGCTTTTGATTCCCAATATTGCTAGAAGAGAGGTGGGAGGCTTCTACGGTGTGTGAGAAACAGCGAATTATTGCTGTGGAGGGTAGCGTAGTGTCAGGTATATGAGTTGCAGGAATGCTGAAGACAGCGCAAACACCCAGTCATCGAGCCAGGAGAATTAACCGTTTGCGATGAAAATCCCTTGACCCAGCCGGGAATAAAATCGGAGATCCAAGGCCCGACAACCAAGACGCTGGTCACTGAGACATGGAGTGGGATTACCTGGGCGACTGCCCTAAATGCAGATCAGTAGTGATTGATTGATTGATTGATTGATTGATTGATTGATTGATTGATGATGATGTTTATTAGATGAGTTTTCGTTTTATGGCTCCAAACTTCGAGTCCTATTTTTCTCATGTTGAAGTGACTGCTTAGGTGTAAATGCAGGTCATCCTAAGGATGGATTTCCTGTTGTGTTTTTTTTTTTTCACGTGCTAAGCTACCTCTGTGGTTCAGTGGTAGAGTGTCGGCCTTCGGATCCCAAGATAGCGGGTTCAAATCGGGCAGAGGTAGTCGGATTTTTGAAGGGCGGAAAAAAGTCCATTCGATACTCCATGTCGTACGATGTCGGCATGTAAAAGATCTCTGGTGACACATTTTGGTGTTTACCCGACAAAATTAATTAAATCTCAGCCATTGACGCCCAAGAGTTTCGGTTTACTCGAGCTGCCATCTGGTGGGCCTAGAGTAAAACGGAACGTCGAAATTGACAAGCATACAGCCAGATGGCGTCAAATTGAAATGTCTGCACACGGTAGCTGAGGCCATACGATTATTATTATTATTATTATTATTATTATTATTATTATTATTATTATTATTATTATTATTTACGTGCTATCGAGACAAATGATATGCTCCTTTGTTTATATTTATCCACATGTGCACAGACATCACAGTAGTACAGAATCACACACATTAAATACATGATGACCAGCACTTCAAGGCCCTCAGTAGGTACTGTAGACTTCCTGACAGCATTGGGTGCTGTCTGTTCTTTCTACTCGCAGAAGAATTTGTATTGGTTACTAAGTAACTTCAAATATATCACACACTCGGATCTTGACGAGTACTTGTAAGGATGTTTATCTCAGTGAAGAGAGAATCGTTATGTATCTAGCCTGCTTTCGACTAACGGAAACTGTACGGCCTTACATTCCAGTATAAGTCCTTGGTCAATGGCCTCGTTGGTTGTCACTCTCCAGATCCAAGAGCCGGTTAGATTTTCTTGTAGCTGGGAGATGAACTGGGTATTGCAACACTTCAATGGGCCCGAAGCGTCTCCATTCTAGACAGTCTGTCTTTTATAGAATCTCTGTAGATGTGATGTTGAAACAGTCTTTGCAATTTGACGAGTCCGTGGATGTTTACAGTTTTCCACTTTTCGTGTTAGGATTGAGTTCAGCGTGCTTCATGACCGAGAAGAGAGACTTCGTAGTGTAACATGTTGTGGTCGGATGTGGATCCGTTTCTTTCATCCGACTGTTCGTGATTCTCGTTTGGGTCTAGGGGTTAGCTCGGTAGCTTACCGCCTGGTTAGTCCGCGTTCGATTCTCGGCTGTGCCACAAATTGAAAACTGGTTTAGATCTAACTAAATATTAAGAAGGTGGGTTAAAATTTATTTTCATACATCCCCCTATCCTTTTTCTTTCCTTTTTTTTCTTCATGGTTTCAAACTTCAATTTCTGACGAATATTTCATTCTCTCGTGCCCCGATGAATTTCCTGATACACACCGGAGTACATACTCAACCACGCGTCAAACTTGACCCCATTGAAAACTCATCCGTGGCATTAACGCAAATAAGATGCCTATATCCAAAACACCTGTGGAATGAACCTAATGATTTATAACGCTCATTTTCCTGAAAGTAAATAAATATATGCTGTAGTAAAAGGTATAATCCACATCGATCCTAAAAATCTTGATATGTACTGTATCTCCAAAGATATTGTCGGACTGAATGAGTAGTTCAGACGGTAGAGCGCTAGCCTTCTGAATCCGTGTTGGAAGATTCAAACCTTAGTCCGATGGTATTTGAAGATGCTGAAATACGTTAGGCTCGTGTCTTTAGATTTACATGCACGTGAAAGAACTTCTGCGAGGCAAAATTCAGGCACCTCTGCATTTCTGATATCTGTAAAAGTTGTTAGTGGAACGCAAAATTATTATTATTATTATTATTATTATTATTATTATTATTATTATTATTATTATTATTATTATTAAGACATTAAATTATAAATGGTTTAAGGCATTTAACACTACAGTAAATTCTGAAATCGGTACAAAAGTTAATTGCATCAATTTTTCCAGTGGTAGTCGAGTGGTTACCGTCGCCCAAATCGCGGATTCAATTCCAGGAGAGGTTGGTGGATCCATAACATAGAATATGATGCCCTTCATATTGGAAAGTAATATAATTGTTGTGAACACATTGGGTGTTAATTTGGCAAGCTTATCCTGACACTCTGTTCAACTGCATAGAATTCTCGGTTTAGCTACTAGGAGCACACTATCTGTAGGTATAAAACCAGGCCAAACCCCATGTCGCAAGAGCCCAGAAGGCCCATGGCCTACTAAGCGACCGATGCTCAGCCCGAAGGCCTGCAAGTTATGAGATGGTTTGTGGTCAGCACGACGAATCCTCTTGGCCGTTATTCTTGATTTTCTATACCGGGTCCGCCATCTCACCGTCAGATAGTTCCTCAGTTGTAATCACGTAGGCTGAGTGGACCTCGAACCAGCCCTCAGATCCAGGTAAAAATCCCTGACCTGGACGGGTATCGAACCCGAGGCCTACACTACTCCTACGCTGCGGGGCTGGCACGTTAACTTTAAAAGTGATTTAATAAAATTCTATCGGATTTAAACAATAGATTCAATGTCAGTGCATGTAGAAACACGTGGACAATTCCTCAATATGCGTAATAAAACTAATAAACGATACAAATGGGAGCAATAGTCTCTTGTGTGATTACTGCGGCTCAGAATGCGACGAGTTCATATGGCTGTTTTTTTTTTTTTTAATTCCTTCTGAACAGATTGCTGACCTGCAATGGAAGAAAGTTCCTTGCGACATGCCACAATGCCATCACCACTGCATTAAAAGGTTATGTTCTGTGTTTGGTGGACTTCTTGCGACACGACTAATCAGAAACTACCAACTGACAGGACATTCTACGCAACTGTGTACAGTACTTCAGTTCTACGCAACTGTGTACAGTACTTCAGTTGTAGAAATTGTTCAAGATGAACTGAAAACCATCGTGTGAGTACTTTAAATTGCACGGGCACCATTCTGTTACAGGACTTAGTCACTGGCGTCTTACCAAGGCGGCCGTGTTTCGATTACACATCAATGCATGTGAGATCTTTGAGATGAAAAGTCACACCCCTATGGTTCGGATTCCACGTTAAACTGGAGGGCCTGTGGCTGTGTTCACGAAATCAGTAGTCGCGAAAAACCACAAGCTAGATCGCATGCTTGCTTTGAAAGGACTTGGCAGCTATCACAACATCACCGGTATCTTCTCATTGCATTGCCCCTTTGAATTACCATTTGTTTCAGTAGTGAAACGACCATCTGAGATGATAGTTAACTTATTGTCGCTCAAATCGTGGGTTGATCCCCGTCCAGGTTAATGGAACCATGTCATTATAGTTCTGCCGGATTGGAAAAATAAAACCATTGACGAGTGGCAAAAGTACTAATACAGTAGCTTCTCTGGTTCAAATTTCTACCACACAAAAGCTAAATTTCTACCACACAAAAGCTATCCTGTTCTAGAGCGTTGGAGAAGTCATTGATCCTGCGGGGACTGTTTTTGAGAATCCAGTTACACATTATTTCATTTTATACAGGTTTTTTTGTAGGATCATAATTCAACTGAACTTACCTTTTACAATGGCACGACTTGTTAGCAAGAACTGAGCGTCAAAACTGATGCGTGAGTAGCCTAGATTGCAGCTACTATGAAGGCGTGCATTTTGACAACCAAGGCCAAAAGTTAACCCTGAGCTAACCGATGGTACGTATAAGTACCAACTATTAATTTGCCTCATTACTCACAATGTCCTACTCCATGACTAAATGGTTAGCGTGCTGGCCTTTGGTGACAAGGGTCCCGGGTTCGATTCCCGGCAGGGCCGGGAATTTTAACCATCATTGGTTAATTTCGCTGGCACGGGGACTGGGTGTATGTTTCGTCTTCATCATTTCATCCTCATTACGACCCGTAGGTTATGGCCCTTGTTAAAAATGTAATGTCTTTCATGATATCGGAATGATATTTCACATTACAAGACTTTCTGAAAATGTGGTTTTTGTGAATATCGAACCTTCTTTTCGTGTTCTAAATAATGTTCAACGAAATTTTAACTCTTTCCTGTGTAAATAGCGACTTTTATGTTAGTGTACCGACGGTCTGTGAGAAAGCGCAATGCATATATGAACATAACCTCAGATAATCACTGTCCACTTCGCGATAAACTGTTTAGTGACTTAGAATTTTTAGTGCTTTGTTTGTAAATTTGGCTAGGTTTTTAGAAATTTTAGAAGAAGATATTGAAATGGATAATAACTGTGACACTGATATTGAGCAAGAAGAAGATGAAAGTGATTCGTTGCCGCTTGCAGATACATGCGTTGTTGAGTTAATATCAAAATGTCTGACATGCACGTCAGTTGCAACGTTCTGGCTTCGACATCAGGTGTCACGCCGTGTGGTTGGGAGCGGTAGAATAACATTCACGGTACCCCTTGCCTGTCATAAGAGGAGTCTAAAATGGACCCCAGGGTCTCTTAACTTGGGAGCGTGGGTTTGCGGCCACACGACCTTTAGCTGAATCCTGGAATTGCTTCCACTTGTTCCAGGCTCCTCACTTTCATATCCCATCCGACCTCGACGGTATTAGGCGTAGGGAGTCTCATTTTCACGCCCTTCGTGGCCTTGTCTTCCTTTGGGCGATAACTACATTTGTCGACGAGTCGGACGCCATCCAATTTTCCCTCTGAGTAGTATTAATAGAGGATGGTTGCCCAATTGTACTTCCACTTAAAACAATAACAACCACCACCACATGTCACCTCGGTAAACAGTACACTCAGAACTGGTTACTTATAGGACTATGTGAAGAATGATTAGAATGTCGAGGAATGGAATTTTGTCGTCGAGTGGAGACGTAATTTTTGAACCACTTTGCCACTGACGCCGACTTAATAATAATAATATAATAATAATAATAATAATAATAATAATAATAATAATAATAAATCACAGAGCTCGATAGCTGCAGTCGCTTAAGTGCGGCCAGTATCCAGTATTCGGGAGATAGTGGGTTCGAACCCCACTGTCGGCAGCCCTGAAGATGGTTTTTCGTGGTTTCCCATTTTCACACCAGGCAAATGCTGGGGTTGTACCTTAATTAAGGCCACGGACGCTTCCTTCCTATTCCTAGGCCTTTCCTGCCCCATCGTCCCATCGTCGCCATAAGACGTATCTGTGTCGGTGCGACGTAAAGCAAATAGAAAATAATAATAATAATAATAATAATAATAATAATAATAATAATAATTTGACATCATTTCAATTGCGTATACGTTAAAGCCGTCCACATGTCGTGATTTTTTACTTTGGGAGTTCTTAACGAATTGGAAGCTAACGACACGGAGTTGTCTTATTCTCAGAATACCACCAACCTCAGCCGAGATCAAACCCAATATATAGGGAACAGGTCAGGCACTGACCGGCTGTGCCACTGAAATATTTGCCGTTAGTACTGTATACTGCTGTCGTACTCTCGTACGTTTGACATGACAAAAAGCTTTGTTTCCGTGCTGTTCTTGAGATATTTATTTATGTTAGGGAAATATTGCTAGTTTCATGGAGAATTGTGGAGATGAAAATGATATCACCGTATACGTTAAAACAGTTTTGAACATTATACCGAGGAACTGTTAAGTAAAGAACATGTTGTGAAAGGGAATTCTTTAAATTTAAATCACATACCTGGTTTGTGCGACCTTGCGTGTTGGCCTTCACACTAGCCTGAGGGACACATGAAGTTAGGCTTGAACGCTTTGCTGAAAACTCAGATAATTCATGTAGGCCCTCTGCTCGTGTTTAGAACAACATTCTTGATTATGGTTCGTACGGGTATCCATCATCTTAAACCTGAGTTTGAAATTCATGTTACTGTACAAGTCTTCTTTTCTAGAACTTTTCCCTTTGTATGATTCTCCTACAAGTAGTACATCATTGTCCGCAAGAACACTCTTCTAAAAACCATTTTAAAAACCTCATGAGTTGTGCAATATTTCGTCATAAATCAGTACCTTTTCTTTTTCTTACTCTTTTTTTAACTCTAAAGAAGTCTTTCGTGTTTTAACGTCATTCGCCGGTGATTGTAGGCATTTTATTTATTTTACTGGGCAAAGGATAGGCTTACATTTTAGAATTGCTCTAATGTTTCTGCTTTTACCGCTGGTACGTTCCTATGCCTCACTCCGCGTATACTTGACTGGGATTGTTTTTAAGTATGTTTAGTATCATGTTGTACACTTGTGTAGTCTTGCCTCCGAGTGGTTAATACGTTTTCACGAAACAAACTGGGAAATAACCAATATACGCTTCATAATTCTCTTCTGGACCTGCTCACCTGATGAGTCAAACTGACTACTGTCCCTTGCATCGCAGGAGGCCATAGCCCTTGGGAGAATTACAAGGCTATTTTTATGTATTATATTATAGTATCATGTGATCAGTGTGATGTGTCAGTTAATATGGTGATGGCGGTAATTATTATTTTAAAGGCTAAGTACAGCTAGTTAACCATTTCCTCGTATTTCGTATCACAAGATAAAAGAGGAAGTATTTCGACACTTCGAAGAATAAAGGTATCCGAAAAGAAAAGAGAACATACATGAACGTCGTAAAAATTATACTCTCTAGGCCTCGCAAGCACACTACCATCGGGATCGGAAGAGAACAAGAATTTACCATATGAGATTGGATAGAAAGTGCATGCGCCTGAAGTCTAAATTGTTTGTTGTTGAAGTCAACAATAGCTTAAATGTTGCGTTGTACAGTATATTTATGTCGCAGAGTTTTCCCCTAGATACTTCATATTTCTCCTCTGATTAAAATGAATTTGCTCTGTCTTCCTTCTCTCTCTGGATCTCGTGTAGCAGCAGTCTGCAGTGACGTTGATGTCGACTTACCTATTATCAGAGTGAGTTAAATTAAAGGCTAAGTTATGTATTATACTGTAGTTCAAACCACTCAGATATTTTGCAAATTAACTCGTGCGAAAATCTGGCACATTAGTTTCCAAGAAAATTGCTACAGCGGTGCTATTTTATATTTTAACTCCAATACCCGTCGGTTGGTGGTTTCCCGTAAACGGCGACAAGACGAAGCAAATCACCCTTCTCACTGTTATTCACTGTACTAGTTACTAGTCTGTGGATTTTTCAAAAGGGATTAATTGTGGGTGTTCTTTCTGGATGTATGAAGGGGATCCTCTTTCCGCTTGAAATGGTAATGTAGATTCTAAATACCAACAAAGAATATTATTTTCCCTGGATTTTGCTACACACTGGTAGGTCCGTGAGTAACTTACGATACATGTGGACTTGGCTCAGTTTTACTTCAGGGTGCCCTTCATGATTCCAGCCTTATGCAGAGGGATATATTGTCGTTGCCGGGACAAAACCTCCTATGTGATAATATTTTTGGAGATATACTGACCCGCAGCACATACATTATGAAGAGCGAGAATGCCGTGACAATATTCACACCATATTGCACCTTAGATGACAGAACCTTACCGGCCAAAGTTCTAAGCTAAAATATTTCACATATGAGATTTTGTCCCGGCAGCGATGATATTCCACTATCACGTGTTTTCGTGTTGGTTGGCGTTGTGGTGTGTTGTGTGTAAAAGGCCGTACCAGGGGGGCGGTTAGCGGGGTTCAAACACTCTTCGAAATTAAAATGAACTAGGCAAATTTAAACAGTACATGTGTTTTTTAAATACCATAAATTAGAAATATTATGAAAACAAGGATTTGCAAAATAAACGATTGAATATTTAACCTAAATTATCTGTGCCATCCTTAAAGGTTTCTCTGTGAATATAGTTAGAAATTTACTGAAAACATAAATGAAAATTTTAATTTTGGTGAGAACTACGAATTGTTTGTTTTTAATGTTCTTAATACATTTTTCGCCGTCATTCAATTATTTTCACTCCACATCAAATTATTCATTCTAAAACGGTTTGTTCGGGCATTTTATTAGCATCGTACGAATACAGAAAACGGAAAACGAAGTTTAAAGTCTATTGTCTTGAGTATTGGAAAAGATGAAACAAGTGTCTCATCAAGTCATATACAGAGATCATAGGAACAAGAAGGAACACACAATAGAACGAACAGAACTGCGGGTCAGATTGGGAAGCGGCAGCAACAGAAAAAGGACACAAGGACAAACATAAAAACATGTTCATATCTCTTTAAACATAACTTTTCTTCATATTATAAATGTTGAAATAGTCTATTTATACATTTAAATGGTCATAAGCCTAAAAATTATGATAATTTTTGTCTTCAGTTTTTGACACATTTGTTATCAGTTCATGCGGATCATGTTTCAGGTATACGTAAGGTATCCTTCTATTTTTCTGACATTTTCCCCACTTATCTCGGGTCGACGCTGATATGGATTAAGCCCTGTTTTATGGTAGAATACATTTCGAGATTCCAACTGTGTGTGTGGAGAGATGTATTCACTGTTGCGTGTTTATATGGTTGTTAGTAGTATATGTTGTTTGTAGGTGACTTGAATTAAGGCGATCACAAATACCTCGTCCTCGAGCTAAAGGAATTAAACAACATGATTAAAATCCCTGGCCCTGCCAAAAATCGAACTCAGGGACCCATGTCCACTACGCTGACAGTTCAGCCAAGGAGGCGTACTTGAAACATTTTCCATGGTCAATAGTAAAGAATTCAAATAACCGATTAGTTTTTGTAAACAAAATATTCAGTTTTTAGTGTCACATTTAACACTGTTCTGCTATACTTTCAGGGGCTGCCTGCCGAGGCGGTAAAAGTGTGCTCGGTTCATCCGGAAGGATATGGGTTAGATTCCCCGTCAGGAATACCGAAAATTTAAGGGAACCGGGAATTGTGAAACGATAGAAAAATGTAACTTCCGATGTTTAGTTACATATCTCAGAAACGAAGAGGTATTTCCTTGAATTGTCTTTTGCTATATTCAAAATGCATTCGTTATTTTGGTAGAATATGAAGCTTCTATGTTTAATATGTTGTGTGAGAAAGAGCATTATAAAAATATATTTTAAAAAATATTGTTCAAAATTCCCTCAACTGATGTACCTTTTTCTGAGAAAATACTCAAACCAGACCCAAGAAACTTTGCATACGTATAATATTTAAAAAAATTGAGCCGCTGAAGTAAAATTGTTTTCCTATTGTTTACAGGAGTTGAGGAATTATTTTTTAATCCTAGTTGAATACTGAAATTTTCTGTAAAATTTTCAGTGCTTCTCATGCTGGCGTCCATGAAACTAATCAAGGTAACTGATTAAATTTACTTCCACAAGCAGATTTATATATTGTCTAAGAGACTGCTAAGTTTCAAATACATTGGTGTGATAGTTTCTGAGGAAAAGATACACAAAGTACGGAAAATCCAAAAATAATGTTTGACTGGTAGCTGGCATCTAATGATATTCTGTCTGCATATTTATGTTTAAACCTAAACTTATTGCCTCAAATATAACTTCAGCACAATAATTGATACACCAAATTCTTCAGGAAAGATTGAAGTTTTTTTAAGCTCAAAAACGAAAATTGACATTTTTGAACCTATCCCACTTCCTGGTTCCGTTAAGAAACGAGATATCTACTTCTGGAGGTGCACATGGCTCTGAGACTACACAAAAAAATAGTACCAGGTTAATTTCTGTGGGCAAAGGCGGTTGGGAGTAGAGCTACTCCACCCAGTGCCGAGGTTACGGGTAAGTGAAGCCTTTACTGTACTTTCCACTCCTAAAAGAGCCTACATGGCCTGTACGTGGAAGACTTTGCTTTGCTTCCTTTTAGACTTCGCCACGAATAGTTTTTGCGCATTCATGCTTTTAAAAATAAAATAAAAGTATTTTTAAACAGTCCGTGTTGATCACCAAATATATATATATATATACTGTATATTTATTTAATCATTTCGAATTTTTCATAGAATAATTGCTCTTATAAAACCCTTTCCTATGTATCTTACTAATAAAAGGCCATTCCCTAACTTAGAAGCATGAAAATGAAGCTCGCAAAGAGACCCTCTAGCGAGGGGAAAACCCAACAGATTTAGGCCTAATAAGGATGCAGAACCACAGAAATTTGTGCAAAATCCCGGACATATTTTTCCTAGTATACTCATTTTAGTTCTTTTTGTTTTCCGCACCTAAAAGGCCATATTTGCAGTCGAACAGGATAAATATAGCAATGTTAGTAAGTGCAAAGTAGTATTTTGGCAACGCATGTCTCAATATCGCATAGTTCTGACTACCATGTGAATCTTCAGAAGTGGAAATCTCATTTCTTAAATGTTCGCTGTTCTTGACGGGGAATCTAACAATAGTGAATAGTTTGATCGTGACGCATGGCCACCCTTCAGTCCCGTTTCCTGATACGGGGTCGAAGATTAAGTGAGATGAAATTATATGACATGATTTTACGGCCGGATGCCCTTCCTGACGCCAGCCTTAGTTGAGCTAATGGAGATGGAATGAATGATGGTGAATGAAATTGGGTGAGGAAGTGGAAGGAATCGGCTGTGACCTGTGGATAGGAACTGCCTGGAGGTGAAGATGGGAAACCGCAGAAAACCATTCTCGGGACAGTCGACGGTGGAGTTCGAACCCACTCATGTTCAGAATGCAGAGCTTAGCTCCATAGCTGTAGCGCGTTAACACGTGCGGCTATTCCGCTCGATATAGTTTGATCGTGATCTCACGAGTTATTTATTCTTAACATCACTAACACGCCCGCAAGTTTTTGCAAATTATTATTATTATACTTTAATAGTGCTAAATGAGATATATTTTGACCATAAGCAACTTCGTAAAATTATAAAAATATGAACAACTCTCCGCGAGAGTTAATAAGCTGGAACTGATCTGTCGAGTGACTCAGAACACCTACAAAAAGCTATGCCAGCCACGTAATCTGAAACTGAAGCGCAACAGGCATTCGCCCGGAAGCCCCGTACGCCATGGAGTATCTGGAAATCGGAGAGTGAGAAGAGTTAGAAGGATCCGAGGCCCGGTACTGGATGATAGGGAATGCTGGTGGAGACGTCAACATTCAGAGCTCTACTCCCTGATAGAGAGGCGCTCTGACTGTGCCAGAGGAACGAAGGTAGTTTTCTATGATCATGTGACAAGATCTTCTCCCAACAGACTGACCAACCGCTTATTCGCCTTCTGGCAAACCAAGAAAGTCCATACCACAGGGTCAAGGGAGCCTGATAAGGACATAAAAGAACTTGGACTAACAGACGTGCAAAACAAACAGGCCGTGGGACAGATCCTGAAGAAAGTCCGTGGTTTTCAGGAAAAACCTATGAAGAAGAAGTGTACCCCCCATTTCGGAGGAAAGAAAGTACTTACGCCAGAAGAAGATGCGACAATACTGGGCAAAGATCCAAGCCCAATGGTTGAACAAGTATAGGTCTATTCGAAATAATAAGAATCAAAGGAACTTTTATGCAGTGTTTAAAAAATGCCATTACTTTATAATAAATGTTAGTTCTAAATTAATTGATGTATAATAACTACATCAGAACAAACTATTAAATATGACTCTCATATGGCATATTTTAAAAATTTAAATAAAACACATTTCAATGAACATTAGAAATATTTTCATGTTATTTAGCCGCTAGAAGATGTTAAACAAATTAATCACATCTCTAAACATTTTAATACTTACAGTGAAACATATTGTTACCTCCATTTTTAAGCAAATGACATAAATCTTTGGCATTTCAGGCACGTGTTACGGCGTGCGCTGCCCACCAGACCGCTATGAATTTACCTTTCCACTTAGTTGTGAAAAGTAGTGGTCTAAAACTATTTCAAATTTTCTTTTTTTTAAATCTGTTTGAAAATATTTGTAAATCATTTATGTCTTGTTTTCGGAAGCCCCTCCCCCCGCAAATCCTAACCCCCTCCGAAAAATTCCTAGGTTCCATCAATATAATCAAAACGCCGGAGCCAGAGGAAATAATTAGATAGGCTAAAATCTTCGTCCCATCTGGAAATTGAACCCAGGACATACCAAACCGAAGGTCACGCTGACCATTCAGCCAATAAGCCTGACCAAAGATTATTATTATTATTATTATTATTATTATTATTATTATTATGCTATTTTACGATTGGCTTTAGGTCGCATGGACACAGATAGGTCTTATGGCGACGATGGGATAGGAAAGGGCTAGGAGTGGGAAGGAAGCGGTCGTGGCCTTAATATACAGTCTCGTCATTTGCCTGGTGTTAAAATGGGAAACCACGGAAAACCATCTACAGGGATGTTGACAATAGGGGGGAGGGGGTTCGAACCCATTCTCTCCCGATTGCAAGCTCACAGATGCGCGCCCCTAACCGCTTACTTATACCGCTTGCTCCTTGCTATGTATTTAACCATCATTTAACTAACCAGGACTTCTTAAGGATTTACGATTTGATTATTCACCCTGTTAAGACGAGTTTGAACATCCTCCCTAGAGAACGATTTACAATCTATATATATATATATATATATATATATATAAATATAAATAATAACTTGTCCTGACTGACTGACTGACTGACTGACTGATACAGATGTAAAAATTGGTGTTTAGAATCGTCTTTAAAGATAAGGAAACACGTTTTTTTTTTAGAAAATCCCAATAGGAGGGGAGAAAAGGGGTGAAAAAGCTGTTGAATGCCTTTAATCAGGGTACCGGTACTTATATCTCAGAAACTGAAGATATCACAGACCTGAAAATTGGTACTTTTGATCTCATTTAAAAACAAAGAAACACGTATTTTTTTGTTTTTGGAAAATCCAATTAATGGGGGGAGGGTGAATTTTTAAAATGAGTGTATCTATAGGTCAGAACTTTTAAAGTTTATAGATGTAAAAATTGGTATTTAGAATCTCCTTTAAAAATATAGAAAACCGGGCGAGTTGGCCGTGCGCGTAGAGGCGCGCGGCTGTGAGGCTTGCATCCGGGAGATAGTAGGTTCGAATCCCACTATCGGCAGCCCTGAAGATGGTTTTCCGTGGTTTCCCATTTTCACACCAGGCAAATGCTGGGGCTGTACCTTAATTAAGGCCACGGCCGCTTCCTTCCAACTCCTAGGCCTTTCCTATCCCATCGTCGCCATAAGACCTATCTGTGTCGGTGCGACGTAAAGCCCCTAGCAAAAAATAAAATAAAATATAGAAACACGTATTTTTTTCGGAAAATCACAAAGGGAAGGGTGGAAAAAGGTGAAAAAGGGGTTGAATGCCTTTAATGAGGCTACCTGTATTTCAGAACCTGAAGATATAACAGACCTGAACATTGGTATTTGGGATCTACTTTAAAAATAAAGAAACATGTATTTTTTTCTTTTTTGGAAAATCCAAATAATGGGGGGTGAAAGAGGGGTGAATTTTTAAAATGAGTGTGTCTACATCTTAAAACTTTAAAAGTTTACAGATGTAAAAATTGGTATTTAGAATCTCCTTTAAAAATAAAGGGACGCGTATTTTTTTGTTTTCTATAAATCCCAATAGGTAAAAGGGTGAATAATGGATTGAATGCCTTTAATGAGGATACATATAATCTCAATACTGAAGATATTACAGAACTGAAAATTTGTACATAGGATGTCCTTTAAAGAAGCACGTATTTTTTTGTTTTTCGAAAATCCAATCAATGGCGGTTAAACAGAAGTGACAAATTGGGGTGAATTTTTCGAAAGACTATATCTACAGAATATCTGAGAAACGTAAAATATTACAGACGTAAAAAGTGGGTATTTGGAATTTCCTGTAAATGTAAAGAAAAATAGGTGATTTGTTTTTGGAAACTCCACTTAAGGGGAAATAAAAAGGTGTGAAATTTTAACATGAGAATTTTTACAGTATATCTCAAAAAAACTTAACATGTTACAGAAGTGAAAAATTGTATTTTTTAATCTCTATTAAAAATAAAGAAACGTGTACTTTTAGTTTTCGGAAATACCAATTGGGTGGTGGGGGTGGGGGTAAAAGTGACTGAAAATGGTATTGAATTCGTTTAATTAGGCTACTGATATCTCAAAAATTAAGATGTTACAGACGTGAAATTTGATATTTGGAATCTGCTTTAAAAGTGAAGAAACACGTATTCTCGGAAAATCCAATGAAGGGGGGTTGAAAGAATTGAAAATATATTGTCTAAATTGTATGAGAATACATACATCTAATAAAAACTAAAGTTGTTACAGACGTGACAATTGGTATTTGGATCTACTTTAAAAACAAAGAAAAACGCGTTTTGTGGGGGAAACAAAAGGAGTTGAATTCCTTTCATGAGGACACATAAATCAAAAACTGAAGAAGTTTGTCATGATAATTGGTATTTAGAAGGTCCTTTACTATTAAAGAAACACGTATTTTTTGCCGGAAAATTCACTTGGGGGGGGGGGGAGGAGTGTGAAAGGAAGTAAAAAACTTGAATTATTTTTATGGGGATACTTATATCTTAAAACTGAAGGTAATAGGGGTGAACATTGGTGTTTGGAATCTCCTTTAAACATAAAGAAAAAACATAAAGAAACACTCCTTCTTTTAATTCTTTTTTTTGGGGGGGGGGGATAAATAAACTTAACGGCGGTGGGGTGTAAAAGGAGGTGAGACCAATTGATTTTACTGTTCATAATGTACTTATAAGGAGCCTCCGTTGCTCAGGCGGCAGCGCGCCGGCCTCTCACAACTGGGTTCCGTGGTTCAAATCCAGGTCACTCCATGTGATATTTGTGCTGGACAAATCGGAGGCGGGACAGGTTTTTTCCCGGATACTCCGGTTTTCCCTATCATTCATTCCAGCAACACTGTCCAATATTTCATTTCATTTGTCATTCATCGATCATTGTCCCAGAGAAGTGCTTCGGCAGCCGGCACAGTTCCTATTGTCGCCGCTTTATTCATTCCATTCCTGACCTTGTCGAATAACTGGCAACAGGCTATAGATTTTCGATGTACTTATTCTGATCATGAAGCGATCGTTTTTAATCTTTCCTGGGTTCGTTTTCAACAGCCATCTTTTCCTTCGGAGAACGTTCTTTGATTACAGTAGATTCTCCTGGCATATAAGTAAGAATTTAAACACATTTGAAATAAACGATAGGAATTTGATTGACCGTCAAATTGTTCACCTCTGTAATAAGGTCAATAATGCACGGAAGTATGTCATGCGTATCGCCAGAAATCCCGCACACTTGCCTACGCGCGACAATGGTGCTGGTCACATTGTGAACAATGACAATGGCAGCAGATGTAATTTACCGCCAAGTAACGGTCTTGCATCTTGCTGTGTGGTCCAGAACATAATATAATAATAATAATAATAATAATAATAATAATAATAATAATAATAATAATAATAATAATAATAATAATAATAATAATAATGTTCTGGACCGTCGTCAAATGTAAGGACTAAGAATGCAGTCCGGCACCCAAGACGACACCACGCCGGATCTCCTGAAGGATTTGATCCATATTAAAAATGCTTATAGGAAAACATGGCAAAGATTTAGAGACCCAGCTGACCGGGTGGAATACCTGGACCTAGCCCGGGAAGTACGAAATCGATTGCTGGAAAGAAAGATTGAAAAATGGGTAGAAACTTGCCGTAATCTGTTAGAAAACGAGTCATATCGCGAATTTTGGCGGATTCCCGCAGAAAACGAGTCAGATCACGAATTTCGGCGGATTATATATCTAAAAGAATAAGCATTCAATTATACATTTCAGTATAATACCTTAGCGAAGCACGGGTATCTTGCTAGTAACAAATAAAATGAAATCTAGAGCAAAATAACGTATGGTCGTCTCGAGTCGAAGAAATGTATCCGTTACCTACATAGCCCGCCAGCAATGGGAACGACAGCTACTAAGTGTACAAAATAGCTCCCTCTGAGGATCAGTGGTAGAGTATTGGCCTCCGTATCCCAAGATCGCCGTTCAAACCCGACAAACGTAGTAGATTTTTGGATTGTGGAAAAAAGCCCATTCGTTACTCCATGTCGTACGATGTCGATTTGTAAAAAATCTTTGGCGACAGATGTATGTTCACCCGACAGAATTAATCAAAAACTCTGCCACAGTCATAGGTAGCCCAATTTCTCCGTCATCTGGTACAGTAAAAATAGAATGTCGAAATTGATACTTAGGCATCATAAATGGCGTCTGTTCAAAATGTTTGCAGCACTGTAGCTGAGGCCATACGAGCTACATTGATAAGTATACACGGCATAGAATAAAAGGGATACGGACTTTAATATTGAAAGCATCTCGTTCCTCTTCTACTTATCCGCAAGTCTTTTTTATATAGAATATACCGTGTAAGTATTTTAGCGTTGTGATATGGATGTGCTGAATATGATTGGTGCAAGTACAGAGAATTGGACAGGTTGTGTATGTGTGGAAAACAAATGCACTTAAGCAGAACGGAAACCCGATATGGTAACTGCGATTCTATTGTGGACCGACAACGAGGTTTATTGATATCCCTTCTTGTAGCTGGTTAACCTCCGTTCCCGGTGTTGCTAAATCTGGCTGGTGTGTTTTGTAATGGTGATCGTATTGGTCACCTATTACCCCCCCTTTTTTTTTCTAAATTTTAAGGGAGCCGGGCTGAGTGGCCTAGACGGTTAAGGCGCTGG
Organism: Anabrus simplex; assembly: GCF_040414725.1. NCBI lineage: Eukaryota > Metazoa > Arthropoda > Insecta > Orthoptera > Tettigoniidae > Anabrus > Anabrus simplex. Next base: position 443,026,881 of record NC_090267.1, on the reverse strand, counting down.
CCTTCTGACCCCAACTTGGCAGGTTCGATCCTGGCTCAGTCCGGTGGTATTTGAAGGTGCTCAGATACGTTAGCCTCGTGTCGGTAGATTTACTGGCACGTAAAAGAACTCTTGCGGGACTAAATTCCGGCACCTCGGCGTCTCCGAAAACCATAAGAGTAGTTAGTGGGACGTAAAACAAATATTATTATTATTATTATTATTATTATTATTATTATTATTATTATTATTATTATTATTATTTAAGCGATGGGGAGGGACGACTGGATTATTGGCCTCTCGTAACATTGATCATAAGAGGAAGAGATTCGACACATCGGAGAAGAAAAGCAGCGACTAAGGAAATAGAAGTGGAAAAAGGAAGTTGTCAAGTCCTTGCAAATCAAATTCCGCCGTTGTCAGAAGGAAACGTGTGTTTATTAAGGAAGTTCGAGTACGAAAAGTAAAGGGTGAGGAGCCTGACACAAGTAAGTGGAAAAATGCTAGACTCAAATGGAGCTCCATGGTAACCAATCATACTGAGGTTGTAAGCCTCTTGCGGCATTTATCACAGAGTAACCCATATTAGATACTATAGTTAATCGGTTCTTACATAATGATGGCAAAATAGTCTTTGAACTGAACAGAAAGTCTGAAACCTCTTTCGGAAAGAATTTCTGAGCAGCTACTGGTATCAGTTAGATTCGTAGGCTTGTTTATTCACATTGGACGGAATAACATTTCTTCTTTCTTGCTCTTTCTTTCGTTGTGCCCAGTATACATGTATTTTTTTCTTCCTTTTTATATCTCGCATATGATTAGTGTAGCGATTGGGGTCTTGTAGCAGTTCACCATGGTCTCTCAACTTGTCACCCCCTGTGGGTGGGGGCGGTAGAATAACACCCACGGTATCCCCTGCCTGTCGTAAAAGGTGACTGAGAGGGGCTCCAGGGGCTCTAAATTTCGGAGCGTGGATTGGCGACTATGGGGCCCTTACATGAGTCGTGGCATTGCTTCCACTTGTGCCAGGCTCCTCACTTTCATCTATCCTATCCGGTCTCCCTTGGTCAGCTCTTGTTTTTTTCCGACCCCGACGCTATTAGGTTTGCGAGGGCTAGGGTGTCTTTCATTTTCACGCCCTTCGTGGCCCTTGTCTTCCTTTGGCCGATATCTTAATTTTTCGAAGTGTCGGATCCCTTCCATTTTTTCCCCTCTGATTAGTGTTATATAGAGGATGGTTACCTCGTTGTACTTTCTCTTAAAGCAATAATCACCACCACCACCACCTCTCAACTCGTCAGTACGGGGCGAGTTGGCCGTGCGGTTAGGGGCACGTGGCTGTGAG